>NC_139325.1:28387000-29004000 GCF_056507025.1 Lutjanus erythropterus | reverse complement strand
GCCTTCAGAGTGGCCTTTTCACTTCTACATTGTGACAGGACCAAATATTGTACAAACTGAACTGCCCAAAGGAAATCACAGGGCCTACAAGTGAAAGACTTCTACCTATTTCTCTGATATATTATCATGAAGAGAAAATCCTTTACTCAGCAACAGTGTGTCCATGCACACATAAAGAAAGAGTAAATGATGGAGCATGTCAAGCCCTTCAGCTGGCTACACAATTGAGGCCCAAGCAACGCTAAATCTGACAAGGGCTAATGGAGAGTGGCTGAGCTAGCCAAGCGGATTAGCACATTATTACCCCTGCTACAAAGGCCTGGCTTATACGTGCTAATTAACAAAGACCCCGACGTGTTAATGCTTGATGTTCATGAAGAGAAGCGTTGTGCACTGCTTTCAACCTTTGTGACCGATAATTAAAGGCCCGTCAAACTCGTCAGCCTGATCTCTCCACTTCTGTGCGCACTAAATTAATGCTAAATCTATCATGCCAGCCCTCTACAGTTTACTACAGCTAATGTCCTGTCCATTGCCATATTAATAATGGTGCTCCCTACGCAACCTTCACCTCCTACTACTGGGATTGCTTGATCTACAAGCTAATGTATAGTGCCACACAATATCAAGGAAGCAGGTTGAGGGTAATTGAGGGTGTTAAAGGGGCTTGACATGATAGGTGACTACAATTTATAAAATCAGAGTCCCAGCCACTACTAAGAGAGTATTGGGTACGAAATTATACTGCACTGTATCTCCAACTTAAGCTATCCTTTTTACTACACTGGCAGAATTATAAGACTATTTTCAATGGTTTTTATACCTGAAAAAAAAAAAAAAAATTCTAGGACCAGACATTCACATACTCAGAACTGCAGATTGAATGGAGCAAGTATTGTTAATGCACTACATTATATCACGTTAGTTTCAGATTATGGGTTGATTGTAGTCTTTGGGTGCTTTCATACCCAACCTGCTTGGTTTGGTTGAAAAAAAAAAGTATGGTTTGTTTGGGCTGGTGTAGAAGCTGTAAATTGAACCCTGGTGTGGATTTTATGATTGCTTATATGTGATTTTTAGCATGATTTCAATAGCTAATCCACTAATAAGTGCATCTGCTGATCATGAAATCTGTTCAGGACACGATCTATATTATAAGCCATGTATAGGCTAGGTATAATTATACAAATCATCAGTAACCATTGTAAAACATATGCATGTCAGCGTGGGTATTTCCCTGCTGAAGAGGTTGAAAACTGTTAAAACTGCTGTGCTTAGATTCTACTCCGTGTACTTTCTCAGATTATTATGTCCATTAAAAAGGGTTTGACAGCAATCAGTAATAAGCCCAAATTTATTATTGTACAAGACACCTCCTTTTGGTCCTGTCTCTACCTGTCAGTCATTTTTCATAACATCCAGCAATTTGTTAAATAAGTGTACACTCAATTGAACCCTCAGCAGTGCAGCCTCTTTGCATAAACAACACAGAGTAGGAAAAATGATGCCTGAGATAACAGACACCACTATACATCTTATTTTATGGTACTTACTAACATCAGCAATGTATTAAGACATTGTGCAGAACGATGGTATCTATTAATTTAGGCTGCCATTGGCACTGCCGTTGTTGTGTGATGTCAGACAACAACATCTTCATGAAGTCAGTGTAGATTAATTTGCCCGGAGATTGCAAGTGGAAACTCCAACTTTGAATGGCGTTCCATTGTAGTTTTTCCAAGTAGAAGATCAGAAATGTATGAGTTCTGAGTTCTCTGGAACGCAGCAGAAATGTGTGGTGGTCACTGTTTGACTCACTTTTTATTTATGGAGCTGCTAAAATGCACAGAGTAGAACATAAGCTCAGCTCACCTCTGATTTTAACTATGTTTCACTTTCTGATTGATCAGAGAAAATCCCTGCATTTACTGCTGGTGCACATGTGTTACAAAATGATCTTGTGTAAATAGAGGCTATCCAGCCTCCAGGTCAGGAGTTCACTTGTTAACAATTCATGATCAGCAGATGGATTTTTTTATAGTGGTTTAGCTTCTGAATTCATGCCAAAATCATATATCTACTGTTACAGTTGTGTGGTTGCTTTCACACCACCCTAAACAAACACCACGGCAAACGAGTTAACTCACCGGAGTTCATTTTAACCGAACCAAACCGGTTAGGAGTGAAAAGCCCTTAGAGTCAGTCAGCTTTTAAAGTGTTTAGTTTGCTCTGTCAAATCTTTCTGAAGCTGCCAAAAATTAATGTGTCAGAATATGACGAGGAGTTCAAAAGGACAGTCTGAAAATAATAACAGCCAGAGAAAATCATTCTGACCACTTTCAAGACCCTAATGGGGGAGTACTGTAGTGGGCTGAATATAAGACAGCCCTAATTATAAGACGGCCCCCTCTTTTCCAACAGCTGTTTTTTTTTTTTTTTTTTAGAAAAGACTTTTTGAAGATTAAAAAAAAAAAAAAAAACAGACTAGTCCTGTTAGAAAAGTTCCCCTGAGATGTTATTAGTCTGGAGAAGACAGTCCTCATATCTGAAGCCTTTTCTCTCTCATAAAAATGAAATGCTTCCATTAAAACAGAAACTGTGTGTCTAACTTGTCTGAGCCACATACTCTCCTGTCAGGCTGTTGACGTGGTCAGAATGATTTTCTCTGGTTGTTATCATTTCACTGACTGGTTGAGGTCCTCATTATTACATTCTGTGATATTATTAATTCTTGGCTGCCAGGCTTGTTCTTGACCATCTATCATCTACCTTACATATTAGTAAGTATATAATAATGGGTTTGAATTAGATATGATTATGCTTGTACATGTGTTGCTAAAATTATGCAATTAATTCTGTGAACATAATCATAAAAACATCCACATCAGTTGTCCCACTCAAACAAGCGCAACGAAAATGTCTCTGCTCCTGCTTAATCTGCTTTTCTGAGTTGGAGCCAGCGGGGAACTGAAGCCGTTATATCGCTCCAGACTCAAAAACAGGGACATGACCTCGCAGAAGACTGGAGTTACTGGTGTACCGCTGCCTTGATCCGCAGCAAGTAACATAAGTTCTGATCCAGTGGTGTGCTAAAACATTGAAGCATTGAAGCATCAGATCGAGGCAGCAGTAGTCCAGCAACTCCCATGATCTGCAAGGTTCCTTCAGTTCCCTGTTGGAAAAAACTGTCTGGCTGCAAAGTAAAGTTGTGAAAATACTGTAAATATAGCATACACTTGAACTTAGTTATTTTTTTAGGCTAAAATTTGTTTTGCTTCTGTCCCTGTCCACAGTAGTACATTGGTTCACTTTTGCACTCTTTTTTTTTTTTTAAGTTATCAACGTTGATTTTCATTTAGATTTTTGTGGATGCTTAAAGTGAAAACAGATATTTTTTTCAGCCCTTTAGCAATCCCTAGTGGTATTACAGTTGTGCTGCTGTGGCAAAGACAAAATTGAGATCTGTTTCCGAGTCTACATGTGTTCCCCCTTTACCTTACTCTGCTGCGCCAAACCGCCTACTCCTCAACTGCGGAGGGCACTGCTTCGAGAAACACTATCTGACAGGACACACACTTCTACCCAACACTGAATTGCTTTCCTTTCCTTAGACTCAGAGCCCAGCTCCGTGACGAAATGATCGACACCACTTTGGAAATAAGAGATAATAAGAAAGAAGCATGTTCACTGAAGAGGTACATTGAAATTGCCAGAATTTCATATTGAATTCAGGAACAGGCATAAGATATTCCGATGATGTGCATTGCATAGTAATAATATATTCTGAGTTAAAGTAATTGCTTTGCACATTGGTGTTGGGGAGGAGGCAGAGTAACATTAGCAGAAAACATTAGGTGAAAAAGCATGAATTTGTTCATTAATCAATCTGTAATGGAGACGTCATTTTCCCTTGAAAAATTGTGCCCAATGGCAGATTTGTATAGTGAAAGCAAGGCTTATAAGGAATCAATCTAAATGTGGATGATGTCATTATTCTATAGCCATTACACTGTGTAATTAACATTTACTTCATAATCATACGTCACTGCAAAAAAGGTGTCTATTTCCATTTTAATGAGACCCTCAACTTTGATATCATATTTGCATTTTTACTATTTCAAGCCAAATTTCCAGAGGCTTTAAAACAAGCTTGGATAGAGAAATCCTGAAAGGGCATCCTAAACACTCTTAAGCCACGCTGACATAACGCTGAGTGCTTTGTTATGCTAGAAAAGAATGAATCCATCGATGTGCCTTTTCCCTCAAATACTTAAACAGTTCATTTTGGATTAGTACAGTAAATATCAACATTGTATTGATGAATCTCACCTCAACAGCCTCCCAACCCCACTCTCTGTATTTGGGGTCATGGGTCAGTCTCCACATGTACATGTAGCTTTCGATGACTTCTGGTCTCAGGATGTAATATCTGTCGCTCAGCCTGGTCGCTGTAGCTTCACCTCCACCGTCGAATCTGAACGCCTCAGGCCCCAATTTGGTGGCTGACAGAGACAAAAAAAAATAAGGCAGAAGAATAGATCAAAATCGAGCACAAAGACATGAGCACTTTTAACAGATCTGCAGTCCATTTCTTGTTGTAAAATCCTCTGCAAAACACACTGAATGCTTTTCTTTCTTTTTATCACAGTGAACAGGAGACTCTCGATGACTGTTAGTTAAAAAAAAAAAGGCCTGAGACATAAGTTTGACCTCCTCAGCTGTCCAGATGGTCTGTGTGCTTCTCTTTTTATGCTCATTCTTCTCCTTACTTCTGTTATATTTCTGCCACAATTCAAGACTACATGGCATAGATATTCTATTCATGATACGGCACAAAGGAAATCTATTCCTGCCAAGGTCAGAACAGGAGCATCGGCATAGCAACATCTTGCATTTAGAAACACACTTGGAAGTTGTATTATGCCGTACAAGACTGTTCTGTCATTTTGTTCCTACCTACTGTGTTCGATTTGCTTAGACCCCTTTTCTTACCGTGGCTTATCATCATCTCTGATTTTGGCCAACTGCTGTGTAGCCGCTTGGAAAATTGGGCCGTGTCAGAGGAAGCAGGTTATTTGAGGTCACTGAAGGCTTGCAAGTAGTTGCGCCCGATTCAACCTGACAATCATCTTTAAATAAGAAGTCAGTGTGACCGACAGCCGGGCCACATGGTCAGCTAGTTCACTGTAGTGTGTGTGAATGAGCAAGCAAGACAAGGAGAAACATGAAAGCAGGAAATATTTACTGTTCTACACAAAGCCAGTGACCTTACAGGGCACCTGCAGGGTCTTAAAAGTATTAAAAAAGGATTGGATCTAATATTCTCATATAAAGCTCGTAAAAGTATTGATCCGATTCATCTAACTTGACCGAGACCTAGTGCTTGGTCTCTTGGTTTATCACTCCTGTATGAAGAGTGCGAAATACATTGCATGTGCTACAACACAGTTCTGTACACTCACACTTTCTTTCTTTCTTTCTCTCTCTCTCTCTCTCTCTCTCTCTCTCTCTCTCTCTCTCTCTCTCACTCACTCTCTCTCTCTCTCACTCTCTCTCTCACTCTCTCTCACGCACGCACACACACACACTCTCTTAAGCTGTACTTTCTGGTCCTCATCTACTGCTTTCTATGCCAATTATTTATTTATTAGATTTTTTTCCTGAATAGCTTCAATTCAAATACTAGCTTTTTGTGACCAAAAGGCGCACTGTATGGCCATTTTGTATTAAATATGAATGTGAGTATTATAATAAAAAATGGCAAATAACTATTTTCTAGTGCTGATATCAATGCTGATTTTCCATCATGTTCCTAATACTTTTTACATGTATTTCATTCTAGGTGGTGAAGTCCCTTAAAAGTCTCAAATCTAACTGAGAGAACCTGGGGAATATATCGTCATACAAGTCCCGTTACATGATATATAATTTCTTATATTTTGCATATCGTTATATCATAATAATGCATTGTTGCAGTGTTGTGTTTTATCTTTTATCTTTTGTCTTTTATGGCTTTATCCATTTAGTAATTATATCCACATTACTGATGATCATGTATTACAAATCTCTGTGTTAATATTTTGTGTAAGCACAGTCATCCCTACAATATAGGCACAATATTGATTCTTATACTCTTGGGTAATTTAATCTACAGCAATGCACCATATTTCTAAGATCATTACTATTTGAGAATTTATGTTATATCATCACAACATAACCTAAAAATAGTAATACTATTAATAAGTAAAACATATCACTGTATGAAGTGGGAGTAAATTTGGACAAACAGGTGACCTACAGTTACACTTCGGTGGCTGAAAAACCATGAAGACCAGAAGATACAATTCGTAGGTGGTTCAGCAAAACAGCGTAACTATGCCACACCTGTCACTCCACAGCTCAGAGTCTCTCCTCTCCAACCGAAACACGTTGCTTTACACCTCTGTCTGCTGCTTTGAGCTAAATAATTCTCTGGGCTGTTGATGCTTGTGATTGGAATGCTAACGATAATTCAGCAGACAATCATCAATAACTCACGACGCAGACAACACAATCGATTTTTTCACAAGTTCATCAGACGAACAGCATGCCTGCATCAAACAAAAGAAATCTTTAGACAAACTTCTAAATGTTAACTGTTACAGGTTTGGTCTCACCTTATGCATTTTTATTTTTATTATTACCATTATTATTATTATTATTTTCTGTTTATTTGTGTTTCATATTTTATCTGTTCCTCTATTTATCTACTTGTGTCTGGGTGGCATTTTTATTTCATTTCTGCTGCTCTTGTTGTTTTTACAATTTGTATTTCTTATATTCCTTATTTCATTGTACAGCACTTTGGTCAGCCTCGGTTATTTTTAATGTGCTTTATAAATAAAGTTGACTTGACTTTTCTTTTTACCAACCTGTGCTTATTAGCAGTATCAATATCATCAGGCTCAAAGAGGTGTTGAGGAAATTACAGAAAATATTTCTATACTAAGGACTTGGAAAGCCTCGGATGGTCTTTTCATTGGCTGCAAGGTTGAAGCGCACATTTCCAGAAGCTGACCTCTGTGAGCTTCATCCAGGTCTCACTCAGCAAGATAATACTGAATGTTTCTGAAACTTTTCATGATCAAATTTTTTTTCTTAGGCTCAATGATTGCATGATATCAGGGTTCTCACGTTTAAGGGTGAATGAATTGAAACAAACTAATGCAACTCCAGTAGTCTACTCTAAAAGATGGACGACCCATCTCTATTCATTCCGATGGGAAATGGAGCAAGAGGTTTTTCCTGTTGGTTGAGCCCACCATCCATTGCCAGTGGCTGACAGTTATCGACCACTGAACCCTCTCCCATCATGATTTAAAAGCCTTCTGTATTCCAGGTAGAGTTTCCCCGCTGCAATGACTGATTATTATTGTTATTAAACAATAATTAAACTAATTGCCAACTATTTTGATTCCAACTTCTTAAATGTGATTTTTTTCTGGTTTCTTTAGTCCTCTCTGACAGTAAACTTAATGTCTTTGAGTTGTAGACAAAACAAGACATTTGTCAACGTCACCTTGAGCTTTGTGAAACACAGAGTGACATTTTCTGAAATTCTATGAAGCAAAGAACTCATTGATTAGTGGGGAAAATAATAAATAATAATAAACAGATTGATTCATTAACTAATCCTATCACAACTGACAAGATTGCACCAGGATAAGTTAATCAAGACAATAAATTGCAGAATAATTTACAATGAAAATAATCTTTGCAGATGAGCAGACAGTTGTGGACCTAAAGTCCCTTTAGAATTGCTGACAGACAGGAGTTGTTGGTGACGTTCTGTTTTTGACATGTGGGAGATAAAAAAAAGAAGCATTACGTCTTGATGTTCCCTGATTTTCTTATTAAACCAGCTGAGTAAGGTGAACCCAAGATGCTCACTTACATTGGTGGCAGTGACTTTTCTTTTCTGGTGGCTGCTGTTAGTGTGTTTCTTTTAATACTGCCTTTGTTATTTGCAGTTTTATTTTCATAGCTCAGTATAGCTAGCTGGCTAACTTTGTCTCAAGCTTCAGAGGCTGAACACAGCTAAATTACATACAAGTGTTGCGGAGATGAACACCCTTTTAAACCTGGCGCTCGCCTGGCAGGGATCTGAGAGTTGATCTGCCTGCTCCCTTCGCTGGTGACGGGAGCCAGAGTTTTCTCGGCTGATTGAGGCAGAGGTTGCCATCATAGTAAGCTGGCTGGATAACGATGTCATCATCCATCGGCACTGTTTCACTGTGGACATCGTCATATGCCAAATTGGTCACCAACCAGCCCTACCCACTATGTTCGCTTCCCACAGAGTTCAAGTTTGAATGGCAAGCTATTTGCCTGCGCCGAGCGTGGTTAGTGAGCTATCAAGGAACATAATATTTATAGAAACAACTCTGCCCACATTTTTTTTTTTTTTTTTATGCCACAGCACATGAGTAAATTTCGCCAGGCAATATCCAGTCTTAATGTGATGATTTCAGATCAAATACTCATTTTTGACTACATTTGAGCGGTAGTTAAAATAAGAAGTCCTCCTTCCGTACATTAGTTCTCATACCTCAATAGTAGAAATGCGCAAAGCTACGCATTAAAAGTCTATTACTACTTTTTCCTAAAGTCAATAACCTTCTCCTCCTCCTGCTGCGTGCTTTGAGATCCCCATTTTCCAGAATCAGTGTGCTGCTGTGATGGTGGCAGAGATCCAGAGGAGCAGCAGAAGGAGAGTCTTCACGGTATCAGTATTTAAGACGCAGCTAAATAGCAGCCACTTTACGCACATGCAAAAGCAAATCTCTCACACACACACAGTCTTACTTTCTTTCTCTCCTGCAGACGGCTAATCCAAGAGCCGCTAAGCACCATCCATTCCCTTTAATGAGTGAAGAGAAACCTGGTGGATGACTATGAAAGAGAAAGCCAGAGAAGCCTTTTGGGCCTACAGATCAAAAGTATTCCAAGCACATCAAGGAACCTGTTCTGTGATGAGTCACATTAGCTTACAGGAGAAGCGAAGGCGAATGAACACTTGGAGGATGAATCTGTACAGCCCACCCAACAGTGGAGGGGACAAAAAAAAGCTTGAAATTAGCAGAGGAGATTATTGTCAGGGCCAAGACAGATGCCAGGGAAGAAGAGAGATCAAACGAAGGTCTTTCCATTAAAAAAAATAAATAAAAAAATGTGGGCAGACTTGACGCTGGCAACTATTCCTCTCTTTTTTCATCCCCGCTTCCTTTCTTGCATTTTTCTCCTGGGTACATCTTCAGACTGTGAGTGAAACCATATCAGAACTCTTCTACTCTCCCTCATTTATAGGTTAGAATCACAGTGAATTTTCCTGTGGATTTTATCACAGAGTTTGCTCTTCCATAGTTTACCTTCATTTATTCTCCTTTTTCTTTTCATTCTTTCTCCTGAATTAAAACAAAGTGTGATTTTCATTATCCACTACACCTCACACCTCTGTGCCTGCTGCCTACAATCATGAGAATAATCAAGAACTTTAATTATTGGCTGCTCTTTATTAGGGCTGTTGTTCCTCTGTTGAAGTGAAGCCACCAAGAACAATTCTCCTTTTGAGTCAGAGCAAAATTAAAATGCCTCAGGCCCTTTTAATTTACAATATCACTCTCCTGGACTCTCAATGCCACCATAACCTTCTCTTAACAGGATTGATGTAGTGTACCACAACAATCATGAACTTTAAAATTTCTTTTTTTCCAGAGGATCCAGCCTGTGTTATGTCAAAAATCCAAAATTAATTTGGATCTAAAAGAGTAGCTTATGAATTCAGTTTATAAGCAAAGTAAGACTATAACAAGACTCATGTAACAAAAGCTTCAGGCTTGTGTTGCATTGTTTCAAATATGATAGGAATGGGAAACGCCAGAGGCCGCAGGACACGACGGTGATTTATTATGTTTTTTCAACTCCAAATTATGCCCCCAAAGGAAAACTTTGCCAACATCTGTTTCATCTGATAAAATAACATTTTCAGTCTGTTCAACTTGCTTCACTCATTTTTATTGCAGCAAAATGGGATTGTCAAGCAGACTGAACAACTGTCATAAAAATCTGTCATAAACGTTACACGCACCTGACAACTGTTTGTATTAGTCTACTTAGTCCACCTGAACTGAATGCAAATGTGTGTGGACTGCTCTCCAGTTAAAGGTAGTTTGAACAGCAAAAAAAGTTTTGCAGCCCCTTCAGCAACTGGGGAGAAGATAAATTACTGCTGAATTGAAATTATATAAAATAAAACATACTCTTAAAATAAAAATGTTAAGTTGAAATTAAATTAAACGAATCCCACTGACTATGACCTCTGCTGACCTCACAAGATGATTATTTATCAAATATCTCATTCTGCGCTAATAGTCATCCCTACAATATTGTAGCAATGTAAGAAATATACTGTGATACTTGATTTGTCCATACTGTTCACTATTACAGAATTTACGGTATGTTATTTTTGAAATAATGTGTATATCTGAATGTATATATTGTGGTAGAGGCTAAAAATAGTAAAAGTTTGATGCTTGGTCTATGTATTGATACAACATCACCATGTAAAATATGGGGATACCATAGTGGGAGGCAGGAGGAGAGACACTGTAACATGAGACGCCTGGCGAGCAAGCGGTCAATAATGGATCAAATCAGAGTGACATGGTACATTCATGTCCAAACCAAAACGAGCATCAGCAGTCACTCATCCACAGCGAAGAGTGTCTGCACTCTCTTCAACATCCCTGACATTTTCACTCACCTGAGCGAGTGTAGCTCTCATGGCACGTGTGCGTGATCTCGGCAGCCAGGTCCAGGTAGTGTTGCCTCTTCTCCGGCGCTCCATCATCAGCCCCGATGCCGATCATCCCTCCAGAGAAGCAGGCCAGGTGGCCCATCTTGTGGTCCAGGATCCCGCCTCTCCACTCGGCCATGTAGGTAAGGCCACCAGGTGACTTCTGTACCAGGTTAGCTTCAATCGCCTGCAACAACACACACCGCCAGGAATATTTAAATCTGGTAGATATACTGTCTGTTAATTATTGACAAACTGTGTGCTACATAAGTGTGATGCTTAGTTGATTAGGAATTTCTATCTTTCAGTGGTTTTGACAGTCTACCATTAACACAAAAGTGTCCACACCTAACATCTGTAATGGCTTTTGTGTTGAGGTCAACGCTGACAGATATGTTTTGATGCCCTCTGCTGCTTTCTCCTTACATGCTCTCTCCAGTTCAGCTGCCCCCAAACCATTACAGCTGTTTTTCAACACAACATTGGACTTGTTCATTATAGCACTTCCTGTGCATCTCATGATGGTTGTAATTGTTTTGCATCATTGATATTGCTATGTATTAGAATTATATATCACAACGGTATCCAAGCAGATAATCTATAATTGGTTAGATAACACTGCACAAATTAGTTTTGTTCAAGGTTGGTGTAATCTAATGACTACTTGAGCTAACCACAGTTTGAAATTGATGTCTTTAGTTTCACTCTTGATTTCCTTATGCATCGTACACACATTTAAACACTGGGAAAATTGAAATGACTAAAAACAAGGACTTCCCGAGGCTGGCAATTTCATTAGGACAACAGCATGTGGGCTTAAGTCTTGTGTGAATATGTAAGTGGTTGTTACTAAGCGTTGCAAAATTTTCCAATCACATAACAACAGTGGCCATAACTAACCTAACTCACAACCTCAAAAAAAGCCATGTTTTTTATTATCAATGACAGTAAAGTTCCAGCATCCAGTCGTCAAGGTTTAATAGAGAGTTGAGTGTGTTGTATCTTTATTTTACTCGCCACCTAACACAACTCAACCATGCTGCAATGAAGCCAGATAACAAGTGAACGTGACTGAGATGTAACTACGCAAAGCTAGTCAGGCAAAAGTTAAACCACCAAATATCCAATAATGGTATCTATGCACCATGTTTTCTATACAGGCCTGTCTTCACACACTTAATGGATGAATCCAGCATGTCTGTATTTATATGTTCAATTATCTATGTAATGTTTACCAGGAGGGGACAGCTCTGAGAGCCTGTGAAAAAGAAGTCCAGCACAAGACCTTGAATAAATTATCATAAAACAAAAGACTGATAGAGTAGGCAGAGAAATGTAAAGGGAGATTTCTTTTTTTTTTTTTTTTTTTTGAAGAAAGACTTCTCAACTTTCTTTTTCAGCCAGATCTGCAAATTTAGGTTTCGTGCAATTCTGCCTCCTTGCAGCTGTGCCTCTTGTCAATGCGTTATATTTTATAAGACAGAATATAACAGAAGGACATCTCATGAGATCGTCTCTGAATGACTCATCACTCACTCTCTTACAGATTTTTTTTTTTCTCATCTCCCTCTCACACATTCTGTCTGCCTCGCTGCTCACTTTGCATTTGAATTCAGGTTTGTGATATTCAGCCGCAGCACCACCCCACAATGCGCTGGTAATTACAGACGTAAACTCCCTCTTGAATCTCAAGTCCAATCATTCATTAATTTTTTGTCTTTTTTTAAACAGCTCTTTCAGGATGAGCTTAGAAAGTAAAGATGAGGAAATAAAGATATCCTCTTTCAGATTTGAGTGGGTGAGAGAGACAACCAGTACTGCAGTATATTCCTTTGGAAATGGTTTATCACAGCAGTACAACTGCTCTTCATGAACACTCAATCCGTCAAGCAGCAGCAAGACAGCGGTGTCCTTTTTAATTTTTGTCAGCACCAAATCCTGATATATTGGATTTGTCAACATGTGGAACGTTTTTCTGTTAATAGTAGTCACTTACAGTGTTAACGTAACTTTACACCGTGCGTCATCTAAGGTTGTTATTCAGCTGTTTTATATTTTCTGTTTACTTTATCAGCCATGTTTGATTGAGAAAATGGCTAGAGCTAACGTTAGACTGGTGTTACAGTCTGCAAATCTTTTTAGTTAATTTTCCTTCTCCTGCAAGCAAAAATGCAGGTGACACTTCACAAACAAGGCTTAAGCCCTAATCCCAGACTAAAGTGCCCATTAAAACTGTCTTAACTCAAAGTGACTTGACTTCATATTAAAATAGTCATAGATTTTGGCTGATCTGGAATAAACTAAGACAACTGTAAGAGAGAGGATTAGAGTTACTTTAATTAATGATTCAAAGAGGCAGGTTTAACCTCTGCTTACTACTGTTTGTGAGGGAGCTTGGACTATTTGGAATATCTGAATCAGGCATGCCCAAACATTTTCCCTTGGACGGCCAAAACTGAAACTTAATAGTGAGTCACATGCCCTAAGTAAGCACCTACTGTATTGTATCATATAGTTAAGATGCAAAATGGTATTATGATCCCAGGTTCCCTTACTTGGCTGACTTCCTGCAGTGTTACTGTGCCAGCCTGCTAAGATTATGATAAATAATTAGTAATTAGGGATTCTGCATATTTGAAGAGCTTTTTATAGATAATATTTTTGGCCTTTTGCCTTTTTTGGGCAGGCGAAGATAGACAGGAAAGGTAGTAGAGCCAGAGGAAACAACATGCAGTGAAGGGCCCTGGTCTGGGAACAAAACCGAGGCCACTGTGATAGGAAATGCAGCCTTAGTGCTAAACCAGTTGAACTTCCAGGGTTCCCCTTAAAGAGCATTTTACCCTACAAAAATAAAATGGCATGAATAGGAAAAGGAAAATTAAGATATCCTCTTTCAGATTTTAGTGAGTGCTGCTTTGTTTCCCTTCATGTAACATTCCCCTCCTACCACCATTATTTACTGTATGAAAAACCTTTAATGCTAAATAAGGTTGGATGAAGATGCAACCTGCTGTAATTGAGGACAAAACAAAGTAATGCCCATAATATAAAGTACCATGTTCTCAGAAAAAGCATTTTTCTTAAGGGCTGAGACTGATGATTTTCTCACTAATTAGCTGTTGTTAGCAGTAATCATGGCATAGGATAATTGGAAAACGTTCTCTCATTCAACACTGTTGTAATTAGTAATCTACTTTTATTTGAATGCCAGAGATAATGAATTGTGCTGTGGCTTCACCTTAGATCTCTGTATAAACATACAGTAGATGACTTAAGCTGGTAGTGCGGAGGTCCTTGGCCATTTAAATACCAAGTCACAGGGGAACAGAGGAGTCAGTAATTAGTAGTTATGCCTCTGGCTTGACCCTGTGATGAGAACTGAGGAACTCTCGATGGCAATCTGAAGTTATTGTCTGTGATACTGTAATTGCAGCCAGAGGGAATGTGCTTTACGCTGACATTATCTCCATTAAAGAGGAAAACAGATGGCTTTGGATGTATTTTTATGCATATGTATACAGAGCAGTGGGTATATATGAACACTTTTTTTTGTGCAGATGGTATTTTACATTACAGTATATAAACACACAAATCAGTTGCTATTTAATCACAGCTCTAACCACATTTAGCAGCACCAGAAGTCTTTCCTTTTCTATATCATTTTCCTTTTTTCCATATGACCATTCCACTGAGAGCATCTGTCACAAAAATACAACTGTTTATAATCATGGTACGAGGCTTCGGATAAAAGCTTCCATTATAACTCTACACCTGCTTCTGAATAGGGCCACAGAATTTCAATAGATGAGAGGAACATCTATACATCTGCTCATAAAAGCTCTGCTTGAGTGACATGCTGTGCACTATCACTCCATCATTTTTAATTTTTTGTGCAGCACAACCACGTTCAGACATGCGCCTCGGCATGTAACAATACCGAGAACTCAGGGTACAATAATACCGATGATAAAAAGACCATGATGCAATATTTATCATGATATTAAAAAACAGAAAAACTACAACTTAAAAAAATGTCCTGTTAAATAATAAATCTGATGTCTACAGCATTTTTGTTTGTGTAAAAGCACTTAAAGTGCTTCTGCTTTCTTTCTTTAATAATAAAATAATAGTTGAATTGTCTTGAATGTATGTTAAATTATGTATGTACAATTACAAAATAAAAACAATGCAGCAGTCAGTAGCAGTCCTTTCATAAACTGAAATAAGAATAAAAAATAAAATAATAATAAGATATAATATCACAGTAGATGTTGTCATTGTCTGGTATCATAACAAAACCTTTTATTTTATTGCTATGTTGCATTATTTGATATATTTTTACATCCCTACATTTTAATATTTTGGTGTAAGACCCAAATAAGGGTTGCAGCAGTACCTTGGTATTAAAGTTGACAGTTATCTGCAGTATTGCAGTATTCCTCAGTTTGAGTTTTTTATTTATTTCTAAAGAGAGATTACTTTTTTCTTACATCCCCCTATTTTTTTTCATCTGTCTCATCTTTTAAAAATTATTTTCGAAAGGACACATTTTACCTATACTTGATTTTTAAAAAATCGTTACAAGTTTCACGTCCATCACGACATAACATTTTTTTCAATCATGATACAGCATTTGCTTGACCAAAACAAAAATAACCTTCTGTTTTTTTTCCTTTAAGGGTCATACTGTTGCAACCCTGGTCCAAAAAATACCTGAGTCACTTTTACTTAAAAGACAGTGAAGTTACTTGGTTGGACTTTACGTCAGATTAACAGGAAAGCCGCAGCAGCACAAGATCAAATATGCATAAAGGGCGATTAAATGCATTTTGGTGTTGTGCAAAATTTGTAAAAAACAAAACAACTACAACAACAAAAATCCACATAATACCACAAAAGTAGTCAGACCAGCACTCATCAACATCTCACGCGAACAGGAATTAGACAAGAGGTCCAAACTTCTACACTTGTGTGGTGGATCTGATCAAAACGAGCAGCAGAATTTGCTCTCCAGTTGCATCACATGATTAAAATGAAGGCGAAATTAATTTAGAAATTCACTGTGAGAAAAGGGGAAGACCCTCATTCTTCAGCCATAATGGTCGTTAATTAAGGCTTCAACTGCAAAATATTTAAAGAAAATCCAGAACAGAGAAAGCGTTTCTGTTCCTCCTTGTTATTCTTTTTTAATTCAGAGCTCTCTCTCATACACTTAGTGCCAAATATCAGCTGAGCATTGACTCATAATAGTGCTGTCTTATCTGAATAAAGCCACAATATTTACGTAACCCACACCTCTGTCTGAATGACAACAAGCTATCACTCTAAACAGATGAGTGAAGCCAGCAGTGTGTTTCATGTCTGAATAGGGTTTAAGAGGCTGTATCCTTCAGTCAGCCTTCAATTATCCTCTAAAAAATGATTAAGCACTGTACCTGCAGTTTTCTTATTGGTTTTGTCAACACAGTTTCTTTGTCTTTTATTTGTCTTGGGTGTAAAACACTTAGTATTGCTTTGTCTGATCAAAGGCATATATGCAAATTACTGTAAGTACTATTATTGTAATCTAACAAAGCTATGCCTGAGCAGACCCATCGCTCCGTGTGAAATGTAAGATAAAAAATTTCCATACCTCCAGCGCGCCGTAGTACATCTTCTTTGCATCGTCGTCTGTCTTGTCTGACATCAGATATGATTTGATCAGATACTCGTAGAAACTATCCCCGAGGCCACCGATGGAAACATGATCTAAGACAGGGAATAAGAGGGAAACAGGATTGTGTGAAAATATTCTGCATGGTCACACACACACACACACAGGTCTTCATTCAGAGTATCTACAGGTCTTGAAAAGTCTTAAAAAGCTATTTTTATACACACTTTTTACACAATTTTACATTGTTAGGAGACACACAATCTAAAAGTGTGATTGTGGTGGCAACCTGGTTGCATGTGCCCCATGTGCTGAGACTGAGGGTCCTCTGCAGCAGTCTTCCACATGTGTCCCTTTGCTGCGTGTTGGCTCATGAACAGGTTGCCTTATTTTAATTTAATGAATTACATCATTAGAAATGATTTCAGTATGCTGCTTGGAAGTATTGAAAAAATCTGATATAGCGGTAAATTATTCAAGGCCACATCTTCACATCTATTTTTCCATCATACTTTCATACTTTGGTCGACATGATCATGAAACAGTTATTCATCACATTAAAAGGGTCTTAAAGACTTTTAAAGAAACAGGTCGCCCTGAAATCAAAAATACCTGTTTTCTTCCTACCTCTAGGGTTATTTATTCATCTAGATTTGGTGTGAATTGTCAAGTTTTGGAGATTGTCTGCCTTCTTTCAAATGTAACGGAACTAGATGTCACTCGACTTGTGGTGCTCAAAGCACCAAATAATACATTTAGAAAAACTAAACAGCAGCGTCTCTTTACAGAAATCATTGCCTGGTTACTCAATATAATCCACAGACCTTGATGTGTGCAGTTTCATGTAGGAACTTTTTTTTATACTGTCTGTCAATTATATCACCTTGCAGAGGGAAGCGTGCATCTACTCATAGACAGGAGGCTTGTGCATGAGACAGAGCAGGATGTAACCACTGATGGTGTCCTCTTCAGCTGAGCTTTAATGTCTCATCCGTGAGTGAACGCACACCTCCTTCTGCACAGTGATACAGTTGGTGGGTGTAGTTCGGCAGAGAGAAATGAGTTCCTACATGAAACTGCTCACAGGAAGGTGTATGGAATATCTTGAGTCTGATTATCTTGGGTCATGATTTCTAGAAAGAGGCATTGCTGTTGAGTTTTTGTAAATTTATTTTTAGGCACTTAGTGCATCACAAGCCGAGTGCCATTTAGTTCCATTATATTCAAGAGAGGGCAAACATCTCTATGGCTTATAACTCCAAAACTCTGATATGTATAGCAGGTGCTACTACAGGATTTTTGAGTGAACTGTCTCTTTAAATTGCACTACAGAAACCCTGTTATTCCATTCACAAATCAAGTCTTACAGGCCACCATGTCTGACTAACTTGTGTCTGGTTTGCTGTGACTGTAGAGTTACAAAAGCTTTCATGTCCTGTGGTTGAATATCCAAAATATGCAACTCCATTACCATGGACTTGTCTACATTTTGTTTTCTTTCTGGCTTTTCTGGATAATTCGTGGTGTGTGCTCTCATGTTCTGTGAACCCACACGCTCTCTGTTCAGTGATGTTAAAATAGTTCATTTGAGCGTTAAAACCTCAATTATGTAACACACTTTGAACTTGTGAGTGGAAATTGAAACAAGTGGCTGTTGATTTTCCTCCTGCATGCTCTTAAGTCCACATTCAGAATCATAAAGATGAATATGATATTGCAGTGGAGGCGTGCATGAGTCTAAATCTATCCACTCATGCTCATTGCATGCACGCACACCTTTGCTGACTCCCCCGCAAGGTTATCACAGAGCCCCTGTGTGTTTGTCCTTGACACTGACAGATGAGGGAGGGCTGCAGAGCCAAGATTTCTTTTTCCTTTGTGAGAGTAAATATATACAATTCTGCTTCTCCTCATGCTCACCTACAACAATTAGCCTCTGTAATCAACCAGATTACCACCTTTTCAGCCCCACCATCATCGTATCCCGCGATTTTTTTTTCACCTCCTTTCAGGTAAATCGGAAAAGATCCAATTTCCTGAAGTAATTGAATTCATTATCATTTTAATAACCCGGAGCAATGGGAGTCATATAGCCACTGCTATGAGCCCGATATTAAAAATGAAAGGAAGTAGACGGATGGCTGGATGACACAGACGAGCAGCTAAAAGAGCTTTGACACGTGAGGTGACTCAAGGTCTGCCAGAGGTGTGAAAGCCAGAAAGAGTTAGAAATGAGAAATGTCTTGCACTGTCATATTGACCCACACTGGGAAGACACAATTATTGTATTACTGAGTAGGTAGACCTTCCAGGGCAGCTCAGAGATGTTTGTTTCACCAAGGTCACTTTTAAATCTTATGGGTTTTTTTTCTAATAATGTAAGAGAGCCATTGACCTTATCTTTCATTACAAATTAAACTGTTTGACACGTTTCTCTATGACCTAAATTTATCCGCAATCATACAATAATTCCCCAGATTTTTAACCAGAATAACACAGGACTTACGTTGGACCCAGTTGCCGCTGACTGGACTGAGGAAGTTGGGGTACAGGCCGTGAGGTTTTTCAATCTTGTTCAGGAGTTTTCTGATGTTCATCACCTGCAAATACACCCAAAAACAAAAGAATATCATCTGGATACTGAACTGTCAGGGCAGTCAACTAATATCATCGCTTCAAGGCTGAGAAGCATCGTGCAGAGCAGTGGAACTTAATCCAGGGTTTCTGCAGGTCCTTAAAAAGTCAAAAATCCAATAATAAGAATTTCTCTGCGGTAGTGATCTGGGTTAAAGCCACAGTATCGGGTACCTGTAGAACCAGTGGACCAGCGCAACTATCAATCATGACCTCATACACTTTTTTATAGCACAAACAAATAAAAACAAAGTTAAAAGTAAAATAAACACTTGAACATACACCAGTGTGATGAAAACGACCTAAAATGACTGCAATGACATTGTACTTAAATTTTCTTAGTTTGGCTCATGTCCCATTTGCGAACATGGATGGAGTGGGATTTATGATGTATACTGCAGCCAGCCACCAGGGGGTGACTGAGATGTTTTGGCTTCACTTTTGGCAGGATGTCATGTCGTCCGTCTTTACATACAGTATGTCGATGGTTAGGACTCACACACACACAATACTCTTATATAGACACAGTACACACAATACACATAGTTCTGTGTAGTTGTATGTGTGTTGTATTTGCATTTACTTTGTCAGTGTGCAGGTGAAATAGGTCTTAAATTGCATTCATAATGGTCTTAAAAAGTCTTACATTTAACTCGCTGAAACCTGCAGAAACCCTGTCAGTCAAAAATCGATGCTCATGAAAAATTCCACATATTTTCTGAACTTCAGTAAAATAGTAAATTGTCCTGCGAGATAGAGCTGGAAACGTGATCTGTGTATGAATCACACCTTCTCTGTGTAGATGGGATTCCTGGAGAGCTCCGTCAGATGGACAAATTCGAGGTGAAGGGTCCCGAACTCAGCCAGGATGCTGCTCCCGGCTGAGGCCCAGCCCCAACTCCAACTGGTGCCACTGCAACAGAGACAACACGCAAACAGGTAGACTAAGTATCACGACTGTTCACAAACACTACAGGGACAAACACTTTCATACGGCTACTGTATATACAGTGTAACTAGAAAAACTAAATCACAAAGGTGGCAGAGCATGTAATTTAGGGACTGGAGACAAATTGGGTAGAACATTAATGTCCTCAGGATGTGGGCGAAAAGGGAACCTGAGGCTACATAATGATGCTTAAAAAGCTTGTTACTCAGCTTTAAACTGTCATTAGTTTTACGTGCTTCCTTGTTTCACTGTTTGACTTATTTACTTACTATTACTAATTGTCTGACTTACTTATTATTATGCACAGTAGAGCTATTGTTTTGTGTCTTAGTGATTAATGCAACACAGTTACTTCTTGATAGCAAACATAATAAATAATCCCCTGAGCTGTTGTTGTTAAATTGGAAATACAGTAGAAAACCACAAGATAATAGAGGTTTAAATATGAGTAGAGTAGATATAAATGTACTGAAAATACAAACAAGAAAAACAACTTTTCATGCTGTGTTTAATGCTGTATGACAAGTTCGGTATGTTCTGACATTTCCAGATATAAAGTTAACTTTAAATGAAAGGACCAGTGGTATAAATACTTAATCTAAGTACAGCACAAATCTTCTGAATTTCATCCTTTTCACTGATGTGAAGTTCTAGTGAGTTAAAAGCCAGTTACAGCCAGTTCATCAGCAGTATTGCTTGTAAACTTCGGTCAACCAGTACAACATTATAACGCTGAACATCATATTTAGAGCTGCAGGTGCACAAAGTTGTAGAGTAGTGTGGGTGATGTTGAGTAATGCCACTGTGGTGTAGTTTGCTTATAGTCTAATGCTCGGTTTTTACTTCTTGTGATTGCATTTAATCTTAAAAATCATAAAGTAGAAGATTATCCTGCTGAACAAAACGTGCAAGTATCACAAACTTTTGTTTGCCACAAAGCATATTTTCTGTACTAATCCAAAATCCTGCAGCTCTGTATTCACAACAATCAGATGATTTTATAAACAACAATAACATCTCATGACACCGACCAAAGAAAAAAAGAAGCTAGCAAGCAGCTACCAAGGTTTGAGGGTTAATTATACATGAATCGAACACGGGCACAAAACTAGAAGGTCGTGCAGAAAGAAAAAAAAAATCTGCTTCAGATTTTTATTAATATTCTAGCATTTTTATTCACACTTCTATGTTTGGTCTCTGGGTGGGAGCTGGGATAATAAATTGGATGTAAAGTAAGTAAAGTAAGCAGATGGTTTGATCTGAATATTTTAAGTATATTACGGCATATATATTAAGTTATATTAAATATAATAAGTTAACTTGGCACTTGACATTCGCTGGCACACCATTAACATTAATGGCAGCATGTCAGGCAAGTTAGATTTGCGTCGGCTACGAATAAACTCATTAGAGCTCCATGAAATCACCTTTACCATCATCTACCATCACATAAGTTTATTGTTGCCTGCTGTGATTGATGTTTGTGTAAATCTTTATTAACCTCAACGTGAAATTCACCACTGCAGACAAATTATATGTATGTAGAATAACAAGAGCTTTAAAAAGTTAACAGGAAACTATGAACATTAAGGTCAGAAACACATGACACCCTTCAGTTTCATTTCTCCAAGGCGGTGTGGATAATTTTACTCCGCAAATCACAGTAAATGTGTTCTTTCAGAGATGGTTCACTAATGGCTGCCTATGATTACTAGTGGCAGACTGTACTACGAGAATGACTTAACATACCCTCTAATAGACGCTTGAGAAGATCAGACATCCGGTAATGAATTGAACTGAATGTGTAAGAAGGGAAGAAGATGGACGGAGAGAAAATGGAGGGGGGTGGCGGGTGTGTGTGTGCGTGTGTGTGTGCGGGCAGGAATCAAAGGGTTAGCCATGCTGCTGATGAATGCATCCATTAAAAGTTTTGGGGGGCTACATCATTAGAAGCTGTGGCTCCAGTCACATCTGATTCGTCTTTTAAGAAGAATCAATCTGAGAATCAAAGCGGAGGTTCGGGGTGGCGGACGGGCGGGTGGTGGTGTGTTTGGAGGGGGAGGTATCCACATCGCTGCTGCCTGGTGAGCAACAGCACTGCTGCTCATCCATTAATCTTTTCACCTCCTTTAACAAACACAGCCTCACGCTCTGCCACAGCTATCAGAAATATAATCAGGTTTACGGAGCAGAAATCAATATCGCATGTCATGCATAATGTGTCGGGGAAATTGGCATTTTTGTGCATTTTAACAGAACAGCTAGAGTAATTCCAGCCTGTGAAGTTGACACATAATAGAAAAACACATCAATAAAAATGTGCGACCTCTCAATATATGTCATTAAAATTAATAGCAAACAGTCTTCTGTGGATGTTGATAAAAAATTTAAATTCATTTAGGTTTTAGTTCTAGGAGGATCATGTTCAGAATTTTGAAGGGCTTTTAAGCTATGGGAAACATTACATTGATTTTGTTC
This sequence comes from Lutjanus erythropterus, assembly GCF_056507025.1. NCBI lineage: Eukaryota > Metazoa > Chordata > Actinopteri > Lutjaniformes > Lutjanidae > Lutjanus > Lutjanus erythropterus. The sequence continues at coordinate 28,981,452 of NC_139325.1, read as the reverse complement.
ATTTCATTTCATTTTGTTTGTTTGTAAGGTACTGTGACAGATATTAAACATCAAATGTTGCCACGGTTTAAACTGTGTATTTACTTTGACACTGGAAAGGTTTCTCTCATGTGTTGGTAGACTGTAAAACAAATGAACACGCTGGATGTGAAAAGTGTCATTAGCTATGAAAAAGTAGGGCTACAACTAACACCTGTTTTCTGAATTTTTGAATAAGTGGCTGATTATTTTCTCCCTAAATCTTTGGATTTCATTTTCAAATGTCTTTTTTGTTTAATCAAAAGTCCTATTTATCTATTAAATACCAGAATTACCACTTTGCAACTTTATGTCTCTGCCAACCAATCAAGTTGCAGTTTGCGTCCATGTCTGTCCAGACTCAAGACTTTAAAGGCATTTTTTTTTTTTTTTTTTTAAGTAAAATTGAAATTATCACTATATTGACGTATGATTCCAGTGAATAATTTCCAGTAAGAAACAAACCATCTTCACTCAGAGTTCACATTCACAAGAATGAGACGTGCGAATAAATGGGGGACCTGAACACACAATGACTTCGGCTACGGCTGACAGCTAAATGAAAACCAGGAAATCCTCATTATTGAGGAGCAGCACAAGAAAATGTTTCATGTTACTGCTGGAAAATTAATTAAATGATCTCTCTGGGTGAAAGCTTAGATAATAAATTGGATGCTGGCGATGGAGCAAAGTGTGCAGATGGTTTAATATGATTAATTGAACTATATTAAGCTATATGTATTAAGTTATATTAGATATGAGGGTAACTTGATAGTTGACCTTCACTGGCATACTGTGAACACTAATTACAACATGTCAAGCTAATTAGATTTGTGTTGGCTAAAAATAAACTCATTAAAAAGGTCTATGAATCACCTTTACCATCATCTACCATGAAGTAAGTTTATTGTTGCCTGCTGTGATTGATGTTTTTATAAGTTTAATACATTTAATAAAGGCTTTTAAGTGTATTTTTTATGTAAGTATATCTTTCCTTGTCATTGCCAAGTTCACGTTCACAAGAGTGGGACAGACGGATGCTTTTGGCCACAGCTTTTGCTGGTGCATAGGCATGATAAACTAAGAAATCCTCACAATTAAGAAGCAGGACCAAGAATTTGATGTTGTTGTGAGAAGAAAACTTAAAAGATTCACTTTTGCCAATCAACTAATCATTTAATCCAGTCATTTTCATAATCATTTCAGCACTTGAACGCACAATATGTACTATGTAATTTCTGCTGCGTCTCTCTGTCTCACACTAAAACTATAACAAGACACAATTCAATGGCATCATGAGGTAGCATGGGATCATGGGAGATGTTGTCTTTGATGTTAAACCACCACCACTGCCTATTAAATCTGCCATCACTCAGGCAGAAATCATGTTCACAGACAAGATAATATTAAAGTTTTATTATATTTAGTCAAGGTTACTGATGTCCCTCCTCACTTTCTGACGTATCCAACACATCCCATGTTTTTGCCTCGCAAATTATAGCAATTACTGGCTAGTGAAAAACGTACAGTTACCTTGAATAAATTATGTATTTGTCTGGGTTTGAACATTGTTGGAAAGATTTGTGATAAAGTAAATATACAACTCAACAAAATTTATAACATTTTGATGTGGGAATGTTGTATTATGAAAAGGAATATTGTGAAGAGATCTGGTGTGAGATCCAGATTAACTTTATTCTTTTATATAGATTTATATTTTTTGGCCGTTTCATGGCTTTTTGGTAAGAAAGCTGAAGACATGACAGGAAAAACAGAGAGAGAGTGTGGGGGGACTACATGAAGCAAAGGACTGCAAACGAACCAACTGTGCTGTCTTTCACCTGAATGTTGCCATTTGATGTATTTTACCAGTCTGCATACCATGAAAGCAATAACATAACATTTAACATATGGGAAAGGACCCATAACGTCAACTAATACACAACAGAACATCCCTTATAGCATATAAGAAAATTCATCCCACACACATTCAGAGCTACAGGCTGTGCAGCAGAACTCAAGTCCCCTGAGAGCACAGAGCTCAGTGCCTGTTTATGTTCTGTTACACGCTGCATATGTTCTCCTCTAAAGTGACGTGTGTGCGTGCAAAGTGTGGATACGCTTGTTTGTGTGCTTCCACACACCCCACATGACCACACTACGGGCAGCCTGGTTCTTCCTGCCCATCTGTACCGCAGACTCATGTTGGTGATGTAGCAGGAATTAACTGTAGAATAAGGTAATTAAATCCTCCAGCAGCTGTCCAGCTTGGCTGGTGGGTTAATTGGTAGCAGGTGGATGACAGAGGTGCCAGGAAGTTTCTTATAAGATTAGGAAACGAGAGCAAGAGGAGAGTGTACTGTAGGATTTACCAACCATCTTAAAAATGGACATAAAAGGAGCTTGACAGCTCAGATTTGGCTAAGTAACTTCAAATAATCAAAGTTCAGTTTAGATAGGGCTGTAGAAATAACCACAGTTTTGAAATACAACGCTATTGATGAGCCAATTGGGGGCCAAACAACCACAACAACCCCTTCTGTTTTTTTCATAAGGCTAGGCTCTTCTTTATTGTATACTTCAATGCATGTTAAGGCAACTAAGAGGAGTTTTAAACAGGTTATAAAACAGTATCAATTTAATACTGATGCTGCTATACGACCCACATAAGCAAATTAGACCATCCACGAGAAGATAAGCCATTTCTTTATACCTATCCTGAATGCCTGTCACCAGGACGGGTTCTCCTTGAAATCAGATGACATGAGCAGAAGCGCTTCCGCTTTTGTCCACAGGAGTCTCCAAAACTCAACAAAATATTAAAGTTCCTTGTAGCAGCTTCAAATGAATGTATGAATGCTTCAAAACATTTGACAAGTAATATGAGGGTCAGTATGGATTGTCCTTAGAAAACTGTTTGGAAAAGGGAAGCTGCTTTGAAAAAACGCTTGGCAGGTGATTGGATGAGCCATCTGTCTATCACGTCTACGGGCTAACTTCAACCAATCAGATCAACGCCTTCACGGACGCTTCTCACTGTCATCACACCTAAAACCACGCCCGTAGCTGCTGGTAGTCCCTCCTAGGACGCTGATAGGCTGTACCACTTTTGGAACATACATAAATGGATAACTTGAAATCTGGCAAGATGGATTCTCACGTGATCTCTCACTGTAAATCATTTACACTTGTATCAGTAATTAGGTGATATGCAAAAACAAACAAAAGAATGGTGCTAATGCTGCATAGTGTGCTGCTGAGCCAACCTCAATAATAGCAGGGGAAATTCCATCACCGTGACAGCCCTAATTTTAGACCCAGTCTCTAAGGACACTTCAAACTCAATCATAATGTGAAGTTTTTTCCTGGTTGTTAATGCATTGTACTGTGTGTTCATGAGGCAAAACAGAGGTAAAGTCAGGCTGAGGGTAAGTAGGCTGCCGATGATAATTTGACTGTCACAGTCACAGACATAGTGCTCTTATCATCAGTTCATCAGTCAGATTCTTTCCCCTATAATCTTTTCCAACTCCTATTTCAGTCTCACTATAAAATTGTCAAATCAAAAAACAAGAGGCACATTTGTTTCCCCCTCTCCTGCTTTGAAAAAGGTCAAAGCCAAATCTAAACACACAGACAACTTGAAATTCACGGTGAAATTGCTCTGAAAATGAAAATGGATTGAAGTTGTGCTGCGTGACCGTGGCATTAACAAGATCGTGTCAATAAAGATTTTAGATTAGAAAGGTAATGGTTTGGAACAGATTAAAAATTAACACAACTCATTTAAAAACATGCAAATATTATTCATATGATCTTCCAACGTGTTTGTGAACACAGATTAATTCTTATCCAAATGTCATTGTCATTGTAAAGCTTGGCCCGCAGCTGCTCCATTGTCAACAAACGGAGACTGTCAGTTTGTTTGTTTTAGAAAACTTTTCTTCAACAAGTCCTTCCTGCAGATTTATGCAGAATATTGTCACTATTTGAATTACAAACTTGGACCTGCTTCCTTCCTTCTGGCTTCTGTTGAACATGTGAAAGTTTATTTCCATGTGCAAAGCAGGTCCGAGGAATCGCAGTAACTGAAAGTTGAAATTCAGCGTTGCAACTTAACTGTGGATTAGAGGAGGGCTCAATACAACATTAGCATATTCCCTGTTTGTAGACAACTTGCATGTCGGCTCACGTATTTGAATCAACCTCTGCCTCTGGAACTGCACGAGCACTGATTAACGCAAGCCAGTGTGATAACCTGATATCGTCTTTTGTCAGGGATGGAGGACGGTTGGAGGTGAAGGCTGATGCTGAGACTCACCTCCCGAGGTTGATGACTCCTCGGGGGATTCCTGTTGGCGTGTTGAAGGCAGGCAGCAGCTTCTCTCCCAGCTCCAGTACTTTAGTCTTGAACACCTGGAAAGATAAGAAGAGGGTGATGACGGTAAATTACATGCTTCATTTGTTTTCTTATTATTTGCAACACGATTAATTAGAAATATATATTTTTCAAAGAGACAAACTGCCCGTCATTTCATCCGAGCTTGAAAAATCACAGCCCAGGCTAGAAATCACAAGCCTGCACACATTTCCCCTCAGCTTTACCTCTAAAGCTAATTATGTGAAACATAAGGCGAGCTACAACAGAACTCCAGCAGGATTAAAAGCAATCTCATCGATGTAATCTACAACAGTCCATTTAAAACCGCACGTCCTCCCCGTCTCACTGGCCAGGCTCTCTGAGGCCAAGGCTGAGGCAAAGTTAATGTATCATTTTATGAGCTGGATTATCAGTCACAAAATCTCCATTAGCCAGTGGGAACAATATTTGAAAAAGGAAAAAAAAAAAAAAAGAAATGAAGAGAATGGAGTTGAAATTCTGTCTGAGGAGACAAAAAGGGGTTGAGGTATCAGAGCAAAGGAGACAGGAAGAGGGGAGATTCATACAAGAGACAGAAAGCCTTAGAGACAAGAGAGAGCAGAGAAAGTGATTGAGAAGAGACAGGCACAGTATATGGAGGGAAAACAGAGTCTGGAAAGAGAAAGCACAGTCAGAGAGAGTTTGTGAGTGTGGCAGTGGTGTGGAGCAGTGACTCGGCAGAAATATTCAGGAAGATAAAGAGAAAACGGGGACAACAAATTGCACTGCCCTTCTTGATTAGGATTGTTAGCACTGTGCAAGTCTGAAAATGGACGTGCCGTTGTACTGAATATCAGCACGGATGTGACTCGTTCATAGATGGATTCATCAAAAATAAACAGTGTGATATTACTTTTGTTCTACAAGTGTCATTCATTAGTTAACAGTAATAACTGACAAGAGATCAATTCATTTATCTGGCACTGCCAACACATATAGTTCTGCAGCTGGACTGGGACTGGACTGTTGCCAAGCAACACAAACATTGACCTGCGCTAATGTTAGCTTGCTGCTACATGGTATAGATCTAAACTTTCCCGCAGTAGAGCTCTCCTTTAGTCGTCCAGACAGATCTGTAAACTGCTTCAAGACTGTATTCAGCTCGCTCTCCTCAGCTGACTGAATGTCCATGTTTAAATTTTGGACACTTGCCAAGTGTGACAGCTGTTGAAAGAGGAATGCATCTTTTTTACTGGTTACACCTGCAGCGAACAGGATTGTTTGCGTGTTAGCTTACTCATATTACAAAGTCTATGTAAGTTATGAAGAGTAAGAAGTTAAGCTACTGTCAGCTGGTACTAGCAAATAAATGTTGGTGACAAGAAACAATAGGCCAAACCAAAACCAAACTACCAATAAGCTGTCACCCTGTATACTGTTAGCTCAAAACACACTTAATGACCCAGGACCTATTTTTATTTGTAGAACAGACGCATACTGCTCTCGCCCGGTGTAGCCAGTTTCATTGATAACAGTTGCATTGCAGCAGAGACTCTCATTTTTTTGACTTGCCATTTTCACAGCCAGTAGCTGCGGTGTCCTCTTAAAACCTACCCATGAGCCTTTGCATGAAACCTTCAAGACAGATGTTGGACTTCAGTATGACACTGTGGGATCTTTACTGCTTTACAAAAAAAAAAAAAAAAAACACTATCAAAGGCTCTCTCACTGTCAAGAACAAGGTTTGAAATTGGTGGCCTGTAAATAAATTTCTACACAGATGATTAAATGAATGAACAAAGAGGCAAACTATTGGATTGACAGCTGCCATTTAAAAAAAAATTCAAGGGCATGTAGTTTTCTTTTTTCAAAAGGGCCAGTGGCTCATTCAGGCTGGTAAATAAGATCCTCTTACAGAGTCTGTCAGAAGATGTTGTCTGCTGTACATGCCCAATGCTTGACTCACAAATACAGCAGCATGTTGGACAAAATCCTTCATTACATCCAGACTGTTCACTTAAACCAGTAAATACTCAAAACCAATCAAAGTTTGGTAAGTACTTATTTATTATTTATCAGAGAACCCAGCTTGACTGTCAGGACTTTGCGGGTGTGTTTTGATCAGCTTTGATTAACAGTGGCTGTGTCTGAAATCACTTTTTATTTACTAATGGATTTAGTTACTGTCTGTTATTCTATTTGAGTGGGAAATATATCCACTATTCAGTGCCCTCCCACATGTCTACAATGGAACAAATACAATAGTGACCCCTGGCATGTACTATACATGTTATCTGGTAACAAGCCACAATGTGTTTGAATAGAGTAAAACTACTGTGTGTATGTAATTTGGGGGAGTCGTGAGTGAACGAACAAAGCCTGGCAACAGATGCAAAACCCTCCAGCTGTCATCATATTCTCATTAAAATGATGATAAAACCCGGCCAACTGAACACTACCCATTTTAAACCACTGAGAGGAGCACAGAGAAAAATAAAGAAATCTCTCAACTAAAGTTACCAAAACAGTTATAAGCGGCCAAAAAACTGTTATTGCAATTTTAAAGGACCAGTGTGCAGGAGTTAGTGGCATTTAGCAGTGAGCAGAGGTGACCTGGAGGTTTGAGAAGCAAGCCTGTGATCCGGAGGTCACCGATTAAAGGAGAAATCTGTAATATATTTATTGTAATAAATCATAAAATGACCATGACGTTTGTTTGTAGATGTTTGTAACGGTTAAATTGAGCAATATGCAGTTGGGGACAGTAAGGCACTCACTAACTCAAAGTGTTGATTTTCAGATAATAAGCTTTTCTTGTGAGGATAATGTGCTTAACTTTACATTAATAGACGACTGGCAGTTGATCAACTTACTCGTCCTCACTTATTATCGTCGGTTTACAATGTTACTCGTCTTGCGCTCCTGCAGTGTTTCTGCAGCCTGTCTGAGCTTCCCAGAGTCTCAAGAGGACGGGGAAAACAAGTCCTTTCAATCATAGACTGTATATTAAATAGAATTTCAACCTATTCAATAAACAGTCTCCAACTTGACTCCAATTGCTAAATATTGCTCCTTTAAATCTTCTAACCGGCAGAATAAATCTAGGTTGGAAGAATTAAGAGCATCCTTTGCTCCTCCCTCATTACCACCGCTGAGGTGCTCTTGAGCAAGACTCTTAACCCCAGATCTGCTCTGCAGATAAGACTGTGGCTGTACTGTGCAACTCACTGTAGAAACATGGCAACGCAACACTGCGGCCTCCATGGAAGAGAACCCACACCCTCTGTAGATATAAACAGCTCATTCTAAAGTAATGAAAATACAGTAAAGTTTTTATTTTCAGTTGATTAAATGCTAATGAAAACACTAATAAATATTATATTTCTGCCTTATTCTGCATGTAAATCCCCGTAAATCTTACACAGTGGACCTTCAAGAAAACCTCTGTGTAGTTTTCAAAGTGAGTCAAAAGTGTTAAGGTGTCGGGCACTACGATATTTTGTGTGTCTCTATCTGAAGCTCGAAGTCCTGTGGCTACAGGAGTAACCACAGTCTCTCACGAAGTAGTGGGATGGGACCAGAGGGGCATTCCACAGTCACTTGTTAATTCTGGCAGAATAATACAGAACAGTCTGTGCCTAATGTGTGTGTTTGTGTGTGTTTGTGTGTGTGCTGCGCTCCCTCTAGGGTCCTCTGGCTCTCTATTTTATCAAAGAGAGCGCTAATGACCCTCCGCCCGGTCCCATCTCTCCTCAACGGTCCTTTCTACCACCACTGCTGCTCCAACGCACCAGAGGCGCACATGCGCATACACACACATTCAAAGCAGACACACACTCAGTTCAAAACAGGCACACACACTCTGACATGCCCCCATTTGTGTGTGTTGCGTTTGCATCATTTGAATTTCACAACAGAAATACTTTCATTCATGTTATCATGCACAGCAAACACACACACACACACACAACTGCATCCTCTGTCAAATATTCAACACCTAAACACACACACACACACACACACACACACACACACACACACACACACACACACACACACACACACACACACACACTCGCATCAAGTAATAGACAGGCATGAAGCAGGGGCAGCGGATTATATTGCAGTCATTTATTCTTGTTTGCTTGTTTATAAATTACTTGATTAATTATAGTAAAACCCTTTTGGCTGGCATCTGTTCAGTGATTTACTGTACACGGCGCACAAACTAAATTAAAGGCCGTGTTCATAAATCTGTCTTCCCTGACAGACTGCTGGTCTCTTGTGCCACACTGAGAGCCTCCTCCAGCACGTGAGCTTCATTACTGAAGTGCTACTGTAATTACACTTTGTGTGTTTGCACCGCCTTCCCATCCATCCAGTAATGCAAAGCTATCGACAAACTCCACGAGTGGTTATGTTCACAATTTGAATTTTTTTTAACTTCTTTGCCTTCGTCTGATAAGATGGCAGAACGGTGCAACTCAGCAAACACCAGCGCTGACCCGGTGTGACAGCCGACACGTTGCTTTCTGCCCTTTCAGTTGGAGTTCCCGGTAGGATGGTGGATAGGAGGCCGGGCACAAATGGCTTTTCTATCAGCTCTTAACCGCTGAAGACATGCATCAGGCATGCAGTCATCTCTCCCACAGCAAACATTGAGAGACTCTGAGCAACATTTCTAGGTCTGCCACTTCTGTTTACCCATAAAACCTCTCAGTCCTCGCCTCAGGGAACAAGGGACACAAGAAAATGGGCCTATGCACTCTTCCATACCAGCTACCGTATGTGTTATCATTCTTACGTCTTCATTCTTCTGTCTGTGAAATACTGCTGTAAAAGACTTCGTGCAACAAATGGAAAAAATGTACTGTTTGCTTTTTGTCTCCCTCCTGTCAATATTTTTTTTAAACAAATGCATGAAAAGACCAAAAGCAAAAATTGTGTTGATCCATTTCTCAACACTTAGACTTCCCTGCTCTGCCTGTTTCTTAGTGCATTTATTCAGACTGAACACATAAATCTTAAAAAAAGATGACAAATTAATGTATTAACATTAGAAAAAGGCTAAATATAATTTATACAGTTTCATATTATCCTTTATCACTTATGTCATGTCACAAATCATACTCTGTGGCTTGTTAACTTTTTTTTTTGGCATTTGGACAACACTTTGTTGACAACACAACAATCATGGAGGACAGTGGATGTGACACAGATCGGATTAATTCTGAACAGGAGAAGGACTCCGACCGGTCAAGACAAAATTCTGTCAAATGGATGTGATTTGAGTATGAAAAGGCTGACACAGACTAGAAAACTATACCTTACTAATACCAGACTAAATGTAATAACAAATAGGCCTTATCATCTGGTCATTTTAAACAAACTATTTATTAATTGAATCTACAGAAGATGTGCACTGTGATATGTACTGTAGCGTTATCTGGATATGAAATGACTTATTTCAGGATATGAGATTTTGGTCATATTGCACAGCCCCAGCTCGGATTTATCAAACCTAGCAAACATAATGAATGTAACCATGAATGCAACTTTGTTAGTCTCTGCAAAAATATTCATCACACTTTAAAACAGCAGGTTGGTTGTTAAAAGCTTAGTACACTTCGATTGCCAAGCATCTCTTAATTAAAACTGCAAATTTTATGTCAGTCATGATAATGGCAGGAATAGAAGGGCTCAGCTGTGTTATTACTATCATGATGTTTCACCCCAGTATATATTAAAACCAGTATGACAACACAGTTCTAAACATTACTCAAACAGGAATAAACAGAACATTTATTGGGAAAAAGCTGCAGATTTGGTGCTTAACGAGTATTCACGGCAGCAGGATGGTGTACGTGGGATCAACAGAAAATAATCTAACCAGGTTCATGATAATGAAAAAAGATGTCACCCAGTGAAACGGTGTGACTCACTGGTGTGTTTGTGTCTAATTTTGGCAAAAATGGAGGTCTATGACAAACAGGAATAAGACGGATCAGGCCTTGTTTGAACAAACGTGTGCTAATTCTGATTAATTAATGTTGGTTTTGGTCTTTTTATAGCATTTGTTGACAGTAAGAGCCAGATTATTGCCTCATAAGCCTCCGACAGCCTGTGAAGTTGCAGTTTACATCCATGAACTGACTCCATGAACTGACTCGTCTAATATATGTAGTGAAGACTTTGACGGAATTTAATCAAAGGTGTTACAGCATGTTTTTATCACTACACTGACATGTATGATTCCAGTGAATAATTTCCAGTGTGAAAACATGCTGTCTTCACTTAGAGACTAATAGAGGGCTCAACATTATGTCACAGTGAAGTTGACCTTTGATACAAAATGACATCAGTTCATCATTCTGTCCTATTAGATATCTGTGTGAAATTATGTCATAATTAGCGTGTTGAGTTATGGCCAAAGACATGTTCTCTGGGACGCCCCTAAAGCTCAGTTGGTAGAGCGTGTGCCCCATGTACTGAGACTATCAGTTCTCTGCAGTGGCCACCGGTTTGACTCCTGTCTGCGGCCCATTGGCTGCGTGTCATCCCCTCCCTCACTACCCCCTTTCCTGTCATATCTTAAGCTGTCACTGTCAAAAATAAATGCAAGAGCCAAAAACATAATAGTATTTGCTACAGCATGCAGCCAGCCATCTTTCAGTCAGGCTAGTTGTCAGCTACGAGCCAAGCTAAGCCAGTTCGCACTAAGACTCGGAAACCAAAATCCAGGTTGAATAGCGTTTTTGCTTGAAATTCCCATCCATAGTTCATCCACGAGTCCCAGTGGACATCTGTGCCTGATGTAATGAAATTCCCTCCAGGCATTCCTGAGATATTGCGCTACGAAGACTGGGACGGACATGACGCCATAATGATTTTTGACCACCTAATCCTAATTCATTCATCCTTGAGTCCAGGTGGATGTTTGTACAGAATTTGAAGAAATTTCCCAAAAGAAAAAAAAAAGAGATATTGTGTTCATGAGAACGGGACAGATGGACAGATAACCTGAAAATACAATGCCTCCAGCCGTGGCTGTTGCCAATGCAGAGGCTTAAAAACACCCCGTCACCAGCCTCGTCCTTTTAGATGAATCACAGCTACATGTCTAAATCATACAAAGGTTTGAACTCACTTCTCTCTACAATTCTTGGCGTCACACAGTGAACCCCCTACATTAGTTTCTCTAGTGTTTTTTTCTTTTCCTCTTCAAATTTAGGACACATTCTCGAGTCTGATCAGACAGGTGACGGACATGGTGAATATATAATGCGGCAATAAAATGACTTACTGTGTGACTGGTTGCTGATGTGTTTTAGCAGCCAGCAGAGAGCTTCATCACCTGCACAAATCCCTCACTCACAGTGTCACTGATTCTGAGAGAAGTGTGGGCTTTTAATGTGAGAACAAAGCCCTGTCTCTCTTCCACCTGCCATCACCTCCTCTGTATTCACATTACTGAGATGTAGGAGACAAAGCGGGCAGAAAACCTGGTCGGCTGAAGATGAGAAATGGATGGTAAGCAGCAGTGTCATGGAAAACATATCTGCAGTTTGAAAGCAAATTTCCTCTCAGCTTCAAAGGACTGCTTGTAGTTTCCTTGATTCTGTCCTCTAGTTCTTAGACCAAAGCAGAGTGCATGCATAATGTTTTCTTGATACAGGTCCAGCACAGACACACTTATTTCCATTCAACCGGTTGCTTCTGTGAGAAGTCACATCGGGTTCCTGTGCTCCAAAAATAACGACAAAATCTAAAAACTCTTTGGGTGACATTTTGAGGATCTTCTGATGTCGTCTGGCTGAGAAAAAAAAGGACTTTTTCTTCACACCACAGATAAATAATTCCCATTTGACAGCTTGTGAACAGAGATCTGCAAACTAACCTCTTCTGCCTCCGTCACTATCTCCCACCAACATGCAAGTCCACAGCAAATTTCTCATCTTCTTTTCTGTTTGTCCTGAATGTCGGAGGACTTCTTTCACTCTTGATCAAAAACAAATCTATGAAGCAGCAAAAAGGCAGCGGTCTTTCTGTCCGCAATGGAAAAATAACATCTTATGCTTTAATAGACTAATAGAAAGCTTGTGACGACAGCAATCACCTGTGGATGAGCCAGAGAAAAAGACAGAAAAGACTGATTGTTGTTGCAGGTGGTTTTGTTTGGCGTTGTTGATATCTTTGCCATCACTCTGTGGCTAAATGGTCACATTTGCAGTCCTTTGTTTGCTGCATTGCTAAACAGGAGGGATGCAATTAACTATTGTTTTCGAGACTGATTAATCTGACAACTATTATTTGGATCAATCTTTTCTTCAATAAAATGTCAGACAATAGTGAAAAAGATGTCAATCAAAGCTTCCTGAAGGTGACATCTTCAAATGTCATGTTTTGTTCAACCAACAGTCCCCAAAAGGCAAAGATATTCAGTTTACTATCACACAAGACCAAGCAATAACCTCAAGCAATAATTTTGAAAAAAATGTATTGTGTTTGTATTAGGTAATGAGAGTCAGTGTTGTGACTAAGCACTTGAGCTAATTATAGCCACAAAATAATGCATTTTTTAGTTTTTAAAGATTGTGTCTCCCCCTCATCATACCTTACATTGATTTGGTCCACTGCCTTCCTACAGCCAGGGGTCATTTATTTTTATGCGTCTGGCGACACAGTTTGAAGCAATAATACCTAATGTGATTACACATTTAACTACAACTCTGCATCCAGACTTAGGGAATTATTACAGCAAGAGCTGCAAAGATTAATCCACTAATCTATTATTATATTGATCATTAAAGCAATCAGCACTTATTTTAATAATCGGTCTAGGTAATTTTTAAGAAGAAAGTCCAGATTCTCTGATTCCAGCTTCTTAAATGTGAATATTTTCTGGTTTCTTAATTCTTTTATGTCAGTTAACTGAATATTTTTGATCTGTGAGTAAAACAAGACATTTGAAGACGTCACCTTAGGCTTTGGGAAACACCGTTTGACATTGTTCAGCCATTTTTGACATTTTATAGACCAAACAACTATTAATCGATTAAATGAAAAAATGATTGAGAAATTAATCGACTATGAAAATAACTGTTAGTTGCAGCCCTAATTACAGATGCAAAACTGTAATTTATAGTTTGATGGTTAATAAATGGGCAAATGAGCAAATTGAAGTTACAATTATCCATTTGCGAGCACATCCGGAAAGTGCCTCATGATGAGAACAGTTTGAACGGTGGTCTGAACAGAGAAGATTATTCCTCTCTGAGCTTCTTCTTTGACTTTGACAAGTTGAGTTGAAGTCACCAGATTTGACTTTATTCTACATTTCTAGTTATGTCGATATGATGAATAACTGGCGCCCAACCAAGGGGAAAAAATTCACATTGACTCAACTTTCATCAAAGACGCACCTCATACTAAAAAAGGTCCCATTTGCAAACTCCCAAATAGAAATGTTTGTAAAACTTTATGTTTCATCTTAAGTTAAACTGTAAACCTGTGGGAGTATGTCTGCTGTCTGCTGTTTGTGGGTTTAAAAGAGTTTTTTGTGCATTGTTATTTCTAAAAAAAAATATCATTCCAGTGGTTTAACAATGTGTGTCCAAACTCACGAACAAACACATTCATATCAAAAAAATGGCTGCTGCTGGCTGAAAGATATCTGAGGGTTAATTCTGCTGAGGCTGTAATACAGTAAGATTCTCAGTGCAGGGTAACTGGAACAAAAAGTCGATTCTTTATAAGCAGCAGCTGCACCTGGTTGTTGTTTCTCCCCCAGTTGCATTGATCATTATTAAGGATCCTTTTCTTTTCTGTGTATCTTCAAGGGCCTGGTGGAGGAACACCGGGAATTACTCAGAAAGAAACAGAAAGAGGTGTCTCAGACACTGGGTGTAGTCACCACTGATTGAAAGGAATATTACAAGTCTCAGCTTCAATCGTCTTCCCCAATATTTCTACCCTTTCAGCTGGATCTGACAAGACTGACAGGAGGAGACCTTTTCTTGCACATTGATTTCGTTCTTCATTTCACAAGCTGCCGGCCCTGGCTGTCTGTGAAGCAGAAGAGTCCACAGGTCGCAGCACCTTCGCTCGACTGCAGTTCAACAGGTCTGAATCAACGTTGTTGCCTTTGAGCAAGCTTTATCCTGCTTTGAACATTCAGCTACAGATGGTGCCTGTAATGAAGAGCATTAGCGATGTATAAAATTCCTATTAAATATTCAAGTTTAGCAAAAAAAAAAACAAAACTGTCAATTGCACTGAAAACTCTGTGCAAACCATTAAGAAGTCTAATTTTTGCTAATTTTTAAAAATCTACATTTTATTCCATCCATGACAGTGATTCTCTCCAAATTCCAATTATGTTCTGTTCTACTTTATTCCAAAAATCTGTACTTTTGTGCCTGCAACACATGTTTCAGCGTCTCGCTCTGCAAAACCGGCAGAGTGACATAGATGTCTTGAACACTGTCTGCTAACTCGCAGCACGCAGTCCCACATCAGCCGCTCACCCCTGATGTCGGAAACGAAAAAGTACTCTGCATAATTTATGCAGCATAGCATCGCCTGAGAGCGAGCAGGCGAACATGCTAAAGCAGATCCAATAAATTAGACATGAGGACTTCTCACAAAACAAATGCAGCGGTAAAATCGAAGCACCCACCAAAGACCAAATTGGAAAACAAACAAGTGGCGGCTGCTCAATCAAGCCCCCGCTGGAAGGGAGCAGCTCTAAATTAGTCCACATTACAGCTATATTGTTAAGCAATGTTCATCAGCTTAAATGTTCCTCTCTCAAGTGCACGAGCCGCCCACCTACTCTCTACCCCTCCCTTTGACCCATTAAACTGGGCTCATACAAATCACTCCAGTTTGCTGACTGCTGCTACTGTATAATACAGCAGTCACAGTTGTTGTTCTTTCTCTCTATTCAATGATGCAATTACTCTGCATATATACTCTCTGCCTCCTGCTTCAGCTCTTGACGTTACCCAGAGTCTAATTACTGTGAGTATGAAAGCACACCATTACATCTACCCTGTGTCTGTGTGTGCCAGGAAACAAGAAAAAAAATTCCTGCTGCAGAGGATTATGGATCCTTGTGAAGATTTGGTTGATTGACTGTTACAAACATTATTGGGATGTTTCAGCTTCGATATAATCTGTCCATATTACAGGGTAGCCACCGAGGGGCACTGTATGCTTCAGTTTCTGTGGGAAAACAGGCGGTGCTGTTTTTCATCTAAAGCTGATTGTTATGTGCAATGTTATTGCAATACCATGCCTGCATGAAATGAAAGAGGAAATCCAGAGGGAAGAGTTAATCCCACCCATGTTCCACCGTTCGAGGGATAGTTCGGATGATTTGAAGGGGGTGTATGAGGTATTTATCAATGGTCAGTGTATCTCTGCCTTCAGTTTGGAGAAGCAGAGGTCACCAGCATGGAAGCTAAGCAGTGAACTGCTGTGGACAGGCGCAAAAACAAAAGGTATTTTATCCACCTATCAGACAGCCTTTTCCGATGGGAAACCGCTGTTATACAAATCAAACATCCCTCTCTCCAAACTAACCAAACCTCATAGGCCAAATCGGTAATTTTACCTCGCAGAACATGGGTGGCTGTTTGCTTTATTATGTGATGTTGATGAATCCAAACCATCCTTTTAAAACACTGGAATTACACAATAACACAAATGAACTACCTAATCGAGCAGTGGTAGACCAACAACAGTCTTCTGCAAGGTAGAATTAGCGATTTTGTCTATGGAGTTTGGTTGGTTTGGAGAGAGGTAGTTGTCTTACATAACGGTGTTTTCCCATTGGACAAGCTTGTCTGACATAAAAGTAAAGTGGTGAAAATATTCTAAATACAGCATACATTTTAAGAGATTGATTTTTTTGTAGTTGAAACTTTTTAAAGTGGCTAAAATACATTTTGTTGCTGACATTGTCCACAGGAGTACATTGCTTAGCTTCTGTACTATCATACATGCCAACTCTCTCTGTTTTCCCGTTTTTCATTGACCTCTCACTATTTCCTTGTGTGACCACAGTTCTGTATTTCTCGCAACCCGGTTCTCCTTTTCATTATCAGAACATGTTTCTGATACTGTACAATGTGTATAAGCCCATTACTGCTCTAAAAGTCTACTGTGTGTGTGTTACTTTCATTCTTTAAAAGTCACTAGAATGCAAGAAACAAAGTCTCAGGAACAAATTTTTGGGGGGATTGAAATCCTCCCTATTTTTGAAGTCTTAAAGTTGGCAGATATGGGGCTGGTACTCCTCTCTGCTCCTCCAAACTGGGTGTGTTCTGACCAGCATCTACTGCAGGTAATACACCACTGATAATTGCCTCATACAGTACAACCCCACATCAAATAATCTCAACTATCCCTTTAAGAGAAATATATGAAGACTCCTGTTAGATTTGTGGAGCCATCTCTGAGCAGCCTGTCACAGCAAATCACCGCGAGCCGTCGTCTTCACACCTTGAGAAATAATAATGTTGGCACACTGGACCTCATCCCCCATGCCACACACTTCCAACACTCATGCAGGAAGAATAAAAGAGATTTCCTGTCACATGGCAACACCCTTATACCTGTTTACGCATTGATGGATGTCATACAAGATCAGCCCTCCCCATAGCAACAGACCGGACAGGCCCCAGTGAACCATCAATAATTCAACCTACAATTTGCCTGGTGCCACAACCTCTCTGCCATCATTACTGGGGAGGAAGAACAGGAGGAGGTGGGGGCTGATGGGATGCAGAGAGGGAGGGAGCAGCGGTTGGAGAGGATGTCAGGTCCACTTCTCATTAGGGCCATGACAGAGTCTCCACAGCCTGGTGTAGGAGGACAACAGGCACCTCCTGGTCGACTGAGGCAGACTGAAGAGCTAACAGGTACCTTCCTGTGTGGGCATCGGCAGACAATAGTCCCGAGAAACTGCAGGAAATCTGAGCGATCTTGTTAAAACCTAAGAGAGAAAAACTGTCTCAGACTGTCTGTCAGTTACATGCAAATGGCTGAGACACAGCAAGACTGTGTGGGTGATGGATTAAAGTTTTCACACATACTTTTTTATATCCTGTCAGCAACTTGCAATCAGCAACAAAATCTTAAACTTTAAAACCCCGCTAGATTCAGTCAGAGACCACACTGTTCATTATACTCAACAATACAGAGGTACTGCACGGGTAGTGCATTAAAAAAGCACTTTGACCTTAGGGAGGAGCTAGAGGACAGGCCATATGGTCATTAAAATCTAAATGGTTAACCTGCTTGAGTCATTGTCTGTGCAAAACTAACATTTTGGCCTGAAAAAGGCTGAAGAGGAAAGCTTATTGGAATGTTTAAAAAATGGGAAAAGTTAGACTAGTAAATTTTATGATGAATTTCTCTGTTAGAATTAGATTTTTTCCTGTACAAGTGGCTGTCTTGGTCTAATGCTGGACAACAGGAAAAGTGAAGGTTGTCAGCATAAGGATGTCTTGTTGTACAACAGGAACAGTACAGTCCACTTTTGTAACCTCATGGATAAGGCACATAGCACGAACCTGCAACATCCCTATGTTTCTTCTCTGCCTCTCTATAATCATCTACCTAATGATCGAAAAAAATACAAAATCTGGAAACAATTAACAAGACCAAGCATCTACAGCAGGGGCTCTTAAAGTTCTGACGACTGCCAATTTAGGGTGACGGCAAATGATTGATGGTTGCACAGGAAAACCAATGAACTTGCCAAAGGATTTGTGATTGGTCTCATACTGGTGTTACATTAAATTAACATTAATATTAAATTCCTTGCGCCCCAAAGTCACCAGCTTGCTGATAAGGCAGATCATTTTGTCTGTCCCCTGAGGTCCAACGAAGTAAAAACTGATATATTTTTCTTTAAACTTCCTTTTCTCATCAACCATACAGCATTTTATTTCCCCATGGTGGCTTTTCGTTCTCATTTACACATCAACCTGTCAAGTTGTCCACCAAAATAAAGCGCTAGCATCGATGACAGAACATAATTTAATACCATCCAACCGGCAGCTTTCTACAAGTTGTTATTCCTACCATTAAAGTATGCTATTGAAAGTTAAAGTATTAAAATTGAATAATTGAAATATAATACATGCATTCCATGACACCCTCGGGGGCTGCACTAACGTGTTTCTGTGGGCCACCACTGGTCCACGGGCCACAGTCGGAGTCCATGATAGTGATTCTGTGAGGCTGTATTTAGGCACAGTGGTATAATGTTTACCATGTTCACCACCCTAAATAGCAAACAGTAAAAAACGGAAGTCTGCACAACATTTTGTGTCAATCTATCAAGTAAATGTTGACATATTTCACTGAGCAACTAAAAAACAAGACCTGCTGGTGGTGCTCGTAAGATTAACCCCTTGGGACGATGAATGTCAAAACAAAACTCAAAATTTCATGGCACTCCATCCGATACTTGTCAAGATATTTCAGTGTGGACCAAGCCGCAACTAACAATTATTTTCATTATTATTTGACGTCTTGATAATTTTCTTGATTAACTGATTAGTTGTTTGGTCGATAAAATGACAGAAAAAGGTAAAACATTTTGATCACTGTTTCCAAAGTCCAAGGTGATGCCCCTCAGATGTTTTTTTTTTTTTTTTCCACAACCCAAAGATGTTCAGTTTACCGTCATAAAGGAGTAAAGAAAACAGAAAATATTCACATTTAAGAAGCTATAAACATGGACTTTGGACATTTTTTTTAATTAAAAAATGACTTGAAGTGATTAATTGATTATCATAATAGTTAATGATCAATTTCATAGTTGAATACTAATTGATAAATCAAGTAATTGTAGCAAGTGTAGAACAAAGTGGCTGACCGACCAACAGTCTGACATGAAGGCGTAATGGCTAAAAGCGAAGATGTAAGATACATTGCTCTGGATCAAAGACCAACATGATCATTCTCTGGCAGCCTGAGGCAGAGGAAGAAACAGAGACGACAAAAAAATCGCTGCCGTTCTTTAGTGCAAATCGTTGCCAAACAAAAGTGTGCAGAAAAGGAGCATCCTTGAATTTCTCTCTCTTATACAGTAAGAAAAGATCCACATCTCCTCCCCCGCTGGACAGGAAACATACTGCAAATACCTGTTGTTCGTTCTCCAAAAGCAATAAACATAATCTGCGAGAAAAGAGCCAGCGGATTGCACACGAGTGGTAATGAGATTGGAGGAACACAATGCGATGAGGGGGTGAGGAGAAAGTGTAGAAGATAAAGCCGTCACCGCCTCGGTGGGACAAAGAGAGAAGATGGGGGTGGTTTGTGTCATAATCTTTGACTGGGATGAGAGGAGGCAAGGCAAGATGAGGAAGATCAGATTTGGGTTATCTGCGTGGCCTGGCGTGTATCTGCGGTTCAGTTGGCGATATGAGCTAGTTGTTTGTGGAGTGAAAGAGAGAAAGGGAAGGAAGAGACAGAGATAGCGAGGGAAGTGGGGCTTCTTTAAAAGCTCCTGATGGCAGAGCTGAGCTTCAAAGACGATCGGCTGCCTCATCAAAGACTCGACTCAGTGGAGGATATGGCCACTGTGATGCCATGCATGTGGGGGAGCCACTGTGACTGTGTGTGTGTGTGTGTGTGTGTGTGTGTGTGGAAATGAGAGAGGCAGATGTTTGCCTGGGAATGTGTTTATTACCTCTTTATGTGAATGTCGCCACTGTAAATTAAGACGCCACATAACGTGATTTTCACAGATTAATGTTTATGGCTAAAATCCCTCATTTGTGCTTCAGCAGAAGGTTATTATGTTATGATGAGGAAGGTGGTGAGAGGTACAGCAGAGTAACCACATGGGAAGTGAGGGACGTGCTCAGCTAGAGCTGCCATGATTAGTCTGCTAATTAGGGATGTCATGATTCTTCAAATCCTCAATTTGTTTTTTGTTTTTTTTTAGCATTGATGGCTATTATAGTCTTGATTTGTAAAGATCAACATATTGGTTTTATGTCCTGACAACTGTCATTTACGTTTCCATATTCTTCCTTAAATAAAGTCTATATGGTATCAAATGTGATTTTAATGGCTAGTAAGCTTTGATGTCGTGTCTCTGACGTTTTTTTTTGTTTTTTTTTAACCTCAGCGCCGCAAGTAGGCTGCGTTGCGGAGAAAAAACATGTTAGATTTGCTGATTCTGCCTTTGATTTCGATTACTGAAATTAAAAGCTCAATCGATTTTTGATTTAATATGGAAATTGTTGCACCCCTGCTATATCGATTAGTCAGGTGAAAGAAAATTAGAAATCAGTGGCCATATAATGAAAGCAAATGAAGAGTCTTTGGGTTTTGGACTGTTGCAAAGGCGAGAGTGCAGAGGCGTTTTGATAGTTTCATCTGTGACAGGAATATTTTCCCAGGGCCTATAGTGGTGTTTCATTGTGATGTAATTTCATAAATTATTTAAAATTAGCTAAAATTACTTACTCCATCCTATTTTTCTCCCCTCTCTGACATGAACTATTTGCTTACTGCTCTTCTGCTGGCGCTGCTTCCCAGTCCCATCTTATGTTGTCACCACAAATGTGATATAACGCAATGACATCACAACAAAAGTACAAGACAGAAGCCTTAGCTTTCTGCTGCAAAAAGAATGCATGCTCAACTATTATAGTTTTTATTTTATATTTAAACAAGATAATGGACCAGTAAGGGCCACCTGCTGGTGGTCAGTTTTCATAGGGTTAATCAATAATGAAAATAATCATTAGTTGCAGCCCTAACCTCAGCCGAAGCAGCACATGAAATAAAGTTGCTTCCCTGAGTGACAAAACTCTGTGTAATCTATCCTCCTTAAAAAAATAATAAAAGCCTACATAATCACCAAGCCTCCATAGAGTCTGTAAAGAAAAGGCAATTCAGCTTAACACAGTGCACAGGCTGCGTAGCGTAGATAACTGCCATTCAGACCCACAAAATTTCACTGCTTTTCCTAGAAAATTGAAACGAGTAAGACCCTCCAAAAACTCAATTTCACAAGTTCTTCAAAAGGGATGAGAGTGGAGGCAGCAGCTCGCTTGTTATAATGATAGACATTTCATCAGCAGAGCCTTAACGTCATGTATTTTAAAAAGACGAAAAAACTTTGATGCAAGGTCAAACTGGATTCTCCTTGATTAAAAATGGGGATATAGCAAAGAAGTAAAGGCATTACCTCGGTGAAAACTATTTGAGATGGTAATATATACAATTATACTGTACCTTTTGTCAATGTATGTTTTATCTGCCTCACACGCTGCTAAATATGAGAGAGTGGGAGTCGGAACAAGGGTGTTAAAGTGCTGTAGAGCCCATCTGGAAATGCAGAGACGATAGTTGTTTTGTTTTTTCTTGGCACGCGGGAAATTAAGCACCGCCTGCACTCTTGCAGACTAAGCAGGAGTGTCAGAAAATGGGGCAGACAGGATCTGAAATAGGGTCATGCAGGGGTCACATTCAGCTTAAATATCAGGGTCTCTAGACCTTCAGCCTAATAGAAAAACTGAGGCAATAAACACATATTCCATTATAAACAGAGCTGTCTTGACGTCCACTCTAGTAAACGTGCTGCGATCGTATACTTTCCTGCCTACACAGTGAGAATTTGTTTTATGTCTTTTATTTACCTAAGCCTCCTTTTCATCTAGATGCTGTGATAATGCCGTAAGGGTTTGGTTTCCTACCGTCACACCAGACAGGGATGGGCACAAATAACTTCAAAAAGTATATTGACACAAATTACAAATACTTTTGCATTAAAAGTATCACACTAAAATACAAAATACTGCTATGAGAAAATGTATTTAATTAAAATACAAGTGATTTTTAATTTGGAATCACAAAAACTTTATTTAAAAATTGCATATTATTTTAAGTACTTTAAAGAACTAAATCATAAAATGACTGTGATATATTTGAGATTAAGGAAATATGCAATTAGAGAGAAGCAAGTAATTCAAATACTTACAGGCGCATTTCTATTCCAGCCAGTAACTTGTGTTATTGTCTGACATTGTTTCACTTTAATTAGAGTTAAAATTAAAGCAGAATCTTTGCGGAATGAATACGTATCTGTTTATGAGTTGTAAGAAATCATTTATAATCTTTTAGAGGGTGTAGATGTTTATAAAGGCTAAACTGAACAATATGTTAATGGAGTCTAGCAGGCAGTAAGACAGGAAGTCACTGAACTCAAACTCCAGAGTGTGGATTTTCCGAGCAGTGGGTTTTTATTTTCAGGATAATGGGCTTAGCTTTACATTACAGCTGATTAGCTTACAGTGTAGGACTCATCTTTGCTTGTACATTACTTGTACATTTATAATGTTAAGCTCATCTTGCCCTCCTGCAGTATTCCTGCAGTCTTGGCGGGAGGAAACACCTCATTTCAACCATATATTTTATTTTAAATAGGATTTCAACCTATTTAATATACTGTCTGCAGCTCCAACTCACTATTTGGACTGCTGTACTCATTTTTGGAGGCACAATTGTTACATATTGCTTCTTTAAATACACAAATACAAGCAGTATTTTGTTGTAAATTACATCCTATTTTTTTCTGCCCAGCAAAATTACAAAGATAATTAAATAATGTTTTAAATACGTTTAATTGACATACTGCCCTGGCTCTCTAACACCAAAGAAAATATAACATTTCTGCCTAGGTACATTTTCTAGAGGGAAAACCTTTTACATCAGTTCTCTGATGCTGTAAATCTTTGAGTGAATTACGATAAATCCTTTACCGTGAAAACACCTTTTAACAGCAAGCTGCTTGGTCAACAAGGTGGTCTTTTACCAAATGCGGAGGACTCAGACTTTTATTCTGCTGCTGGACCTGAGGTCAAGCGCACTCAAGTGCCCTCGATCAAGATACTGAACCTCCAGCAGCTGTAAAGTTGCTGTTGTGCAACTGATCTCTCAGTGAAATGACAAATTCCCTGCAGGCAACCGTACAGAAATACAATGAGGTGACTTCAGATTCTAGAAAGGCAGCCCTTTCTTACAACTATCTATCTAAACTCTGTAAAAACACATCAACCACAGACATGCCTTGAGGCTTCAGTCAGCTTCTGTTTAGCAGCGTTACAGACGGATTGCTGATGACATGCCATTTTGCCTGTGATCTAAAATGCTAGTTGTTGCAGCCTATATCAAATCATCCCCTTAGGATGTGAAGCATATGGTGTTATATTCCTCTCGATCTTCCACTGGCATTATGATGGATCCTCTTGATTCTTTCGGCACCAACCTCCATCCCTTAGCCTATCATCCTCTCTGAGTCTACTTCAGGGACCTACTTAGATGGCAATGCATTCTCCTCTCTGATTGGCCTGGCAGGCTTCCTGTTGCCGCGTGCACGCTGTTGCCATGGTTTTGGCTGGGGCTGCGCTGCAGTGTTCGCTATAGCTCCATCTGTCTTGGGTGTCAGCTGGGTGGAAAATGCTGTGATTCCACTCATTTTCTCACCAGGGGGTGGCATCCATCCTGCTGCCACTCCTCCGTCTCCACGCTGGCACACATCAACGCAAATTCCTGCCGCAAGTTCAGACACACAGCTCGACACTAAAGAGGATTGTTGTTTGGGGATGGACATGGTTCATGAATTTGAAGGCAAAATAATGTTAGGAAAGCTGAACAGATTTGCTTGACTCCTGCCAAAAGACCCAGGTGCAGGATTCAGGCACTGGGAGGGAGGAAAACAAATAAATACAGTGGAGCTATTCTGAGCCCAAGGAGAAAGGAGGTCATTCATCTCAGCAAAGTGTTAACCAGCTTCAATTTCATAATTAATTACAAAGACAAGCTGCTGCATATTTGACATTCCAGTCTGCTATTATCCACATGGAAATTTCCAATATTTTTCCATTTCTGCAGACAGTAGTAGGGATGAGCAAGTACACCATTATCTGTTCACCATTATCAAACACCTAAATGATCTGTATCGCTATCCATATCTGGAATGGACGGGGCTGAAACTAGAAATGGGCGGGGCTAGTCTGAAGTTGTTCATTTAAGCCTGAAATTGATATGGGTCAATCATGAGTTGCTATATTTATTATTTATTAGAAAACTATTTACAGTACAGACTCAGAATTGAGTGTCAGATCAACTGGGCCTCGTGCATGAATCGTTCATATCTGCAGACATGATCTTTATTCATGTCCTTGTGCTGCCCTTATATCGATGTCCTGGGATGTTTCCATATGCTAAATGTAAATTTTCTGGCACGCTCATCCAATTTATGATCAAATCTGATTCATCAACACACTCCTCTCACTGTTTTTCAAGACAAATAAGAACACATTCATGCATGTTCTGTAACGAGTTTATTAATACATATTAGGGCTATTAGACAATATATGGATACAACATTGATATTGTGAGACTAAATATTGTCTAAGATTTTGGATAATGTGATATGGTATAAGTGCATTACAGTAAAGTTGTGTAATTATCTGACTGTTCTAGCTGTTCTATCATTTGCTTTTCCTCCATGTAGTCATCATATCCTCATTACTGCAGATTATTTGCTCAAAAATCACAATATTTTGGGACCAATAGTCTACCTACAATACTGCTGCATCATCAATATGAAGGTATTTAGTCAAAAATATTGTCATATTTGATTTTATCAAAATCTACAAGACTTATGTATCATATTCTATAAAATCACCATGTTTGCACTATGTAAGTAAGTGTGTTATTTTAGAGAAAATGTGATTGAGATATATATCGTACATCACGGAAAAATCAGATATTTTTATGAGCCATAATGCCCAGCCCTAATTAATATAACAACTCCTGATCAATCCATGTCAATTCAGGAACAACTTCTGATTAGCCCCTCCCACTTGAACTTTTGCCCTCTCCAAGCATAGATATTGACACTATTTGTTTGTAGGATACTTGTACTCTGTACTGCCAAGTACCTGCTCAACTCAGTATTTTCATATGTAAAATTGTTACGTCTGGACATGTAGCGTCTGAATAATTAAAGCTTGACGATATCAGAAAGTAGCAGGGGCAACATGTGCAGCCCTAGTAACAATGGTGCACCATGGAACACGTGCCCACTGAGGCAATGCCAGAGCAGAGCCATGCTTGAGGGAACCTGGCTTGTAGCTTTTCCACCTGAGATTAGCACCAGTGAAGCTGTGGCCACTGGCCCTTAGCCATTTCTCTTGCAACATGCCAATAAGTTTCAGTCCAGTTTCTCCTCGGGGTGTTGTTGATTTTGTACAAACGTAACTCGCTTGCATGGGAATTCACATTTTGGACATAGCAGGAAAAAATGGACATGCCTGTTGAAGCTGTAGTCAGACCACTAACTAGAAAAGGAGATTGCACTGCACCAGCTGAAAAGAAGACAGCTACAGGCATGAACGACAACATAAATAACCATGAATCATTCTGACACTCCTCTCTGTGAGAGGAGTGCTTGGAGTTTTGACCTATCACAAGAACTGGAATATCTTTGGGCTCAAGACGCTGGACTGAATATTCCTACAGGATAGTGAGTAATGGTGTCTGATATTCCCCCAGACCCCCTCGATGTGCGAGGCCCCGGGGTCATCTGAAAGATCCCTGTCTTGCCACAAATGTCACAGCTCATAGATATTGCATGGGCCTTGGCCTTTTGATGCTAATTAAAAGTTACTGCTCACCAAGCGTCATGATAAAGAGGAAGTGCAGGAGTAGAAGGAACAGAGCACGGAGGAGGGAAGTGAAAATGTAAAGAGAAATGTTTGTATGATAGAAGAAGAAAATTGATCAGATGTACACATGGTATACATGTGTATATGATATGCACAAACAACATGCACACAAAGAAGAAGAATATGTGGTTAGACTATTTGGCTCTATTGGCTCTGTAAATTAAATCGCTGATCTTATTTCTGATGTTTAATAACGGCGATATCACTGCTAATGCTGGTTTTCAGGTACATTAATTAATGACACAGATGCTATAAATAACCTAGGTTATGCATAAAGGAAGCAGCTCTAATATCGTTGGAGAACCTTGATTATGTCACACAAAATCCACACACAAAGCTCAATCCATAATTCAATGACAAGTGTAACAAGTGTTTAGACATGTCAGTTAAAGGAACTGATATGCAAGTTACAGCCTGATCAATAATGTATTTTTGAGGCCAGTAAACATACTGATACGGTGGAAACTGCTTATAATGACCACGGATACAGCAATCAACCGCTTATGTGGATCACAAAGCCTGGGACAGAATCATTCTGTTTAAATAATTTGCTTTTAGAAGTCAAGCAGTCTGCTATTCAGGCATGACAACATACAGCATTTTCTCTCAATGAAAAACTACTTGAAGCTTATGACAAACTGCCAAAAACAAGCCAGCAACAGCAAAACAAAAAAAAACAAAAAACAACATGGGCGTTAACTTTTTTTTTCTGTCAAACAAATCAGATTTTGCCATTCCATCTTTCTCCATCAGCCAATCCCACTGCTGCTGTCAAACTTTGAATCTGTTCTCTTCTCCGCTGCTGTCAGCTGTCATTTTAGACAATTGTCGCAGTCCTCCTCCACCCCATTCACCAGTTCATCATGGTGTCAATTTGAGCTCATTGAAGTCCACTCCCCTTCATGTCTTCAGCATCGTCTTTACCTTCAACACCACCACCAACAGTATCAAGACTCTACAGGCTTCGCTATTCTACTACGGCTTCATCACTCCCTTAAAATATAGTATATATGTATATGTATTATACACAATGGTCTAATCGGCAAAGACTATTCACATTTCTCAACCTGTTGTGCACAAGCCAAATAAAGATATTTGTTGACTCAGATCATAATCTCTCCTGATTTAAATACAGTAGGCTACTGTACTGTATTATAGTGAATTTGAATCACTGTACACACAGCGCTGAAATTTAATTTGAGTTACTAAGAGCACTATAAAGTGTTTGAAACAGCTGTACTATATTTTGAAACAATAAATAGCAAAGAGTTTTGTTTCATTACTTTACATTCATGTAATAAATATACAAATATAAAAAAAATAAAGAAAGAAAATTCTTAAAATAATTCAGATTCAGGTTCAGAAAAGGTCACAAAATAATTATTAGACAGATATATAAAACAAAGGTTTGTTTAACTTGACAGAAATTTATACAAACTTGTCAAAATTTAAATTCAAAACTATGTAAAATTGCATTGTTGTGTATGGGATTTCTGTTTTTTCACTCCCTTAAAGCGGGCGCAGCCTGACTTTTTGGCAAAATACCCGCCTGGCATAAACACCCGATGTTGATGCTGATTTCTTAAATCTTTTTGTGACCAAACTGAGTTTTCAGTGTAAAAATAAACCTGTCAGTGCTCCCTGGTGGACAGACAATGTAATGGTGACACTGTTTTCTAAATCACGTAAAGTTTTCTTTCTGTTTCACAGTTTCTTGTTATTTATCGACTGACATATACACTGATACCGACAGACCTGCAGTGAGCTGAAGCCAGCTGACGTACAGGTCTAGCTCTACTGCAAACAGGCCGTATCTACGTCTGTGGCAAGTTTCAACGTGATTGAGATTTGTAAAACTGAAGAATACACACACACACACACACACACACACACACACACACACACACACACACACACACACACACACACACACGCACACACACACACAGATTTGTACATCTGATGTAAAGAATGTGCTGTATTTTCTGACTGTATAAACACAGTCATGCTTGTGAAGCTACACAGAGTTTTAGTTCACAGTTTTATGAGTCAGGCCACAGGTTTTAAAAGAAAGAGGACGAGGAGAAAAGGACAGAGACACATGAGGGATGAGTAGCTTGACACAACAAATTCAAGGCTGCTTAAGCGTCTAGAAAGCCAGATTTCAGAGTGATGCACCGAATCAATATCCTCTCTGGAACAGAGCATATTTGTCAGTCCAGTCAGATAAAATATACAACCAAGCCTTTTCTTTCTGACGGTGAGCGCAACGAAACAAATGCTTGAAATCCACAAACACTGGGACTGGCACAGAGAGGCCGTGGAGTCCAAGCTAACCGGCTAACACCGCCCACCAGCACGCAACCATTCGGTGGCAGCCCTCCGTCTGTGAGGAGCATCACTGCTACTCGGCTCAGTGTAGAAATGTGAACATAAAGAGGGATGGTGATGGGGGTGGGGGGTTGACCCTGACGGGCAACAGTGAGGCAGCGCAGCACCAGGCGGCCATCAGCTTGCCACTCGGCTGAGAGACAGCTGTTGATCGCATCAGGAGGTCTTCAATCGATGAGCCAGCAGAACAACACTGAGGTGCTAAAAGGATTTGACTTTAGTCCTCATAAATGTGTGTGTGTGTGTGCTTTTGTTTGCTTGTGTGTCCTTTGGCTGGATTTGTCACATCTGAGTGCCAGTGCTGTTATGTGAATCAGTGGTTGGCCTCAGGTTGGGAGTCAGATGCTTAAATGTTATTTATTGATGCGTAGAAAACAATCAGCTTAACACAGCACTACATTACCAATTATTTGCCTTTCTGTGACAACAGAGAAGAGTGTGAATGTGTGTTGGTGAAGCTGCACTCAGCGCAGGCCACACTTTAAAGTGTCAGGGTGATAAATGCAAAGTACTTATTCATGGATAGATGTGCTTATGTTCTCTGAAATAGGGTTCTTCTGGTATCAGCTTCCGCCAGTATCAAGTCCATGCACCGACACTACCACGCAATTTATTAACCCCGAAACAGGGCCCTGCTACTTACCAGCAGCGTCCTGCATGCCATTTTTTTTTCCCAGGATGTCATATTATATGGCATCCATGCTCTAGTAAGGTTGTAAAAAGTACTGTAGAAAACACTTCTTCAGTGTAAATAAAAGAAGAAATTAATAATAATATACATATTTTTTAACACACTGGTATCAGCCGATATGCAAAGTTCAGTTACTGGAATTGGGAAGGACAAAATGGAATTGGAAGTAGGGGTGGGAGAAGAAAAAGATTCTCCTCCTAAAGGAAAAAGGTAGTTTTTCTTTTTAACACATCATACACATTAGAAAATATTTGCTGAAAACATGTGCCAACACTGAGAACTATGTTGGACTGATAAACTGTTGTCCAGGATTTTTTGGCCGGACCTGAAACGCAACACACAGTGATGTGCTGAAGCCATGGTCCCCCAACGCTATATAAGCCCCACAACCCAAAACACGAACAAACACCGCCTCAGTGCCTCACCCTCCCTGATGGTCAGTCACAGATGTACTCCAGCGACTGTCTCAGTCCACATCTGCAAGTATCGTAATAGTATTAAATTTGGAGATAAGCGTATCATCCCAACCCCAACTGGAACATCTCTACTTTGAAAAGACACCAAGTGAATTATCTGGACATGTGAGTGCTTTGTGAAAGTCACCTTGGTGTGGTTATTTCACTTAACCAAGCCAAAGTCAGCGGTAATCAAGTGAGTGCTTCATCCAGAGTGGCATTTGTTAATGTCCCAGCACAGTCAGGACACCCAGGCTTTGTTGGGACAAGTCACAGGTTCTGTCACCCTGAATAAGCCTGCTGTCCCCATCGAAGCTGAGAGAGCAGGCTGCTGGTCAGCTTGTATTAATTTCAGAGGGCTGTGGGGACCCGCTGTGTCCATAGTGGTGACAATAGCAGAGCCAAGGTGTCTCCTGGGAGGGCATACTGTCACTCCTGCCACAGTAACGTCCACACAGGAGGCTTAACAAGTTTTTTTTCTTCCCTTTTCTTTCTTTTCAGCAGCTCCTGGCGCTGCTATGGCTCATTTCAAACAGCAGTGGCATGTGAGAAGAGCTCCCCTGCCTTTGTAGGAGTATGTGCGAGAAAGAAAGAGCAGGAGTGGTGACAGTTGGCAGCTCCGGTGTGCACCCAGTTTGAGGTGGCAGATGTGTCATATTGTGAGGGCAGCTACCTGCTTGGCAGCCGCGAACCATCTCACCATGGCTCTGTTTGTCACTTGCCTTGTCTCTTCCGCTCTGTTTTTCCCACTCAGTATGACTTCTTACACCACTGATCTACCAATTTACCATCGCCTCAAACATCCCAATTAGCCGACAGACACAGAAACAGCTTAAATGCTCACTCAGACTTAAAAAGTGAGAGTAAAGAAACATTGTGGGGGCCATTAGACGCTTGGAATCAGCCGAGTGTGCCAAGAGGAGAAGCTGTTTTCACCTGCGGATTGTAATTAAAGTGGCCTGAGTGTCTGGCAGCGACTGTAACCCGAGTGCACAGCTTCACAGTCACAGCATAATTATATAAAAAGAATTTCTCCTTTACTCGTCGTCTTAGTTTTGTTTTATCCTCACATCCTCAGACATGGCTCATTTTTTTCCACATGTTGTACTCGGGTGGTTGTGAACAGTTCAGTGCATCCACTATTCAATTTGTCATTTCTCACAGAGGGATTAGGTTACATTTATTAATCCCCCGAGAACCACTGGAGCTGAAATTCAGTCAGGCCAAAGTTATTGTAGAGCCAACAAAACCTGCCCACCAGAGGTGAAAATACATTTTCTAAAATGCTGCACCGTTCTTTTCCAAGAAACATTTTGAGGTTCTTGAACTTTACTTTAGAACCAAAATATATAATTTAATAGAGAAACACTTTTTTTTTTTTTTTTTGGAAAACTTACTTTTCACTACACATCAGTATATGACATAGTTACTAGTTATTTTGAAGATGAAGACTTCACATAGTGCAAAAACACATTTTGTCCATTATTTAATCTGAAAAGTATTATTCTCTTAAAACAATTGTAATAAAATAATATGAAAGTCTACACATCGGTAGCATGTTCTGGTAATAAAAACGTGTACTAGGAGAGCTCTAACTGCACAACTTCTATTGTTGTATTTTTATATTGTGGTGCTGTACTTTGACTTGAGTAACTGATCTCAGTATTTCCCCCTCCGCTGCCAGCTCGACACACCTGAGAAAGCTGAGTACTGAGGGGTGGGGTCAAAAGTTTGGAGATTTGAGAAGCACGAGAGAGCTTCTTTTTCCACTCTTTGCAATACCTTGAATGAATGCCAGACTCTGTGTCCATGCTCTGTGGGCAGAATGTGGGGATATGGCCGGTGCCAAAACACTGTTTGGCACAAAAAGAAAGCACTTCCCAGCCCCACTACGCTGGCACGCTGCCCAGTCACTGCTAGCCATTGCCGGTTTCAGCCAGCTTCTCTACTTTGAAGCTGCGAGGACATTCTCTCCCCATGAACGTCTGACAGGCAAATCAAGACATGTTCCCCCCACTGAGTTACAACGCAGGTTAACTTGATCAATGCAATCACAGAGCTGGCGACAAAATCATACGAAGACGAGGTTCATTAAGGCCCAAATTAGCATGCAACTTCAAAGGGGAGCGCCCTGATTGGCTCTGATTGATATCATTATGAGAGCGGTGATTGTGCAGCCGCACCAACAGTTGGCTGTAAAAAAATAAAAATGGTTTTCCCAGGAAGAGAAAGAAAGCTTTGACCTGATACGGGTGCTGGGAGCTGAGTGGAGGCCGCCATGTGTTCAATTCTTGGCTGTAATGAAATGTCGTGCTAGCAGGAATTGGCCCAATCTCGGCCTCCAAAAACAGTTTGGCATGATGGAAGGGGAATTGGTGGTAAATGAGCTCAAGGGGAGCAGAAACAGTGGTGGAATTGGTTGCGAAGAATTGACGTGTCATGGATTCACTTTGAGGCAATGATGTGGAAGGTGCAGGTGGAGTCGTGCAGAAAGGCGCTGATGCTTCCTGTTGACTCCTGAGGTGTAATTACAGGTTAATGAAAAGATCAGGACTGAGGTGGTGCTCATACATGTCACTTTTAATTTTGAGCATGACTTTTAATCATTAAGCAGCACTCATGTAAACAAGCAGACGCTGGTGGTGCTTCACAGCCTGAGGGGTGAGGACACCGCAGGGGGTCCCAAGATAAATCTGAGGGGTCACAAGAAAGAAAATAATATCCCCGCCACACAAAATGATGATGTTGTGTTTAACATGCAAGTGATGATAAAAGCATCTAATCTAATCTAAAGTTCGCCATAAAGTTTTTCTAATAGATGTGAATAGTCCAAAACTAAAATGATAAATTGGTCAATAGGAAATTTATTGGCCTGAATTAATTTGCTATCATCACAAAGTCATTTTTCATGTTAAAATGACAAACATGTGCTAGTGTCAGCTTCTCTGGACTGTTCTAGGAAATTGTGATCAGCATTTTTCATTATTTAATGAGATTTTATATCAATTACACTTATCTTAATAACAGCATTTTGGTCCTCAGACCTTTATCAGTATTAGGTTCATGAATTTTTTATCAACAGTTCACAGGATTATTGGGTTCAAGTGCTTTCTCTTGTGAAATAGCGAATACTTTATCCTCCTCAGGCCTCTAGAAGTGTTCGCATATAAAAACACGAAAAGGAAAAACATTTCTCTAAATCATCTCTTATTTAAAATGCTCACAAATAAACACAATATGTAACAGCCATAACTTGTGATAATGGTAAATTTAGCTTCAGGGCCGGTGTGTTGGAGTTAGTGGCATCTAGTGGTGGGGTTTCAGATTGCAACCAGCTCATCTCACACTCCCCTTCCAAGCATGTGAAAGAAACTACAGAGCCAGTGTTTGGTTTGTTTATTTTGTTCTACTGTACAAACATGGTGGTTTAACATGGCGTTCTCCCTGTAGATATAAACAGCTCATTCTAAGGTAACAAAAATATAATTCAGGTGATTACGGAGGAATGAACTTAAGTACTTTTTGTTGCTGGCCAACGAAAAACAGATTTTGGAGACAAGACATGCAACCATGTTTTCAGCTTGGTTGCGATGCTTTTTTCACATTATCCAGTTTATGATTTGTTCTCATAAAGAAGCACTCCCTCCATCAGTTTTAGTGAAAAAATCAAAATCTGATGATAAGTGACGATATGACTATTAAATTAAACAACTTTGTTAAATAATTGATTCTGATTGGTCAGTTACGGCATTCTAAGGTCAGTCTGTTGCTATGGATGCAGTTCTGATCATGGACTCTGAGAGAGCAAAGAAAAACAGAAAAAAAGAAAAGAAAACAGAATAGCTGGTCAATTAGTTGGATAATGTACAGTGAGCAGCTCATTATTGCAAAATAAACCCCTGCCCCTGCATCAGCCTGTCAAGGTTTGTTTCACAATAATGACTATACATAATTAACCTCTGCCAGTATATCCTCCTAAATTTTACACACTGGACTATTAAGGGGTCACAAACCAAAAAAAGTTGGGACGTTCTGTTCTAGACCAGGGATTTTAAACTTTCTTGCCTCATGAGGTTTAAAAATATAGTCTACTTGTGAACCCTTATCACACTGCATCCAGCATGTGACGGTCAGCTCAAGAAAGAACTGGTTCTTGCTCGGTTTGAATAATTTCTTTTGTCCTTTCTAATTCACAAGTAGAAGACTAAAATAGAGGAAAATAACACCATGACGAAGCTGAAATATGTTTTTCACTCCTATTAATCATCTTGTAACCTCTCAGATTTGTCCCGTGACTCCATGTGGAGGTAGGGAACTATATTTTTGCAAGAAAAAGTCAGAAAAAACAATATAAAAGTTCCTGCAGCAATGGGTTTAACTTATCTCCCATCAAGATAACCATCTCACAACATTTTTGTACATATCACAGTGAGATTCTGCTGACTGGATCCAACTGTCTACAGTGATCTACGGTCATAAACATCTTTTACAGAAACTGGCAACCTTCATATTTCAAACGAATAAAAAACAACAAAGCCTGACATCAAAGAAGAATCTGAGGGTACAGAGATGAAGTGGATGTATCCTCATTTTGAGACTTTTGATGCTTTTTGAAATGTCACAATGCGGGAGAGAGAAGGAGAAGTGAAGTGGACGCTGGCAGGGAGCTGCCCCAGAGCATCATGGGTAGACATATTCAGCGGCTGCCACCTTCTCTTATCCGATGCGAAGACATCAAAACAAATATGTCCCGTCTCTCGGCCTCCAGTTGCCTTAATCTCATATGATGCTCTGCCTTCAGGTTGCCATGGATACAGGTAGATCATGGGTTGTGTCAGGCAAGAAAGAAGAGGAGGAAGAGAACTCGACTGTGAACTCCACTTTTTTACCACTTTGATTATCACATAATTGGTGGCAGAAATCATGCATTTGCTGCAGTAATTATATGAAAATGTAGACACTCACTGTGGCTACACTTTTTACCACAGCGGCACAAACAAATCGTCCAATTATGGTTTTCGAAACAGATGAATTACAGAAATGTACCCAGCCGTCTGATTGCACCGTACTATATCTCAACCTAAAAGATGGATCAGGTGTTTGCTGTGGGATGATGCAGGCTGTTTACTGATTGGAAATGTCAGCGCTGGACCGACTTTAGCAGTTGACCCAGCTCTGCCCTGTCAAACACTTCTCCCCGTTTAGTGAATTCATCATTTCCATCTTAATGGGAACATTTGACTGACACCTGCCAGCTCGAGTTGCTGGCTCATGTCAGAAAGCACCACAGCATTCATTGTGGTGTGTGTGTGTGTCTGCATGTGTCTGAGAGGCAGAGACAGATGATGGAGGGGAGTGCTAACTTTGTGTCTGGGTAAACAAGTAAGTATAGGTCAATTAATCAAATAGTTGATCCACAGAAAGTTAATTTACAATGATGATAGTCATTATCTCAGATCAGTAGTCATGTATCTGCTGTCAGTCCCTGACATGTTGACTGAGAGGGGAAAGGAAACCTTCATGTTTTCTGCCTCAGCCACCTGGAATAAAGGAATTTAAACTGATGAGTCTGACATTTGTGGAGAATTCAAGACAATAGTCTATATTATGTTAAGAAAGTCTTTTGATAAAGGGACAGCTTACCCCCAAAATACACAGTTTTGCTTTTTACTTGTAGTGCTTTTTACCCATCTAAATTGTTTTGGTCTGAGTTGCTGAGTTTCAGCTTTTAGATGCTGGCTGTAGAGATGTCTGCCTTCTCTCAGATATAATGGAACCTGATGGCTTTTGGTGCAAAGTACATTTGAAAAACTCAACAGCAATATCTCTTTCCAGGAATCATGACCTGGTTACCACAGACCTTGTTGTGAGCAGAGGGACAAGACGACAACAACAGAAAAAATATTTATTGCCATTGCATACAGGTATTCATGTTTAATAGCCAGTGAACATCAATACTAAGCTTGTTATTATTGTTTATAATGGCAGTTAACTATAGAACTGCCTGTTTCTGGGTGGTGATATGGTTAGTGTTTGCTAAAAAGAAAATAGTTCATGAAACTGCTCACAACAAGGTCTGTGGATTCTCTTCTCCATTCAAGAGACAGCAGACACACCTACAGCCAATATTTCCAAAATTCATTAACTCACACCAAAACTATCCATATGAATTAAAAAAAACTACAGGTAAATGAGAGAAATATATATATTTGTGATTTTGGGGTGAAGTGTCCCTTTAATAGCTTCTGTTCTTGGCTTACTTTATTCGAAAATTTAGCTTGTAGCTCTGCAGCTAGCAATTACCTTTATTGTTGGTTATTCTGCCTGTCATTTTCTCATTTAATTGTTTGGTTCATAAAATGTAGGAAAATAGTCAAAAACACAATGATAGAGAAAAGATAAAGGTTATTATCACAAGAGACAAAAAAACAGCAAAGTCTTAGATGCTGAAGTGAGAGAATATTTAGCATTTTTCCTATCAAAGATGACCATTAAGATATTGCTTATTATAATAGTTGCATTGTAATGACTGAATGTTTTATCCATTCTTTGATTTTGTTTTTCTGTCTGCAACTTTTTATTCTTATCATGGCCTATTTTGCAAAGCCAACCTAAATTGGACTGGCGGTTAAATGCATAGCAAAGAAGGAATTTTGTTTGTATTTAATGCTTTTCTCATTTTTTTCACTGTTTTAAACATCTTTGGGTTTTGGACTGTTGCTTGGATAAATCATCTTTGAAAAATCACAGTTCCCCCTTGCCATTGTTTGTGACATTATGTAGAGTGAAAGATTACTTGAAAAAGTATCAATATTAAAAATTAAACATTAGTTGTAGGTCTGTACGAGTGTTTATGTGAAGGAGAGACAGAGGATGGTGCTGCAGGATGTTGAAAGCTTCAGCCAGGCCAATCAACTGCATCTCGACAATAAAGTGCTTTGGGGTAGAAGGGATGGTGGCGGGGGATGTGGAAAATGAGCAAAATGGGAGTATCTCATGACGGCATGTAATGGCTGAGTGGCCACGATCAGCAGCCCCTCTGTCTGCCCCTAATGGAGTGATACATCGGCACATCTCCCTGTGTTAATAAGAGCCACACCAGCTGGAAACCAAAGCCATGTTCAGTCTGCCCACTGCTCCACAACAGAAAAGAGGAGGAAAAGGCAGATAAGACTCATTGTTTATATTTTATCAATCCCTATTCTGCTTATCGATTTTTGCGTCACATACTTTCCTGGTTCCAATATGCTGCAGATCATAAGGGGAAGAAAAGAAGAAAATATATGCAGAAATTAAACACTAACTTTATTTTCAGCAGAACTGAGTCACCACAGTCATAGATGAGGAGATATCCTGTGATTCTTTACTGTTTCACCCTAAACAACATTAAACTGGAAGTAAACTTGCTCTTTTCCCATCCTTTGTGCTCTTTCCATCAGCAAACCATAGTGTGTACAGACAGAATGTAAAGCTTATATTATTCTACTCTTTGTTTACGAAGTATTTTCAACTCATGTGGACATGTTTTCACCCAAAATTTCATGCGTCCTAGAACAAATTTCCATCCTGATGACTTTTACTTTGTATGAAATCAAATCACATCTAAAATTCAGGTTTAAGGTTTGTGAAGCAGCTAGAACCTCCTGCAGCTGTACTTACCGACAGTAAAGATTTTCATTTAAATAAATGTCTCTTAAGTCACTGTCTATCACCAAATGAGGTAACGCAATGGTGATTTATGTCCCACTGATGGAAATATGGCAATAAATGTATATATTTGCAGTTTTATGAACTGGGTGCCTGTTGCAACATTCCCAGAAAAAAATGTGCAAATGTAATCTCTCTAAACAGATATCAGCATATGAAAGCAGAATGCTAAATTGTCATCAGGCGACAACAGATGGGTTCTAATACTGGCACTAATGCAAACCAAACACTTCCCATTTCTGCAGCTTCACATTAAAAGCATTTCATTGGTTATACATGCATCTAATTGTATTATTTAGTAATAACAGGAAATGTAATGTGTTTGTCAGTAGCACTTATCACTATCATTCATCAAAAAACCCTCTACAAAGGGAGGGAATCAAAAAGACAATAAACTAAACTTCTAAATGACGCCAGAATTCTGTGAGCTGCAGTATTACAACTGAAAATCTTCAAGATTGCCACTTTCACAGGAATGAAATAAGTTTCATCTAAAGAAATTAACATTTTTTAGCACCAGATCAAGTTTGAAATTTTGCAGAGGAGGAAAGCTTTAAGAAGAAAAAGTTAATTAGAGGTGCACATGACAGTTTGGTTTATTGTCATTTCAACTTTCCAATATCAATACTGGTACTACTGGATTTATTCTTCCTATTTTTAATATTTCCTTGTTTATCTTGTTCCTGTATTATTATTTTTATTGCTCTTTCTTTCTATTTTATTATCCACTTTGCTGCTGTAACACTGCAAATTTCCCCATTGTGGGATTATCTTAAGACTCTGACAGCTAACTGAGGTAAGAGACACGTTTTACTGTTGCATAGAAAACTAATCACATTGTGATGCTTTGTGAAGTTTTAGCCATATTTTAAAGCACTAGCTCTGGTTTCACCATCTTGTAAACACTTCACTTAGCATCAACACATACAACAGCAGCAAGGTACAAGGCATTTAACAATCAATAAGTGGAACTGTAAAGCATGTTCCTTGATGTTCAGGCTCTTACAAAAATTGAAGTCTAGATAGATCAGAAGTAAGAATGCACAGTACTTGTTGTTGCCAGTGTGTATTTAGTTTATATATAGACACGTCAGCGGGCACATCTACGCTCCTAAATCTGAGCCCTCACACACTGAGGTGCAGTTCGTTTGTACCATATTTGTACTTAGTATGTGTGACATCTACCACCTGGCTACTGTCATTTGGTGATAAAATACCTTCCTGCAAAGATGGCAGTTGTCCTACTTTCCAGAAAAGACCAGTTCCTGGGCTTTCAGCAGACTTAATACCTGATCTACACACCTCTCCACTTGGGAACAGGCCCAGAACTGTTGGCTTAAGCCTGCATGCATATTAACCAATATATCAACTCTTTTTCACCCTCGACTGTCAGAATGTGCTATAATCCTATTTCTAACCTCCTCGGTGATGGGTTCACTATCCCAGAGCCACTGGAGAGTGCGAGTACAAAATCCTTTTTGTATAGTCAGCATTCATCTTCACCTGTACATTACGGCGGACAGGAGGAAGCAGAATATAACCTGATATGAATGTCGTGCACATACAGCTGCATTTTATCTACTAAATTTGAAGAGGAAGGTTTCAAAGCGGGGCTTAAATAAAGGTCTGAGCCTGGACTTTGAATGACTAATGCTCTGCTTTACCTGAGCAAATACCATTAAACTGTCCAGGTGCAAGTTCATAACTCCCAGCTGGAGAAAGCAGGTTATACTGGGAGGCTCCCAGGGGTACATGATGCAACTAATGACCCACATGGGGAACTTAAGCTGCAATAATATGGCAGGCCTCTGCAAAGTAAACCAAGAAAAGGACCAATGAGGGCTGTATACACATTAAACGAGCAATTTTGACACGAGAACTCACTAAATACTGTCTGACAACAGAGGGTAATTAAATGAACGTTTGTTTGAAAATAGCAGTTGTGCAGTCGAACTTAAAATATGAATAATGAGTGAATCGATACACCAGCAGCAACACTTGTAGGATGTAATGCAATACAATATGACAAACCTGAGAGAGCTCCAGTAAATAAGTAAAGGATTTATTGTTGGATTTAGGTTGAGATTGTGTCAGAGAGGCTGCAGGTTAGGTTGTGTTAGGGTTGCATTATTTTGTAAGGTGCCCATCCTGCTGAAATACACACATTTACACACACTCCTCTTCTGTATGGACTAATAACAGACACACTTACATAATTTAAACCTAATACAAGGAGTTTGTAAAACAGTCATGATTTAGTATTTATGCATCTATATACTTTACATGAGCAAACAAGCCCATCAGTGAGAAGACTGACTATTTCTATGTAGTTATTCTTAATTCCTGCCACTGGGTCAGATTAGACATTACGTTATATTTCCCGTTCAGGTTATTGATAACAACTTATGCCTAGATGAATGTTAACTCAGGGTGTGCTGTAAAAGACCTTAGTGCTCAGTCCTTTTCCGTGTATTAATACACTTCATCTTTAAATGATGGGCGCTATTGTGAAATACAGAACGAGTGTTCTGGGGTGTAAAGACTTACACTTTAATTCACGTTATGTTTAGTTTGTCAGCTTCCTACTTCACTCTGACATATCCCATGTGACCAAAGTAAAAGCACCGTTTTACTGATTTCTTGGGGTTTGAACCTTGTTGGAAATGTTGAAAACATTTGGGATGTTTGTGCACAACTTAACAAAATATAACACTTCTTGTCATTTTAGACATTTTATGCAGAAATGTTACTTACTACATGCTTAAATATAATGCAATATAGTACTGCAACACAAACTAGAGCCTCAGAAAGTTGTGACACCTCTCATGTATATTAAAAGCTTTACAGTTGCACAATATGGCCTCCATGTCTTTCATGCTGACATCAACACATTGCACAAGTGTTTTTTTATCTTATTCACGCCTGTATGTGCAGCAAGTGTAACACCCCGAGCTGTAGCTTCTGTGAGTATGTGTAACTGTAAATGTGAAGCTGCAAATTGCTTTGAAAGAACGCGTGTGCCGAATACAACAGTCTTTCCCTGGAATTATAAAGCACAGCGAGACCCAAAGATATTGTATTTCCTGCATGACTAGGCAG
Source organism: Lutjanus erythropterus (assembly GCF_056507025.1). Classification (NCBI taxonomy): domain Eukaryota; kingdom Metazoa; phylum Chordata; class Actinopteri; order Lutjaniformes; family Lutjanidae; genus Lutjanus; species Lutjanus erythropterus. Next base: position 28,940,964 of record NC_139325.1, on the reverse strand, counting down.
GCAGACTGTAAGCCCAGACCGTGGGTAGTGACTGATAGGCGAATGGATTTCAAAACCCCAGCACTGACGCTTGCAAGGCTCAGTTGTAAAACACTCAGGATTGATTTTTGTGAGTTTGTTTTTCCTTGGGAGGGTTCTTTTTTGCAACCATCAAAGTATGATCTGTGCTCGCTTTAACTAAAGCCTCTGACTTCTGTAAGACCACCAACAGTGATGGTACCGACTGTAAAACGGTAATACAGGCTGATCATGACCCGTGTGACACAAGTGGCATGTCAACAGCAGCGGCAAGCCATCAGTCAACTCTTGGCTGTGCTCAGCTTTGCTGCTCTTTAAGACACTAACTGCACCATGGGATTGTGGATATTAAAAGCATTTCATGCAGAGAATCAAATCAAACGGATGAATTCACAGTAGGAATCATAATTCCAACTGCCAATCGCCTGAGAGCAATCAATCATGGGAAATCGCAGTAGAAAAGTCTTTAATCTCATCCCTTCATAACTGAAGAGAAAAAAATACATGACATTCATAATCGCAGATAAAAAAAAAAAAGAGTTGGAGAGGAACAATATTTCATTTACATGCTGGAAACAAGATTATAATTTATCATCGGGCCACAGATGGAAGCTTTCTTTGATAAAGCCCTGGAGAGGTTCTGTGTGGACGGTTCTGCCTCATGCAGCCACGAGGGACCATGAACTCAGATTCAAGAGGAGATACCGAAACAAAAGTGGTCATTGTGAAGACTGAAGCAAAGAAATGAAAGAGGGCACAAATTTGTCCTGCTTGGTTCATCAGACAGTGTTTTGAATGGTGGTGTACTGTATGTGATCTTCAATTGCCTGCAGAGAAAGAGACCAGAGTGAGAGACGGAGAGAAAGAGCTCTGTCACCCAAACACTAAGATGTATGAACTCCCCTAGCCGACGGCGAGCTGTGAACACAGACGCTCCCGCAGGCCCGGGGGGGACACTCTGTTTGCGTCCCCTCTTTCCTAAGACGCATAGTGAAGCGTAACTACCTCAGGTGGAGTTTGTGAGCTGACTCCTTTATTCCAGGGCAAGCTCACTTTGTGTGCAGCTCAGAGTAGCACCATTACAAAGGCAGGGAGAGAAAGAAGCCGAGCATCCAGCTGGCAGGGGGGATGGACTAATGCTACAACTGTAGACTGAATATTAAACTGCCGGGATAAAAGAAAGTATTAATACACTCAAGTATTTTGTGATACATGCAAAGATTCATGGCGGTGGTTCATTTTGTGTTCTGATAGATAGCAGTGTTGTTATTCGTCTTCAGTGGTCTGATTACATTAAAAAAAGTAAACTTCTTGGTTTAGATTTTATGTATATAGTGGTGTGGTCTTTATACAATGACAATTTTCCCAAAATTTGATTAAAAAATAGCAATACATCACTTTGCTTAAGGTATCGCAATATACTGTATCATAATGTAAAGTGTATTGTGATACATATGGGATTGCCAGATTCTTGTCATTAACACAGGCTTATTAAACAATGGACGGAGCTTTTGCGTCTGAAAAGTGAGGCCAATGCTGAAGTGCCTCATACCTGCATTTTTTTTAATGGCCAGCAGAGGGCAACTCCTCTGGCTGCAAAAAGAAGTCTGACTGTGTGTAACCTTATGGCAAAATGACCCTACTTCTCACTTTTTTTATGACCACAGTTTCCTAATGAGTTTATAGTCTCAATCGCTAGTTTCAAGTCTTCAGTACGTCATGATGTTCATTTAATCAATTCCCATGCAGTCCCATTTAGAGGAAAATAGATGATAAAGCAGGGTATGCTTTAGGGTTGGTCTACTGTGTGAGTGTAAGTCAGTGAGTCCATCCAGTCCAACACATAGGGCTCACGAAACGTAGGTCAAACTAGACAGTGCTGATCAAACACGGATCAAGAATCTGTGACTACATTCACAATTTTTCATGTAAAATGAAAGATATTTGTGTATACTATTTAGTTCTAATATGAGAAAGATTGCGGCCACATAGGCTGCCATTACTTCCTGCTGAGTGGACGAACCAAAGTCCTGGAGCGTCACCCACCAGCTCCACGCTCTCGTTGGTTTTGCGCTTGCTCTGGCTGCAAAAAAACTAAGATGGCAACCTCGAGGCTTCATATCGCTAGTCCACAAACTGATGGGTTTCTCACTTGGCTACAACCAATACAAAGATGATAATGATGAGGACCTAATAGGGGCAGAAATTAGATGAAAAGAGAAAGAAAGGGAGATGAAAATAGAGTTTGAGCAAAGACAACCTAATGCTGCAAGTCATGACCGCACCTTTGGAGCAAACTCAATTTCATTCTTTACACTAGACAGTATATCATCATTGCATCTCTCAGGAACCATGTCCGGACACGTCCTTTTGATTGACGGCTGAAGGACATCTCAGCAGCCACGAGGCTGGGCTCCATTACCCGCACAGCGAGCAAAAGGACATGCACTGCAGCCGTAAAGATACATTTAAGCCAGGAAGGGGGCTATTTGTTGGCGAGGTAGAACGGGGAGCAGTCGGCCAGGCCCCGACGGCCGTTTATCCTCCCCAATCATCAGCTCCGAGGGGAGCGCTTCCAAATCTCTGCTTGCATGACTGCTAAGAGGCCCAGCGCATTAGCTAGTTGTGTTACACTAAATGTGAAGAAACAGATCAATTACCGCCTTCGCCTGGGATCCAGATAATGCGTGTTTTAATGTGTGTGTGCACATGGGTGTTTTGTCTGCACGTACCTGCAGTATGAATGTGTTAATGTGTGAATTGTGGCTGGTGGTTTGCTGTCCCACACACAAGCCTGCAGATGTCAGTGGTGAAGACGTTGAGCCAATAATTTACCTGAGTTGTGACACAGATGTGGTTCCTCCGGGGGAAGAAGTGAGGAAGATAAATAATTGAATCTCCCCAGGCTGCAGTTTCATTCATTATTTATCATCAAATTGATTACTGCAAGTAGGCTTTCTAACCTGTCCCACAATTAATGTGCTGCTTTTTATGTGCTTAATTAATGGCCACTGCAGCTTCATGAAAAACACACACTCAATTACATCTGGAATTGAAAAGCCACGGCTGTTTGTGCTGTATCGTTGCACTGGGGATGGTACAGAGACATTAATCAGCCAAAATGGAATTCCATAAGACAGACTTAGTCTTCTAGACCAAATTGGACTATTTTTCATGTTGTTGTCATGCTGTCCTGTGGCAACAGTGCAGCTCAAGTTTTCCTCTTGACCCGAAATTCACTTTGAATCAACTTAGCTGTCAACAATCTTTGCTGCTCTGCTCCGGCTTCTTTGTTCTGAGGCTGTGACCGTGCTGTCTCCTCTTTGTGACACCGTGTTGATGTTTCTGGAGTGTGGGACATCATATTCAATGTGCTGCACCTTTCATATTTGGTGAAGGGTTATTGTTTTGTATACAAACAACACACGCACGCCAACGAACACGCACACACAAAGATGTACAAACTCACACTGGCACGGACATTTATCTCTCTAGCTCATGTTTAGAGAGGCTGCCACCCAAACCAATTCCAGGGGGTCTTGTTTTGAATAAAGAGCGGTTATGGCCAACACTGTCTGAATTCAAAATACCCTCTTGGCAGTAGGAGCCATAGTGTGTATTTAAGCTTAAAAAACAAATGCTATCAATTCAAATTTCCATGTTCCTCTGTTTCCTCTCAGCCTCAGCAAAACAATAGGCAAGGCTCCTCTAAAACTTTATTTCAATGTCAGTTTGGCTGTGGGCTCTTTTCATATCCTGCATCTAAACTTGATATTATACTGGCTCCGACACAACTCATCAACTCACTCTGAATTGAAGACATTTTGGAAAACATACAAATCAAAGTAAACAAGCAGTGTAGGATTCAACACATTCAGATGCTGCAGCCTTCAAATTTACTGTTATAAAACTCTGGAAATTGATCTTTAAATAGTAAAAATGCATATATGATGAAGCTGAGTGTCTCATTAAGCATCCACAAGAATCTGAATGAAAATAAATGTTAATAACTATAGAAAACCTAGTTCAAAAAACATCTCATTTTGCTGTTTAGACCATTTCTCAAGACTGCATAGGCATGACAGATCATGATTTTATTAACATCTGCCTCAGGAGACATGAAAGCTAAGCAATGTTCAGGAAAGGGTCAGCAGCAAAACATATTTTAGCAACTTGGAAAAAAAAATCAGTTTAAATATAGGTTATACATTGTATATATTTCCTCCGCTTTTCTTTGATGTCAGACAGTTTTTATATCAGCGAAGTGATGCCACTATCTACCAAATTACTTTGACCAAAAAAAAGTACTGTCACCTCACAGAACACTGAGCTGTTGGACTACCGCTGCCTCGATTGATTAGTTTGTATGTGTTACTGTGTAACTTTGGTTATTTAGTTTATTAGTTTGGACCTGAGGTATTCTGTGAAATAAAATACTGTTTTTGTCAAAGGAGCCTGGAGCAACAGAAAGACTTAAAGCAAGCAAGCAAAGTTTATTTATATAGCACAGTCCCATTGTGCTTCACAGTCAAAATAAGATAAAATCAAACAGAATCAAATAAATAAAACTAAGATAAAACACCAGTAAAATATAAAATATACAAGGGGAGCCAATAACACCACAGGATCAAAACATAAAATACCTTTTACCTGCTTTTTAAGAGTCAACAGACATCTCAAGTGTACTGGGAGACTATTACAAAGGACCTGCCAATTGGAAAGAGCAATCTCCTCAAGTCTAGAAATGTGTGTGAGGAACACTTAGAGAACCCTGAGTGGAGGACCTAAGGGACGACAGTATGGACGAAATTATGGACTGGTAGCTGGCACTGCTGAGGTGCCCTTGACCAAAACACTGGCCCCCTAATTGCTCAGGGTTCCTGACTATATGTATATGTATGTGTGCATTGCACTCACAGAGTGAAAAATATAATTTCCCCTGGGGATTAATAAAGTATGCCTTCTTCTTCTACTTCTCCTTCTTCTTCTTCTTCTTCTTCTTCTACGAGCTTGGCTCATAGTGTCGGGGTATAGAAGGTCAATAATGTGCTGAGGAGCCTGGCCATGCAGGGCTCTGTAAGTGAGCACCAAGATTCAGTGGGGCAGACGAAGTCAGCAGAGAGCAGAGAGGTTTTCTTGCAGCCGTTTGAGGAGGACAACAAACCTCATGAATTTTTTTACTGACTGGTTTGGGTAATTAATTGTGTGATTTTTGTAATAAATATCTGAGTGCAATCACGACCAATTCAAACCCAATATCAGGAAAGTCAGTCGCACTTAATTTTACAGTACACTAATCAGACATAACAAGCTGTACTTATTAAATATGTTCTTTAATAGGCAGTTTTAGATGCTTTATTAGTCTAGATTAGATTAGTTTAGTTAATTACTTTATCTGACAGCACATATTAATAACATTTCTGAATATGCCAGAGTTTGCCAGAAAGGCCAATTTTCATCTGATTCCTCAAATATTTAAACTATTAGACTTTATTATAGGCCATTCTGGGGACACATTTCACTTTAGTCCAGTTTTGTGTCCCAAATTATCCTCTACACATTCTATAGGGATCAAACAGAGGCAAATAATGCACTTCAGGTCACAGCACAGTTCTGTTGTAACGTGTCCTTAATTATATCTGAGAAAGTGTAATAAAGGTCTAATAAAGGGTCTACCACTGTCTAATAAAAGTACAGCTGATAATGTTTTATTAGTGTATTATTAGGTGTATGGTGTGTCATTAGGATATAACTACTGTCTAAAAAAGAACATATTATTTCTAGCTTTTGTCTAATTTAATATGAAGTACCACTTGTTAACTCTTATTAGTGTATTATAAAATAATATGTGACCCCAGAGTGAACAAAAACTTTTTTTATTTCAAATTTGGATTAAAACAAATTTTTAAATATTTTAGATGCTTATGATAGCCAATGTATAAAAGACCATAAATTAAACAGTTAAAGGGCTATTTTGGATTTGGGTTCTAGTGACTTTAAACTTTAGTTTCTAACAAGGGAGTTTCTTTTGTTTTTCTTTCTTTGTTTTATGCTGACTGCGAAACTACATGATCTGCATGCATCAGTAAGTCAACCTCTCCAGTGTCAAATCAGCCACTAGTCCCACCACACACACACAGACACACACACACACACACACACACACCATTCTCTCGATTTCCAAGAAGGCATTGATTGCAGCCAAAGCCATCGGGATCGATACTTTCACTGTTAAAAGCCAGCTCGTTGACCCTTTAAATAACGCTGTATAGTGTACTGAGGCAATATTGGAAGCTCTTTTACTGAATAAAACTCTTGTCTTTGAGGACTGACACACATCCAAAACGAATCCTTTCCTCAGGTGAAAGAACAAAATTTTCCAAGCTAAAAAACTCTTTTTACTCTACACTTCTTTGTGTCCGCCATCAATCAAAAGTATATACTGAACACTTGGATTTTGTTCAGATGTCTTCAGTTCATCCACAGAGGCACCGAAAAGGCTCTTTTCTCTGCTTTAATTGCTGACGGACAGAAGGGAGCACTGAAGCTTATAAATAAGGCCCTGTGGCAAAGTCTGAATGAAAGGGCCTGGATGCCACACGGCTGACATCATTAAGAACAGCCTAATGATCCGCGGGATTTGATTTGTTTGGCCTGTGTCACATCCTTACTGACTGGTGTGACTTGTGAAAAAAAAAAAAAAAAGTACCAAAATTTCATCAGTCTCTTAACAGGGCTTCTATTGAGGTTTGGGCTCATTTGGGCCTGTGCCAAAGCTCTTCCAGGCTCAGTCCAATTACTCCAGCAGGGATGTTATGTACAGCTAAAAAAAGCCTAATTGTAGGGTTTTTTTTTTTACAGGAAGGAAACTAATGGACTGATGAAGAGGAGGTGGGGACAATCAAGGGCGACAATATATAGAAAAGTTCCTGTGTCCTTCTCACAGCATGTAAATGCTATTTTGTGTTCTTAATCATGTAAAAATTCAATCAGCCACACAAACGTATCCTTAGCAGCTCGGCTTCCCTGCAGCTCTAGCAAACAAGCCGCTAGCTTACTGTTGAGTGACAGATTTATTCAGTGAGTGAGTTATCATTAACAGACTGTACAAGACCCAAACAAATATTAAATAAGCCGCACGCTTGGATGCATATAATATTTGAAGAAGCTATAATGCGAGATGTGTGAGCTGCTGGTTATGAGATGTTGTTCTTACCCAGTGCCTCTTAATTCCATAATAAAAGTGGAAGGTGTAAGAGTGGAGCGGAGCTCAGTTATTTTAACTCTGCACAAATGGGATTAGGTGTTTGTACACGGAGCAGAATGAGGGTTTGAGAGAAGGAGCTTTCCTTTCACGGCTAAGCCTGCGGCGGGGACCATGGAGCAGGCAGGTTACTGTGTGATTATGATGATCCAGTTTGATCTGAGGAAATGAAATTTCTTCCAAGAACACTTTTAGGCTCCTCAGCAAAAACGAGGCGAAACAGATACAATGCACAAGCAGCCGCTGCTCGCACACAGGCAGCAGAACACACACATACATGAGGATGATAGAGGCACGCTGGTGTGAGTTCAGGCTCATTTACACTTACTGTAGCTACTCATTTATTTTCCTCGACTCCAGTGTTAAATCTATTGTGATGCCAGAATTACAGCATGAACTACCAGGTTTTGTGTAAATGGGGTTCCAGTTTTCATTTGGCAAAGAAGAAAAATCCTTAATCAGCCAACACTTGCCTTAATTAACCAGCCTTATGGTATTTAAAGAAGCATGAGTAAATATGACACGAGTGCCAGGAACAATTTAAATGAGATGTCTGTTGCTGTCAGTTCATAAAGACTGTGGGGTGCTGAGATATATCAAAAATTGATCAATACTTAGTGCATCAACAGCTAGATCATATATTGTAACTTGTTGGAAACTAGCTCTAATCCAAGATAAACAAGGCTGTATCTGAAAAACAAGCAAACAAAAATACCATCAGTCAGCAAGTTTTATGAAAAGCAAACTGTTTGATTGAAGCAAAAATAACAAGGAAAGCATCATAAATACCAGGAGAACTAACTACAGCTTCAACATGTCTTATGTGTGCAGTGCAGTAACGCAACAAAGCGCAGTGAATCTGGATACTTACAATCCTTAGTCTCTCAGGTAAAAAATGTAAATGTATAATTTCTCCTTTATTTAGAGCTTAAGGAGATGCTACTCAGTACTGGTGGTTTGCTGTTAGCTGTGCTGTTGTTTACTTCTGTTTTCAAAGAACAGAAACTGGCTAAGTCTGACTTATACTGCAAAATACATCAGTTTAACCATTTCATACTACATAATACTATGAAAAGCAGTATGCAGTACGTACAACTGTGTACTGTGTGTAGTTCATAGTAGGTGGTTTCGAATACTGCCAAACAGTGTACAACATGATGTTCACCATCTTAGTTTAGCATGTTAGTGTGCTAACAATTTCTAATTAGATTAAAGTACTTTTTTTTTTTTTTTTAATTGTCTTTTATATTTTGCACAACTAAAACACAAAAATGCAAATATGGCAAATGACATACAGTGCAGTGAGGGGGAAAAAGTCTCTGAAATAAAGGGACAGATGAAATCTGCGACTCTAGTCGGGTTGTGTTTCTGGAGGACCAAAATTTTAGTAATCAGAAAAGTACTTGCCCAAACTATATTAAAATATGAAAGACAGGGATAAAACAGACTATAATAAAAAGTTAAGAGACAGTTTGTGGTAAAAAACAGAAGACTGACCTTCATTATTATACCAAGAGATTTATGGATTTTTCTGCTAACCCAGTCAGTTTGTTCTCTCCAATTCAAACTCTCATCAACAAAAATGCACCAAATTTGTTTTTACTGGAAACTTGAGGCATCTCAGACTCAGTTACAATTTTGGATCATTAGAGTGTGTTTTGGTTTGCCACTGAAAACAGTCAAACCAGCATTAGCTTCTTTCATCAGTGAATCAAAATCTGAATGAGAGAGAACAAGGGTTGTATCATCTGCAAACATTATCAGGGAAAGGATATTTGACACATTAAATAAATCAGATTTTTGTCTTTACAAATGCTCCCACATCTTCTTCTTAAAACATATCTTCAGGCTAAATAAATTAGAATTGGCCTCTTCTAGTCCCTAAATCAAACATTTACTCAGTGTCAGTTTAATTACACCTCTGTGAAACAATATGAGATACCACACTCAGATTGGGAAAATTTCCTGTGATGTAGTTTCAATGCAATTTAATTATGTTTTTGAAGTACTTTTAGTTTGAAAAGTAGTTAAGATGTATTTTAACTACAGCTTTAAAGTAGTTTCCCCCACACTGATCACCAAAGTTATTCCAGTTCATCCTGTGGGCACTTGTATGTTCTTTCCGTATTTCATGGCAATCCTTCAACTATGTTTTTTTTTTTTTTTTAGATATTTCAGTCTAAACCAAAGGTTTAGGTGGGCCAATAGATAGGCCATTCATAAATGGTACTGAAATATACTGGAAACAATAAGCCATTATCCCTATTTTTAAATATTTAAAGTAGAACTATGATATATTTCAGATAAAAGATCATGTTAGCATAAATTGTAATAATGTTTTAACTTCTGCAAACTCAGTTTCTCTCCACGGTCCTTTAAATCACAGGAAGCACTACTCTTCTTCTGCATAATCACCCTACAGACATACTCGGCATCATCAACACCATATATTATCTCCATCTACAATTTACCCCACCTACACCAGCCAGCTATATATCTCCCACTTCATCTTGAGTTCATATTCCTATTTTTCTTTGCCTCTCAGCACGGCTTATGTAAGAGGCAGCCAGCGTGATGGGGGAAGGGGTGTCAGAAAAGGCACTGTACCCTTCAACTGGCAGGAGAGTACAGTATATCCCTGTCTCTCCCTAAAGGATGGCTGAAAAGCGATCCTCTCCTTGCACACTCTGATGAATATCAGCACCCGCTGCACCGCTGAGGCTCAGATTTATTCAACTGGCTCCCCGTATACAGTGACTGTACTGTTGGAAAAAAAAAAATTACCTGGCATAAATTTATCTCCACTACAACCTAACTCTTTCCACTGAGATGCTTGGTCACAGCAGGGAGGATGATATAATTCCTCTGTTGCTGGCTGCTGCGGTGGGCGATGAAGGAGAGATGAATAGTTGCAGACAGACACAAAGGGCCGTCAACGACTGCTTAAGCTCAAACACACAGACAGTCAAATCAGACTGCTGAACATGATTTCTGGGCCACCAATTCAGAAAAGAAAAATACTGTTTTAATGTTTTTGAACAGTGTTAAGGGATAGTTGGGATTATTTGAAGTGAGAAGTGCAGAGAAGAGTACCAGCACGGAAACTAAGCAATGTGGCCAGGGTCAGCAGCAAAATGTATCTGAGCCACAGGAAACCACTGTTATGTAAGTAAGTAATTTTACCTCACAGAACACAGGAGTTGTGGGTCTTCCGCTGCCTCAGTCAGCTAGTTTTGCATTATTAAGCTTTTAAAACACCAAAGTGACTAATTGAGGCAGTGGCAAACCAGCAATTTATATGTTTCACAATGTAAAATTACTGATTTTTCCAGGGGAGTTTGGTTGGTTTGTTTTTTTAGGTGGTGATAGTAAGCACTGCTTGGCTTCCTACACCGGTACTCCTGCTGCTTTTCCAAACTGCACCTACTGTAGGTAATACACTGACTATGGAGTACCTGAGTACATAGTATAACCTGGCTTCAAATAATCTGAATGAACCTTTTAAATAAAATGTGTGACAAACCCTCCAAACAAAGAATTTAAGCTACAAATCTGCAGGGAAGAACAAGAATAAAATCCTAAAATGCAGTTTCATCATTCTGATCAAAACAGGAGAAATATGTACTCACTACCAGGTGCTTATGTAGAAGAATGCATTCAGATCATGTTTGCACAAATCACACAGCCAGTGCTGCATGGTGCAGGTGCATATGGCCTGGCAGCTGACATTTGGGTAATATTATGGCCAGGGGCAAATGGTGCAACTGCAGCTCGTTTGGAAATTAGGTCAGATTAAGAGGAAACATTACCAGAAGGTGTGGTGGGGCCTGACATCAGTCATGACTAAGCAAATTACCCATTTTCTGTTCTTTTAAAAGCTTTAAAAGTGCTCTGTGTGTCTCTGATGTCCCTGAGTGGGAGGTGCAGAATCACAACGGAGTACTATAAATTAAATTAGCTTAAAGGAGATGTTTGATGTTGGTCTGGTACTAAGTGAAACGTTTAATTGAAGAGAGTTCAGTGACTTCAAGCAAAGACTCACACAGCCAACCACAAGGTCAGCTGGCTGCAGGACGAGATGATGTCCATCTTAAACATCCACAGAGAAGTTATCACCTCCACAGTCCTTTGTGTAAACAATGGTGTACTGTTTGCTCACCATAACGTCTAGAACGTGATACATTTTAAAGTCAAACACCCTGAGGGTGTTATTTATTTTAAATATTAATATAAATCCTAATAATAAACTTAATATAAACTACCACTTCTTGCTCTAGATTAGTCTGACCCACCTGTAGCCTATTTCAGCAACATCTGCTATCTGCTTGTTACCATTTTTAAAATCCCCATCATTATGGGAAACAACAACACAACCTACACATTGAAAATGGCGAGCTTGCAACTGGTCGCTAACGGTACAGACATAAACATGCAAAAAGCCATTTCCATTTCTTTTGCAAGGATTTACCATTTAATGTCATGCTAGAGCTCGTCTCCTCACATGCAAACATTTCACCAAAACAAGTAAAATCTCCAACAACAATTGGCCGCTCACATAGCATCGTGGACACCGAGTGTACATCGAGCTGGCTAATGTTAGAAGAAACGTTTGAGAGACTTTGCCATACATGTTGGAGCCTCATTCAGAGCCTGACTGAGACCTTTTGTGCACCCAAATCAGTGACTTACTACAGACGTATCAGAGTGGTGAGAATAGTTAGCATCTTTCATTTGTATTTGCTGGTTCTTATCTTGTTAGTTTGAAGGTTTCAGGTTTCTTTGCCTACATTACAGTGATTATCTTTGTTACATAACAAATCTAGCTTTCAGGGATACATTTGAATCTCAGATTTTATGGAAGTGCAGAGAAATCTCCCCCTTCAGAACTGCAATATGAAAACACCTCTCTGGCGACAAATGTTGCACAGATACAAGTCAGTACAGTGAAGTTTAGACATTTTAGGTGCCATAAACATAAGAAAAACACTGTTCTGAGTGAAGGGGATCTTTAAAATGTGTTGTGTTTATCATAATAAGGACATACAGCAAAATATATATAAAAAATCTCAGTATAATCCATTTTGAATTCACCTGCAGAAAGCACAAGGCGAGTTGGAAATGTTTGTGGAGGTGCTGTATGAATAAGAGACGCAGAGAGAAAGACAAAAACCGACGTGCAGGCACATGCACAGAGGCGGATCATTTTTATATTCTCCCTGCGTATCAGGTTGTGATTGAGTCTTAAGACATACTGGTTATTAGCCGTGTTATGAATATCAATTTGCTCTGCATGATCTTCTCAAGCAGCCAAGTAAAGGTCAAATCATTCACTCTAAGAACAAACTTTGTTCCCCCTTAATACATGCAGCACACACTGCGAACTAACATGACAAGTGACTTTCCCTCGGCACTTAATGATGGGACTTAATGATGCTGTGACAGAAGAGAGAAAAACATCTAAATAGAGATGAAGAAGCTGTCATCTCTGAGAGGAATTTACAATTTGCTGCATTTTTCTCAATGTGATACGTGTGATATTTATATTGTCTGTGTGTGTGAACGCTCTCTTGTGTTATGACCCAAAATAAAACCATATTTGGAGACAGAAATGGGTCACCCAAATTAGAAAGAAAACAACACGGACTGGTGCAAACACCAAACCCCTCACCCACCACAGTCCCTCACAAAGAAACATCTAAAACTGGTATTTATATGATGCCACCAGGATTTAAAAGAACACCTATGGGCCATAAACAGAGATTCAAGTTCATGAACTTAAGGAGAGGGGGGAAAAAAACTGGAATGTCACAGTACTTTAGTGTTCAGCTCTAGTGCTCCAAAGTAGAAAAGGTTAGAGTCATGACTCTTACCTTTTTCACCCAGCCTTCACGAACAGTTCATTCCTCATCCCAGAGACACATAAGAGAGCTAGATTCTATATAGAATTAATATGTTCTTTATTAGACGCTATTGCGTGCTTTATTAGACCTGTATTAGACTTTATTATAGGGTTATTAGGAACACATTACATCAGAACTGTACTGTAAACTAAAGTGAAATCACATATTAGCCCATATATAGTACAACACTAGGTGTATGTGTATATTGTTTCCAGTTTTTGTCTAATTAAATACAAAGTACGGCTTGTCTCATGTGAGCGTGTTTATTTCTTCTAAAGGAGAATCACAACAGCATTTTAGTTCTCAGAAAACACGTTCATTGATCTGAGTAGTAGAAAGTTTATTTTTAGGATGAATGCTTTGACCTTTACTTGTTGCCTTGGCAAGATTTTGCAGAGTAAGATGAGGTTCATAATGTGGCTGCTACCAGTGATTGTAATGATGACGCTTAATCTTTAACCTGCCAACAGCAGGAACATGTTCTCTCTCCACAGCTTTTCGCTCTCAAGCTCCTTTCTGCATTTTCCTCTCTTCTCCTTCATGCTTCCATCATTATCATTTCCGCCCCCGAGTCTCCTTCTCTGGCTTTGCATTTTCCTTTCTTCTCCTTACTTTGTCTTACTTGCTTTCCCTCTCCGCCTATTTGCTTCTCTACTCTCTTCTCCCGACTCTCTCCTCCCCATCTATCTGCCTCTCTTCTTCTCTGCCTCTGTGCATCTTTCATGGGCAGAAATAGTCCGTCACACATGGAAGAGGAACAATTACATAGGGAGTCTAGGGGCCCTTCCCCAGAAAAAAAAAATGACTTTTTAAAAAATATGTTCCACCAATTCCATATAATTTGCCATGGCCAAATTGTTCTTTTGACCAAAGACATGTAAATTAGAAAGTTAACAATTTCCCTGGCTCAAATGACAATCTAAACACAATGCATGGATACAGCTGGAATATGTTTTTTCTAAAAGTTTACATACGAGCAAGAAGGCACAAAATTAGCACCAGCCACATATTGGTAAAATATGCAAGTGACTGGTAAAATTCTGACATTTTTATGTACTATATGTTATCTTAAGTATACTTGTCTTACTCTAAACTGAAAACAGACTCGGTGTACCTCTTGACTTGGTGTCAGTCTAAGGCTGTTCATATGTAAAAATAAAACTTGTCTGTTATATTCAAAGGGACTGACAGCTGTCTATCATCTCCTGCTGCAACATCCTGCTCCTCTAAACAACAGGAGACCTGAAGTTGAAACTCTATGAGATGTGAAGGAAAATATATCCAAATTTGCACCTAGCTGATGGATTGTCACTGGCCAAACAACCAGCAGTCAATAACTCTAAGAATAAAAGGACCAATCACTATATTTTAAGTTTCCTATAAGTTGAGCATTTTCAGTCTTACCTTCCTCTTTTTTTTCTTTAACAAGGACTGCATTCATTTTTCCAAAGTGCTTTACAATCTTTACACACACTCAGTCACACACCAATGGCAGCAAGCTACCATGCAAGTCATTGGCCTATTTGACAATTTGAGGTTCAGATTCTTTCCCAAGGACATTTTGACATGGGAACATGAGAAGCCGGGAATTAAACCATTGATCCTGCCAAAAACAGATGACTCTCTAAAACTGCTCCACCTGCTGAGCTGCATCAGCACCATATTATTAAAATTAATGGCTAAATAACTATTTCACTGCCATGCTAATGCTAAAAATCTACCCTGTACAAACATGAAAACACATATTACATTTTAATTCTTGCAAAAGAGTTATTAGGTTTTTCTGATTTCCATTCATTATTTTTAAAAGGCCTATAGGTTGCAAAACCTAAAGGGCACCAAAATGGCCACAGCTGGCCCTGAGATGGAGATTTGATAATACACAGTAAAGTACAAAAGTGATTTTCTTGCCAGATTTGGCTCCTGGCACCCTGGGGCTGAGTCAGCTGAGTGAGCTGCAAGGCTAACCGTGCTAACAGCAGATAGCAGCGGTGTGTTAGCTACTGCAGCAGTGAGTCAAAACTCTTTCCAGCATGAAACTCTGTACTCCCTACAGGTATCAGAGGCTGTGTTCAGTCATGGCCCGGCCATGTTCACTGGGAGGCTGCTGAGTCCAGTACCGTTGTCCGCTAATGGCAGCTAAGTTAGCAAAAAAACTCTGAGTGGAAGCTGAGCACCCAGCAGATATCAGAAGGAAAACCAGGAAGCAGTTTTACTCAGACTGGTGAATAGAGCCACTGAGTTGTGTTGTGTACAAGTTATAAAGTAGCAGAAAGAAGGCCAACTTTGTTGTGATCATACAATCACACAGAGTAAAATTATACAGTCAAATTCATTCTCTGTATTGAACCAATGCTGGTATCAGGAATAGCGGGCAGCTACTGTGCAGCACCCAGAGACTTACTCCAGTTTCAACCTAAGGCCTTGGTCAGGACTACTGACTGAATTGACTTAATATACATGTTTCTGATGGTGGGCGTTACGGAAGCACCCAAGCAGAACATGTAAACTCCACACAAAAAGGCTGTGTCCAAACTGGGATGTCAATCCACAACCTCTAGCGCTCACGTATAAATGTAAGCATGTGTCATACTGTAAATATGTGATATAAAAATACAAAGGAATTTATTTTTTGTATTTATTTTTGGCTTGTAGTCAAATAGGTGCACAAGGGATGTCATCTATAAGGGTTAAAAAGGCATTTTTCATTTCAGTTCGACTTTAACAGGTAAGTCCCAAATAATAGTTGTCTGTGCTATAAAACTTTTAACTTTCAACAGAGGCGGTTAGTTTGGCGTCTCTGTATCACCTTCTCATGCACTCTCACATGCTGATCAGCATATGAACACACTTTTTCTCTCTTCCTCACCTCTCCTGATCCCTCTCTCCTCTCTTCATCTCCCTCTTCCCTCTTGCTGATGAGCATATGAACACACGTCTTTCTTCTCCTCTGCCGGCTGCTGCCTCCCTCTCTCCCTGCTGCTTCAGCTCAGCCTGCGGGGCAATTTTCACACAAGGCTGATTGAATTCATTCCCTCCTCCCCCCCTTTTTCCTTCCCTTCGCTGTTCTCTGTTCTTGCTAAGGGAGGGGGATGAGACAACAAGGTCTCACCACCACACACATTTATATGCATATAAATGGACACTGACAAATGAAACACACTCCACGGAGAAATTGAGGTCGAGCTGACATACAAACACACATGTTCTCATATGGAGGTAAAAAAAGGGGCAGACAGGATGTGCACAAGTGCCTGAAAAGACGTGCATGCTAATGCACATGTACTATATGTATGGAGACAACTGCACATAAACGGATGGAGATGAAGAGATGTCTGAGGAAAACTGCATAAATGCATAGTATAGGCCGGTAATTCTTGATATTTATATGACTATTTATTAATCGATTAATCCTTCAAGTTATTGATGAAGTCAATAACAGCTTATGTGGGGATTTGCTTATTCTCTGCCAATGATTATATGATTATCTGATTAATGATAAATATGATTTTGTATTGGAGATTTAGAGGTTGGGCTTTTAATATGATTGGACATATTGTGTCATATATATTGGACATTTAATTTGATTTTGCATTAGACATTTAGGAGTTCTGGTCAGAAAAAAACAAGCTATTTAAAGATGTCACCCCTCTGCCCTCACCATGCATTTAGGTGCACAGCTGCAAGATTATATGCTTCCAATAAAAGGTTGAAGATAGTAGATCAAGTATCTACTGGAAGCAGAACACAGTATTTGAGAACAAATGGGGCTGGGAGGGAGTTCAACTAAGGTCAACTTGTCAAGCAAACTTGTTGTGAAAGTCCAGTTTTATTTAACCTCTTCTGTCACAGCATAATCTCGTCTACACAAAAGGAATGGCTGGCAGACAGTTGAGACAGGAGTTAATACATCGACCTTGTAACTGTTATTGCCAGGGCGATGCCACAGTGATGCAATTTATAGGGAATCATTTTCTTATCTGATTTCCTTGGATCACATACCTCTTTACCAACAGAGAACAAACGGACCAGTGAAGAGAAACATTATTCAAGCAGCATCAGCTTCAAAGTCTGATTATCTCGTCTGAGGCAATAAGCCACATTTATGCTAATACATACTAATTAGCAAAACTTCTCTGTTAATTGTGTAATATTGCATCATTCCTTTATTTTAAGCTACAGTACTCTCTTTAGCTGTGTGATGAGAATGTAGTTGCAGCATGTGGTGTGCTTACAGACTGGTAGGATCGGAGGTAACCGGGTGCCACGGCAACCGGTCACTGTCTGAAAGTACCTTTAAACTCCAACTGTTATACAACTGTGGTGGTTGCTACTAGCAACCAAATGTTGAACTGAAACCTGCTGGTGGTGGAATAGTTTTGTTGGAGTCTGGAAAATGGTAATTAACACCTGCATTTTTATTGTTTTCTGACTTTTTTCTAAACTAAATGACTAAACAATTAGTAAAAAAAATAATCAACAGAGAAATGGGTAATGAAGCCCTAAGGTACAGACAAGTGGCCACACAAGTAAGCTCATCACAGGACACACACATCTAACACCTGCTGTACTGTAATTGCCACTTCTGTCGGCACCATTTGGCCTGGCCAGGAGTGTGTGACGGTGAATGATGAAACAGCGGCCAGACCCGTTCGAACAAGACATTTAACCTGGGGACTACTTCCATAAAGACTAACCATGATCCTTCTGGGGCTCCAAGAAAACACACATATAAGCAATGCACACACACGGTCAAAACAACAGGAGGTTATTAATGGTCAGGTGTTGCTCCTGTTCTGCTCCGAGCACTTCACCAGCAAACTGCATCCCGCAAGGAGCCATAATCATCACCAGCTCCCGAGCAATCATTTACAGCGGCACCAGCTGCCCAATGTCCTCTGGTCAAACTGGATCCACAATCTGGTAATAGTCTCCCACACTGTATCTGGGGTGATTTAAGTCTCTGCAGCGACAGACCTTCAATCTGTCGGTTTTATCATTCGGACGGAGCGGCAGAGTCCCAGGAAAAGACCTTAATGGGGGAACCAAGGGGAGGGGGGGGCACAGGTAGCTATAAATCTCGCTTCTCAGGGACCCTTCACCGAAAGCACCCAAGTGAGCCATGTGATGGATAACGGCGCTGGGGTAAGGGGTATTGATACGTCCGTCAGGAAACTGGGAAGGTGTGCTCCATCTCACAGAAAGATTGTGACTGTAAATGGTAAGAAAGTCTAAACCAAAGAAAAGAATGTGCAGAAATGACTGCAGTTCTCTGAACAAAACATATAGTGAGCTACAGAGAAGAACGGAAACACTAAAGAATGTCTCCAGTGTGGTGAGAGAAATAAATTGAGAAGAAAAGAAGAAACTGGTGCATTTGCATGTTTGGGTTGGATTTTAGGTTCATCAAATTCAAACGCTAAACAATTAAACACCAACATGTAATCACAAACTGTTAAGAAAAGGTTATCTCTACTCCATGAGTAAAATGTGAGTGAAATGTAGCAACCACACACTTATTCCTGGATTGTTGTAGTACAAGTTACCTGTTTGACATACACATACAGTGTTAAAAATACCTTAATGACTTGCTGTCAGACTCTGGGATTTCATTTCCCTGTCCATGATGATACAGGATTTCTAGGGATGTCAGAAGAGCTGACACCAAGTCA
The DNA here is from genome assembly GCF_056507025.1 of Lutjanus erythropterus. Taxonomy (NCBI): domain Eukaryota; kingdom Metazoa; phylum Chordata; class Actinopteri; order Lutjaniformes; family Lutjanidae; genus Lutjanus; species Lutjanus erythropterus. The sequence continues at coordinate 28,922,110 of NC_139325.1, read as the reverse complement.
ATGCCAAAATTGATGGTTGGCATTTTCTTGGGTGCTGTAGGTACCATGGGTGCAGCATATGTACGTCTACAAGTGTTAAAGTCTGCTGTTAAGTGTCAAAGGGAGAAGAAGAATGCCTACAAGAACAACAAGTTGTTCTGTTCTGGTGTCACCAACAAGTTAAAGATGGCGACAAATGCAGCTGCAGCAACAGCTCCGCCTCGACTCACTGAAAAGACCACCAGTAAACAGAGTCACGCATGTAAATACTTTGTGTTCAAGGCGGCTCATCAGGGATGAATAATACATTTGCAAAAAACAGCAACAACACCTTTTTAGACAAAAGAGGAAAATCCAATTTAGTGTGACATCCCTACGTCACCAAAACCTCTGGATGAACGAGGTACCTGTCAGTTCATTTGACTCCATGTTTACTCCCATCAGTAAGTCAGTATGAACTCAAACCAGACCAGAACTAAAAGGTAACACAGTTTTATTTCTCTACACTTAAAGATAAAGTTGTTAAAGGTGGCTGCTGTGGGGTGTCTCTTTCTTGTTAGAGGTTTTTCTTCCCCCAGACAAGATGGCACTTGTGTCCTTGTTATGACACAGCGACATAACGGCAAACTTCTCAGATAATACACTCTTTCTTTGCACACTTGCACACACACCACCACATGTCATTATTGATGCCATATATAGAAATGTCCATGGCTCAGTGAATAAAGTAGAGGAACATTTTCTGCATGGCATTAATGGCACGCAAATGTGAAATAATGGATTCAACAATACATTCTGCTCCAGCAATGTATTCATATTTCACTCATCCAGCAGTGGTGGACAATTTTATGCTGCTCTCCCCTCAACTCGGTCAGCCTGCAAATCAATGTCCATTAGACTTGACTTGAGTGTTCATGTGTTACTGGATCCTTTCTCCATTAATGCTGCTTCTGCACAGACTTTAGCCTCTTTGACAGATTGCTGTTCAAAACAGCACAACTACGGTGTACGGTGAGTGTACACTCCAGGAGGCTGCTACAGGCAGATGCTCATTACGGTGACACGTTGACCTCCAGTGACTTCACAATACACTGATAATGAACTGGACCATTTGTGCTGTGTGGTTGTCACAGGCAATTTTAAAACCTTTATTTATCCAGCCGAGGTTTACAGACCACTCATACTTCTTTTCTGGCAAGGCCGAGCTTCACACTCATAAAGTTTCACAGCTTCACACCTGGTCGCTATCCATCGTAACCACGGGCCTTTACAATTGGCCGCTGAGCAGATTCACTGGAGCGACTTCTTCAAGGACACAAGTGTGCTAGTTCTTCAAGCAGAGAAAAGCAATTCTCATTCATTACACCTCTCAAATTTAACCAAATGACCTTTCAGTTCTGATCATACTTTCATCTTTCTTTCATACTGCAACAATAATGCAACGACAGCATATTTAAACCAGTGTATACTTAGGGCTCATTATTTTCAGCTGAAAATATTAAAAAGAAATCTTTTAAGTTCGAGGAGATGAAGCAAATAACACATGCAGTAGAATTCATAAAGTGGAGTCCTGTAATGGCCCTGTTAATGCACTTAGGTTATTGAAACCAGATTATGCTTAAATTCCTTACATGCCACACATTTTGTTCTTCTCACTCCTTTTTAGACTCATATAGAGTTAGAAGTGTTTCTTTTTTTCCTTTAAAAGGTGCAATATACAACATTCAGGCCCACTAAGATGCCTGCACTTTGCTGTGTACAGATAAAGTGGAGTTATGTCATCCTGATCAGAGAATGAAGTCACATCTTCTGTGTGTTGTGTGAGCTTCTCTGTTTATCTGGGACGGCCACACGCACACGTTAGTGCATATGAGTCCCTCTCTGTACGCCTTGTATCTGTCTTCAACATGGCAATCTGGTGAGTAACTTTCTCATATTACGGCTAAACAGTGAACTGAAATATGTGTCTCATTTTGGGCGGCTAACAGGTGAGGCAGCGAAAGACACACATTTGATCAAGACTGTGTAGTTTGACAGTTTGATCTGAGTTTCCGGCGGCTCTGTTGGAAACTGGACCCAAAATGACAGCCATCTGGTTCGGCCTGGGCAACAAAATGATAGCTATATTTATTACCAATAGACATGTCATCAACAGCAATGAGAAAGTAGTTTGATAAAATGTCCGATGGATTCACTTGAAAGCATTAAATGCAAACTACCATGAAATCAGTCATTACCAGGTATGTTGTTCAGTTGCCTCGTCGCCACCTGACAAACAGTGTGGAGTTACACGTGAGACAACAGTGTGCAAAATGAGTCAAGATTAAAAAAAAAAAAGGCCAGGTCAGCTCACTGGTATGGCAGTTTTTGTACAACTGCAGCATCAAAAGGATCCAACTGAGGTGGAAGAGCTGGAAAGCATTGCTGGAGAGAGGGACGTCATGCTGGGCCAGCTGCCACCACAACAGTGTGGATATGGACAGATGGACAATGATCAAAGCATTGTGTGTAAACTATGGGAATACCTTCCTGACCAAGACTGGCAATATGACAAACTTATTCTATCACCGTATCTGCTCCCACCCTTAACAGGACATCAGGCATGACCTTCATGATCGATACTTTCAGTTTAGGCTTACACCTGCTCACAATATTTCTCATAAAACAGCTTAACAGCACACTAAAATATGTTTGGGAAAAAATTTTAATTAAGAAAAAAAGGCAATGTAGTAACATAATATTGATCCATATTTGATCAACACTGCCTAGTCTGACAGTTTGATCTGAGTTTTGAAAGGCTCCGTGTCTGAATAGAGCACAAAATGCTGCCTGGCTGTTGGGTGGATGGCTTTCCCCCCAAAAAAACAATGGAAGGGGAAAAACTGTACTGAACACAGAAACACAGGACCCTCCTGGGTAACTTAACAGGTTTGTGTTATAGTCAGTTTTAATTACTTTCATCATTACTTTAATGCCATTTCAGAGAAATCAGATTTTGTCCATCATTTTGGGATGCCGGACAGCTCAAAATACTATAATAACAATAAGCCAAAGCACTGGTGAGTGGAGAAGAAGGCTGTCTGACCCAAATCAGAGCAGTGAAGCATTTCAACACAATTTGTTGTTGCAGTTGCACCATAGCTCTTCAACTAAAATAAACCCAGAGTCATAAAGTGTAATCTCTTTTATATCTCAACTGTGTAAGCTTTCATCCAGCTTTAGCAGAGCACATAACACAATGCAACACAGCGAGGCTGTTAACTGCTGGATGCATGAAAACATAAATATATAATACCAAAGTACTTTTTTATTTTTTCCAGAGAAAATAATTCAAGTGGAAAACAATGAGCCGTATGTATACTGGTTATGCAAGCAATATCATTTTGGTTGGAAAACCTGCAACACGGGAAATGTGGCCACTGGTGATACAAGCACACACACACACACACACACACACACACACACACGCACACACACAGACGTACACAAACGCAGCCACAGTCAGAAGCAGCCTGTTCATCATTCAAACTGCAGGGCTGGTTGGGGATAAAGGAAGCAGCAGATCCCACTAAAGTAGAGGCATAACAGACATCTATTAATCTTACCTCCTCTCCTGTCAGGTAGTACGCCGACAGCAGCCCGCCGACGTAACGTATGTTCACCTCAAAGAGTGATGCCTCGCCGTTCTGTTGAACCAAGAGAGAGAGATCACATTGTCAAATGTCATATGCAGCCAAGGCCTCAGTCAGCGGTAAAGCAGCGCAGTGGTGTTTATGAAAAATAATAATGCACTGTAGTCATCATAAACACTTATTACTTAGGTTGTAGGATATGTTTTTTTTAATGGAAACTCGGACTGCATTATGGCAGAGTGCAATATCCAAATCGCAGAATCTGCAGTTGTTTTTGATAAAAGAAAAATGTGTGACAAAAAACATTATAATGAAGTACTGTAGTGCAGCAGAGATGTCCTGGTCTACAAATCTTCTCCAGATATAAGAAAATATGACTGTTTGGTAAATACCCCCAAAAATGTCATATCATCATGATTTCAAGTTTTCACCGTATCGAGTAGCCCTTTTCTAAGTGTAATTGATAACTGGGACAGCTGGAACAGTAACTGCTATTTGAGACCTCCAGTTGTGTAGGTAAAACTGTATTTCACATCACACACTGTAAACTGTGAAGTCTCTGTGAATCATGGGTATGATAACAAGACTGGACACTTTCTGGTGATGTAACACATTTGAAACGCCGTGAGTGGCTGTGGCCTTAATTTGGCTTCTTGTCATCTGTTGACTGTGATGTAACCTATAGCTGTGTTTCCACCAAACACTTAGAGTTAGGATCACCAGACGTCCTGAACAAACTTTGTTTCTCATGCAAATGAAATTGCAGTAGGTAAAATTGCATTTTTGATAAAATTTTGATTAAATGTCCAGCCCTAACAGACAGCACTCTTAAATGTAGGTGGTGGTGATACTGGGGCTGAACACCTTTCAATTTTTCAGCAGGTGGGAAACAACTGACAGGAGTCTTCTTAGTCATGAGAAGCTGCAGCATTTACTGACTAACACACTGAAACCTGTACTGTACATTTACTGCCAGATTGACAACTTAATATTTTCTTCTGCTCCGTTCACATTCGCTGTCACTTTTCTGCCTCTTGCTCTCTCTCAACCACTCAACCAGAAACTCCCTACCTGGTATGCACAGGTTTTGTGTTGTTTCTTTTTGATAGGTGGTTACAACATGATGACAAGCTGTTTTTGGAAAAAGGCTGCAGACAGCAAGATAAAAAAAAATAACTGCTGAAAAAACAGAAGAGTTTGGGAAATCCTACATCAGAGTGAAGACGAGGAGACAGTTGTGGTTGCTCAGATTCTCTCTTGCAAATCAGAGTCTGTCGCGTTTTAACTTCACCTTTTAATATCAGCTCAGGCTGCTTGGAACCTCAACAGTGGGTTAAGTAAAAATGGAATGACTGGAATGGTTCTATATTGGTACCACCCACAACTTCAGCCCATGGAGACGTGAATATAACCACACTAATGTGTAACAGACTGAAATGCAGCTTATTGCTGTGACTGATGTGTTTGTTCACTCAGCATGATTTATAGTCAACACAAACATTTTGTTACTGCTGGAAAGGGGCAGTTAGCCAAGTTTTTTTTTTTAATTATCAAAACAGCAGCAGCAGAACAACTTTTTTGGCTACACAGAAAATTATTATGTTGTTGGTGGATCACAGAGAAAAATCTGGTGCTCCAACAGGTCTAAGAAATACAGGAGGAGTAATTATAAGCATCAAATATTTCTGACTTATTTCCACAAGAACCAGAGGCGCCAATTAATAAATTACACCTTTGATTACACCTGTGGAGACAACAGAAAAAAAAACATTTTTAAAAAATACCTCAGTGTTGTGTTGTTCTGATTAAAGAGCTGCTACTTCAGCCACTGCAGGTTCAGTGAGGCTCCAGAGAAACCTGGAAAAGGTTTCTAACCTTAGTCTCACTTCTGAAGGTGCTGATTGGAAACAGCTATTCAAAGAGCAACACCAGACTTGTATTTATTGTCAAAAGTGGCAACTCAGTGGTGTGTAATCAGGTCACTGGCAAAAAAAAAAAAAACACTCTAAAAACAATATAATTCTATTCTTCTTCCTACAGTTGGATGTTTGAGCTCGACTGTTCAGAATGGTATGTGTCCAGAGTTTGACACTAGATGGTTGTTTTCACATTCATCTGTAGGACACAGATGGAAGTTAGTGTCTCAGTAAATCTGGTGCAAACGTGCTCTCATTTCTTGCAGATCAATGTTATCGCACACTGTCCCTTTATAAACTAAATAAACTAAACTAAACTAAGTCTGCTGAAAGTTTGTGGGGTGGGCCTGTGAGTATGATTTGTGACATCACAACACATTTAGAAGTCAGTTCTCTTCCAATTTACATTTTATACAAGTGTGATACAGAAAGTCGAAGCAAATGCAAATACTGTACACTGAGAATTAACTTTACAGTGAAGTAGGAGGCATCTTCTTACATCCAGGAGTTAAACTTTAGAAAAGAACTAAATTTGCATATTCATAGATTCTGGACTTTTTTGTTTTTGAGTATTCTAATGTGAAATTATAGTTCTTTTGTAGAAAAAAAACATAACAGACACAGATTACTGTTCCAAGCATACTACTTGTATATTTTTTCTAACAGCTTTGTGTAACGGCTTGATTTCACTGGACATTGTTGCATCGTATTACAGCTGTGTCGTGGCCACTGGTGTGGATTGTGGCAATTCTGCATAATGCTTGTGATTCTACCAGAAGCACCTCAGCGTATCCTTGAAGCAGCTCGCCACTATGCTCTGCTGAGAATATGCACCGAGTTTATTTTTGACGGATGCCGTGTCAATCTGCACAGGACAGATCGAGTTGACAGGAAGTTGTACACAGAAACAACACAGAGAATCTGGTCAGTTTTCAAAAGACCCCGTGCAGACTCGTGATCAGAAAAACAGACAAGAAAATTTACTTTTTAACTACATAGCCTCCTTACTCATGGTAGAAGCATAAAAAGCAAGGTTGAAATCAACAAAATCATCTCAATATAATGAGGCACTTCTTCTGAAACTTGCCTGATGGGGCATAAAGCCACGTGAAAGACAGAGTGAAACTGTGTCACAGACAGGAGTAATACAGTACATGTCTGGAGGGGATACTTAGTTATTTCCATTCACAGCTAAATAATGTAGTGTTCAGTAAACATCACTTAAACAGGAGTTAAATGGTCCATTCTTTAAGGACTTCAGTCACAAGTTTGGCACACTGGTGAGTATTTACAGCAACAGTTGAGAGGAAAAGGCTTCATCAAACTTTGGCTATGCAGACAGACATCCTCAGTAAGATCAGTTTCTTTGTTGGCTTTGGTCTTTTCACAGGATTTGTGGATAATAACATAAATATTATATACCTTATATATAATATACCTGACTTGTTTTTTTTGTTTTTTTAACTGAGCTATAGCAATCTAAATTTGGCAAGAAACAAACAACCTCATCAGGCTTTTACTTTACAGCATGTTGGCACCATTCACACAAGGGCATTTCTGCAATGAATTCCCGTAACAAACAGCACATGTGGTTGCCAGGAGATGATGTGACAGAACTACAAAACCTTTACTGATTGACTGATTAACATTATTATCCAACATCAGGAAATTATAGTGTATTCCTAAGCCAGTGTCAGTATAATACAAGGATGAAAACCCAATAAAGAAGCATCGGGATTCGTTGCCAACATCAAATCATCAATATTAGCAACATCCTCACTGCCAGGTGTAGTTCAGAGGGAAGCCAGAAATATATAATCAAAGTCTGCACTCATAATTGTTCCTCATAATGGAGGATTTCAGCGTCTTTCTTGAGCGCACTGACATGTTCTGTGACTGTTAATGGACATAAAGACAGGTGAAATTCTGCATATGAGTAGGGCTGCACAATATGTAAAAAAAATTAATAAAATAAAATAAATAAATAATAATAATAATAATAATAATAATAATAATAATAATAATAATAATAATAATTATTATTATTATTATTATTATTATTATTATTATTATTATTATTATTATTATTATTATTATTTTGACATACTGTGATTATCATATGATTCACAAATAGGGGCAATGGCAATTTATGCATTGCAATTGTCATTTTCACTGAAAAAGACTATTAATATCCTGACGATCTGACATTTCCGCACACTCTCCCTCCTCTCTTTATTCCTGCTGAAGTGGAGATTCCCTCTCCAAAGTCAACAGCCAGGCCAGTCTCAAAAAGTCAGGCCAGAAAGTCAAAGTCATGTAATCACATTCCACAGTGTTTTGTTTCCTCTTTTGTCTCTCACAGCTGAAGGGCAATATCGATTAATGGAGGGTAGGTCGAGTGGCTCAAGTAGAATTTCATTGAAACTTCTCTGCTGTACATTTTTGAAATGTCATCTGTTGCTCCTCTTCATTTTGTCATTTAGAAGTTTAAATTGAATACTACCCTGTGTTAGAAAAGTCCTAGATTTTATCTTGACAGTAAAATCCCTTATTAGATTAAACCAGCTGGTCTCAAACTGGGGCCTCCTTGTGGAACATAGATAAGGGTTTGCTGATGCTATGGTGGATCCTTTTCATTAGTTGATTCCCCTGTTAAAAAAATGTGGGGTGAGTTTTTTTTTTTTTTTTACCTCTGCAGAAAAGTCTGAGAACCACTGGATTAGACAGAAAATATATTCCATAAATTTTCAAATAATGGTTGGTGGCTGGGCCTTTATTTGCCTGAACTATTGAAAAAACCAGTCTGGAAAATATTAGGTTTTACAGACAGGACCTTAGAAATTATTGAAAGAAAGAGCGAACTGAATGGAAATAACTGGTGAGTAAAATTAGTATTTCTCTGAAGAAGAGAATGCAATGCAGTAGATTTGGCTATATGTGCATTTCCATCCACCTGTTATGTGCATTTTCAATTTGTGCATTAAAAAAACGCAAAATAAAAGTTTTCATGTAATTTTTGTATTACAAAATGCAACAAAGGACAGTGGAAACAGATTCAACGAATAAATTCTTCATCTTGATGCACCCAACTCCTAATCTCCACATACAAGTTGTGGATGGAAAGGTGCATTAATTTTCACTTTCTAGTTCTGATTTTTGGAAAGTCTGTTAAAATTTCTGTGACATTTGGATGTAAAATTATGACACGGCTGTGGTGCTGTATGGTACTGGAGTACAGTTAATTCCAAACCACCCTCAATAGTTTTTATCCAGCCTCCATTTGTTCAATGTTACCCAAACTGTCCAGACCTTCTGTGGGAAAACCAACCTACCGATAATGATTATTTCTTGAGAACCCTTCACTTACATCAGAAATAAATGTAGTGTATTTATGGTACTTATTGAAACTTGCACATAAATATCTAATATTCTCATGCTGCCACCATGAAATGAAAAGAGTACTTATACTAAGTGGTTGTTTCTGTTTGTCAACATTTAATGTATTCGTCCTCCTTCTTTTCTAAATGAAATATGAAATAAGAGGTAAATCTGCATGTGTCTCACTATGTCACCCTAATTACTGACTCTTATGTTAGCTGAAGGTTAAAGCAGACTGCTACTCATTGACTTGGAGACCCATTGAGAAGGAAATTGCTATCTCAAGTGTGGATGATAAGGAAACTGTAATTTGGTGCCAGAGAGGGCAATTAGCTCCACTCTGTAATAGCACAGAGAGTCATTGGCATCTCTTCAGTGGTATCATTTATCTCTATATATAGAGATATCTTCTCTTTAAAATATTTATATACTTAATCCCATTCTGTATTATTGTACTTAACGTAAATCAATACTTGGCATCAACAATCATGAACATGTTAGAAGCTGTCAGCAAATTATTTCTACAAAGATTTTTCCAAATGTCGCCAGCTTGGCACCAAATATTTTACTCACTTATTCATTATCTTGCTGAAAGTTAGATGAGAGGATCAATACAGCTCTCGTGTCCGTTCAGTAAATATGAAGCTGTAGCAAGCAGCAGCATGAAGACCATGACTTTCACACTTCATTTTTTGTTGGGATTAGACGAACAAGATATGACGTGCTAATTAGAGAGCTTTGGAGGTGCTGTTAGATTTAGTTATCTTTGGACAGTCAGAGCCAGGCTGATTCCCTCTGTTTCCAGTCTTTATGCTAAGATAAGCTAACCAGCTGCTGGCTACAGACATGAAAGTGGTTGTCAATCTTCTTATGTAACTTTTGGCAAGAGATTTTGGCAAGAGCGATTAAGCATGTTTCCCAAAAAGTCGAGCTATTCCCTTTAACATGCATTGTCATCTGTTCTGTAACTCTATAAAGCAGGTAATTACAGCAGCGCTGCTGTACAGCAAAGGTGCAGGCTTCATCCCATGGCGGGTGACATTTCTTGAGACAAAGCACCAGTGCCTCTGGCAGGGCGGCCAAGCTGCGCTGTCTTGCCAACCCTGAAATGAGTGGCCTATTCAGTAATGGCACTACGATGGCAGTGATTAGGGACGGAGTGTCTATTTATCACCTGTGATAGTTGCATTCAGCAAGACAGGTAGGAGGTGCACTGAAGGAGGACAAGCAGTGCTGACAAAGGTTTTGCCAATCAGGCTTTAAACTTTCCAATACAGGCCTAATAAATAACTCAGCAAGCTTTGAATAAACTTCCATTCATGGCATGGCAGTATATTTGAAGATCCAGCAGAGTGCATTTTGATATAAAACAAGCCTGCAGGCATGATTTCTATTAAAAAGGGTTTTGCTGATTTTTTCATTTGAATCTGATGTATTTTTCAGGAACAACTAACACATTGTTTCTGTGCAAATGGGGCATCGGTTGAGATTTGCATCTCCATTAAATCAACTAAAAAAAGTGAGCCCCGGGGCTCTGAAAAAGTACACAAAACAATACAGCTTAAACTCACACTGACATAAATCGATTCAATCATCACGTCATGAGCAAGACATCAAGACAGGAGATTAAAAACAATGTCAAAGTCCTCTGAGACTCTATATATAAAATTCTGCATTTATTGTAACTGCACAGAAGGTGAAGTGGAATAACCGCACAGCAGATTGGATGTGACTCTAAGGCTCACTATAGGGCTGGTTAGATCAAATAGCTTTTCCCAAAGCTCCCCTTAAATGTGCAAAATGGAAATAAATGACTTTGTTTTTATTCACTGTCCAGATTTTTGATTAAGAGACCAATGTATACAGATTTTTGATTAAGGGTATAAGATTTAGGGGGAGCTACTGGCATAATATGGCAGGAATGGCATACAATAAGTATGTTTTCATAAATGTAAGCATCTGAAAATATGAATTGTTTTGTTTTTATTTCCTCAGAATGAGCTGTTTGTATCTACAGAGGGCGTAGGTCCTCTTCCAGAACGGACAAATGAAACACAGCAGTATTTCAACTTAGCTGTTTCTTAGCTGTTTCCTCTGATGACATGTAAGTCACTTTATGATTTAGTACAGTAAAGCGATTAAGGCTTTGCAGCTGTTAATTTGACAAACATCAGGCACATTTGCAAGATCTCATTTTCTTTCCATAATTCGAATGAAGCTACGTCAAAAAGGGGAAAAACAGCAATGCGTTATTTTGTTTCAGTTTCTGTGATTAATAACGTTCCTCAGTATTTATGGTAAAACGGATATTTCCAACTGGCTGAAAGCACAAAGTGATATTCATGATGACAAAACAAATCAATGCAGAGCAGATCAGGGGCAATTACAGGAAATGTCACATAAGTCATTCAGTTTCATTCAATGTGCTAATGCTTGACCATTTCTGCATCTTAAAGCTGGTACAAGGAGTTTTTAAATGGTTATGAAACTAATTTGATCTTATTTTTCAAGTCATATTTTGTGGTTTTAGTGGTGGACACTCTCCACTGATTTTGTCCACAGGGGCCTAAAAAATCAACAACATATGAAAGTTCCTCGTAGCTGTAAGTCTGAATATGACTGCTGATGGCATCTCTATTTAATATAATTCGATACAGTTTTAGCATTCATTTGTAGGTTTTATGTTTAATTTTCTTGCAAATTAAATATAGATGAGTCTTGAAACTTATAAGAGATTCCTAAAACCAGATTTATCCCAAACAAAGCAATTGCGAAAGTAATCCATTCCCCCTAAGAAGCTAAATGCTTCAGTACCGAGTTCAATTCAACTGTGCAGCTGCTCCTCGAGGCACGTTAAATCACGGTGCATCAAGCATAACTGCTCGCCTGCAAGCATGACAAAGAAATCAGGTAAAGTGAATAACACTTGTTTCAACTCTTTTTTTCTCCTTGTCTCTCTTCACGGTGCTCAAGCTGAGCTGAGGACCTAATTAGGAGACATGGGGTTGTCCGAGCAAACACAGAAGCTCTCACCACCACCAGTAAGATGAAACCTTGCCTCCAGTTTCTCCGGCTGCCATTTCTCAGCATGCTGCAGTGGAAGGTGAGTGAAAAGCCTTTCTGAGGGATAATTACTCAAGAGCACGAGCAAATTTGGATTACAGTGTTGCAGTTTTAAAGCACAAACAACCTCTTACTAACACAAACATATTAGATGTGAAGCTTCTCTGATGCCAAGGGGAAAAATTTGAGATCTACTATAAATACTTGATTTGACTGTAAATCTCCCTTGCTGCTTGTATAGTTTATTGGTGCTTTCATATCTAAACCTTTTGGTGCATTTGCTTGCTCAGTACAGTTTGTTTGAGCTGATGTGAAAACTGTAAATTGAACTTTAATGCAGACCGAACACCAAACTCTGCTGTGGGCCATTTGTGATGTGAAAGCAAACGGACCAACCACCAAGATTTTTTTTTAGAGCAGATATGTGATTTTAGCACAATTTCAAAAACTAACCTGCTAATAAATCCATAATATATTCCCAAAAGCTTTATTTAAATATACGCATTAAAAGCATTAAAGTGCTGCATGATGTACTGGCAATCACCTACATTTGATTTCCCTACGTGGGTCCTGATAACGTGCAATGATAGGGATGTAGTAATATATCAAATATTGTGATTTCATAATAAAAAAGGACTTGATACTGTACTACAGTGGTTCCCAAATGGTGTGCTGAGGCACACTGGTGTCCAGGTGTGCTGTAGGATTTTGTGACAACCATATATTGTTATTGCCATATACAACTAATCAAAAAATTATGAACTTTTAATTTAGTATATCAGTACAAGTACAGAAGCAAATGCTATACCCTAAACAAATTCCTTTAAGCAAATGTCAAAGGGAACCCCAGTGTTCACCGCACAGTTGTTGGATGGTGGGAATTATTAGAACGTGACACATGAAACGCCCTGATTGATTGATGCCTAAGACAATTCATGGCACATGAATCGTGATATTATCATACCTTAAGTTTTTGGTATCATTACTTCCATTGCTGATGATGCAGCTAATATGCAGATGATTCAAAACACTGTATTCAGTATATACTGCGTTTAAGTATTTAAAAATATGCATGATATCAGAAGAAAAATTAGCATTTTAATCATTCGACATGATGTAATTGTTGTGCAGGAGGAGCCACGGCAGAAAAGAAAATTAATTAATGAGTGTAATGACTCGCTGGATACATTGCTGTCGTACCTTGTAGGTGTTCTGCTTCACCAGCACAATGCAATGTTGCTGACAGTGTTTGATGCTGGTTTCTCTGTAGATGAGTATTCGACAGACGTGGCAAAGATTGCCGTCGGATTCAGCCCAGATTTGCTTGGGACATGAGCCTGATTGGCATGGCCGCCCTGCTGCTGCGTGCCAAGGAGCCGACTAGACTGTTGCCCAGTGGTGTGTCCTGCTCAGACACTAATGTAATGATTTACTGCTAATAAAGAGGCATCATTGTCACTGGGCAGATGACTCTCGGCACGCTGCAATCCAGGTTTTTCGACTGACTCCCACATTTCAAAGCCAAATTAGGCTGATGTGACAGGAAAAAAAATGGCCTGATGAGCCAAGGATAAATATTAAGCAGATGATTGCCTCTCCTACCAGAGCTGGTGATGCACACTTACTGGCTGTGATTTAACTCAACATCGCTAATTAACATGGAGAAATCATGAAAGGGACCAATTAGATCCTGCAACTCTAATCTCCGTCAGTCTACCATGCTGCACACTTAAAGCTGCTGCCTCTGCTGAAAGGAGTTTTCCAAGGCTACACCCAACTACTTACAGAGCAGAAAGCTGTGGCTGCTTTCCTTTTTTTTTTATTGTACAGTAATTATGGTCTTGATCAGCGTCCAAGCTGTGAGAGCAGTCTCTGACATTAGCGTTAATGACCGCTAACCTCTGGAGCATGCTAAACAACTTTCCCTGGTGGAACAGGAGCTCTTAACTTCATGCCAATTTAAAAAAAAGGGGGACTCACAAATGATGAGCCTACGCAGCTCAATATTTAGGTGGGTGAAATCAACCTAGCTATAAAGAGCGAGTGATAAGAATGTTGTATTCTTCAATTGTTTGAGCAGAATTAAAATAGATTGGCCTATAAGGCTGCAGAGCATAGTGATGCATTACATAATTTTGTTTATGGATATATGCATTTTCAAGATTGCTTTGAAACTTAGAAAACTGTTGTGAAAAGCGGCTTATATGATAAAAAAATTAATGTTGGGTTGTACGAGGCACAGAAGCTGACATTTTTTCAGGATTCCCGTGGAATGGGAGCCAGTTTCACTATTAATCATGAGGCGGGACAGTAAAAAGACGAGAGAGGACAGGTGGTTGGTTGCAGCCATCCCGTCCAGTGCATGATGTGTATGGACTGGATTGACCGGAGCACGATGGGACAGGAGTCATTCTTCCGAGATTGGGACGGGACAGATTATATTTGTGGGAGTTGGATGAGACAGGAGTGAAAATCCACATAAGCTAAACAATGTACTGCTGTGGACAGGGTCAGCAACAAAATGTATTTTAGTCACTTAAAAAGAAAGTTTATGTAACTTTTAGAATATTTCCACCACTTGACTTCGCTGTCAGGCAGGAACTGCTGTTATTAAAGCCAAATTTCTCTCTCCAAGCCAACTAAACTGCGTGTGTGTCAGTGAAATCAGTAATTTTACCTTGCACTTGACACTGATTTTTTTCGGTGAACCCTGTCCACAGCAGTTCATTGCTTAGCTTCTGTGCTGGTGCTCCTCTCTTCTTCTACAAGCAGTTGACTGGCTTCTACTGTTGGTAATGCATTGATTATCAATAAGCACCTCATAAAACCCCACATTAAAAAAATCCAAACCATTCCTTTAATTAAATTTTTTTTCAATAGACATCTATCATTATATTAATAAGAGAATGGTGTTACCATTTCAATGTTGTTCTTTGAACCCACCCTAATGACATATTAAATAAATAATTAAACTAATCAAAAAGAGCTCATGTTGGCTTCAGTGAGCAGCACCCTTTAATTTTTCAGCAACAATCAAAACATCAAGGAGTCGTGTCTCTTTTTCCGAAGCCTTTATTTGCGGCAGTAATTTGAAATGTAAAGTGAGTGTTTCTCATTTTTCAAATAGCATTTTAACTGACAGACATTAGACGGTAATAATTATCAGTCGAGATACATCAAGTTCGTTTTCTTTTACTTGACTGCTTCTCTCTTGTTACAGTCCCATGATGCATCTTTACAAGCTGGGGGTAGATGCTTCGGTGAATACCTATTCCCACCTCAGACCAATAAACCTTGATTAAATGGTGCAAGCAGAAAAGCATTAAGATAAACTATTGGCTAATGGTTCGGATCTCATCAGGTGTGATTTACATTTTATTTCTTTGATAACGCTCATCCTTTAAAATCCGGTAATTAATCAGCAGCTAACGTCTTCTTAAACATCGTCAAAGAGACACGTACACATACAAAATAGAGAACGTACTCCACATCATAAACATCTCCACTAAATGCATTAAATTGTAAATTTACAGCCTGGTGAATAATTAATCAAATATGCCAGGATGATAAATTATAGCTGAATTACAACCCAGCCCATCACCCTGCCGTCTCTTCCACTCACATCCTCTGCATGCTAGAATATTTGTCTATCTGCATCTGTCTATTTTCAGATTGTCGTCTTTTGATGCTCCTTCATATACCTGCATGCACGCGCGCACACACACACACACACAATCAGGAGAGCAGCATTGTGTGCACAGGTCTCTCGCTCTCTCCTGGGGGATGCAGCAGCTCCCCACCGAGTCGTCTATGATGATGCTCGGCTCTCATGGGACTTCGCTGCGCTCTCACTCTGCCATTATTATTCAACCCGCTCCAGTCCATCTTCACTCTTCCCGACTCTGTGTGTAACTGCCTGCCTCTGTCTCTCATCATATACCTCCCACTGTATTTGGCCTTGCTGACTGAGGCACATCCTTCACTTTGTCTCAGCGGCACTGGAGGCTGCCTGCTCCCAAACTGCCGACAAGAAAAAAGAGGCTGCCCGATGTTCCACTGGATTCACGTTGATATATTAAACGCTCAGTTATGTAGATGAGGTCATTAACAGAGCTAATTAATGCATCAATTATAAACATTTCTGTTTCAGCATACTTGTCTTCGTACAACTTTTGTGGTTTTAGAATCAAACTCCGGTATTAATGGCTTAGAGTTGCTTTGGTGCAGAGGAGTTCCCTGTGGTGAATCTAGGAAGTTCCAATCAGGTGAGGATGACGAGTTACAAGAACCACACAAGAGTAAAAAAGTATTTTTTAAGGAATGAGTTTCTTTTTTTTTTAAACTATACTTCTACTCTATACTTTGAGACAATAATCTTCCTCGTAGGTGACTACATTTTACCATTTATACCTTTGTTACTAGTTTGTTCTAAAAGGAGCATTTGAGGAGCACCTCTACAAGTTTCAACCTGTGTTTTGAACATGATGTGATGATAAATGAGCAAAACTAGAACAAGACAAAGCTTCCCTCACAACATGTGGCCACACTTTTTGTACCCAAAGCTAAAGACAACAGTTACAGTACATGATGAAGTGCTGCTGTACCTCCCAAAAACACTGAGATCCCCAGTTGCACACAATTAAAAATGTAGTTAGTTAGCTAATGTTAGCTATGTTAATTTTTCATTTGCAAACTTTGAACTTATCTTGCAGCTGCTGGTCTGTTTGCTGTTGAAATTGGTGTGCCTTCATCGCAGATTTTCCGTACTCTACCCACAACTGATTCCTATTGTGTTCTGTTTTTTAGGTAACTGTGCAGCTGTAACACTCAAATTTCATTAAAAATTAATCTCTAGATATTTTCCCCATTAGTGGATTTAAAATGTAGTTGAGAAAGTATTGAAAAATACTTGTAACTCTTTTTCCAGAGCCCAAGGTGAGGTCTTCGAATTGATCGCTTTTGTCAGGCACACAGTGCAAAACGAAAAAATGCTCCCCTTACGATGATATAAAAACACAAACAGAAGAAAAAGAAGAGCAGAGAAAATCTCCCTGACTAATTATCTGCTGATCAACTGTAAAATACTACTTGTTTCACCACTTATGTGTTTGTAAGAAAGTGTCTACACACAGACATGATCATGACAACATTTTGTCCACACATATGTGAAGACATCCAGTGTGTATTTGGGAGTGTGTATGTATCATCTGGTGTGAAGTGTTAAACCTGCAGTGCAACAAGCTTTAAATGCAACATTAACATAATCACATTATAAAGTTTATATGGTGAAAATGATAGCAAACAGTTACCTTTTTACACATTCAGTCAGACGTGGAGCAACACTGACTTTCATTCAGAGTCATGTTTCTGGCCATTTGATGGATTTAAGTCCAATATTCACTCTGATTTTAGCTTTAGGCCCAAATATCAAGGTCTTCAGCTCCTAAATGCTCCACTTTGTTTGAAAGTCACAGTGCTGAGGGGACAATCAAGCTGCTACTGTCCATGTATCAGATTTTATCAGAATTTATAGTGAAAATCAATAGTTTATTAAAATAGTAGTAAACAATTTTAAGGCATTTTTACATGAACACCTTTCAGTGATATTTTAATAGTGTCTACTTGTTTATTAACTCAGAAGCTCTCGATCTGCAAACTGCATCACCAAGACTCTCATGTCAGCATTTACTTGCTCCAAATGAGTCCACAGGGACAAAGTTCATGAATGATCTAAAATGTGCTGGTAAATAACCGTAATGATGAATCACCCACGCAAAATGTCCTTTGCCCGCGACACGCTGAGACAGAATGTCAGCTCGGCTTGACCTCAGCTCAGGGGCATGTCGTCTTCACTGAAGCATCTTCCGGCACCGTAAATGACACCGTTTCTCCTCAGATGCCTGCATGACTGGGAGCGAGTTTGGTCTCGTTTAGCGCAGACGGGAGGTCATCTGGGGTCAAAAAACAGCTCTGCAGAGGTAAACAACAACCTTGCTCCAGGTCCTCCTTGTTATGAACTGATGTCACTTTATCTTGTCCTCAAACGTGAACATACATTTAGAAAACAACTCATTAACAGCTCATTAAAAACAAACTAGTTTATAAGCTTGGAGATACTTAATATGGATGAGAATGGCCAAATATTGCCTCGACAATTCTAAAAATCATCCAAGTTTTAAAAAGAGTTTTATCATGGAAACAAGTCAGAAATTCAGAATGTTTGGTTGCTTGAAATATTTTTTTTTGGATAAAAATCTGCACATTCACTTTATTTTTGCCTGAGGAGTATGCAAAGTTGAACACAGTCAACAATGTCTTCTTTGGCAGTCAGGCTAGAAATAGTTACCAGTACATTTCTTTCCATTTCCAGCTGTGTTTTTGCATCTGTGTCATGGTTCTGTACACACATTGTATTGTTGGTGAGATGCTGCTGGCAAACTCTGACACGATTTGATGAAGTTCCTCTCACCAAACTTTCACTCCTCTGTGAAACGGCTGTGTCTTGTGTGTCTGTCTGAACTCTGTCTGGCTTCTAGGCTCAGCATCCTTTTGAGGTTTAACAGATTAACAGGAATAACAATAAGCAATGTGTCTGCGCTCATTCTACCAAAAAGTCAATTACATCTGGATTATAACAGCGCTGATATAAATACACTTGAGCTATTTTCAATCTAAACACTTTATCTCACTGCAAAGTTTATTTGAATGTAATGAAATTGAGACCTCAAGCTAATGCAGACATTTTGTTCTGTATGCAGAGAAGCTGACACAAGTGCTGTACTGGGAGATTTGAGGGATGTTTTTTTTTTGTTTTGTTTGTTTTGGAGGGAGGTTGCAGGGAGATATGTGCTTCTGATAATGTTCAACGTCAAACAGTTTCAAGAAAATACAATATTCTGTTTCATTCTGCTGCTGAAACAACCCCTACTGTGCTTTTCTTTACATTTCAGCTTTGTCAAGCTCACAGCAAGCCACCACAATGCTGAATGAGTGCAGAAGAAAAATAATCCAAAACAAACAAAGCTTAGGATCTAAAGCCATGCCAGATATTGTACTGAGGCACAGCCATCCCAGCTAAATGCTAATGTCTACATGCTAACTTGCTCACAATATAACTGTGCTGACATGATACTGATGTTTAGCAAGTTTTATGTTGACCATGTTTATCATCTTAGCATAGCATGTTAGCATGCTAACTTTAATTAACTTGCACTAAATTCAAGTGCAGCCATTGTCCGTCTATAAAAATATACAACACATTTCCATTTCCTCCACCTCTACAAATTGTAACCAAGATATCCGAGATAGTTGTCCTGATGATGTCATCTGAAGCCAGAGTTTGCAGAACGTACACCCGGCAGGCTCAATCATGAGGGCTCAGCTGTCAATCATGATGTGAAGCCGCCTATTTTATAGCTTCAATAACTAATAAAGCAAAATATATCAGAAAAAAATAATACTTGACAGGGACAGGACGGGGTCTATAATCTATACTGCAGCCAACCACGAGACAACAACCAGTGAGATGTTCTGGCTTCACTTCTGGGGAGGTGTCATGTTGTCCATCACTATATATGTTACTGGATACAGGTGAAGAAGATGATGGGATGTAGGATTGAGCAATTGGAGATCGTCAACTGGTCAAGTCCATTGACATAAGTTTTTTGGGGATACTTCTTGGGGAGATTTTTGTCATTTTATTTTGGTAATTAAAGGTCTATATGGTCAGAGCTGCTGCTCACCAAAGCACTCACATTCAGACGCACTGAACACACCCACTGAGGCAGAGGATGATTGAAAGGAAAACAGCATGTACAGCTGTGGAACACGCCTTGTGATTACATTGACAACTGTCGATTGCTGGGCTGATGGTGGCCAGCTGGAAAACTTTAGAAAATAATCCAATCCCATGGGATGTGATTTGTTTTGCAGATACTTGGTCATAAATTAAAGTATTGGACAAATGAAAATTTTGACCTGATGATGGAAATTAGATGTGGACAGTTAAAGGAGCGGTGTGTAGGGTTTAGTGGCATCTAACAGTAAGTTGTCAAGAGTGTAGGATGAACAAAAGTGGCTGCAAAGTGTGCAAAAAATGCGAAAGAACATATCTAGAGAGTGTTTGATTTGTCCATTCTGGGCTACTGTAAAAACATGGCGATGCAACGTGACACAGTAGAAGAAGACCTGCGCCCTCTGTAGATATAAACAGCTCATTCAAAGGTAATGAAAACACAAAGATTCTTATTTTCAGGTGATTGTACACAAATGAAAACATACTTATCAATATTATATTCCATTTCTGCCATATTCTCAGTCAGTAGATCCCTGTAAATCTTACACACTGGAACGTTAAGTTCTAAACTGTCTTGGCAATCCATCCAATAGTTGTTGAGACATTTCAGTCTGGACCAGATTGGGAGACTGACCAACCACCACGCCGCCAGTGTGGCTAAAAAACTGTCCAACTGATAAAAAAAAGCCTCGTAGCAGGAGAAAAGTTTTTCAGTTTTCTCAGTGCCTACAAATCCCTACCTGGTTCTGCAAGACTGTGTCCCAGCCTCAACTGACAACACATTTCATGTCACTGTCACCCTTTTCACCTCTGTAACAGTCCATCTATTCCCACTCTGCTGTCTCTCTATTTAGTGACACTTTGCTTACACATGCCAACCTCAGCACTTGCGAATTTCACATGGGTGGCAAAATGCAGCACGTGCCATAACAAGAAAAAACAAAACAAAACAAAAAAAAAACCACAGCTCCTTTCTTTAGTCTCTCCCTATGACACCCAAGAGACTTCACACCCACTTAAGTCTTACCTGAGATGTGGAATTACAGGCCTGATTGTGCTAATTATCCAGGCGCTTTGCCGTCCTGGTTTGACTCAGGAGATTTTCATTATGGTGTATTAGGAGTTATTACCAGTGCTTGTTGCTAGTTATTCTAAAGAGGCTTCATGGGAGCCATCAACAAACACACAGGGGGACACTTTAATCTATAAACAGCACTGATTGTAAAATCAAAATAGATGAGATTACAGAGAAAGATGTGCACATTTCAGCCTCTGTGCTCAGCAGCACTACACACTAACGCACAGAATACAATGAAGTTATCTGAAATACTATTAATGTCTCTGCAGGGTAATATTATCACATGGCAGACTAACAAATAAAATTCATGGTTGACTTTTGTCTACCGTAACAAGAACAAAGCGTTTGAGTCCCATGGCGCACCTTCACTTTAGCTTACATGATAAACCATTCTGTGTCATCAAGAAAATACTTTACCCATAAATTATACATGTTTCATGAGATAACCTTCAGTGAGAGTACGGCTTCAAAAAGGCATGTACCATCAGCAAAACATCCACAGTAAAGGCAGCAAATAACAATTATTTTCATCATAGATTAATCTGTTGATTAGATTCTCCACTGAACGATGAAAAGTGTCATCCATAAATGTAAAAACAGGAAAAGTAGCAAAAATTGTGCATCATATTTACTCAAAGCCAAAATTTGTTGTTCTGACTAACCAACAGCCAAAAACCCATCATATTCAGATATTCAGATAGAAATCAGTGAATATTTGGCAATGCTTAAAAATTCAACTATTCAATGATCTGTAAAATAACTGCCAATTAATTTTCTGTCAATTGCCCAACAGATTATCTGACTAAAACTACTTCAGCATAATCAAGTCCCAGGCATCAATCTGTGTGCTCTGTATTCCAACAAAACAGACTGCTAAAAAGAACAAAATGTTTTTTAATTGTTTATTCTACACAGTGATTAACCTACATACATATAAGCCCAGTTGAGTGACATCCTGTCAGGGTAACTACTAAAGTACAATTACATCATCCACCTATGACCTCCTTTATGCCTTGAATTAAAATGCATTTTGGTTGATCAGACTGCACTTGGATAGTACTTGACCACATGAAAGTACAGGTGTCAATGCACCCAAGCCACACTGAGGATGGTTTGTGATGTGATCGGCTAAACCACCTCTGGAGGTGGACAGGGGTGCACTGTGACCACGTTAACAACAAGTGTCACTGCACGTGTTTTCAATCCATATGCGACAACACAGGCGGACATATGTAATTGTGCATTCACTGCCAACTCGGCAGATTGGTTGCTAGATTTAGCAACTTTTCAGACCCTCTTAAGCCAAGGGCACTTGCCGTGATTTTAGCCCCGGTTTCCCACTTGCTGCCAGATTTGGGATACTGCCGACAACTCCCCCTCGATCAGAGGCAAATCACGACACACTCCAGAGAGCAAGAATTGCAAAGTGTGAACTGTTCAAGACACAACCCAGAGTTTGGCAAGAGCTCACTGGTGCCTCTCCGATGCCTTGGCAGATATCAAGCAGGTTTGATATCTGGTCGTGTTGGGGACAAACGAAGGAGTCATGCAACAGTTACAGCCAGTGGGAGCAGACAAAGCACACGGGCTGTGAGCTGCAGGCACAGGCTGAGAGCAGACAGGGACTCTTTGTGAATTTATTTCTAAAAGGCAACAAATTTTGTAACTTATCCTTCCAGCAGTGCCTCTCTCTCTCTGTCTCTCTCTCTCTCCCTCTTTGGAGCCATGCTTAGGCAGCCACTGCGGCATATGTGGCCACTTGTAGTGAGTTTCCAAGATTACCTTGATACTCTTGCTCTGAAACTTTCTCTGGATTGTAAATTCTCAATTATACAATGTCCCTATAATGAGTTTTTAATTATTTGGCTATGGATTTCTTTATCTACCTTTTTACATGGCTTTAGGGTGATCTCTCCCAAAACCAACTTTCCTGAAACCAACACAACCACGAGTATGTATACTGTATTAATTAATACCAGGCGTAAATGTAATCAGGTTAAATCATATCCAGAGACAAACTGGATTCGAAAGACATTTAATGCAGGTGGAAAGGGGGTGTGTGAGTGTATGAGCACAGGGTTGAGTGTGGCAGCCCTTAACAGTAGTATGTAGTGGAGTAAAAATAATGGCCTGAGTGGTGCTATTTGTACCCTCGTGTTGTTATTTCCTGTTTTTCCTCCTTCATGTAGTATGTGGCTGGATTAAGTCGTCCATGGGCCCCTGAGTGAGCCATCTCAGAAGGTCCATGACCTGTAACAATGCAGGTAATGTGAATGTTGTGGTCCCCTTAGCGGTTGCTTTTCCTCCAATTTTTCCCCTTCAAAACCAATAACACCTGTATAAGACAACCGTAGAGAACAAATATAGAGGTTGGATGTGTGCAAAATAACCATGTAGCCTATTAGAAACCTTATCACAGCATCCAGATCCATAAGTACACCAAGTTTTTTTTTATTCTATACCCTGCTAGGAGATCTGACCATACATGTAAGTGTACATTTAAAAAAAATCATGAGTTTAAGTAGAATATCTCAGACTTCTGTGTATGCAAAAGGTTTATTTCTCTCAAATTTTGTTCACAAATTTGTTAAAATCTGTGTTATTGAGCGCTTCTTCTTTGCCAAGATAATCTATCCACCTGACAGGTGTATAGAGTTATTGATTAAACAGGGTGACTGTTGCACAGGTGTGTCTTGGACTGGTCCACGGTCACACATGCATCTGACAATGCGAGTACCGAGATAGGGAGTTATATTTTCTGAGGCAGGGGCGTAGAGGCACAAACAGCACGAGGTACTTCAGTAACAACATGATGATATCCTGTGACACATAAATGTTTGTCAAGTGTACTGCAGCCTCTCTGAGGCGTTGCAGTTATTTGATATCTGAAAACACCACCTCTCTGTGTACAGTAGATGTGTGGTGCAGTGTGTGTGTGTTTCTGTGTTAATAAACCTCACATGTGTTGGTGTCTCTTTCTATTTTACACAGATTAGTCATGATTCCCATTTACCATGCTGGAAAAAACCTGCCATATCAAATTCATAAATGTGCATGGATGTTTGCTTGAATTAGTGCAAAACTGGATTTATTTTCAGACAGGTTGACAGGAGATCAGACATATCCACTGCCCAAAGATGTGCTCATTAATTTTTTAAACAAACTGACAGTCTCTCCACCAGGACATGTAAATTACTTGCCCTTAAAATATTACAATATTTGGAGAAGGAGCCTAAATTGTCACTAAAAAAGCATATCTGCAGCAGCAGCCTGGTGGATTTGACCCCCACAGACCACCGGCTGTTCAGACAATCCATCCTCGTGACAGGTGTGGCTGTCCTTTTATTGTGATCACAATTGTGATTGAACACAAATTGACAGAAATACACTTTTTGTGCGCATGAAAAATCTTAAATCTTTTACTTCAGTTTATGAAAAATGAAAGCAAAAACAAAAGGCTTGCGTTTAGGCCTATAGTTTTGTTTATACTCCTTAAAGACAGAGGATCTTAATCTAGCAAACCTCCTGACGATAGGAGAGAAGTGCTGAACCAAATAATGACTGATATGGAGAGTGACAAAATAACGTGACTGAAGGAGCAGAAGAGGAGGAGGGAGGAGTAGAGGAGTAATAAAATTTAGGAGGCGACATGAGGGAATATAATCCAATCTTATAGACCTCATTAATCACTCTTCATTAGTCTCTCTTAAATGAGAAAAGGTCTGATGAACTGCCAGAGGACAGGCTCTTGACCACAACTTAAAAGACATACAGTTCTGACCAAACTGTTAATAGAAGATCCTTCTGACAGAGGAATGGCAAGTTATGCCAACCAAACAGAAATACCAGGGAGACATTTAAGCTAAGTCCTCGTCAGACTTGAGAACCCCCATAATGCTAACTGGCTGCAACAATGCCCACTACTTATTCAGGCTTTATGCAACAGCAGCTTGTGGGAAAATATGGCAAACGCTAGCACCGGCGGACACATTCTGGAGCTTCTTTTGTGTTGATAATTGGCTCTGCCACCGGAATGAGCCAGTCTGTCTGTTGAGCAGCTCTGCATCAGGAGCTTCTTTGTTTGTTTTAAAGTCATATGGTCAAGATGCATTTCAGAGGTTGTAATCTGTTCCATTGGCACAGAGTTTTAAAATCTGTTACGTCTGTTTATGTTAAAAAACAAAACAAAAAAACATTAACTGAAATCTAAAATAAAAGTGGAGAATTGTGTAAGAAGGAAAAAAAAATCTCTGAAAACTGATCGTAATGAGCAGCGGCTGATGTCTGAGACAGACTGAAATCTGTATCGTAGCTGTACTACTGTAATGCCGTCCTTGTCCTCCTGTCCTTGTTTGACTGTTAACAAGTTACAGAGCGGCTTGTCATTATGTGTCGACTTCTGGATGACAGACGGGCCCGAGCAGGTGAATTTAACAAGCTGCTTTGGAGTGTGACTGCGTCTGGTGACATTGTAATGTAATTAAGAACAATGTGCGCATGAAAATTGCTGTGTGTGCATGTGTCTCTACCTCTTTCTATTTCGTATGCTACCCTATGTGCCTTTCTATACAATAGACTTAGAAAACAGCACAATGATCACTATGACAGGAAGTTGCCTTGGCCTGTGGCACAAACACTACAGCAGATTTTTTACAAAATAACTGACCAGTATACTGTAATAAAAGTTTTGTTGGTCCAGTTATTTTTTAAGACTTTTTGGCTGCATGTAGCAGAGATCACTCAAGTAGATAAATGTGAGACTTGTGATGCAAAATGAAATCTCTCTGGGGTTTGTTGTTGAGAAGGTGTTGTTTATATCCCCTGTGAATGCCAATTAAGTTATGAAAATTAATTACAAATTCAAAGATATTACTGAATTTTTCTAATTTGACCAGTTGGACACCTTATCCAATATCTGGTGAGAATATGCATAACAAATCCCACGATCGGTTAAAGTTAAAGTAGACATTTTGTTGCCTTAACATATCATTATAAAGAAAATATTAATTGTGCATTGTAATTACTAAAGAATAATGGTACTGTCCACGTTAAGACTGGTTCTCTATAAGCCCTGATTTCATCTGTTTGGCACCTGGCATGATCTTCCCAGGAAAATTATGTCTCTATTGTAGACTAAATAAATGAACAAATTCACTATTTTCACACCAACTCCTGCTTTCATTACTTGTTTGCGCAAAGCAATATTCAATCTATGTTATTACTATTCAATGCACATCATCACAATAGCTCATTGTACGCCTGCTCCCAAATTCAACATAAAATTTTGTCAATGTCACTGTAACCTTTCAGGCAACAAACTTCTTTCTTCTCTCTTATTTCAAAAGTGGTGTAGATAAATTGTTCACTGAGCTGGGCTCTGACTGAGGAAAGTGATCTGGTGTTGTGCAGAAGTGTGTTCTCCAATCAGATAGTGCTTCGTGAAGTGGTGCCCTCTGGGGTTAAGGGGTAGGTTCTGGTTAGGCGTAGCAGAGTAAGGTAAGGGGGAACACATACTGATGGGGAAACAGATTTCAACACAACACCTGTTGTCTTTGCCACAGCAGCATAACAATAACACCACATGGAAATGCTACGGGGCTGAATAGTTTCCGTTGTAATCAGTTAGTATGAGTACGCTAAATCTGACAACAGGAGACTCACAGACAGGATTTCTTATACACAAATAAGCACTGACCCAAAGACAAAAAAGATTTAAACATCCCACCTGAAGACATTGGAAAAGAAAAATGCATAAATTCTGTTGAATACAATGAATTTAATGTAAAAGAATTAAAAGAACTGCAACAAACTAAAAGTTACATTTGGCTCGTGGATTACTTCTAAAATATTATATTAATATTAATAATATTAATCCAATATTAAATGAACACTTAAAACATAAAACTGATCCCTGACTTTAAAAATATTCTTTTTTCATTAAAAACAAGCAATGATGGATTAGCTATTTTGGGTTTAAAGAATAATAATAATTCCACTGGATTTAAGTGCTATTTGTCCCAGTAGTAGCTCTTACATTGCATGCATTTGCTTAAGTGGTATTTTGATAAAATTAGGACATCAGAAAATTTCCTTAGGCTCTTGGCGAGCTTGATGATCCATTCCCAAGTGCATCTGACAATCTGTATATTGAGATAGTGAGTGAGAGTGAGTTTTTTTCTGAGGCAGGGGTGTAGATGCACAAATAACACCGTGCTTCAGTAACAACATGATGATATCCTGTGACACATAAATGTTTGTCAAGTGTACTGCAGCCTCTCTGAGGTGTTGCAGTTATTTGATATCTGAAAACCACTTCTCTGTGTACAGTAGAGGTGTGTGCAGTGTGTTCATGTGTTTCTGTGTTAATAAGCCTTACATGTCTTTCTGCCTCTTCCAATTTTACACAGATCACTCATGATTTCCATTTACCATGCTGGCAAAAAAAAGCCATATCAAATTCATAGATGTGCTTGGATATGTTTGCTTGAATCAGTGTAAAACAGGCATCATTTTCAGCGAAGATGACAGAGGCTCACACTAAGCTACAGCCCAAAGATATTGTCATTAGATCTTTAAACAATCTGACAGTCTCTCCACCAGGACATGTAAATTATTTGCCCTTAAAATATTAAAATATTTGGAGAAAGAATCTAAATCATCACTAAAAAGTCATGTCTGGAGCAGCAGCCCGGTGGATGTGACCCCCACAGACCACCGATGAAGGCATGAGGGAGTGAGGCTGACGGATTGTGGCAGATCACACCCGCGATGAAGTGCAGCGCGAAGTATAAATCTGTGTTTCTTGTCTTTATGATTGGTGACAGTGTGGCTGTTTGTCAACGGCTGCCATTACTGGCCGTCTTTCCGCTCGGGCTGCGAGCGCTGCCACAGCCATCAGCTACAGCTCCTCTCAAAGTTAATATTCATCTGCATCCACCGGGATAGACTGGCCGCGGGGAGACAGAAAAGCTGTGAGCGCGTATGTGTGAGTGTCATGCCTCTCTCCCCATGTTTGCCTTTCACTCTGCATCTGTATCTGTGGGAGTGTGTGTGTTTGTGTTTGTGCCATGAGTGAGAAACACAGTAGCTGAAAAGGTTTCCTTTGATGTGTGGGTGAAATTAACGCTCACTGAGGATTTTTTACGGCCTCAAAACTGGCAGTGATCAAGATGTTGCTGGGCTTCGTGAGATAAAAGCACACCATAAACACACTGTTAGTGTGTTTTAGCCCTGATTATAAACTGGGGCTGCTCCCCGGTGGAATAAATATGTGTGCACAACGGTTGGCTTGCTAACATCTATTCCCACACAAGGGTGTGCTGTTCAAAGGTACTGGGGGCATCGAGTGGACTAGGCCACACACGTTAAATGCAGCCAAGATGTGTTTTTTTTAGCAAGAGACCTGAAATAAATAAGTGTTTTTAAAGGCTAATTGAGGCAAATTTTGTCTGCAAACACATCTTTTCAAAGTGGAGACATCTGACACCCTGTCATAACAGGCTATGAATTGGTGTAATTATTGCCTAGCATCTACAGTACGATGTTGACAGTCATAATAACACAGTTGAGTTTGTAAGCTTTGTGTAATTACACTCCATCACGTCAACCACATTTTATTACAACTGGTGGAAAACGTGACTATGAGGTGACCCAGAAATGACCTCTCTCATTTAACTGTGCATGCAATTTTGGTGGCTGCTATATATATATATATATATATATATATATATATATATATATATATATATATATATATATATATATATATATATATATATACATATATACATACAAAAATGAGCATTGCAGTCCAAATAACAAGTTGGAGCCATAGACAGTTGTATATTAAATAGATTGAAATCTTATTTAAGATATGATCTATGGTTTAAGCAAATTGTTTCTCTCCTCCGCAAACATGAGGAAGCTCTGTAGGCTGCAGGAGCTCCACAGGAGCACAGGAGGTGTGCAGCATTGCAAATTGATAACATCAGGCAACAACAGTCCTTCACTATAAGTTGAACAGCTGTTTCTAAAAGCCCACTGATCTGAAAATATATACATATACGCATATAATTTTGAGTTAAGTGGCTGCATGTCTCACATATTACTAAACTTAACTGTTATATACATCTGCCACTTCTACAAGACAATTAATGATTTCTTACTCATAAACTGACACTTCCTAATTCAGCAAACATTCAGCATTAATTTAAACTCTAATTGATGTGAAATTGGCATACAAAAAGTTATTCCGACTGGGTATAAAAATTTCAAACAGAGAAGTGAGTATTTCAACTTAGCATGTTTCCTTGATCTCTGATGAAATATCATGGTCATTTAATGATTTATTAAAGTAAATATATATTTACAGGTTTCTCCTTTAAAGAGCAGCAGACTTTGAGACAATGCCATCAGCATCTTTCAAACACGCCGTCAGATAAACTGGATGCACCGCCGCAGACCACCCCAGGAGGAGAGGAGGTGAGCAGGGATAAGAGCCACACTCCCGCTGGGACTTAAGGCTGATCCTGGCTAATGTGCGGTCAGGAAAATGAAACGGACAAAATGGGACTCACAAGCAATGGAGAATCAGAGACTTTTGTGCACAGAGAGGCCAGCTCTACAACATGACAGATCAAGCTGTTGCACTTGATGGGTGGACCAGGGCTGAGCTGACAGGACGCAGCACACAAGATGTTATATGTATGTAACTGTACAAATTGTGTTAATTTGTTTGAAATTTGAACCTATTCCGTTCTAAATTTAATTGCTTAATGATGTGTTTATATGTTGTGTTTTATGTGTAGAATGAAGGAACTACAACCCTGCATTGTATAATGACAATGCATGACCTTGATTCTGTACAAAAATTACTGTAACACCTCTCACTGTTAGCTGCAAACCACACAAAAACCTGTCCTGGCTGTCACTCTGTTCAGCTTCAGCTCAGTACCAACATGATATCAGAACTGGCAACCCTCAGTTGTTCCCGACGGCGTCATTACAGACCCGCTCAATGAGAGGGCTGTGGCCTCTTTTTTGCCTCCCGTTTCCCTCAATCTAAAAACATCCCTTCGAGCCCTCCCCTCCTCTCCTCCTTTTATTTATCACATTTTCTGCCCCACAGAGACCTTTCAGAGAGGCAGAGAATCCCATCAGTCGGTAACACTCCGTGGCCGGTGGCCACACAGGAAGCTTTTGATTCCTGCTGCAATGTCCCGAGCTTTGCAAAACTGTCAAACGCAGTGGACACAATGCTGGTGTTAAAGCACAATAGCACTGCTTAAAATCGATCCAGCACGCAAGGCCACTGCTGAAAACTTCATCATGTTAATGTGGTGGTTGCCCATGAGTTGAACTGAGACTTTAAGGCAGTTACAGCATAAGAAAGTAAAAGAAAAAATGTCCAACTAGAGTTAGAATAAGAGTGAATTTCTTACCGAGTTAAGGTCCAGGTTGGTTTTCACCCACTCCTTGGCATCGTTATATTCATCCATCAATCCCATAATATATAGTGTGTCCAGTGAGTCAATGATGGAGGCTCCTCTCAGGCCACCTGCAAAATGCATAAGACCACTGAGTTACTGCCTGTTCAAACAGAGACGAGTCGTTCAGGAGAAATTAAATTTCACAGCTATCACTGCATTTCAGCTCCCACTGATACGAAGCATTTCTAACACCTAGCACATGGTTTATAACACTACATTATAATGTAACTGTAAGCAAATGCAGGGACATTTAAAGTGTTAATTCAGGAATCTGTCAACATTTATAATTCTTTACATGAAACACATCCATCACATGTGAAACGAAACATTTCAGGTCCTTAAACGTGCGAGAACATACATTTCACAACCTGTGAACACACACTTCACACGTGAAGAAAAAATAATTATATAATTAATGTGTCTATCAGCACTTACAAGTCCTCTTTTCTTCATGTGTGCAGTTATCATCACTGTGTGTAATATCTTTGCATATGAAGTTATTTTCAACTGCGTTGTTAAGAATAAAAGAAAAGAAAAGTTGAAATTTTTAGATGTGATATGCACAGACACCACGTGCTTACATAAAAAATGATGTGTAAAATGTGCGTTCACATTAGGGAAGGCCTTATGTCCCTTAAAAAACATGACATGCCCTTCTGCCACAGCGCCTCCGTCCTTTAGTATTTCAAAAAACTTTATTATTATTATACAGTCACTATTTTGAGGTTTCCCACTGTTTTGAGATAATAACTAAAT
Source organism: Lutjanus erythropterus (assembly GCF_056507025.1). Lineage (NCBI taxonomy): Eukaryota > Metazoa > Chordata > Actinopteri > Lutjaniformes > Lutjanidae > Lutjanus > Lutjanus erythropterus. The sequence goes on along the minus strand of NC_139325.1, from coordinate 28,891,025 downwards.
TGACTATATATCACAAACCATTTAGTATGACATCATAATATGGACTGACCTATGACTATGACTGAGTTCCAGTGTTCCTGTGCCTGGCATCAACAAATTCAGGGAAAAAGAATAAAGCCTAAATCCTCAAATTAAATTAACTTTAAAGTCATTGTTTTATTTGATGGTCTTGCTGCCGTCAATAAAATAACAAAGGCCAAGTGACCATGACCCTAAAATGATGAAATTCTCAAACATCAAATGTGAAATTAAATGATGTATTATATTAAGTATGGTGTCTTTCAAGTAACATTTGCCAACACTGTGTAAATTAATCACGTGACATATCCGAGGAAAACACATCTATCTACTGAAATGCTTCATGTAAGGAGTTACAGTTGTTGACAAACACTCGACACTTTAAATTACTTTATTTTCACTCACAACAACATTTTAGTGCACAATTAACCACTCACACATTAAAATAAAGTGTTATTGCTCTAAGTGTGGGAAGTGAAATAAGTTAAAAAGTTAAACTTTTGAGAAGAAACTGTGTCAATCACTTGTCAAACAGCCACAGGCAACAATTGATAAGGGATCATGGAAACTCCTCTGTGTTACCACCTACACTTTCCACTGAGGTCGTTCCCAGCACTTTTCTTTCTCGACATACACAAGTGCCTGCTTTAGGGCTGTCAACTAAAATTCCAAATTTGATTATCTATATATATATATAATTGAACTGTAAAAAAAAGTTTATGGCATAGTGCATTATTTTAGCGTTTATTTTTTTATAATGTATAGATATATAGATCTTTTTAAAATGTATGTTTCAATTAATATACTTATACAAGTCTGTCACTGTACTGGTTTGCCATCACAGGAAGAGATATTTGCTGTGTTTTTGAAGTAATAATCAAATGCCATTTTTGGCCAGTTTTGACAGCCCCGGTCTGTTTGGTCCTAACATGGCTTATAGCCGTTTTGTGAAAGTTGCAAACTGATTAAGTGCTAACAGCGAGTTGTCTTATGCTGTATTTGTTTTAACAGTGCATCACAGTGATGCAAAGCTGAGGTTGTGAAAGAACCCACCCAGATGGTGTTTTTCCTTTGTAGAAAATTTACATAATACAAAGACCAGATTTCATTTACATCAAATATGTCACATTGAAAACATTTTTAAGAAGACTTATAAAAGAAAAGAAAGTAATGAGCACTGAGAAGAGCTGACAATTCATTAGGTATTTAAGTATTACATAAGTTCTTCGAAGGTAGCTAAGAACTTAGATTTAACCCCAAACCTTTAATGTTCTGATTAGCAGCAGTAAGATGACAGCCTCTGTGATAAAAAGTAAAACATAAAAGTCCCTCACATGCTGAGCTACTGTAATTGCTGCAGTGATGTTGAGTGATAATACTAACACAGCTTCGTGAGGTCCAGATAAAAAGCATCTTCTCTGTGAGATTAAAAGCATCGGCTACAAAGCATCAATCACTGTACTGTAAGATGAAAGTCATGTCATTTAGGTCTCGGCCACCGCAAGGGGAAAAAGTACTGATACATTTGATTATAGCAAACATTTAGCAGCTGCTCCTGGATTACTCAGTCTACTTTGTGTTCCCTTCATTAAGTGGTAAATCTGTCTTTGTGTGCGGTGACTCTCTGTGTATGAGTGTCTGTCTCTATGAATCTCATTAAAAGCTATTCATTTCTTTTCACAAGCTAAATGAGAAAGGCTAAGGGGTGTTTATTCCATCCTGGTGGCCTTATGAGAAGTTGCATGGCCTATTTTCATTCTCATATGACCAAATATTATGCAAATGAAAGTGAACCTCACAGAGACAGCTCGGCACAAAGAAAAATAAACATTATCCTTAATGAATTACTGTAAAAAGAGTTGAAGGGCAAATTGTGGTCTGGAAGTTTAATAAGAAACTGTGACTAAATAGACTGTGAATCAAACTGCTGGGGGCCTCACATTGTAGATTACTAGAGAAAAAAATGCAATAGCGTGAGAAGTGACCTGGTTAAACGAGAAAAGTGATGAAAAATCTTTATGTTCATCCCTGAGAACAGCTAGGTTACGGTAGATGGCTGGATTGATCTGACGCAACCACACGGCAACCTGGCACATCAAAGTGTTCGGTTTTTATCAGGAGTTATTGTTAAATTCACCAAATATGCAAATGGTAACCATACCTCCAGGCGACAAAACACATTGTCAGTAGTCTGCTATTTGTTGCACAAAATTATGTAGGTCTGCAAGTGACTTTTTTTTTTTTTTTTTAATCAGTTAATTATTTAGCCTATAAAATATTACAAAATAATGAAAAATGCAAACCTTAAGTCCAGCCCAAAGCTCAGCGGTCAATTTGAAAAATATAGTATAAATCTTTACTTATATGGAGCTGGAAAAAAGAAAAAACTAAAGCGTTTTTGCTTATCAAATGCCTTTAAGAGATAGTAGGAATTATTTGAAGTGAGGTTGTATGAAGTACTTACCCATAGTCAGTGTATTACATAAAAGATATGGTGGTTAACACGCCCTCAGTTTGGGAAAACAGGTGTAGACACTTAAAATAAAGGTCATCCTAAAAAAAATCACCGCTTTAGACAGCCTTTTCCCACAGGAAACTGACATTATAGAAGGCAAATAAGCTCTCCCTCTAAACCAACCAAACTCCATTGGAAAAACCAAAATTTTACCTCACAGAGGACAGTCGCTGGTTTACCACTGCCTTAATCGGTTATTTTGTTTGAATTATTGTTTGACTTTGGTGATTCACCGAAGTCACACGATAATACAAACAAGCTGAAAGACTGAAGCAGCGGCAGACCAGCAGCTCCTGTGCTCTGCGAGGTGAAAGAGAGCAATTTTTGGCTTATATAACTGTGGTTTCTCAAAGCAAAAGGCTGAAAATATTCTAAATCCAGTGAACACTTAAACTGATATTGATTTTTTTGTTTTTTTTGTTTTAGGTGGTTCTTTTTTTTAAGTGGCTAAAATACATTTTGCTGCTGACTCTGTCCACAGCAGTACATTGCTTGGCCTCTGTGCTGGTACTCCTCCTCTTCTTCACATAGGTCACACTGACTATGGATAAGTAGCATACAACCCCACTTTAAATAATATGAACCATCTCTTTAAATGATTAATCAATTATGCTGTTGTTGAGTGTGTTAGAAGTTAAATTTGATGCAACTTGTATATTGCTGTTTTTATGCCATGAAACCAATACACAGATAGGAACATAATGAACTGCTGAGTACTTTTCACAATTTAATTAACTCCCTAATTGTTTAGTACTAAAATGTTGGTTTTATAATGAGACTGTGCACAACTGCTGTGGCTTCTGCTATGATCTAAATAACTTCTAACTCCTTTACTGTCAACAACTCCACTCTTTTACACCCTGTGAAGGATTTTCATTTTTAATTCAGTATCAAAACTCTCACTACACTGACCTTTGACCTCATCTCCATAGCTTTATGGATTAGCTGGTGAGGTCAGTCAGGATGCCAAAGTGCATGCGGAGCAGGGATCAATGACTTGACTTGACTGAATGATGGGTACCATATGCTTTCGTCATAAATCCAGCACTTATTAATAGTATCAGAGGCAGAGAAACACTGAAGCTTTCTATGCCTTGCAAATCCCTTGTAAAGCCACATTACATTACAAGAAAATAATTTCTTCTCATTAGCTTTTTCTTATTTTGATACAGTAAACCACGCCAAGCTCGCAGTGCCATCAAAGACGCAGTGCCATGGGTTTTCATGGTTGTTCGGTTCAAATTTACCACACATTTCCACCCTTTGAAAGCTCATCTGCCGTGGTTTCCCTTCTAGCAGTTCACCTCATATTGTCAGCAAGAGGGCAGTGCTCGCCTGAAGCAAGACACATGTAGTCTACATAACACGCGAAGGCCATCTGCCGAGGTTGTTAGCCATGTCCTAGTGCTTGCTGTACGCAGTGATGGATGTTGGTGTATTATATCAGAAAGACTTCCTGCTTCTGCTCGTGTTACAGAGGAAGGAAACCCAGCATATTTTCAGATGTAACTCAAACTTTGACTCCATTATTGTTAGAAAGGGAGTTTTTTTTCAGTTTGCTTGCTGAGCAGCCTTATCTCTACTCGATGACAAACAGTGATGGAGACAGCTGAGAGGAGGGGTGTAGTCAGATATCTAATTCACTCTGGTTATCCAACCCAAGAGGTGAAGCTCTCTGTGGCTGCAGGCAAAGCAGCCGAGTGTGGAGAATTCCTATTGAAAACAGCACCAAAGCTAAGATGATTGATTGACTGTGAGGATTGACGGAGCAGATCAATCCATCATGGTGTACTCCTTCAGCTTCCATGGTCTAAGACCCTATTTATTTCTGTAGCCCTTTGCTACAAATGGAAGGAGCCCTGAGGGATCCTGTGAAGACAGCAGCGATAGGTGTGCTCTATTGTGCTTTTATGAAGACAGATAAACATGCACACAATGACATGCTTTCACAATTTGCATTCTTATGCATTCAAATGAACTCCATAATGCATTTAGCATGCTACCTAGTGAGACTCCCAGCAAACACAATCTGTATTGCATCACATACTGACTTAACCCAATCTTTCTACAGTCCTGTACCCCTTCAAACATTCAATGTCCGACTACATACCCCCCCCACCCACCCACGCACTTCATGTTTGTAAGCTCCCTCTACACGTACATACAGATAAAATCCACTTGAAACTGTAAACAGCTCAACACAGGTTAATAAGAAGGATATGTTCAAGAGAACAAAAATAACTCTCCAATGTACGACTGAATCTGAGAGTCTGAGTCTTAAAGTTTTTTCTACACACAGTCTGTGCCTGTATTTTGCAAATCACTTTTTTTTTTTTTTTTTACGTGTACCCTCTACAGCACTTCATGTTCCCCTGAGGGTAGATGATCCCCAGTTTGGCAAAAGGGAACTTAATAAGAATGAATGCAAAGACCCAAAATGCAATGCACCGCAAGAGTACAGTCCTGAATTTGTTTAACATTTACTCAGCTTAGTCAAAGCTACAACAAAAAGTCAAAGTATCAGCCTCAAACATTATACAGGCAGAATCAGGACATAAAAAATGACAAACCACTCACAGAACAAGGCTGGATTAGCGACTGCGCAGGAAGCCCCAGACCACAAGGAACCAAAGTTCACTGCTTGTGATTTGGTTTTGGTAATTTAATTACTCGCAAATTTATTGGGAAACTCACACCACTGACATACAATATCAACTAAAATGGGTCCTGCATTATTAGCTAATTTTGTGGGCTGTATGTATCTAGTTCTAAGAGCTTTATTATTTTAGTTTAAATTGTGCTCACATGATGCATATTCCAAATAAAGTTGTATTTACTTAATGGGAACTTGAACACAGGAGAGCATGAACATTTTGCACTGAGTGCAGTGACTGGGGGGTCAGTAGTGGCCCAGTATCAGCCTTTTTGCCCCAGGGCCCCCTGACAATGCCAATGGCAATGCCAAACACAAAACATCTGTAATACAAAACTGAGATCATGAGGCTTTTGACAGTATTATTATTACTTCACCCATAATCTCTGCTACATTCAATACATGGCTAAATTGAGACCGCAGCTACTGATTATCATTATTACTGATTATTTTTAAAATATTTTTTGTAAAAATGTCTTTGTTGTACTTGTGTTAATGATGAGTGAGTGATGATGATGAGTCTCAGTCAGCATGTATTTAAAAATGATCGAGGTTTGACACACTCCTACTCAAGCTGGGCGAGGGGGGGCTGCACAACTCTGATTATTTGAGGGTGTTAACCTGCTTTTTTCGTATTAAGTTCAGGGTGTCGAGCATTGACTCTATGCATGCAATGGCCCTGCAAGTTTCAGGATGATTTTAAAGAGTAGGTGGCATTTTGAGCCTTTTCTAACCCATGCTGATTTTAATACATTTATTAATCAATGTCAATATTAACACCGGCATTGATATGTTTCATCATAGTACAGTAATATAATTTAGTCTACAAGTCAAGAAACATGTTTAAGTGTGCAGTACCTCATTAAGTTATTATCAATTGTAAAGATGTTGATACATTTTCTGCAGATTGTCTAATTGATTCATTAACTAATTTCAGCACCAGGTTGAATGGTTTATATCTTAAGGCAGAAAAGACAGAAAAAAGTAATTTCCCAGTATTAAAATATTATCTGACTCTTGTTAAAAATGAACTTGCTGCATAGTATTCAAGTCAATTATTTCTGCTAAAAGCATGCATGAATACGCTAACGTGCACTTGTCCTTTGAACATCAGTATCAGAAAATACAAGTGACTGTAAGTGTAAACATGTACGAGTGAAAAGTGCGCACAAGAATGAGTAATGTTAGTGTGTGTGTGTGCGTGTGTGTGTGTGTGTGTGTGTGTATGTGTATGTGTGCGTGTAGGTACACAGAATACAAGGAAAGCCATTAGTGAGACATTGGCTGGTGGATGTTCATTTATCATGGCTGTCACAGGCCAGTCAGTGTCGGTCAGGGGGGTTACATTAGACGGCCAGAGTCCACATGATCAATCGCTTGCTGCAGCCCATTGGTGAGCTGTGATATTACTGGCCTCGCTCTGTCTCACTCTCTTTTTCTCTAAATGTACACACATATACACCCACAGTACTGATATATATGTATCAGGATAAACCTCTGCTTTATTTTATCCCTCAGGGGACAGTTCAGAGGAAACACTTCTGCTCTAATTTCATTTAACCAGCACACTGTACGATGTGCATGCAAAATATATGCTGATATTCCTGAAATGCCATCTGATGCTCATTGTAAATTCCACTGACTAAGTACATTAAATGTGCAATATACTTAACCAGATAAGAATAATCAGATTTAAGAGATGGAGTGTTTTAATACACTCATGGGACAACAGGAGTCAAATCAGAGCATTTCTCATTTTAGCTTGTGACTGAAACAGCTGAAGGAATAAAATATTAAAAATATGGTCAATAAGTCACCCTGTTAACGTCATCAAAGTGAATCTAATTGATGCGGATGCTGGATTCACATTAATTACGCTGCCTGTTACCAATGGTTGCCATAACCCAGTTATCAATCGTCAGGGCAGTGAGCATCTTATTAGCGCTAATGCTACCTGGCACCAGAGAGACGGGGTTAGCGAGCCAGTGTGTCTGTGTGATGTTAACGATACCTAGCTGTTTGCTATTCGAGGCACGCGGTTAGCAGCGCAGATAAAGTGCACTAAGGAGATGACTCTGTAGGTGAGCGGACTTTTGATAGAGAGAACCAACAGAGCAATGGTGGGGGAGAAGAAAGAGAGTTTAGAGGGAGTGGGATTAAGTAGAGTTAGCGGGCAAAACATGAAAAAGGTAAAGGGAACCTAAGAGTGAGAAATGTCATGTCGATCAATCAAGGTGGACTTTTCTGAAAAGGCTGGAATGTTAACGGTGTGCTTTGGTTTCCCTGAGGACCCGATGTCACATAATCAATGAGTATCAATAATAGATGAAGAGGGAGGATCAACTGAATGTACTGTAACTAATGCATATTTAAACCATGAGCACAGTCGTTCACTAACATTCACCAACCATGACATCCCCTAACATGAACAAAGTAGTAATTTTAACCCAAACTACAATCTAAACAAATCTAATTATCTGTGGTAATGTAAATGAGAGGATTTAATTTCTATATATTAAAATTATTTTGAGTCTCTAGAGCAGGGCTTTCCAAAGGGAAGTTTATTGTTGGCACGACTGATAACAGCAAGTAAAAAGACACCACGTCGTCTTTTAAAACTGAGCTAAATTTGGTTTAAAAGTTGGTGGGATGCTAGGATGCTAGCTGATGCTAGTATTTAGAAAGCAGGACTGCTGATGTCTGATATATAAGGCCAATATCAAAGCAGAGAGCCATCATGTGAATTCTAATATTTCATGGATATTTCTTTTACTTGACTGAAATCATCCTGTTTAGGGATTCCAACTTAACTTTTTACATGGGCACTACATGAAGTGGTCTGGTAAGATGTGCGTTTACATACTCTAAAGCATTTTATCGGAATATAAATGTTTTGGCATGTGCAAAGTTTCCACTGTAAAGCATCTAATCTGGTGGACAAATAATAGTATTTCTGCCTGTTCCATCTTTTTTTTTATTTTGGTTCAATAGATTCCAGCTTCATTAATCTTTTCAAGCACCTGTTTGAACAACTTGCTTCAAGCTTTTCGACCACTAGGGCGTTCAACTAAGCTCATATCTTTTAAGGTCTCCAACAAAATGGCTGTATCAGACACAGACGTTTTGTTTTGCTACTGCCATGTTTCTGTCCCTCCAAGAAGCTCATTCATGCCCGTTAATGTTAATATATTATTTCCAAAAATGTTGTTTAGGATCTCCTGGACATCGGTGACAAAAACAGTTAAAAAGTAAAATCCTGCATACTACATACAGTCTTATGCTGCAGGTTTATAATTGAGACACCAACAAAGTAATGCTGATTTGTTTACTTCAGCTTCAACCCAGATTTGGCAAAATGCATTTTCAGCTGCTTGCGTTTGTAGGGATCCCAACAAACCCCAAAGTATTTCTGACTGCAGGGCCCAAACAGCTTGGGCAACCATCCAGAGATAAGCCAGCAGAAACCGACAGTGCCACTATCAGAGAGAACTTGCACTAAGACCTTCTTCTGCGGCTGCAAATATAAGATCCTTACTCCCAGATCCTATCCTAGCCTTGCTACAAGATGTAAGAGGGGAAACTAATCCCACTGATTATCAATGTAAAGACTGTCCTACCAGTTACTTCACAGAGCAAGGGTGCATACATGGGGCTCATTAGACTTGTTCAATTGAATCCTTGCTTTTACTCAAGACAATTTGTTCTCTTTACATAGGACAAATTGTGCCTGTAATGCATTTCACATTCTCCAACCCACCTTTGGGAAGATCTCGAGCGGTACTGCAGAGTAAGAGGTGTATGTCTACAGAGAACCAGGAAGAGCAGGTGACAGCCACAGAGACTGAGCTGTTTGGAGAGGTCTGTTTACTGAGACGCATTGTTTAAATCGTCAGGCTAAGCAAAGCTGACCCCGCTTCAAGGAATATGCAGAGCTGTGTTGTGTGTGACACATTGATGTAGCACCTCTGTCCAGGCAGGAGCGGTGGAAGATGAAGAAGGAACAGATCAGAAAACAGTCCATGTCTCACTAGAGTGGCAAAAAACAGATACCAGCTACTTGTATCCTGCTAAACATTCATGGTATGTAGGTGTGTCAGTGAGGAATTATATATGTAAAAATGAACGCTCCCATACATTTAATCACTATGACTTAACTTGAATGCATATCCAAAATTACAGAAACATTGTGGCCTTTCAAGTTCCTATAAAACAGCTAGCAGAGTGCTTATTGGGTACGTGTTTCCTTGTCGTAGACACCAACTAGCATTTGTAGTAGCCAGTAGTGCTGAATGCACAGCATGTCTCCCTGCCATGCAGCTATACTAGTTCATAAATGTCTTAAGCAGAGTGGTCCTATTAGCCGACTCTTTCAGGACTAAGAGCTCTTGGGGAACAAAGCCTGACTGGGACCAAAAACAGCCACAAAGACCAACAGAGGCCAGTTAGACAGAATAAACTAGAATACTGAGGTGGCTTTCTTTCCAGGTTTGACTCCTGGCACCAGAGGAGTCACAGCTAACCAAGCTAATAGCAGTTAGCTAACTTAAATTGGCAACAAGTAAAGTTATCTTTTCATCCGATGAGTCCATAAACAACCTCAGTAATGTATTCTCTGTTGGCCTCGTGCTGCTGAGCCTGATACTGTTGCCTGCTAACGGCAGCTAACAGTTAGCTTCCGTACGCTAAGCTGAAGCTATCTGTCCATCTTGAAACTCTGTAATTAAATCACTGCAAGTTGGTTCTGAGTAGGCAGAGGAGGACTTCAGAGGGAAAGACAGAAAATATTTCCCCCATAAAGTATGATCCCGTGTTATCCAAATCAATGAATGAAGTTCTAAAGTTGTTTTTCAACAAGTTATAAAATTATGCTGTTGTACGGTGAGACCCAGACGACAGAAACACTCCACTCTGGCGCATGGATGTATTCTCCTTTATACTTAGAAAGCGTTTCATTGGATGCAAATTTAGTGTATGCCCCCAAGTGCAGGATGAGTCATCAACATTTTTAAATCATCTTCCAGGAAATGACAAACTCTAAAATACCATTAAGAATGCTTGAGAATATCTATAAAACAACAACTTTTGGGCTTTGTTGTGCCTGACACGAGCATATAGGTGATGTATGGCACAATAAATGTGATAAAAACACTTAATCATTGATTTTGACTTCATGGGAACTTTAAGATTCCATTTACTATTGTTTTCTTCCCTGACTGTGAATTGCAGTATATTCTGTTCAACTTAATCTCACCACAAGGTCCACTGAGTACATTCTCTGGAACTTTCAATCATGTGATACAATCAGTACTGAAAACCTGCTTTCTGTTTTCTTTTGGATTTCCTTCTATTTTTCTGTAGCGCATAATGCCTAAGTTAAGACGCGCATTGAAGATGATCGATTTTACTGCTGACTTTCATTTCAAAAAGAACATTTTGTCCATAGAGCCAGTATTGTGTGTCTGAGAAATTAAGTGCAGTCCTGGTTCTGTGGATACATCTGTATGACTGCCATGCTGCCATGGCTACCAGTACCATGCATATAAATCCCACTACTACACTCTGCCCCCTAAGTAAAAGACCACATTGAAAAAATTAGAGGCAACCAGCCCTGATTTCACCCCATTCCACCCCACAGACCCCTGTCTCTATCCCCCCTCTGTCCCTCCATTTTCACCATTATGGTAATCACACAGTCAAACTGCCCCGCAAAAAGACTTGCATCTAATGGTGCGTTGTGCCTTCCAGTGCGATAGCACTTGCTTGGCAAGACAAAGGAGGGGACAGAGAATTGATAGATCAAGGCACATTAGAGCCAGAGTCAAAATAAATTTGTTCCATTATGAAGTCTGCAGAGGAGGAGGCGACTGAGCCAGAGGCTTCAGCTATGGACAGCAGGAATCCTTTATTTTGGAGCATATCAGTGTTTCGTCTCCTCATGTTGCAGCCGGCAGCTGATGAATACTTGTCAGAAGAGGATGATATCAATCTCTCTGAGGTACTGTAATTTATTTTAATGCAGTGAGCGTGTTTCTTCTTCGACTTTTTCCGGCACCCCTCCAATTTTCTATATAAAAAAAAATCAATTGGCAAATCACTGTGTAAGACTCTGCAGTACTGGTGGCTTGGTGGTCCTCCTTGTGTTAGCAGTGTTGGCTCATGAATGTTTCTGTGTTTCACTTTGTTAAAAATGAAAACAAAATGTGACATCAGAAACTACATCAGAAATTAGGGGTGCGAATCACCAGAGGCCTCACAGTTTCATATTATCATGATACTTATGTCATGATAAGATTATTGCAGTTTTGAACACTGCTCCATATTGCGATAGCATTTGCTGTGATTTATTACCTTTTTCAGCAGAAACTAGGCCTGGACAATAAAAAAGACAGTGATGTGCATCTGCAATAGGAAGGAGAAAATAAAATGTTCATTTATTCAGTGGCAGGTGTTACATGCAAACTGCCATGAAAGCACGTAATGAATATGCACTGGCTCAAAAATGGAGCATGCTACAGGTGACACGCAAACAGCCAATCATTTAACAGGCGTGTTGTTCAGTCGCACCATCGAGTGTATCACAACAACAGAAACAGCACAGTGAAATATTGTTAATAAACAAGTGCAAATTCGCAACAGCTAGGCCGAGCACCATTGAAAATGGAAGTCTCTACTGAGACCAGTGATGCGTCTGACAAGACGGTTCATGAGCTATGATAAGGGGCATGGCTAAAGTTTACAGCACTAGTCTAAGTCACTAATGAAAAAAGAAGTCAGTGAAAGGATGCCTCCCACATGAGTTTATGACAATCAGTACATTAGTTTGGCCTTGTCTATGTAATTCATGTATGTATCTTTTTACTATAGGCCTATATTGGTATGAACAATTAATCAGTTGGCCTATTTTCTTCTGGTCTTTATTAAAACAAAACAAAACATTTTATTCTACCAATTCTTAGCTGGGCTACATTGTCCAGCCCTAATTGGAAATTATGTCCCAAAAGGAAAACTTTATCAACATCTGTTTTATCTAATAAGGTCAGTCTGTTAATCTCACAGTGATCAGTTTTATTGCACCAAAATGACTGACCAAAACTGTCATAAAAACTACCAATCGTGCTGACCATGACCTCTGCGACCTCATCAGACAAAAAGCTCAGCATCATCTAGTGGACCGAAAAAAATATTCATAAAATTATTATAGTGCCAAAAAGTTTAATTTGCATTTGCAATATTGATAATTTCTATAATAAAAGATCTATTCCCCCACCACTAATGGAAGTAGATTTAAATATGAGATGATTGGTTTTACAAGGGTTATCAATAAACTATCAAAGTGTCAAAGACTAAAGAGCCAATCAACACACCCTCAAACACATTAATCTAATCAAACAAATACAGAATGCACACTGTCCAGACATGATTAGAGAGGCTCCAGACTTTGAGGGATATACACACACACACACATGCACACACGCACACACACGCACACGCACACACACACACACACACACACACACACACACACATCAATCTAATTGCAGCAATCTAATTTGCCACTCTGGGAGAGCGTAGCGTGTCAGTGCAGCAGGCCTGTCTGATATGACAGCCTCTCAGATGAGATTACACACCGCACACAGTGTCAGTGTTATCGAACCCCTCGCCTCCTCCTCACTCCCGAATGCCTCTCTTGCATTGATCAACAGACACGCGGCACAGTAGGAGAGAGGGGGATCATACATCTGATGCTCTGTCAACCCACAAAACCTGATTGGAGATGACAGCTAAAGCTAGAGGCTCTGATTAGGCAGTTGATAAAGACACTGAGCCAGGGAGCTGCAGCATCATTTTAGCCGGTTGGAAAGTAATCCAACTTAAATCCTGAAAGTAAACAAATAGAAAAAAAGTATAGACTGTTCCCAGTAATTAAAATAAAACCTTCCTCTGCAGGACGGGTCAGCAGAGTGAGCAATGCATGAATTTTTCAGGCTGAGGTTTCAGGTAACCTTGATAGAAATCATAGACTGTATGTTAAGTAGTGGACAGAAAAAAAGTGAAGCCAATGCCAAAGAGCCCTAAACCTGCATTCTACTAATGGCAAGCTGGGAGCGACTTCTCTGGCTGCAAAAAGACGTCAGATTGTATATAAGTGCATGGAAAAATGACCCTACTTCCTGACTTGATTAATGACCTCAGTAAACAGTTTCCTAATGAGTTTATGGTCTCAATCAGTCTTCTTCCATACAGCACGATGTTCATTTTGTAAATTAGGGTCATCTTTAGTAAAACAGATGATAAAGAAGGGTATGCTTCTGGGCAGGGCTACTACATGATTGACATGTCATTCTCAACGAGGGTTCAGGGAACTCAGATTAAACTGTCAAAAAAGACGGTACTGATCAAATACTAATCAAGATTCTGTTACAACTAGGGCTGCGATGAAATGCTTATCTCCTGATTCAATGCCATCATGACACTTGGGTGCTGATTTGATATCTACTGTGTTTCTAGATATCGCAATTTGATATTACGATTTATTGCCTTTTTTGTTTCAAACAATAGCATGGGAAAAATTTGAATGAAACACTGTGAGAGGCTGTATATCATGAGTCACTTTTTCCAAAAAACAATGCACATCACATGACAGTCCTTCGAGTTTTACTTCAGCAGCATCATTGCTATAATGCACATAAAAGATGTAAATTAAATACTTTTTTAAGTAAACTTTAGCTGCTCCTGCTCATTCAGCTGGTGCCATTAAAATAATACAAATAACAATAATAAGAATAACGGATAAGATATTAAACCAATTTAAATAGAGACACTGAAAAATGCATACAGCACAATGTAAACATTTAAATTATGAAGTTAAACTTGAAAAATGTCCTTTCAAGTCCTTTCAAATTGCCTACATTAATAGGTTTGGCCGGAAATGTTTTTAGAAACATATTTTAGTATACTGTTTAGTTGTAATACAAGAAAGATTTACCGCTATTATTTTCTGCTGAATACATCACCCACCAGTTCCACTCTCTCATTGGTGCTATGCAAGGTCTGGTTGCAAAAAAACAAGATGTGAACCCCCATAATGCCAAAATTGAGGCTTTAACACAATAGTCCACAAACCAAATGGGTGATGTCCTGGTTGGTTCACACTTGATAGGAATTAACTCTGCAAGCTTGATCTCCGATTTCTTCCGCAGATAAAACGAGGCAGAGCTTCCAATCGTGTTCACCGCACTGTATTTCATCTGAATGGAGCTTTCTAGCTCACTAGTTACACACAGAAAAATGTGCAGCCCAACCAATTTAGGAGAGCTGTAATAACCTGTTGACAAAGAGCACCCGTCAGCCGGAGAAATTAAACCAGCCATCTAAAAAGAGCAGCTGCTTTGCATCGTTTGTACAGCCCTGCAGGCATTAAAAGGTAGAGGAAGAGCATGGAGTTAGGAAGCTATGCAAGCTACCAATGTATGTACACAGCTCTTTTGTACATCTAGTTCATGTATTTTAATGACTGGTCTAGAGGACAGTACAACTCTATCCGGTTTTTAACAGGCAGTAAAGAAATAATTGTAGCTTCTGGCATTTCCGGTTAAATGAAACTGCAGGTTATTAAAAAAAAGATTTTAATTAAGCAAAAGACATGAACTCTTCCACTTTTCTCATCAATCTGCAGAGAGCCCATTTAGAGACCACTTGTCTCTACACCGAAAGGTACCGCTGCTTGCTCACCTGCAATTTCACACTCAATTACAGCAGAAATGCAAACTTTCTAACAATACTTCCTGGAGGAATGCGAGTTGGCAACTTGAAACACTTGTCCACAATACTCAATATCAATTTCTATTTCACTGCTTCACCTGTTCCTCTGTTTATTTCAGTGTCACCTTCTTCTGTTTCCGGGATGCCAGAGGCTGTAAGCACCACTCACAACCCCCTCCCTCACCCCCTCTGAAGTGTGGCCCAGACTGTCGAGCTCAGTGTGAAAGTTCTTCTAACCCTTGCAGCAGGATACACCAAAAGAAGGAATTCATTTCATGCGATTTTACTTATTCAGTCTGCCGCCACCTTCCCTGCACTAACCATTCTGAGCCTGAGCCACACCTTGCAGTGATTTGTTATGGATACATAACGATGAGACAGGAGAAAGTTTTTTGTCTGTAGACACTGACTAAAGCCCCTTTCACTCTGGAAAAAAAACACCAATACCCACTAACATCTTGCTTTCGTCTTCAATGGGTACAATCATTACCAGGTCAAATGACTCTGCAGCGGTCATGTAAGAATATACTGATACACTTGAATATCGTAATATTATGTTTTGAGTTACTGTATCTATTCTCAAAAGCACTATGCTGTGATCATGATGCAAAGATCTGTGGCAGTGGTTCACTTTGTGTTGTGTTTAAACCACCGGCTGCTAGACAGCAGTGTTGTTATCCATCTTCACTATTCTGAGTGCATTAAAAAGTAAACTTTTTAAACATTTAAACCGCGGGATAGAAGTCACTTTTGTGATTTACCATGGGACTGGAACGAGAAAAACTCAGAAGGAGTGAGAATCATAACAATAGATGCATTTATTATATATAAATATGGAGCTCCAATATGAATAAATGTCATTTTATTTGTTTTGAACATTATGCTGGTCATTCTGTCTTTTTTTTAAATACATTTTTTTATTCTCTCCTGTCTGCTCTGGTGTCTGGTTGCAGGCATGTGACCAGTGCATGATGTGCAGACTGACGGGAATGGGATGAGATGATCATTTTTCCTTGGATTGGGACAAGACAGGAATTTCTTTTACGCTATCCTGAAAATCCACTCCTCTGTCGCTCTCTACTACCCGCTAAAGTGTCTTAACTGACAATGCACTCATCTTGAGTCGAGCAGCTGCAAAATAATAAATATATTCTTTGCAATAAAAGTTCCTGTTTTTTTTGTTTTCTAAAAGCTTTTATTATGAAGCAGCAAAATCAGGAAATGTTGGGTTGTTATCAGCAGTAATTTAATATGACTCCTAACCAGTTGGAAGCATGAAGCAGTAAAATAAAGCAGATACCTAAAAGTGCAAAAAGCAACGCAGGAGAGAAACTAAATTTCGAACCACAGAGATTCAGTTAGAAGCTACTACTGAGAGCTGAACATACAGAGACATACAGAGAAATTAATGTACTGGCAATGGAAAAGGAGTGAGTCACCTATTTTTAGCAGGTTTAAACCTACTGTAAATCTTAATGTACATGCTAATTTTGGTGTAAAATGATAAAAGAGCAGGATGATACAGAGAAAAAGAGAGGGCGAAAGTTTGTGTGCATTTGTGCATGAGCTTGAGACAGACTACAGGACGCAGAGGTCAAACTGTGCTACTGTTACATCTTTGCTTCACTCCGAGAGCCAGTTCCAACGCTTCAAGCTACGATGCTCACCACAGGAACACAAAGATTTATGCTCTGTGGGTTGCCAGTGTGTGAGGGAGTAAGACAACAGCAACTCTGAGTGCTGCAGAAACCCAGACAGAGAATATTCTGAAATGTAAACACGACTGTCTGTTTTCATGGAACACAAAAGGCAACATCAGAGGAGCTACCGGCGGATGATGAATGAGCATGAGACAAAAACTAAATGTCTCTTTACACCTGGCAGACAAGAGTCTCGGGTGAATCCAAACTGAGGATCGTCGTTGAGAAGACTGGAAATGTGGTGAGTCATGCTGGACAGTTTCAAAAATGATGGATGAAAAGGTGGCTGGATGTCTAAGCACTTAACGGAGTTACTGTGAGACTCTTCAGCTGGAGTTTGCCAAGTGGTGAAATATTCAGGCTGAGAGTAGAGAGGGCGATGAGCTAAAGCTAAAAAAAGTACTGTATATTAATAGTCCCTAAAATAAGTGAATGGAGGAAAATCTGCCACGAGCTTAAGAGTTTGGCAGGAAACGGTTGTGATTAAAACTGGAAAACACTGATTACTACACACTGAACGGCATGTTTCAGGTTGACGTCACTGTCAGAGTGACTCCGGCATTACGTCACTGCAGACTGATCACTGAACACAGATTACATAAACACAGTTAAAGGATTCAACATGGTACCAAACACCCAGAGAGAACAACATGACGGAGTTTGGAGCTTTATCTCAACACAACAAATTTGACCTTCGCCCTTTTATCCATCAGCCAGCGATTGAATCATTACAGTAGAATAGAGTACAATCCCTTATAATCCGCCTGCTTCGTCGTACATTTTGCAACCAGTTTTTCATCATCTTGGCCATAATCCCGGCGCAGAGCCTAGATGATTCAGTCACTCCCACTGAGGAGAACTTGTTCTAATCCGAGCAGAAATTTGGTGGTGATGATAGTGAAAGATGGCTTCACTTTCATGTCCTGTGTTCTGCTGTACAGTGGTTTTCTTCACAAGGTCATAGTTGGATTGAGAGGATAAAGAAACAAATCATGTCTGTACCTCGGATACATGAGCAAAAATCACCAAAGAGAAGCTCACAGCAGACATACACAATGAAACACCGAATGAAATGTGAATCGGTCGAGGTCATGTGCTCTGCATCCTGCATAGCTCAGCTTGTTTGGGGTGGGGTTGTCTGAGGTACTTATTTATAGTCAGTGTCTTATCTACAGTAGATGTTAGTCGGCGCGGCCCCAGATAAGAGAAGCAGGGAGGGAAACAAGCACGGAAGCTAAGCAACAAACTGCGATGGACACGGTCAGCAACAAAAAGCATTTTAGCTACTTAAAAAAATCCAGCTAAATAGTCAATATCAGTTTAAGTGTATGATATATTTAGTATATTTCCACAGTTTTACTTTGCTATCAGACAGCTTTTTCTGTCAGGGGACTGCTATGACATAAAGCAAATATCACTCTCTTCAAAATAACCAAACCCCATGGACAAAATTTAAATATTTTGCCTCAAAGAACATGAAAAAATCTTGACTACAGCTGCCTTAATTTGTTAGTTTGTTTGTGTTATTTTGTGACTTTGTTTGTGTTATTTTGTGACTTTGTTTGTGTTATTTTGTGACTTTGGTGAATCCAAACTATCCTTGTATACAATCAAAAGTCACACAATAACACAAACTAACAAGCAGTGGTAGACTAGCAGATACTGTGGTCTGTGAGTTAAAATGACTGATTTCGCCTGTGGAGTTTGGTTGGTTTGGAGACAGCGATATTTGGCTGATATAACAGCGGTTTCTTGTTGGAAAAGGCTGTCTGCAAAATAAAGTGGAAAATGTTTAACCATTTAACTTGTTATCTAAACGGTCTTTCTCTGAGCCTGTTGTTTTGCATGGCTTTGCCTCCTACAGTACCATTTTATCCTCACAAAACCCTTCATAATCTCAACACAACCAATGCTGTTATAACACTGTCACTAGCTCAGCCTGCTAGCTCTTGGTTTGCGTGAAGCACCGGGCCCGGTTTGGGTGTGCTGTGATCTCCAGGCAGCTTGTCGCTGCTTCTCAGCCAGCAGATGCAGAGCCGTGCAGCCAGGACCATCATTACATGCAGCGGGACGAAACATGCTCTGACAGCAGGTTCGCCCCCAGAGTGCATTATCAGAGGCTCGCTGTCAAGTTCCTCATCTGCCTGCAGCTTAAATGGTCCAGCATGCAGCCACAGCCAGGATGAAATATTTCCTCCCTTCTTCTGATCTCTAAGTTTCACTGAGTTCATTGAGTTTAACCAAGTAATCATCAAGAAAGGTGGATGACAGGAGGAAGTGGCTGTTTTGGTTATATGCCTCCATATCGTCATTATCTACTGTATAATGATCACTAGTTCTGCAGTATATATTATGTTTATAGCAATACTTTAAATAATCTGTTTTTTTAACTCAAATATGCTTACTCTATGGATTCCTTCCCTCCCTTCAGTTCCACAGCAATGGTAAACAGGAAGAAAGAGGGAAACGGGGTAGAGAGGGAAGAGAGGACATGCAGCAAAGGGCTGCAGGCATGATGGACAAGAGAGAAAGGCATCACAAAACAAACAAAGAAAAAAATTAAATGACAACAACAACAAAAAGTGTGTGTCGTGTGTAGGTATGCACACAAAATGCTCTATTTAACACTTTGTGACTTTAATTAAACCTCCATCATCTGGAAAGATTGTTAGTCTTTGCATAGTGCAGAAAAGGTGTCCATGTTTTCTTTCTTTCTTTGTTTTTGTTTTTTCTTTTAAAGTTTCCTAGTAAACCTGTCCAACAGTTCTTGGCAAATTTATGAGAGCAGAACTGATTGCAAGTTCTTCTTAAAGTTTAACTGAATTTAAAATGTATTTTTGCTGTATTCTGTATATGACTCTGCCTCATTTCTATAATGCAGGACTAACACAACACTGAGTCTGCAGCCAATGACTCAGCATGTGCTGAATTAACATGAAAACACAAAGAAACAAACAACAACAACAAAACTATAGTGGGATCAGTGCAAACGTTAGCAAGCTAGGCTAACTAGCTTCCACATTCTGAATGGAAAAGAAAAATCATGATCTGTCCCAAATATTGAATGCTCAATCAATTTTCATCTATACAATAAGAAGCTCTCCAGTCAGTGTTGCACCTTGGAAGCTGACAGCGAGCCTCCTGCTGCACCAAACCAAGCTGTCAGTCAAGTGATACCACGGGAAACCCAGAGGGCTGAAGCTTTCCACAAATATGTCCAAATACAATTTTTTCCTCTTGAATAATTGAAAACTATGCACAATATCTGCAACCTTATTATAACTTACATTTCCTCACCCAGCAAGTATGGAGAAATTTATGAGATCTGGGATTCACTAAAATGAGATATGGGTATATGGATGACTACAGTTATGACCAGTATTATCAGCTGATATCAGGTTATCACAGATATATCGCTATAGGTGTGGATGTTGGCAGACATTCAAAGAAGCAGAGCAGTAAACTTTAAGAATGAATATCTATTGCTTTATAACATCTTTACTCACACATTTGAATTACAAAAGATTTGTTGATGTTATGTGTTTATTTAAATTTTTTTTTTTATATATATATTTTGCCATAAGATTTTTATATCTATGCCATGATATTGGCTCTTATCTCAAAAATCCAGCACTGGTTGAGCTCCACTATGCACATGCTCACATATCTTAATGACACTATAGTGTTACGGATGAATTATTTCCCATCGCACACTGCTGCTGTATATTACCACGATGATAAAAATGTTTTATGTCTAACAATTATGATGATATGTGATGTGTCCAGCCAGCAGTTTCAGTTCAGGCCCTTATTGGTTCGAGAACAAATAAGCAATATTGAGTGGAGGGTTGGGATGTGCTTTCCAGTGGGGGGAGGGACCAGATCCTGATTTGTCACCTGGCGCCGGTTGCTATGGAGATGGATGATTTCTTCTTCACCACGATGGAGCCCATGGGATACAGAAATGGATGGGGTAGAAATGGAAAGCCGGGGGCTGGTGACAACCCTTCACTCTGCATGTGACTGTAATGTGACAGGCGCTGATAGGAGCCATTTGCGTAGCCCTTCTTTTAACCCTAATGACAAGGGAAGGTGCCACTCCCCTGGCTCCCCCCTTCAAGACCAGGCACAAGGCCCGCTGGGAGGTAATTGCATAGGAGGCAAAAAGACTGCTGAATATGTGGACAGAGAAGAGAGCAGGCAATTGTTCATAAAAGTGGTTGCCAGTTGAATGTAGAGATGCACCAACGGCAATTTTCATGGCCAATTCCAATTTCCTATCTTTGTAAAAACTATAATTGACAGAATAAACAAAGCGTTTTGAAATTTCTCTTCAAAAGTTACAAAAACTGACTATTAAATAACTTTTACATTTTCTCTAAAAGTACTCAAGTTACTGCCAAGCCTTGTTTTTTTTGTCTTTTCCTTTTCGAACCTTTCTACTGCCTAATTCTGCCCTCCTGCCTTTTCTCACATTTTCTTGCCCTCTTCTCCATTTCTTCAAGATGTGATAATTATTAATATTACTGTGCCAGAGGGAGCACCGTCTAATGTGATCTCATGGGAAAGCAGATGGAAACAAAAACAATTCTCGATTAGAAAACGTTCAGGGAGACGCAGACAACACAAGTTCTTCAGCAAGAACTGGAGGTGAGATGTGAACTGTCAGTTTTTATATCCGTCAACAGTAGTATGCTAGCCTAACGTTAGGTTAGGCTCAAGGGCTTGAAAGTTTACAGTTGTTTGGCAACACAGCCAGCCTCTCAGTGCTTCAGGCTCCATGTAGACTGGTCTCTCTTCTCTTTATCCTGGTTTTGGAGTCTGTTGCTCCCCTTAAACCCGACAACATGCTAGCATGTATGTGCTTGTGACCATTGAATATGGCTGTGATGTTGCTGTCTGTGTCACTGTGCGCATGATGTGGACTAGGACCAAATATTGATATCAATATTTATCGATATTGTACTGCACTGAGCTTTGGGAAAGAGTGATCGACATTTTTCACAATTTTATTTACCAAACAACTACTTGATTAATCTGGAAAATTATCAACAGATGAATAAATAAGAAAACAATCATTAGCTGCAGCCTTAAACGCAAACAGTAGAACGGCTAGATCAGTCTGGTAAGTTTAGAAAATTACATCACTTTACTGTAATGCAGCCTTTATATCTATCTTCTAATATCAATATAATGTTGACTATGAATGAAAAAACATCCTCAGGACTGAGTCTCGCTCAGTTGTAACAGCAATACGTGTGTGCACATGCATATGTGGATGTGTGAGTCCCTTATGAGTTCCTTCTGAGCAGCAGTGTCTTTGAAAATGTGCCGTCTCAGCAGAAATCTTCAGAAGCTCTGTCACCATTTTGTTTGCTGTACAAGATTATAACAATAATGATGTATGACAGCGAAAATTGGTGGAAATCTCTGACTGCTTTGAGGGGCTCCAAGGACCCTGAGGACCTCAATTGCTCTATAAAACATTTATTTCGCCTTTCAATTGCACCTCCAGCCAGAGATGACAAAATAATAAATACCCGAGGCTTCATCATTTGGGCCATCGATCCAAGCTAAATCAAGTTTTCAAACCATCTCCCGCTGCCTCCTCTGTTCTCCATCATGTAAGAGCACCTGGCAGCACTTTACATCATCTGAAGAGCCCTTGGGACTTTCTAATAAACGCCGCTGGTTTTTAAATGGTCCCCAGGCATGCCATCCTGACTGGTTCAGCCTGTGTCGCTAGAAGTGGCTCATTTTGAATTCCAGGAGAACTCCCCGGTCACAAAACCGCTGACCTTCTGCTCTTTAATTGCACCTCTTGGGATGAGGAGGGGAAGGGAAAAATGAGGGCAAAGCGGGGGGAAGCAGTGAAAAACGAAAGAATTATATAATCCTGAGATAAAGGCGGAAAAAAAATGAGAAAGCCATTTTTTCCATGCGTAGAAAGAGGTCTTTACTCTTTCATTTGTTGTAGAGGGGCCGAGAAACTGGAGAGCAATTGTGAATAGCAGCATGTGGCCAATCCCCTTAACGCCCATAAGACATCTATTGTTGATGAAAAATCTCTGGAGTGAGGGAGGGGCAGCTGTGACACCTAATGTAATGCTCTCCCATTTTTGTTTTTTTTTTTGTTTTTTTTACAGCACAATCACAAGGCCTGTCCCGGCATCTGTTGGACTGTGGTTTCAGCTCGGCATTTAATGTGCCGTGTGCTGCAGTTAGTGACCCACATATGCAGGCGCGGGGGTAATGACGTCGTTCACAGAGGCACGAACATCTCTTTAATCCTCCACTTAGGCTCTGGGACCGGTCGGCTTCTTACTTCATAGCAAGTGAGGAAAGTGATATAGTCTATGAGAGCTCTAATAAGAAAGAATTAGTTAGTCTTTTGAAAAGAAGGAAGAAAAGGAAATCTGAAGAGGGCCTAATGACTGTGAGATGCCTGAGAGCTCTTACTATACAGCATCTGATAGGAGTATCTCAAATCTGAAATAGTGGAGATGAAGCTGATTTCTAATCTTCTTCTTCTTTTTTTTTTTTAAATGATCACATTCCAACAAAACTGATGATATGTACTTGTGGCTGGATATCACACATACTATTAGAGGCTAAAATGAGAAAACTGTCAAGTAAAGTATTATAAGTTGGCAGCAATGGTCTACTCAGATT
The DNA here is from genome assembly GCF_056507025.1 of Lutjanus erythropterus. Lineage (NCBI taxonomy): Eukaryota > Metazoa > Chordata > Actinopteri > Lutjaniformes > Lutjanidae > Lutjanus > Lutjanus erythropterus. The sequence continues at coordinate 28,867,705 of NC_139325.1, read as the reverse complement.
TCTGATCTCGTTAAAAGAATAATTCCCTTTATTCACTTTCTTGCCAAGAGTTTAAGAGTGAAGATCGATACCACTATCATGTCTGTTTGCTAAAAATGAAATAGGGCAGGGCATTTTATTGACAGTATATCAGCGAGACAGGGTATCGTCTTAGATTTTGGATATCGTTGTACAGTGATATGGCATACATGTTGGTTGTTTCTGGTTTGAGTGAAAAAAGAGGTCTGAATTACAAATCTGTCTGCTACTTCAGAACCACGGACAGCGTCATGCATTAATCAATACAAAAGGCAATTAAGCTACTAGTATTTCAGTACCAGGGTTGGGGCCACAGATTCAAGTTGCAGAAACATCAGTGAGTACAGCTACAACAACTGACTGATTATTAAATAAAACGCCAACTACTTTGATAATTTATTAATTAGTTTAAGGGAAAAAAAGAAGAAAAAAGCTAAAATTCTCTGATTTCAGCTTCTTAAATCTGAATATTTTCTAGTTTATTTACTCCTGCTGTTACAGACCAACTAACAATGTACTCACAGATTAATACAGAAACAATTAACTGATTAACTGACAGTCAAAATAATAGTTAGTTGCAACTCTATTAGTGATATACAGGATTATGAATGGGGCAGAGTAGACCAACATATTCCACAAACAGCCCCTCTGCTACCAGGGGATGGAGGTGTGGCAAATTAACAAGAAAGATGCATTTTGGTCATTCTGATTTATTTGTTCACACCTATACAAAAAAATATAACTTTATATATACATAAATGGCTAATATTTTATGGAGGTGCAAAAAACTCTCAGAAGGGCTTGATGAGGGCAATCTCCAGTGTAAAAAAAAAACTTAATGAGAAAGAAAAGGAGATAAACAAACAAAAAGGGGATAGGATTTCACATACCAGCAGACATATTCAAATACACAAAGTAATTAAATAGAATCACAATGATTAATTATTAGAGGGAAGTTTAGAGAGATGAGGATAACATTGCAGAGATAAAAAAAAAACAATCGTTTAACAGCTTTCTTAAATTGTACTGCAGCTAATTTTAAAAATGAGATAGCAGCCATTTTATATCACTGAACCTCTGAAAATTAAACCAAATTGTAATTGAGATGTTTGACAGATAGGAGGCCGGAGTTTACTGTGATTTGGAGTTGAGAACAATTACTGAACTGATGGTTGGGAAAATACAAAAAACAAGGGGGGTGGCATCCCCCTCATAGCGCTTACTGCCCTTTCCCAATTAGTCATTATATTCACATTACTGATAATTACTAATCAAAATTTGCATTGTGTTAATATTTTGTTAAAGTATTAATAGTTATCCCTACAATACTGTTGCAATATCGGTATTAAGGTATTGGGTTAAAATACCTTTGTCCATATTGCCTTGCCAAATACTTGCCAACTTTGATGCCTCAAAAATAGGGAGGATTTCCATAACAAAAAGTTAGAGTTTTCTAAGACTAAGACAAATAATGAGTACACTGAAACTGCATTTCTCTGGTTTATTTTTGGGCCTGCTACTGAAAGAAAATTGATGCAGCAGATGTTACAGATTTCATGGCCCTTTCCATAAAATCTTTCCTTCGGAAAATGGGATTCTTTTGGTGTGGCTGTATTGTTGTCCAGGTGGAAGAGTTGAGGAAGAGGCTTTTACATGCTGTACAGTGCCAGACAGACTGTAATAACGAAGAGGAAAAAAAGGTTTGAAAATTTGTCAGAAAGTAAAAGAAAGAAATACAGGAGAATTGTGATCCCGGGAGGAAATAGGGAGAGGGCAATGAAAACTGGGAGACTCCTGTGAAAATACGGTGGGGTTTGGGAAGTATGCCCAACCCTAATATGAAGCTACAACTGATAGTTAGTTAGCTTAGCACAAAGACTGGATAGCTAACCTGGCGCTGTTCAAAGGTAATAAAACTACATTCCAGCACATCTAACCCCCCCAGAGTGAAATCACTCTGTAAAATGAATCCCTGATGTTGCAGAATTTCAGTGAAGTCAACCTGGTAACCATGGCGATTTCTATCACAAACATTGCTAACATTTCACTGTATATTTTTCTTGAGTGCAAAACAACAAAAAAAGAGATTTGATCTTGGGGGCTGTGACTGTGAGGAGTTTTTATGCAACCCATTCTGATGCCTCATGCCTAATTCTCTACTTTACAAGAGGTTAGCACAGGAGGCCAATTAATCTCCCTCCCACATCTCTGTTGTAGCCAAAAGGGACTGGAAAGTACAACTAAGGACACTACACGGGTAGAAAGAGTCGACCCGAGGGACCCATTCTTGAGCTTTTTCCCAGACTGGTAACAAAGGAAAAAGAATAGCACATCCCGGAGACTGTCCAAGAGCCACAAACTCTCCACCTTCACAACAGAGCTCCACTGAATCACCCTTCTTTTCAGATTAGAGAAAACAGCCGTCTTTTATAGAGCTCTGGTGATAAATGATTAATAACATAAACAATCTGTCCAACCTGATTACCTTCCGGTTATTCAGTGGTGAGGATAAGATTTACAACGGTGCACAAAGATGCTGTAAACACACAAACAAGTCTTTCAAAGTTCCTAAAGGGATAATTTGGATTATTTGAAGTGGGGTTGTATAAAGTATTATGTGAGAGATAAATATAGTGGATGGCGGTCAACATGCCTCCAGTTTGGAGAAGCAGGGAAGAGCACCAGTATGGAAGCTAAGCAATAAGCCGCTGTGGACAGGGTCAGCAAAAAAAATGTATTTTAGCCACCTAAAAAAATTAGTCAGGGGTCACTACAGTATCAACTAATATCCCCTCACACATCATATACTCTCATTTTTTTTTGTTTTTTTTATTGATATAATTATTTGATTTTATTATTATTGTTGCTATTCATACAGAATTTATTATTAGTTTTCCATCACTTGTATTATTTTCTGTATTGTTCTGCTTTTTTTATGTGTGTGTTTAATATCATTGTGACATTTTTATTCCGATGGAGGCTTCAAATAAGCCCTCTGGGTTATTTGCTTTTCCCTGCACTTTATATTATTTGTCATTTCTGAGTATATCTTTTATATTGTGCGAAGCAAAGTAAAAAGCAAGTAAACTATAGTAAGAATAATTTCACCACTTCACCTTGCCATCAGACAGCCTTTTCCGGTGGGAAACCAGAGAAGAAGATAAGATATATATTGATAGATATATTGTAGATAAGAAATATCAAATATTGCTCTCTCTTGCTCAATCAGGTCCCACTGGCAAAATCAGTCATTTTACCTCAGAGAACACAGGAGTTGCTGGTCCACTGCTGCCTAGATCTGTTAGTTTCTTTTTTTTAAAGGTGGGCCTTTTTTAAGCAGCTACTTTTGCTGCTGACCCAGTCTACAGCTGTGCATAGGTTAGCATCCATGCTGGTACTCCTCTCTGCTTCTCCAAACTGGGGAAGTACTGACCACCATCTGCTGATACACTAAAAATACACTGACTATCAATGAGTACCTCATGCAGTGCAACTCCACTTCAAATAATCTGAACTACCCCTCCCAGGGAAATCCTTCAGCTACAATCTGGTTCAATTGAAGAAAAGTTAAGTAGTCGTTTAAATTAAAGGGAAGATTTAACAGCCACAAATGTAATTGTCTCTCTGGTGTAATAATGATTCAGAACAAAGAGAGATCAAAAAGAAGTTTTTTTTGATTGACTTTGCTTAGTGGTTTAGTAGTTTTAAGGATCTGGCTCGGCATCTTCTTAGGCAAATAATGAGTACTTTTCTGTACTACACATCATCTTATAAGGATAATGTCCTGTTTGTGTTTAACATCATTTAAATTCAATGCGGAGGGCTCCATTTGGTCCTGCTTTGAGATAAGCTGGAAATATAGAACCATCACAACTGATACTTTTAGTTAATGCTCTACACCATAAAAGTAGGGCACAAGAGCTCTGGGAGCCAAACATTGAAAATAATTCACTGCACTGAGGGCTTTTGGCTTGCCAGACTTGCACAGTTAACAAGTGTCCCAAAATGACTTTTCATCACTTTCCCACACCCTTTTAAATCTGTTCATATCGACACATGGGAGTCAAGTCTTTCCAAATAGCCTGAAGTCTTAAAAAGCTCCTAACATCTTCACCTCTTCCTCTGCTCCGAGCTACCCGGCTTTTCCTCCAAGGAGCTCCTCCCCTCACCCTGTTATACCTCCCTGCCCATCTTCTGTCTCCAAACAAAATGACCTGTGATGGCAAAAGCCCACCTTCTCTCCTCTTCATGCTGACAGCAGACTTTTCAGGGAAAAAAACAAAAAGGAAAAGCAAAGAGGATGAATCAAACTATGCAGGGAGATGACTGAAAATAAAACAAAAGCAGTATAAGGGTAATATACAGCAGTGCTATCAAGCTGGTTACTCGTTCAGTAAGCGCAGTATCAGATGCAATGATCATTTTAACTCAACTTTCATTCAAGCTGCTATAATATGTTTCAATAGTGATGTAGCAGTGATAAACCTACTGAGATTATCAGTCAAAATCTGATGCTCCCCTCCCCCCTTGTACCCCTTCTTTAGTTAGTTATGCATTTTTCCAACTTGAAAACCTGTTGTTAGCGTGTTGTTAGCTGCCATATGTTCCTGACTTATCAACCAATCAGAGGCTGCATTCCTGATCTGTGTGATCCATAGATGCATTAATAGATGAATGACTGATCTCAACATAAAATTGCCCCTCCAAAATAAAATCTGCGGTTATTGTCATGGCCTTTCTTTATGCTACTTTCCTACTTCTACTCCACTGTTTTTCTAGAGGGAAATGTCAAACTTTTTTACTTCACTACATTAATCTGCCAGCTTTAGTCACCATTTTCTTAATAAATTAAGATTTTTGAATAGAAAGTATATAAAGAGTTCATAAAATATGATTTGTTATAAATTAAACTGCCCAACAGTAAATTAAAAAAATCATGCAAAACAGAAATATGAAAATTTGCAGCTTTTCTCTTGGCTTATTTTAATGCATTTTTGTAGTTTCCATTATTGATTGAACAAAGCAAGCATTGTGAAGGAGTCAGTTGGGGCTCTGAGTAACTGTGACAGCATTTCTCTCAATTTTCAAAAATGTTTATCTACCAAACAATTGATTAATGGAGAAAATGATGTACTTAAGATGCAGTTCAGATTTAATCTTACAGCCCTCAGAGCGTCAGTTTCACCCTTGCACACAGCTGTTTTCTCTCAGTGAACAAGCTCTAATAACCTCCTGTACCTGTTCAGCACCAAACGGCAGACAAACACAGTTAGCAACAAGCTGGTGAACATGGTGGAGCATTTGGCAGCTGAAGAGACAGATATTTCCCTCAGGGGTTGGTCGAGACCTAAGAGCTAAAAAGAAAGTGAATATTGAACTTTGTCAGAGGACCAGAAACATTACTCTAAATAAGTGATAATGCTGGTCTGTAAATACTGGATGTGTAATTGTTTTACATTTGATGTGTAAAGCAACTGTTTGCTAACTAGTTTGCCAAATGTCAACTTAAAAGATGACAATAGGCCCGTGTTATGTTCACAACTTTTAACTGCAGCCCCAAAGTGACCCCCCAAAAAAATCAGTTATTGGAGATTCAAGGAATGTAATTTAAAACCAACCAAATTTATCCTGAAATCTCAAGCTGCACGTTGACCCCTAAAGTTGCAGAGATTCGACAAAACCATTTCAGTTTTAATACCGGTAAGCACCTCCGGCTCAGAGATTTATTATTACTGAAAGTCAATAGCAGCACGCAAGACATCCTGCAGATCATCCAATTGACCTTCCTCTGTGATTTATGTCAGTCACTGTGGAAGCTGCTGATAATATCAGCGCCAATACTGACACTAATCCTACAGTACAGTTATTTACACGTCTAAATATTAAATAAAAAATACTGAACTATGCAAAGACAAATCCATCCATCTGGGTCACAGTTGATTGTAAGCTTAAGTGTGAATAAGGATAGAATTTATTAATAGAAAACAAAAACCCTGCATAAACTCATTCCTCATTACATCAGCATTCTGTAAACAGTCTTCAAAAGAAGATTAGCTTTTACAACACAGAGGTCAGCATGTTATTAATAAATAAAACTGAACTTGAATTAGCCCAAAAAGTTTAATCTTCAAAATAGTAGCAACCTCTGTCACATCATGCAGTACTTACACTCAGGTACCACTGAGAATACATATTAATGTGGAACAGGCACAGCTGTTCATCTACAGCATTGACTTTCATGTTTTTTTATGTAATATGTTTATTTCACTGTTTTACTATTTGTGCTTATGTGTTTTCATATGTATTCTTTATTGTTTTTTTTTTACATGCCATCAACCTGCGAGGGACTGCAGGTGAAAATTAGCCTATAAAACTAAATCTGGTGGATTTACTTTATGGACTTAACTGCTGATGTTAATTAATGTGCATTGGCCCTTCATAAATAAAATAAACTTAATTTATTTCTGTCATATTTTACCAGATCTAAGGACTATTTCTGAAGATGGAGACAAGGAAAATGGAACAAATGTTGTCATCAGTCGCACTAAATGAGGAACCTGACCTTGATCTCATCACATTTCTCTTCTTAATTTCATAATGCTCCAGGAGATCCAATATCTGACATGATTACCCGGACATGAAGTAATGTAATGAAATAAAAGGGGGGCAGGAGACATGGTGGAGCTATCAGACGATATTTGATATTTAAAGGATAAATCTGTAATATATTTACTATAATAAATCATAAAATGACCATGATATATCATCAGATGTCTCAATGCTAAGTTTGACAACGACGCTACAGCCGCTGTGTCTTCGTTTGAAGTTTCTGTTCCGACCCTTAACTTGTGTGTCACGTTACTTACAGTTCAAATTAATGTCAAATGAGCAAGTGTGTCTTTATGAGTTGTAAGAAATCATTAATAATCTTTTAGTAGAAGCAAATGTTTATAATGGTTAAATTGAGCAATATGTCAATGGAGTCTGGGAGGCGGTAAGACAGGCAGTCACTGAAATCAAACTCCAGAGTGTGTATTCTCAGAGCAGCGGGTTTTTGTTTTAAGGATAACAGGCTTAAATTTACACTGGAAGACAACTGACAGCTATCAACTTACAGTGGCTTGTTATTGTCAAATTACAATGACTACAATTGCAATTATTCCTACAGAATGACTGAATTTCAAGTCTGGGGAGGAAGGGAAGTGGAGAAACAAACCCCTTAAACCATAGACTTTAGACAAAATAGGATTTCAACCTAATTAAAATACCATCTATGGCTCCAACTCATTACCTGGACTGCTGAACTCATTTTTGTACGAGCAACAGCTTCTTTAACCAATCAGCAACCCAATAATTTATCTGTAAAATACGTCAAACTGGTTTTCTAGTGCCATCTTTTAACACAACATTTTCAAAGTATGTTAATATAATGCTTACTAATCAAAAAGTAAGTTTTGTTCTTGAGGAAAGAAGAACATGAATGCGCATATTTTAACTTTTCCATCGGGTTGTGTTCCTCACTGTGTGGGAACTCCCACACAATCTCACAAGGAAGCAGAATTGCTAAAAGTACTGTAAATAGCCAAGTTTTCTCTTTCTAACTGCCCGAAGCAAAAGAAACTTTTAATAAGCTCTAAAAGACATGTATTTTAAATGACAAAAGGGAAAAAGAAAAAGTCCACCAGAACCAACTTTCGTATGGAGGAAAGAATAAAGAGAGATGCTTTCAGCCTTAAGGGTCATGACAAAGGAAAGTAGAGGGGGATTACAGTAAAAATAGAAGGGGATGGAGGGTTGAGAGAAAGACTCAAAGGAAGATTATAGTAAAATGAAAGTGTGCCAGAAAAGGGGAGTACAGAGTGAGGTACAGCCAGCCTTTCTGTGGCTTGTGTTGTGCGTCTTAAGTGTCGAACAGAAGGGATGTTCTGGTGACTCACGGCATATTGACAAGCTTCTGATACGAACGCTAACTGTAGATCCAATCTCGCCACATCACTGTTTACTCTGGGGATTAAATTAAAGAACACAGCATCCAATTTCATACCTGGCTTCCTGCACCACCATTCACAATGTGACATTTACTCGCTAGCATGATGCCCTTTCTCCCTTCCTCTCCCTCTGACTCCCTCTTCGCTCGCTACTCATAGATAATACACTGTGCAGCGAACAAGGATGGTTAGGAGCAGGAAATGATGCCAGCTTTACACAGAATGGAAATATTTGCTTATGGGATTAAACATGCAGTCGTCCCCCCAACCCCCACACTTGTAGACTGAACTATTTCTCTACTGCCAGTGACAAATAGCTTGTTCTGTCCCAGCTTTTATTGTTTGCATTATCGCTGGGATCTGCATTAAGGTACACTGCTCAGTGGGTAGCTGCACTGCACAGATAAAGATGGCAATTAGCTGCCAGAAGTTGAGGACTGCACTATCCATTATGAGAAACCTTTGGCCCCAACAGCAGAGTTATTTGAAAAGTGTGGCTTCAACGTGAGATATCTGCTGTGGGAAAAAACTGACACTTTCTATTAAAAGTCGATTCATAACTCACATGCACGGACAAAATGGCTCTAGAGCCTTTACATGAGGCCAAGCAGCATCCGAAATGAGTCCTGTTTTTTCAGGGCTATTGTGATGCAGTGCAGAGGCTCTCTTTTTTTTTTCTTAGCCAAGGACCCCTGACAAGATAGAAAATATACTGGTGGCCCCTTCATATATGTCCCTGGATTAGAGAAAGCTGGTTTCCGCCTTTAATGGGTGACGTGTGGCGGACGTGAGGGAAATTTATTAAGAGTTACAGATTGTTAGATCAGAACATAATCCATGACTACTATTTGTTAAACTATGAAAAATAAAATAAACGTGTTTTATATTCCGATCATTTAAAAGAATCAATGCAAAAACTCCATGGCAGAGTACCACAGACCCCTGGGGCTCCCAGTCCCCTAATTTTTGAGCCACTGCTCTGATCTGAAAGGTTTGCTAGTACAGCTGATCCCACTGAGAATTAACACACAAGTTTGTATCTTACTACATGTTTTAGCTGCTTTCTTCAGTCTTTTTTAACACATGTACTAGCTACCTCACTCATGGTGCAACAAACCAGCACAAAAATCAGAGTTACCAACATAAGCCACAATAAACCACCATATTCTGAACAAACACAGTGCAAACACTAAAAAAGTAACAGAAAATAGCAAACTTAAACTCAATGCAGCAATGCCAACAGTGCATCATGGGAAATGAGGGCCACCTCTCAGCACTATCTGCAGCACATGTGAATGTCACAGGCCACAATCCTACAGGGCCTCACACTGGATGGAGGATGTCATTACACAAGTGACACTACACAAACTACACAAGCTTTCCAGATAGATGTGCATCAGCATCGACTGACATAAAACTTTAACCACTAAACTGAAGTTCAGTTTCAGCCTCATGCCACTGTACACGTAACATCTATTTCCAATATATTCAACAGGAGGTAGTCATCACTATGACCGATAGCTCCAAAACTCTGCAACTTGCACCAAAACAATTGGACGGATGGATAAACAGTTCTACAGGTAAGAGGAAAATTTTGTATTTTTGACTTTGGTGTGAAATATCCCTTTAAAATGATGTGTGTGTACCACTCCCTCTGCCTAATACAAGCTTCTTACTGAGCCAAAGCAGGAGACAGCTCATGTAAATGAGTGCCTGGTCGAGAAAAAAAGTATTGAGCCAGCCAAAGAAACCGAGACATGTCTCTCAGAGCCTGTGCACATAAAATCTAGGTCTCTATGGAGATACCATGTGGACTGGTATCTATGTGGTATCTGTGACTGCTCAGCTTGTTTGCGTTTTCTCCTACAGCTGTCTCATGCCTGTGGTGATTGTTGATATTGAAGGCAGCATAAAGCAAGTTGAAGGAAGCCTCAGTAATCCTTTTCAGTAACACACATCCTGTGTGATCAAAGCCTCAGCATCACTCTTCGTCACAGCGGTGATGCAGTGATGATATCAGTGGGTAAAATCAGATGCTGAGCTATAAATCTAAATCTAAAGCAGAGATGTCTGTCTACTGCTGGTAACCCCCTGCATCACGTATAAATCCAGTTTTAGTTGACCAAACCAGCTAAAACTGGAGCTGCACAGCTTGTGAAAAGTTCGAGTGAGATGCTGATATTGCTCTGTTTGTGCTGGATCTTTAACTAATATATAATTGATTGTTTGCTAATGTGCCGCCACATCAAATTAACAAGCTGGTATCAATGCTCATGGCTGTTTGAAGTCTACTTTCTGCTTTAACACAAACAAATCAGAGCAACTGCCTCTATCATTGTCTCTATCAGTCCTCAAGTTCTAGTATTGACAACGGTACAGCCCATTAGCTTTCAATGTCCTTAACTGTTATTCTATCCTAATGATGCTTTACATCAAAAGTGGTGTAAACTGAAGACGCCTTGATAACCCATCTTGAGACATTAACTGATCTCTTTTCCTTAGAGCATGTTAAAAAGCCATTCAAAAACGTAGGCTTCTGCAGGAAAACATCCGCCCAATTTAACTGGAAGAAGTCAATTCAATCAAACAAATGTGTTACAATAAATAGCAGCGAGTGGGAAAATCGATTTGGCTTTCTTGTATTTTCAGCCCTTGTTATTCAATTATTTCTGAAATAATTTCTGTCTTCTGATGACTGATGCAGGAAATGTATGGTGTTCGTTAGTGAAAAGATAACTAAATGTCAATAAAAATGTACTTATGTAAAAATGGAGGCGTTCTGTTGATTATTATGGGGCGTATTCAACTAGAAAAGATGACGTAAATTGTGGGAAATGATGATGATGTCTATTTTATGTGGACACTATCATCTCATTCCACTTAAGTGGTCAAATGTCTGTTTGAAGTACTACTAGGCTTTGTCAAATCCACTTTCACATCATCTATCCTCTTATTTTCTTAATGCAAACTCATTAACAGTTTGGTTCAAACTTAAACATAATTATTACCATTTCCACACAAGCTTATTTTTCGTACATCTAACCAGCACTCAAAATTAAGGATGTCCCCTTGTCCAGGGGGACAATAAAAATAGCACATGGGACACAAAGAGACTGGGTCTGGGAGTATTCGGGGAAAAAAGTTAATTTCAAGCTCTGCATCTGACTATCAAGGATGAGAGAACAAATCAATTCACTAACCAATCTTTCTAGTACAAAAAAACCCACACACACTTGCATTTGTACTAAACACCCCGTTTTGTTTAATGACAAACTCTTTCTATGTCGAATGGAGCAGTTTCATGGATTGAAGCTTTGACTTTAAAAATGTTTCTGCAAACTTCAGGCAAAATCAGGGTTTGTATAATTTCTTTTGGTAGATTTCATCAGAAAATAATCTGGATTGGTCGCTTTGAAACACCTATCACATGATTTAAGGACAGTGCTTCAAAAGGACTCAGCTATGAACTTGGCCACCTTGGGGGAATGAGAGCAGCGACGGGATCACAAACTGTATTTTCAAGAGAGCTTGCATCATTGTCCTTAATAATTCTGAATCCCTATAGATGTGATGGAGGAAGACAGTACCCGTCCAAGTCTTATTAAGCGCTGATCCGCCTTTTATTAAAGGGTTTCTTTATGGGATTTCACTCTGTCTCTGCAGCGTGAACTGACTGATATGCTCCACTGCAGAGGACCTGAGGACCTCTCTGGATCTGGCCTCAATTAGAGGCTGTTGGAGACTGGGACGCCCCTGGCAGGTTGTGAGGTTCCCCACGATCAGTGAAAGGCAAGCAAGCTGTGGTGACAAAAGCTCACTGAGGCAAAGACAGGTGAGACATGTTACCTTTCAACTGACAGCTAAAAATGGATACAGAATAGAATATTTTGATGTAATTTGTTTGGAATAGAGGTGGAATTATTAAAAAATCCACTGTTTGTTTTAGCTTTCAGTTTTTAAGCCGACAGTGCTACTGCAAATGTGGCAAAACAGCAAAGTTAAAGCTCAGCACGAAGAGTAATACACAGATAATTAATGATTTAGTCCTGTCGGGGTTTATTTTGCAGTAATGATGTACATTATCCCACTTACTACATGACTTCTTATTAAAGAAATCAATATTTGGACTCAGCATATTGATTTTAAAATGAATATTGATTTTTTCTCATTGATTTCTAAATTAATTTATTGCTTCTTGAAAGTCCTCCAGAGGCTATGATCAGAACTCTGTCCATAGCAGCAGTCTGCTATTCATATGAGACTGCAGAATGCCTTCATTGACCAATCAGAATGAAGTATTCAACAAAGCCATGCAACTAACCATTTTAGTGTCCATCACAATGCTTTGCTTACCCAATGCTCTCCTCTGAATGATAACATCACCATGGAAAATGTCTAATTATAAGAAAATCTGGTCCTCAGCATCCACACATCAGAAATAAGGGTTTCAAATTGCTTCACTGATTTCTTTACTTTGAAGAGAGTTGGCTGTCAGTTTCGGTTTAAAGGCGGCTTAAAGTGCAGCCTGCACTGTTTGATTTCCCTCACATGGCTAGACTAATTTCCTTGTGATCTGTTTTGCTCACACATTATCAGTGTTGCATGATGCAGAATATAACTTTTGCACTTTAAAGGAGAAATGCAGGCAGTCACTGGACAATACACAGTGTGTATTTTCAGGGCACTGCTTCAAGACTTAACTTTACAATGACAGATAAGTGACTGTTATAAACAGCTGATCATCACTTGTCATATTGTAATGTTGCGCTCATCATGCGCTTGTGTAGGTTCAGTGTCCCTGCAACCTGCAGGCGACATAACTGAACATCAGTCTGCACAGGGAAGCAACTTGCTTCAACCATACATCATATATTAAATAGGATTTCATCCTATTTAATATACTGTCTGTGGCTCCAACTCGCTACCCAGACTGCAGTATTCAGTTTTTGAAAACCTGGGTCTTATATATTTCTCCTTTATGTACCATTCAAATTTTTAGTTACAAGGAAATCGATGTGCTTCCATTCCACTTGAGGAAAGCAGTTTCTTTAACAGAAATTTGATCATCAGCCTTGCTTTACTTTTCACTTGTTTCTCAAACTTTTAGAAACCTCAGCTCAACTAAACTCTGCTCTTGTCTCCTTCCTTGTTTTTGTTAGTGAATGTCCAGAAAAAAATAAAAAGTTTGTGAGCTTGTGAGAGTTTGTTGTAGAAAGCTGTTGTTGATCATCCATGTCAGACATTATTGATCCAGGCCTATTCCTTTTATAAATTAATCTTCTTATTTCCGTTTTAGATACATTTTTTTAGTTTTAAATCCCAAGTCTTAAGGCTGGTAAAAATCTACAATGTTACAGGGAGATTCTTCACCTGGAACAATTTAAACATTTTCATTATCCATCGGTTTAGTTTAAGTCTGTCCGTGTATAAACCCTTTTTAGAGAAAAAGGTCAATAGGTCTTTGAAAAAAAAAAAAAAACAAGATGACCTTTCGGGCCTCTTGAGCCTCGAGCCAAACGCTGACACTCACCAAACATGTTGCCAATATGCCCGTTTCTCGTCAAAGGCCGCAGCTCATTCTTGCCCCAGGCGTAGCGCTTGTAGTTATCCCAGGCGAACTTCATCATCTGCAAAATAAACAGAGGGCAGACATGCCGGTCAGAGGACTGATAGCAAAGCAACACAGCGCCAAACTCAGATGTAATTAAATTGGTATAGCTGAAGGCAAAGAGAATGATAGCTTATTGATTAGACTGGATTAAGGACAAGCAAGCAATTAACACACACATACACCACACGGCTAAACAATAAGATTGACATTTCCCCTGCAGCTACTCCTCCTAAATTAAAGATTGAATGATGCCAGTAGATGAAACGCAGGTTTAATAGATAAGAACACATCCTGGAGAAGACAGCATTTTTGAAATTGACACTCTGTGTTTCTCCCAAACTGCCACTGAAAAAGTGACTATGAATGTGACTTGCAAGGAAGAAAGAAACTGTCTTTGATGCAATGAGACAGAGTGCAAGTCAGGGGAGTGAGAGATGAAGAAAAACAAATGTAATTGCAAAGCTGAGTGATGAATCTCTCCCCGCAGCGACACAGCTACAAATAGTTTAGAAGCATTTAAAGGGAACTTGGTTTATATTAATCAAATAAAGTCATGAATATCAAAAAGAAAACACGCCAACATGCTCACACTGACGATGCGAGACCACGCAGAGTGCACACATCCCAAAAACACCTTCTACAGGTGCTGGATCAAAAAATAACTCAAAGTCAGAATCAGACAAAAATTAGCACACTACACCGAGAACAAATTTAATTTTATCTAACTGAGCAACATTTCCATCTATCAGAGATCTTTGTAAATCATTTGCATATAGACATCACAAAGCAGAACAAACAACAGGCCAATTTAAAACGGGGGTTCTCAAACTTGTCATTCAAATGTCTGCATCTGATTTTTAATCAAGGAAAGAGGTCTGGAATGATTGCAGATAAAACACATAACATTTAATCAACTCAATAAAAACTTTCAAGCAACATACATACAACAAGCAATTTTATTTATGTCACATGACCGGCCAGCATGAAACCAAGCCAGACATGGCACAGAGAGTATTTATTTCTGGCTCAGGCATATTCTTACAACTGAATTACATTAGCTGTAGAAAGTCTCTGGTGTAACTTTGATGCTGGAAGTCTGCAGCAGCAACACACAACCAATCTGTGCAGCTGGTAACGTCACCGTGACAGTGATACCATTAAAACCATATTCATCTGGGGACAGGGGCTGGAGACAATTCACAGCGTAACAGCTATACTTTATATTCAACATCACAGATATTAAAAAATAGCAAATATAAAACATCACACTTCATATTGTATTCATAACACAACATATGAGCTGGGTCTGGAGTGACATTTGGACCCTGTGACCTTTGAAAAGTCCTGACTGGCCATGTTAACAGGCTTAATATTAGCATATTAGCCTGCTAACCTGCTAATTAGCACTATATATATGAAGTGCAACCAAGGCCCGTAGGAATCATTTTTTTGCCTTATTTTTGATAGAGGCAGCTGACGATATGACAAGAAAGGGGGAGGAGAGAGACGGGATAACATGCAGCAAATGAGGAGGTGGGAGTCAAACTGGCGGCCGCTGCAGAGGACAGCTGAGATACCAGCTGAGATACAGAAACACCCCAAAAGCTATTACAATTCTGATGGGGGAAGCAAAAATCTCTACTGAATATCTGGACAATCCATGATGTATGTGCTGAGATACTTCAGTAAGAGCAAAACTGTGAACCTCAAGGTGTTGTGAGAGGAGAAGTCACAGGATGATCAAAGTCACTAGGATTTAATGTGTCTGCAGTATATCTGATAAATATTGAGATATTTCAGTCTGGAACTAATTGAGCAATTCTATAGCAATTCTGCTAGGATGGCAAAAAAGTGTTATTGCATATAGGTTTAAATTTAGAGAAACTCTATCTATGTAAATCTCTCACCACCGTGTTGTTATGGAAATGAACCTAGATGAAGAGACACTTTGATTTCTATCTTCTAGTCTTCAATATTCATATGAGCCGTGTTTCCTAATGGTTCAGCTGCTGTCATTATTTTGCCAGCCAAGCAGCCTGATCTTTTTCAAAAAGAAATGAATGTTTTTTTCATGTCATCATCACAGAGCTGCAACATATGAACACTTCATATATTCTTGACATAAATTGAAAACTAATTCCTGCTGATAGTATACAAGTATACTTGACTCAAGTGCTTTCAACAATAAGATGTTCATGAAATTCAATTATCCTGAGCAGAATAAAACAAACAGGTCCCGTCCGTGCAAACTGTGGAAAGATGGACAGATTGTGCAGGATTTGATTTTTTTCCCCTCTCTGGATTTCACAGTAACATGATGTCATCTCTATTATCAATACTGGATGAGACTCCTCGCTCTCCAGAGGTGGGCTCACATTAGCCGGTGAGAAATAGACAACATGAATCCGATTACCTCTGACAAGGCCTCCAGCAGAAAATCCTCTCGACCTCAAAAGCTCATTATAGACACCTCAAAAGAATACAGAGCTCCAGCCATTTCTCATGCTCAAACAACGTTTTCCATAAAGGACATTTTGTTCAAATACACGTTAAATGTCCTTCTGTTTCGAGAAAACAGTGACTATGGGTCACGGAGATGAGATTTGATTACTGGTGAGTAATATGCCAGACATTAAAGCATCTCATACTGGAAAATATTCACACATCAGAAGAAGCAACACAATCTGCATCCTCTTTGTTGTTTTCTTTTGTTGTTTTTCTTCACTTAGAGCGTGGCATCAAATCTGAGAAGAGTGCTCCTTCCATTTATAAAAACAAATACCAATAATGCATGCAGCGGCAATCTCACACAATGTGAAAAACAAGCACACAGTACTATTAAAGGGAACAGCACCAATGAATCTTATGGTGTTCACAAAGGTAATCATGTTCTTCAGAAAGTGTTGAAAGAATAAAAACAGTGCCAGTCTGATTGTGTCCCGACAGCGTCCTGCCCCGCAGACCGAAAACCAGCAAATGTCTCAAGTTTTATTTGAAACATACTCAATCTTTTATAATGCCAGCCTGTCTCGCTCCTTCACCAGCTTTAAAAGCTAAAGAACGTGTTCGCACAAAACGCGAGTTTTAATGAATATTAGAACTCTGTGTTCCTCTGCTTTTTTTCTGCAGGACATTACAGACTGTATGTCACGCTATCTTTGCAAAAATGATCAGCTGGCATGATGGGAAGCAGGACTTTACGACCCTCATCAAATAAATGTTGGGAGAAAGTAGAAAAGAGGCAGATGGTATGCTCAAACTGAATGACTGTAGGCATAGGAAGTGGCAGCATTAATCAGAAATGACAGGACTCTTAAAAATGCTAAAAGAAACGATTTAATGCAGGTGGCCCTGTAACTACTAACAACTTCCACTAGAGATGAAAACTATCTTTTTGTTTTATTGTTTAATCTGTAAAAAGTCACAACAACAACAGGATAATATGCCTATTATTATTTTCCAGAGGCAAGGTGACATCTTCGAATTGCTTGTTTTATTCTATTAACGATCTAAAACCCAAAAGCATCCAGTTCATAATGATACACAACAGAGAAAAGCAGCAAAATCGAGCTGCTTGAGAAGCTCAAACTGGTGAATTTTTATTTTATTTTATTTTTTTTTTTGCTTAAGAAATTAGTGAAATGATTAGTTATTGATCAAAACCCCTGTCAATTGTTCATTTTTTTTGTTAGCAAACAAATTGGTTTTGACTGCACTAGATACCAGGGATGGGACCAAGTCATTGTTTTGTCAGTCACAAGTATGTTTCAAGTCTTTGCAGTGAAGTTATGTCAAGACTGTCCACAGTCAAATGCCAAGTACTAAACTTTGAGTTTCAGGTCTAAACAAGTCATAACGCTCTCTTTACCAAATGTAATGCCATTTCAACAACAGAACCTCTACTCACTGTTATTTCAGTAACCTCAAAACCAGAGGTTATTGCATCTCAGTCTGTAATTTTTGACCTGCACATTTTGCTGACTGCAGATTGTTTTTTGCAAACCACCACGTAATATTAGTATATATTTGATTCCAGCCTCCTGCCTTTGCTTGACTGCCGTCCCCTCCCTCCACCCCTTTTACTGTCTACTCTTCAGCTGGCCAAAAAAGTATTTAAAAAATAATCAGCAGAGACGATATGGTGTCCAATCATGTATCATTATATCACGTTTTTAAAATTAAATTAAATTAAAGTGGACCGCGATGAGCAGCTAGCAGTACAGTGACAGTGTTTGCTACAGGTCTGATAGTGCCGACTGAAATTCAATAGATTAAAAAGTCTTCTCAATTGGATACAAAAACATTTTGGAGATAAAATTATTGCTGCAGGAAAGACAAAATATTGAAGACTTGGAAATTAAATTAGACATTTTAATTCCTTATAGGGTCTTCTTTTTACTTTTTTGAGAAAACTAGATTTGCTTTTCAAAGACTTTTAAAACCCACAGTTACCCCGTACAAGGAAATGCTTTGTCTTCGTGACAAAAAGTGAACTCGATCAAACTCACAGTGCATAAGAATATTTGGCTTGGCTTCCTGCTGTGACACACTGAGGCTGATTCATTCAGCTGGAGAGAAACAGATATCTGGCAATGTGTGTTTCACATCCCTGCTGTTGTGCTCTGTGCAGGGTCAACGTGTGGGAGGACCTGGGTCAAACTGCCGTAGGATTGCTGGTGTAACAACCCATCATCACAGTACACAACACACAGAGCACTAATCAATAGCCGCAGCCACGGCCGAGCATGCCACCCCCAACGCTTCTTCTCCAGGCGAGCGAGTGGATGAACGATTCATTTCCAGGGGCACAAAAAGCAAACACAGACATGATCTGACAGGACTCTGACCGTTCTTTGGTTAAACTAATTGGCTGGTTGTTGTTGGGCAGAGAAGGATCGATAACTGAACACAGAACTAGTGATTAAAAAGAATCAGGGATTGACCAGGGATACAACAGGCCAATACCAAGAACGCAGGTCACAAGTCATGCACTGTAGATCGTGTGCTCAAGGATGATCACACAACAACAAGCAGAACATGAAAGAGACCAAAACCGTTGCATTTAAGTGATTACAGAAACTTAAAAATATTTATTAAAATCCCTTTTGAAGAGATGTAAAATCAGAGAGACGTTCCGATGCCATTTTTTCTTTCTTGATACCGATTCTGACACCTGAACTTTGTGCATCAGCCGATTCCGAGTATGGATCCAATACCAGTATGTTACATGGGATCAGCGCATGGACTTGTCTACTTGCTGACACCTAGTCCCACATTTTAGGTAGTATCACAGGCATTTTCCGATACTAGTATTGGCAACAGAACAATCCTAAATCTGTTTTTCATCATATCGAGTACAAACATCAAAGAAATTCCTGAAACTGCAGAAATATTCATTGTCCTTTCCTCAAGTAAAAATGTACTGCCTGATTTTTCTAAAATGAATTCAAGGTCACGTCACTTCTTTTCAAATCCCCTGGAGCTATAAATAAAGCATGTCCATTCAGTATGAACATCTGTCTACTCTCAGAAAAAAAGAGTGAGCTAGTTTTTCCTACACTTTGGTCATCTGGAAATCAACTGTGCTTCCAGTCCACTTTGAGAGGAAATGACACCACAGGAGTGTCCAATTATCTCAGTGCTGCTCCTCTCCAGCCTAGAAAAGCCCAGCACGGACCCAAAACTGTTCTGCAGGATTTCACTAAGAACAACAGTGAGACTTTCTGGCCAGAAAACTAGAAAAGCACAGGTGTGTAACAGAAAGGAGATTAAGTACAGCATGAAAAATGACCTTGGTAATCTGCTGCGCCAACATTAAAGCATTAAATCCTTAAAATTATTGGTTCTAAGTCTTAATGTGACAGTTTTTAAGATCACCTTGTAAAAAAGCATGGCAAAAACTTAATCTCTACATGTGCATCAGACTCTGTCAATAGTGTAATTTGTACAGTGAGAGCAGGTTATGAACTGGGATTACATGACTGATGAAACCTTAGTTATATGACTTAAACCTGCTTTCTTTGACTGGATGTGTGGATCTACGTTCACTGGAAGGACAAGGTGTTTCTCTTTGAGAGATTGGCTAATTCTGTTTTCAAACCTCGAGGCTATGATCAACCTTTCTTTGTCTTTCTGGGTCTGTTGGATGTACATTTGCTACCTCCATGACTGTCTGTGTGCACAGAACAGAAAGTCATTAAAGAACTACAGGGGGGAAAAGGGATTTTAAAGGACTGGGTTTAGCAGGAGGTTGGGGAGCTCAAAGTGGCAGCTAGTTGCTCACTTTTTTGGTTGGTTTGAGTTCAAACCGCTTAAGCAAATTTGGATTTACAGTAACTGGCAACACAGTCACAATGGGTAACTAGTGAGGCCTTTAAAGCTTAATCCATCGCTGCAAAGTTGAGTCTCATGTCCCTGTTTAAGATGATACACAGGCAAAAACAAAAAACATCTGGCACACAGCAGAGACAATCTGAACTAAGGTTTCTTTGAGGCAACAATGTAAAAAAAAAAAAAAGAAGATATAACAAGCAACTTCTACACCAAAGTACAGTAGACAGGAAGAGCCGGTATAACGAGATGTGGCTGGAGGAGATAAGTCTTCTGAGTGGTAAGACTGTGCTAATATTTCAATAATCCGACCGACGGCGATCCACAGTAACCGCAAACAAAATGAAATTGTTCATTATTACAATTATCAGTACAAGGTAGGTTCCCATGGGTTTAATCCCAAAGAGTGACTGCTGTAGCTGAGAGTAGACGCTGAGCATCTGCTATTTCTAATTTTTGGTTTTACATTAAAAAAAAAAAAAACTAGAATCCTAGGATGGCAATCTGATTTCAAGAGTTGTAATGTTTTCTTGCCAGCTGCAGCTTAATGACACTGGAGAAAAGAGCTGATAAAAGGTTTACCAGTTACTTTCCACTCAAGCAAAATATATCTTTTACAGAAAAAAAAATTGGAAAAAAGAAGGCAATTTAATGAAGTTTGGATTTGTGTAGCTGTGGTAGGCTGTCTTGAGGATTCACATCCACTGTGGTTATATCTAATTAGCTAACAGTGTGGGCTGAAATGGGCTGCACCACCGGTGAAGATCTCTACACTGATTCACTGTAAACAGGGTACTGGCAGCTGGGCTTGGACTCAGTGGCCCCCATGTGGCCCAGGAGAGGTAGATATACAGAGATTAACTGGTGGGCTGAACAATTTGTAGCTTATTCTGGACAACTAATTAGAGCAGATCTTCTGCTTAAGGCACAGCAACCGTCCTCATCCCCCTTGATATCACTACATTCTCTTGCTGCGTGGATTTCTTCAAAGAACCCTGCTGCAGGAACTCACAGCACACTAAATTTATGATATAATGACAGGAAATGTTTTATAGGGGAAAGAAATGCATCGTGTCTGAAACATATTTTACATATTGCGTTTGTACACATACATACACATTTTAAAAGCCTAATTAAGTGCACAAAATAAAAGAGGAGGTTGTGTAGAGACACAAAGTTAGGAGGGTTGTATTAGCTGTAGTGCAGACATTAAAACAGAACAAAAATCATTAAGATCAACATTATGTAACCCTACACCATTACTGCTGCTGCTACAGAAGATAAAAACTGAACTGCATCCTGCAAACTTTCAGCATTTCAGCGTGCTCTTATACTAGTACATGTTCATTGGAAAATAATGGGAAACTACATCAAAACCAATCAAAACAGGAATCTGCATATACCAAGATGCTCTCTTGCAGATGGTTTGCAGGATAATTCGGATATTTGAAGTGGGGTTGTATGAGGTACTTATTGTTAGTCATTGTATTACTTATAATTGATGGTGGTCAACAACTTTGGGGAAGCAGCAGGAGTACCACTGTAGGAAGCTAAGCAGTGTACTGATTGTGTGTTGTGTTTCAGCAAGAAAATGTCTTTTATCCACTTCCATTTTCTCCAAACCAACTAGACTCCATAGGAAAAAGGACTGGTTTTACCTCACAGAGGATGGGAGTTCTACTGCTGCCTCGATTGGTTAGTTTCTTTGTGTTATAGTTTGACTTCAGAGTGTTAAAAGGTTTGTTTAGCTTCACAGAAGTTACACAATGAATCAGACCAGATCAAAACAGATCAGTGATAGACCCGCAACTTTTGCTGTGAGGTATAATTAATATTTTTGCAAATGGAATCTGGTTGAGCAAGAAAGAGCGTGGTATCTGGTGCATATAACAGTGATTTCCTGTTGGAAAAGACTGACGGCAAGGCAGGCCTCTACAAACTGAAGGCATGTCTGCGTGTCTACAGTAGGTAAAATACACTGACTATCAATAAGTACATCATACAACCCCACTTCAAATAATCTGAACTATCCCTTTAAGATATGGTTAATTTTTCAACAGTAGATAGACTAGTTTTTCAGTGGAAGAAATGCAATAAATGCTGGCAGAGATACAAAAATAAATATGCCCTTAGAAAATATGCAATATGAATGTGTAACAGCCTTAAAATGGAGCCTCAGCGCAGAGTGGTGTTCATACAACACGGCAACATACTTTCAGTTGCAGGAGTCTCAGTCCCACCGGGACTGTGCATGTTGAAAATGTACATACTTGTGATATCGTCTGGCACTCTGGATATGGGCTTCCACATCAAACAGCCTGCAGTATGAAGAAACTCTGTGTACCCAAGTTTCCAAGTTTTCTAAGTTAGTCAAACTCATCACTCTCATGACCAACTGAGTTCCCCAAAGTCCTGCCTGAAAGCATGCAGTGTGTCTCAGTAGGGAAGACATGATGAAATAAAATCAATCTCAACTTTGACCAGCATGGTTTATTATCTATTCTAGAACAACAGAAAAGCATCCTGATGTGGGTAGAGAAAAAAGTCTACTGTGCACATTTGGAGAAATCAAAGAAACGAGAGGAACACAATATGTGATAGTGAGATTCCCTGTCTGAACTATCAGATAGCAAAGCAGCTGTTTAAAAACCACTTGTCTTACTCATACTGCAGTCCCAAACTGACAGCAGTCACATCAAAATCCAATGACAGGGGTTAAATAAAGGCTGGACCATCTGTCAGTCATCTTTTTGAATATTTTACGGTGCTTTCAGTCAGTCAATCTGACCCTCAGATGCTCTAGTCTGCTTAGAACAATAATGAGTGCTTTTCAAAATCCTTAAAAAGACATCTACTCCCTCTTCCTCATTAAAAATTCAAATTTGAAGAATTTGCAAGTTTTGTTCATTTCTTTAGTTTAACTAGAGGACACTGTTACTTCACTGTCACGTCCATTATCAGCATATGTGCATTGGCAGCATCAAGTTTCTACATCACACATGTATAAGCTGCATATTGGACCAGGACTGACTTCCAAACTAGTTGCAATGTCACAAATAGGCCCGCCCTTTAAAATTCAATTTTCAATGAGCACAGAGAAACTTTCCACATGCAGCACATGAACATGAAAACAGCCTTCTCATGTCAAACTGCACATACATCATTCTGCACACTGAAGCTCAAACATCCAACTGTAGGAAGAAGAAAAACATATTTTTAAGTGGAAGAGGACTTTCAATTTACCTAGTTAATACCCAAAACCCAATAATAAATATACAGCTATTACAATATAAAACAACACACACTATTGATGAGATATGAGAATATGAGTATTAGAATTTCATATCATGCTCATCTCAATGATTTGAAATTACATAATGTAAATCATGACAGTAAACACTGTCCACGATTTCAATAATGTGAATTTTAAACGGTAATACTAACTATCTGGAATTTTATCACACTTCATTGTGAAATGGATTATCGTTTCCTCCCTGGTGAATATTTACCAAATACCTCATGCCATAGCACAGTGTAACACAAGGTAGTTAGCTATTATCGACACTGAGTAAAAACAAACTGAAAATAAAAAATTGGAAGGAAGGAAGAAAAAGAACAAGCAGATGTTCACCTTTGATTATTTATGAGCCACACAGCTTCAACTGGTCAGTGAAACAAAGCAACAAAGGGAATCTAACAAGGGAGTTCATTCTTCATTGTTTTTGCTAAGCACAACCTAACTGTGTGCTTCTGCTATAATTCTGCGAGATGCCAACTCACTGCAGAATGCTGTCTCTCTATTCAGAACACAAAAATCTGTGTAAACCATGCTGACCACAGTATCTTTCTTAGTTAAAACAACACGGATCATTTCGTACCACAAGAACAAGAGTCTTATAAATATACATAAAGCATGCTTCAGTGCACGCTTGACACTTCCCCACCCTGCACGTTTTTTAATGCAGTTGTTATGTTTGGTTCCACAGTCAAGGCATCCCTTTAATCTGAGGAGGCTTTGGGCGGATCATGGCAAATAAATCACCCCGGCACCACAGCCCCGAGACGCTGCGTTAACAAGGTGCTGTGTCATCACCTGAAAGCGAGGGGACCTTTGGCAGAGAAGACACAGAATCAGCTTTCCTCCACCGTTTCCCCCTGAACTTTACACCTTGACTCGCACATCCTCCTCCAGCTTCCAGTGTGAGACCTGTTCTGGAACTCGGCCATTTCCTGCCTATTAAAACCACATTTACGCGAGCAGTGACGGAGACTTGCAGGTCTCTGGAGGCCGCCTAGGTCTCATCCTGAGTCAGCACAACACTGTGGTCAATTACAAGCCAGTCCCAGTGTAAGAGCCAAAGTTGGACAACCAGGAAACACTGAGCTGTGGATCAGTCATGCGTGGAATTAATGAATGTTTGGAATGAATCCCAAAATCAGCTGACCATGAATATGGGGTGCTTTTCAAAATAATGGCTGTATAACAACAAATAAAAGCGATATGTAAAGGGAAATCTATAAGTTCCAGAAAGTTCCAAATTCAGACCATGAGATCAGAGCAAAGGACGTGATGCTTATTTTAGTCTCTATCCTGGGTGTGTTATACCTGCGCCCTTAAGATAAAAGTGCATATTCATGACATGGAGGAGAGCAGAGGATCTGCTATGATCTTGTGAGCTACATTCATTGTGTACTGATCTGCAGTGGTGGAAGAAATACTCAGATCTTTTACTTAAGTAATACCACATAAAGTACTCTGTTATAAGTAAAAGTCCTCCATTTAGAATCATACATAAATAAAGTACATACAAAAGAATTAGCATTAAAATATCAAAAGTGCTCATTATGCAGAATGACCCATTTCAGATTATGTATTATATAACTGCATTATAATCAGTGATGCATTAATGTGATAATCACTTTCATGTTGCAGATGGTAAAGATTGAGCTAATTTTAACTACTTTACATAATGCTGAGAAATCTATAATAATAAAACAGCTCCAGCTAACAATTATTTTCATTTATCATTCAATTAAATGTATCTATTGATTATTCTTGATTAAACAATTAGCTGTTTGGGTCATCAAATGTCAGAAAATAGTGAAATATGTTGATCATTGTTTCCCAAAGGCATGCCTTCAAATGTCTTGAATTGTCAGCAACCCAAAGATATTTAGTTTACCAACATAGAGGAGCAGAGAAAACAGAAAATATTCACATTTGGGAAGCTATAATGAGAGTTGGGACATTTTTTTAATCCAAAAAGAAATGAAATGAAATGAAATGAAATGATTGACTGATTATTAAGATCGTTGGTGATTAATTCAACAGTTGATTAGTGATCAAATAACTGATTAATTGTTGCCACGCTAATTAATACATGATGTTTTATTAGTTGATTTATATTTTGTACTTATAATCCCAATCTGCAAATCAACTAGTAACTAAAGTTATCAAATAAATGATGTACACAATGGAAACACAATATAATAGTAAAGTACAAGTAGGCCAACTTGACGACATCCTCCAGCCCTTCATACTCCAATCCTCGAACAGCACTCGCTGCTGATTGTTATGGTGATAATTGAAGGAGACTCAGGTGAGTGAATCAATATTTTTATCAGCTCAAATCCTCTCTTGCCTCCACTGTGGCAGCTGGACTTTGAGAGAAAACCAATCTGAAAACATAAAACTGAGGGGAACAAAAAGAGGATTCTGAGAAGTGAGGGGGGCATGCCCCTCCTACTTCCTGTGGAAATGAGACATTGATTGAATATATTTTTTCATTACCGAGTCGTATTGAGGATGGCAAAAAGGTTGAAGGACTATTTACAACCCCTCTTGTTTGTGTAAAGCTACAATAAATGCAAAGTGACTGTACACCAAACCCACAACAGATTTCTGATTAGAATAAGGCTGCATAGGCCTCGTAATTAACAATAATTGAGTCCACAAGCCTCGGTACACTGAAAAATGCTCACACCCAGCTGCAAGGCACATAATTTGAGCAAATCACTGTTACAACTGATGCAGACACCTGGATTTGAGCTGTTGGGAGATTTGTTTTTGCAGATAATTCCCAGAGAAGCAGCTTCCATGGTGTTTATCTGATGTGATTTTCTGATGTTTTCTCTTCAAGTCAAGTATTGGTATCCATCTGTTAAAATGACAAACTGTTTCACTACGTACAGAACATTTCAACTAATAAAATTTAAATTAAAGTTAGTCTTAAGAATGTAAAGTGACTCTGGTGTTGTGCACATATGTATGAGCCCGTGTCCCTCTCTTTCTGTCTCTCTGGCATGTGTCCTCTCTGTTCTCTCCAAAACGGATCATTAGGAGAGATATGTGGCCCGTGCCAAGTCGTCTCCCGAGCGTCTCCCACTGGTGGCTCGAGAGTTCCAACGCGCCATGAAAGATTCATGCCAAGAGAGAGAGGACCGCCACAAGGAGCCTATTAAAATGTCTGGACTCAGGTCTTAAATTGTTGGGGAGGTAGACCTGGAGAATTAACGTGCCTAAATGGCCCCAGTAGAGCCAGCAGATGATGAGTAATGAAGAGAAGGAGAGATCTGACAATAGAGCTGAATAGGCTGAACAATGGCTCTAAAACTATATTTAAGGAAGTTAGTATCAGAATAATATTGAACATTTCAGGACTCTGTCTTAAGATGGGTAGACACTGTGATTTTTTTAAATAATCATGAATGTTCTATTAACTCACTCTGCACGTTTTAATCAGCCTCTCTTCGGCAGAACTTTGCAACAGCGGTTATCACGCTCACACTGTACAGCAAATCAAAACCCCACAACCCGAGTGATTATTCAAACAAGATGACCGAAGGAAATGAGAGAGAGAGAAGGACGACGTTACTCTGTCCACTTCTACTATGAATGGAAATAAGAACAATTACTGACTAACAGCCATCACAAGTTGCAGTTTACAACCGTGTCTGCCCAAATTCACATATGTAAAAAATAGTAATGTGGTGACCAATTCTCATTGAAATCTGGAACACAAGGTGCCTGCCTGGCTTTAGTGAGAATGGTGCAGAAAATTACTGACAAAGTGTTTCACAGCAGAAGGAACTGCTTGATCAAATCAGCTGTTCATGCTCCTTTTTTTTAAATGTTTTTCTCATAGCATCACTCGCTATGATGTGCAAAAGTCCTGATCTTGTAAAGACAGCCAGCTGTGAAACAAACACCAAGTTTAACAGAGGAGAAGACGGGAAGTTGTTGGTTGGATAGTGGCATGCTAACAATGAGAGGAACCTTCATCACACCTCCTCTTCAGCTCAGGACCAAATACTAGAGAAAAAAACGAAGCATCTGTGTCATCACCACCTTGTTTCTGAGAGGATGTTTTTGAGCTTGGTGTTGGTGTGCTTTATGTCACTCTAGTAAAGCAGGCTAAAACTCATTTCAACTAAGCAAATATTTTCTACAACATATCTCTCTTTAAAGTATTAAAATCTCTATGTCAAAATTAGAAGTAAAATTAAGAGAAACTATGACAACGTATTCACTTTGCTTTGCTAAGAGAGAAGCTGGGATTTGTCTGTCAGCAGCACAGTTACAACATTTGTTCAAGGCAGTGTCTAATTGCTATTAAAGTTAGTGCAGCTTAAGAGATTTCCACCCTCACATAAAGCTGCTCTAATCAATATTTTTCTATTAACAATGGATGAAATGACCATATATAATGGAAAATGGGTTGATCGTAGTGATAAACCTGCAGACAGTTAGAGATTCACAGATGAGCAAATTCAAATGAAGTCTTGTGCTGCTCTGTGTCTGCTGGATGCATAAATATGCTACTTAAGAGGGGTGTAAGAAAATACTGATACACTCAAGTATCATCACATTATGTTTTGTGATACTGTATCGATTCTCAAAAACACTATAGTGATATGCAAAGCTTCATGGTAGTTCGTTTTGTGTTGTGTTTGAACTTTTAATGCAGATTTTGTGCATATGGCGGTGACTCATATTGGACTCGCAATAGCTTTCAAATTAATCGCAGTGAGATTTTATTACCAAATCATGAAGCCATAATGTAACTGTTTACCCACTAGAATAATTTCATCAAGTGATTGTCAGTCTGTCTTTAATTAATAAGTGAACACAGTCTTAAACATAGAGGTGTGGTGGTTGCAGCTGTCTTAAGTCTACTTTATATTAAAAGACACAGTTCATCTCAAAATCAAAAATCCGTACTTTCCTCTAACATGTGAGCTATTTATCCATCTAGTTAGTTTTGGTGTGAATTGCAGAGTTTTGGAGATAGACTGTAGAAATGCCTGCTTTCTCTTGAACATAATGGAATTAGATGGCACTCAGCTTCTGGTGCTCAAAGCACTTAAAAAAAAAAAATCAAAATTTTCAACATCAGTGTCTTCGCAGTGACTCAGTTTCATGGTACTTCAACTGTAGAAAGAAAGTAATTCCTAGAATAAACTGCTCACAACAAGGTCTGTGGATTATCTTGAGTAATCAGGTCATGAGTTCTGGAAAGACAATGCTGCTGAGTTTCTCAAACACATTATTTGGTGCTTTGAGCACCACAATTTGAGTGCAATTTAGTCACATTATGGGCCTAGTTGAGGAAAAAGCAGACATCTCTACAACTAATGTCTCTAAAATTCAGTAACTCACAATAAAACTATCTAGACTTAATAAACAGTACTTTGAAAAACATGTATTTTGATTTTGGGGCGAACTGTCCCTTTAAGAACATACCATAGGTATAAGCCTAAACATCATCAGACAGAACAACAGTTTCAGTAAAGTCCAGCAAATATTTTGAGTAAGTAAATGAAGGTGGAACTATTGAAATATAAAAGAAATAATGTAGGAGTCAGTATTCTTTTTTTTAGCTACAAATGCCACATAAAGTAATTATGTTCATACTCTGAGCTCCTATTTTATTTATTTTATTTTTTTTGCTATAAATGCCACACAAAGTGATTGTGTGCATACGTTGAGCTCCAACAGCAGTCACTGTTTAGAGTGACAACTTGACTGAAACACTGGATTAACACTTGTTTTGGCCGGGCTGCTCTTTCCTCTCAAGCATTCAGTGCATTACAATCCAAAGTGATGTTTGTCTGCACAAGAGCTCTCAAGGCTCCAAGTCAAACAGTTTCCCCTCCTTTCAGTTTCCCTGGATCACTGAGCGGCCACAATCAATAGACCTTGCCAGCAAAGTTGATGAAATCTGAAGGAGCGGAGAGCTGAGTGGTCTCTAAACTTGGTGGAGTAACAGGAACTTTTCGCACACTTAATAATTCTCCTGAAGGCCCCTGTAACCTGCCGCATCTCAGTCCTCTTTGTTGACAGCAGCTCTCTCTTCAAAACCAAGCTAGTAATGAAATTGCAGGGATGATGTGGAAAATGAGGGGTTAGTGAAAGTAAATACAAACTATTACAGAGCTTTTACAGTATCATCAGACGGAGTAAGGCAGAAGATAGTGGAGCGGGAGAAAAGGGTAATGAAAGAAGGACATACAGAGGAGTGGGAAGTAATTCGTCTGCGAGAAATTGCCAATTTGAGTGGGCTGCCTGGGGACAGGGCTCCACTCTGAGAGCCACACAATGTCTGGGAGGATCATGATGGTGAGCCCACCATACTTATTAGAAATGAATCTACAATGCTTTCAAACTTCAAACAATGCCAGGGGCCTCACCGCCTCATCTGAAGGTGTTTTCACCGAGCGGAGGAAGAGTTTTAGAAGTTATTTTGAGAGGAAGACGCACAAGTAGATCAGGTCTTGCACAAATGCACCAGGGAGAGAAAAAGGGAGCACCATTAATAGATTTATCAAGGTAAGATGAGGAGAGCTGGATTTTTTTTTTTTTTTTTACAAAAGAAGTTCATTTCTGATGAAGTGAGGCTGACCTGTTTTTTAATAGTTTCACCTGCCTGGTGTCATTTTCAGATTAGCTTCATCTCAAGTCTGCACTCTGGGAGAAAAAAGCCAACGACATCACACTGTGCAAATGATGTGTTTTGTTATTTTACTTAAGAGGCTGTCAGAGTGTGCCGGACTGAGGTAAAATCTACTTCTTTGAACGGCCACAAACCAAAAATTACACAATCTGCTCAAAATAATTGCCACTGGTGTTTGTCTTCCTGTGGCGAGGTGACCATACTGACGTTTTTCAAGCCTGCAGCACTGGTGCTTTAGATCAGAAACAAGACTTCACACAGCTGACTGTTCACCCACTACTGCTGAGAGAGAGCACAACACCATCAGATCAGTCCTGACCTTCGCAACGATTTGTTGGCATGAGAATCTATATGTGTGAAACAGCAATCAACTCAGAAACACAGAAGAAGTAGCAGCCTCCCTTTGTCAGACAATCTTTGGTCAACAAACCTCACAGACAGCAACATTCGACTTAGCAAATCCAGACCATTCAAACCTGATTCAAATCAAGACCAGATTCATTTTCTTTCAATTTCTTTTCAATTTTTGGTGAAAATGAATCGTATTTTCTGAAGAAAATGTTGTTCTGTTCTGGTTTCCCCCTGATGTGTTGCTCTGCTTCAACTCTCTGTGATTTACGGAGCTCATCAATGTACAGTAAAGTAAATTATGCTAACTGTTAGCTAGGGTTAGCTAGTTAGCTCAGTTAGCTCACCAAAAGGGCACGAGAACCAGAGTCAGGTGATTGGGCAGTGTAACCAGCCTCAGCAGCCTCAACCAACATCATGGCAGAGGAAAAGACACCAAAGAAGACTTTTACAGAGGAAACTAAGAGGCCAAGCAAGAGGCCACCAGACAAGAGTAAATGTTGGACTGGCTTTTATTAAATTAACAATATTAAATACGAGCCTGTAAGACAGATGCCAAACTGGCCTTCTTGGTGTTGGACTAGTAAGTAATATAAGCTCGCTCACTTCATGTTTGGCTGTGTTAGCAAAGTTGGGGACTAACTATTTTTTGATTGTAAGTAATGTCATCAATAAGAAATGCATGTGTACAGCAGTCCATATTTAGCAGTATATGAGTGAATAGAAAAGAAATACCTATATAACCTAACATAATGCTGCTTTACAACTACAATTAGTCAATCAAAAAATTTAAAGTAAATGAATCAGCAACTATTTTTTGAATTAAATAATCTCAAAAAAGCAACATTAACCGATTAAAGCTTCTCGAATGTGAGGATTCACAGCTTTTCTTTGCCATATTATGGTGAATGTAACATCTTTAGCTTTTAGGCTATTGGTCAGGCAAGTTAAACAATTTCAAGACATCACTTTGGACTCCGTGAAGTTGTGGTGGCTGTTTTTCACAACTGTTTTACATTAAATAGACTGAACCAGAACTTTTTAAAATCTGAGATTGTGGGCTTTCTCAGACAAAGCTTGGAAAAGGTGCCCTCCTCTTAGTTTACTTGCTTAGTTTCCTGGATGCCTATGGGTCATTATTATGTTATTTGCTCCTATAGACACTCAACAATTATGCCAAGATGCCATAATATTGCTGTTGTTTGGAGGCCCTGGGGAAGGGCTGCCTCCCACTTTGAATGAACGTATAATCAATTAATCACAAGAATAGTTAGCAGATTAATTGATGAAGAAAATGTTTATTGCAGCCCTAAAACCATTCCAGATGTAGTAACTGCATTTAATTTAAATGTGCCATAAACTGCCCCCACAGAGCCTGGTGCTTCATGTTATCCTGCATTTTATCTTATCATTATTGTTACTTGTTCAAGTCTTTATCACTGACTTTTTATTGTATTTTATGTAAAGTATTTAATGTCTTCTATTGTCTTCTTGTTTCATTATTGTTCAGTTACCTTGCTGCAACAAGAATTTCCTCTTGAGGGACATTAAAGTTCAGAAGTGAGCATCAAATCACTTTTCCTACTGAACCATAAACACACAGGCATTTTTCTTATTGACAAAGATCCAAAAACACAGAATCGTCTTCCAGACTTTCACAGTAAAGTTTGCGCTGCATTCATTATACTTTTAATTGCTACAGTTCACACTGGCTGACAAGAGTGGCACCAGTGGGAAACAGAAAAAACATTTGTAATAAGACATAACTGTGAAAACATTGTGTGCGCCTTGCTAACAAACTGAAAGAAATGCTCATATAACACATTCACTAATGTTTTGTCACATTAGCAGAGCCTCAGACCATGTTTCACATTCTACTGATCTCTTCCTATACAGCCTGGTAGCTTTGAAACACCTTCCTTTCCCCGTATGAGTCTTCAAACACAGAAGCAAGGCTTTGAACTCAAAGATGATCAGCCTCGCCACAGCTTTCATCTTAAATTTGTGACTTCTGTGGAGTGGAAAAATAATTTGGGTACCAAATGTTGTTGGCGGCGAATTGGATGTGCATGTTTTCCCCTCCAAATAGCATTTTCTACAGAAAACAGCGATGAATTCATTTATTACATTTCTGTTGATAAAGCTCAATTTGCATATGAAAATGTTTGTGTTGTTGCTTAATTTGATTACTATGAAAGCAGGCCTATAAAATAGAATTAATTGGAAAAATTATTGTTGCAATACATTATTTTCCAAATAAAAATGTTTGCTGCCGTTTTCTGAAGAGAAACAAACCACCAGCAATGCCTTACTGTCCTTAAACAAATCATAAATCATGAAAGAAGCACTTAATGAAATGGATAAAACAGTGAAGCTCTGCCTTCCATTAGCAAGCACAGAAACTCACAGACCTCCTAAATTCTAATTTAATAACTGGGCCTGCAGACGCCACATGTACAGATAAGCAGAATAACCTCTTGGAGGAATAGTTCTTTAATTTATTATCACTTTCAGACGCCAGCAATTTAAAATGCAAGATGCATTTCTGCTGAGCTATGAATGCAGGTTGAGGAAAGTTATATATTCCTTTTCTCTGCCGTTTGAGGTAGCACGGAGACATCAGTCACCTTGCCAGAACTGTTTGACAGCCCTATTCTCTGACTTTAATGAAATCCCAACCCAGAAAAAGAGCCAATTTCAATGCTCAGACAATAAACCCTCCACTTCCTTATCCTCTGCCGCATTCGCACAGAGCAGAGCAGGCATCTCCCTGCCTACACTCACATCCAGTAAATCCGCAAAATATCAACTTCAATTAAAAACAATGGGAGCCTAAGCTGTTGAGCGGATCATGACTATATTAACACATCAATAGTCCTCTCAGGAATGTTTAAGAAGCATGCAGTGACATCCGGCTTTCTGACATCCGACTATAGAAACAGATCATTCAGTGAATATGTTATTGGAGATTAAAGTCAAAATCAAAGAGCTACAACAGTTGCAAACTACAAGCCTAATATTAATTCTTGAAGAGGAATTTTACATGAATTACAAGTTTTTCAGTTCCAGCTGTCCTTGTAACATGCTAATGAGAATAACCATCAGAATATAACTTTTTTTTTGATATGTGCAAACTGGTTTTCCCTCCTGTGAAGTAATCTGCTAGAAATATACCAAAAGAAGAAAATTGCTCCCAGTTTGCCAACCGCCAGTAAATAAATGAGAAGAAGAAAAAGTGTTTCTGGCTGGTAATTTTCAAGATGGACCAACATTTTATCCTGGGAACAATATTAGCATTTTTAAATCTTTTAAGGTTTCACAGAAAAGTTGTAGGTTTATACCACTGCTCTCAAACAGATTGGAAATTCTTTCTGATCGGGGCAATTTCTTCCAAGCTCAAGATTAGGCTTCATGTAAATGCCGCTATTAATGTTCCTTTCCTCTGGCTGTAGAGAAAGGCAGCCACTCACAGCTATGTAGGCTGGATTAAGACCGACAGAGTTTTGATACAGATCCTAGTTTGGCATTTCTGTACTGCAATCTCTTATTATTGACTTAGTGACTTTTTGGGGGACGTATTTACCAACTCACACATCTGCAGTGAACCAGTATCGGCCAACGTATTGGACTGGCCGATTACTGGTCTGGCTCTAATTAAGACCATGGATGTCATCTTCCAACTGTAAACAACTACCTAGTTACATAAATCAAAAATAGGTACAAAGACTGGCTACAAAAATTGCACAAAAACACAACCCAAAACACCTGGAATGGGGTCGCTTGTAGAGTTTCACCACAACAGGCAGCTATTTTCAGCAAAAAAAGTCTCTAAAGATGCACTAAAAACTCTCTGTACATTATGTACTCCGCACCAACCAGCAGATAGGTACAGTTGGAGACTAGCTGGTGAGCAAAGTGGTGCATTTAGCAGCTAAGGAGCCAGATATTTCCCTCTGGTGTTGGCAGAGACCAAAAACCGAGCTAAAAGGGAGTTGGGTTACACTTCATTTAGCAGCTTCACATTCGGCAGGTGGCACGATTCCAAATGGATGTTGCTGTAACTGCAGGACGTGTAAATAAGCAACTGTTTCTCGCATCATCTTCAAAGATCATGTGTCAATGTTGGCTTCAAAACTTGTTTTCACTGCCCCCAAGAGGCCAAAAAAAATCATTGCAGGTTTAAATCTGCAAATGTATCAAGCTATCATCATTACTTTTTTTTTACTGAAAGTACATGTTTTATGTACACTGAAAAGTAATCACATTTACAACAATCTAATTTAATTTATTGCATAACCACACATCATTCCAAAGTAATCAACAAAGCAAACAGACAAACAGACAGCAAACTTACAGTAGAATAAAATATGTGGGGAAAAAAAGGGAAATCAAACTGAAGAAAATGAAAAGTCACTTTCAAAAACAGAATAGATATAATCACACTGCCTAAGCTTATAGAAAAGTTTTAAATCCTGCATGAGAAATTGATAACTTCAGTTTAATCTTTGCATTTCCCGTGACAACATCTAAAAGGTCTATGCAGCACACACCGCCACGACTGTATACATTTTTAGCACCGCACAACAAATTGTATCATTGGTGTGATGTAAAAGCATTAAAGCCTTTTTGTACAGCCTTCATAGGATTATTGATCACTTTACGTCTGCAGTATCAATTTTTTTTTGAAACACAAACCTGAAGGGGAAAAGAGATTTACCACATCAGACATTATTGTACCTGAAAAATAATCTGATCCGGCCAACAGAAATGGCCAAGAGCTCACTCAGACGTCTGTCTGAGGCACTCCAAAGCTGCAAGCTGAAGGCCATGTTATTGGTGTGACAGAAACAGTTATGTGTCAAGCTATCGATCCACTCCAAATGGATTAGCGATCATATGTGAACCCTGTTCTATCTTGCTGCACAGCCTCATATCCAAAGGTTTTCAGGTGGGGAGAGCTTATACCCACAGGCAAAAGCTGCGCAGCTGGAGAACAATTCAATCACAAGTCCAGAATATAAACAGCAAACACAACAGCAAAAGGTGACCCTGCAGTCTATCATAAATGCAGCTTTCAAACCCGAGGATTAGTGCGTCTTCCTTACAGTGGAACACAAACCCTCAGAAACACCAGTCGTGTCACCTCCTGGCCCCTCAGATAACAGCTATTACACAGCCACAGAGGACTGTGGGATGGCATTGAGAGATGGGGTGACAAAGGTTGTGGGGAGCAAGTTTTTAATAAGTGCGGCCTGATTCTCGAGTGCAGTGAAATGCTCTGGTCATCTCTCGATAAAGCTCTGTTTGTACGTGGAAGGGGAGTAAACAGGTAGTAGTGTTCACACAGCAGCTTCATTTCAGAGACGTGACAGGAAAACGCTCACGAGTGGAACCAGATGAAGATCCGTCAAAGCCAGGCATGAAATGTTTGAACAGGGATTAGTGTTGGTTTAAAGGGACATACTGCCATGCAGATCACAATAAATGGGAACTAGAGATAATGAGCATTTCTTGTGTTGCTGGATGAGTGAAACAGTTCTGGGTGTGTCTGGATTTGAAGGTTGGGTCTGGTATTCAGCTTTACAAGTGAAGGCAGGTGCAGGTTTGCAAAACTGGACCTGTGCAGGACTCCAACAGAAAACTGAAAAGATAAAGCTTCTAATTGAGTCCAGGTGACTTGGAGGC
Organism: Lutjanus erythropterus; assembly: GCF_056507025.1. NCBI lineage: Eukaryota > Metazoa > Chordata > Actinopteri > Lutjaniformes > Lutjanidae > Lutjanus > Lutjanus erythropterus. The sequence continues at coordinate 28,831,772 of NC_139325.1, read as the reverse complement.
TCCAAGAGAAAAGTCCAAAACTGACCACAAATGCGATCATTTACCCCCTGTGCAGCTAAAGAGGTAGAGCAGGTCATCTCTACTGATCATATGGTTGGTGGTTTGATCCCCACCTTCTCTTGTCCACATGTCAAAGTGTCCTTGGGCAAGACACTGAACCCTGGGTTGCCCCCTAGCCACTGGGTAAACACAGACCAAAACATTCCAAATTGGTCCTGAGCCCAAACAAAATGGGTAGGGTTGCATCAGGAGGGGCATTCGGTAGAAAAAAAAACCCTATGCAACATCAAATATGTGAATCACAAGAGTCAAGATTCCCATGCCGGGTTGGGCAGGGCTCAGTGGCAATCCGCTGTGATGACCACTAACGGGGAGAAGATGAAAGAAGACGCAATGCAATCTTTACACCAGTGCAACGGAAAAAGGAATTTTTATTTTCAGCAAGAAAGAAGGCATTACAATATTATTTTTCCTCTCCTCTGACATGGTGGGATGTCTCTTGGCAACAACTTTGCAATCACATGCAACTTCTTTTTCAGTGTTTCAACACTCAAGTGAAAAGGGAGAAAAATCCTCAATAAAAGCAAAGGGAAAATAGAAGTAATTACAGTCTCAAAGGGGTTCAAATACCTCTTTAATTTTGAAACCCCAACAAAACAACTTTGCATGTAGATTGAGCCTTTACATAACATTCCTTTAATTCTTTAAATGCAATAAAGAAAGAGTTACTAACATCCATAAAACAAATCCTAAAATTGCCTAAACTATTTAATGTGCGTTGAAATGCACCTGTAGGAACATCATCATGATAAGACTGAGTCCTTGGTGCTTTTTTGAACTTAAATTCAGCGAACGGATGCATTTAATCAAACATGTTTCTGTTTTGATCCACCAAAAGCTTATGAAGCCATCAAAAATGCGCTTAATCATAAGCTTGGAAACCTCCTGCTGTGTTGCTTACACCTACTCGTTCCCCCAGAGGGCTGCAGTCATGGAGTCATCTCACTGTGACACCGCTGTTGTTTATGCAGCGCGACGTCAAAGAAACACTCAACCGCTAATAAACAGAAACACTAGAACTGGATGCAGGTAAATAACTTACGGTGCCATAATGTGGTAGAAAAGGTGCATAAATATTGAAAATGAAAAGTCTCTCCGTGTATAAAGCAGCTCTGTTCCCACTAAAGCAGTCCAGGCAAAAAAATTTATGCAGCCATGGCAGAGGAAGGACCTTGAATTTAAGCTTGTCGAACAGGCAAATGTTCCTGTATAAAAAAGAAATGGCTTTAGTACACTTAATGTGATTTAAATAATTACACATATTTCCATAGAAGAATCACAACTAAAATCAGCCTCATCTTTATGTTAAGCTACCGCAAAGAGAGTTCCCGCCACATTCGGAGGTTGTCGGTCCCCTGAGTTCTCAAAGCGCCACAGACCAGGAACACGGTGTTAAAGCAGTTCTGTGCCTCAGAAAAGCTTTCTGTGCTGAGTTTCAATCCATTTTACCCCCTAAAATGTGTCCTGGGAGCGGGAGAAAATGAGTTAGAGCCCGTGCGATGCCTTGCTTTTCTGAGCATGGCCATTACAGAAGATCCACAGAGACAGAGGGAGAAACAAACCAAGAGGTCCGTCTTGGCTGTTTTGTGTGAGATTATTATTTCAACCCTTGATCCTTTCTATTTTTATTGCTTTTCCATTCTTTTGCTTGAATTCCTTTGCCTTGCCCATGCTTACCTTTGCTTAGATCTCTAATCTTTTATTCTCTTTATTGTTTTCTCTTTCTCCATGCCTATTTTTCCATCTCCTCTCCCACTTTCTGCCATCCTCTCCTCTCCTCTCCTCTCCTCTCCTCTCCTCTCCTCTCTTTCTATTTCGGTTTATCTGATGAGCTACTGAAGTGGTACAGTGTACAGACAATGGAAAAAAAATTCAGGTAATTTTTGCCTCTACAAAGAGGCCTGTAACTTGCCGTCTGTCGTTTGCATGAATGACTCACAACAGACGGACAACGTTTTTTGCTTTTGAGCACAACAGGTCAACGTGGACCTATATGGATGAGTCCCTCCCTAGCTGCCAGTTTTTACAAGAAACACGTAAACATGCACAAGCAAAGAGCACTCTGATGTCTGTTTCATGTTCACTTTAACAACCTGCACACAGTGTTGGTACAGAAAGTCACTGAACACTGTCTGGTTTTCCTGCAAGCCAGATCTCAGGCGACTGAACGACTGAAGTCAACTGAGGTCTTGAATGAACACAGATCTTTTTTCTGCCTTTGATACTTTCAGTACAAGAGTTAACAGAAATTGCATTGTTTTAAACAATACTTTTGATGACTTTGACGTGGACCTATACCCATCTTGTACTATTTAGTATTTTAAGTGTTTAGAGTACAGCGGGCTCAATGACACACTTTCCACCAAGAACTAGCTTCTTTAGTCAACAGATACTGTTGATTCTGATATTTGCTAAGTGCGTGCAGCCTCATCCGTTGTGCTGGGATTCGAATGCTTTTTTTCCTCCGGTGTCTGTCTGTGTCTCTGCAAAATGCTGATAAGTCCCAGAAAGACTCATATTACACCCCTCTGTCTCTCTCCCCCTTTCGTGATCATACCCTGGGGCTTTTAGTTATTGCTATAGCATGTGTGTGTGTGTCTGTGTGTGAGGATGCCTGTGTGTGTCTGAAGAGAGGCAGACACAAAGAGAAAACAAAGAAATGGATAGAAAGTAGTAGTTTGATGGGAAATGTGAGAAAAAGCACTAAAGCAAATGGAAGAGAGGAGGAGGGAGTATTTGTTATTAATCTGCTCGGCGGCGGTTCGAGGCAGGTGTCTGCATCTCCGCTCGCATTATTTACTCAGCAGGCTGAGTGAGGCAGTGAAACCTGCAGGTAGCTGACTCTAAAGCAACACAGTTTATCAGAGATTGTAAATACAAGTCTGATAAATACGTACCTCTGTCATGTCCCTTGTCTCATGCAGTGAATGTATGTGACAGAAATGATAAACTGCAATCTGCATTAGCTGCTGCCTATGAGCAGCAGTGGGGGAGATATGAACAATCATAAGCGTCTGAAAGCCGGCTCCTAAAATGGGTTTGAAACCGATTGTGGCAGGATGGTGCATGCAAAAAGGTAGATGTAAAATCACGCACACTTTGAATTTCATTTCTCAGCTGAATTCACTCACATTCCTCTCTGGCGATTTCACTTCCTGCAGCTAACTTACAACTGTGCTGATCAATGGCCATCAGGGCTGAATCCAAACCTACCAAACACACTGTTCCTGATAGATGGTTTTCACTGACCAGACATTGATTAGAGATGGAAATCCAGGCCTAAGCCAGACCTGGTCAATATGTGGTTTTAGCCTGAAGGCCACAACGGCACAGCACTGTTTTCAGTGTGGCTGAAAACCTTTAACCTCGTATTGCCTTCTTTGCAGCTGCATATAAAACTTTTCAGGGTTCAGGAGATGTTTCTTGACCATTTTTGCTGTTTGTCAGCATCTGAATCTTATGTGCAAATTTAGAAAAACAACTAATAAATCTAACCAGCAGGGCCAGATTACCCCACTAGGGGGCCCTAGGGGAAAAAAATTACCACTGGGGCCCAAATTGACCCAATCCGGCTCCTCTCTGCTCTGAGTTCATTAAGTGCATAGAGTAGGGCTGAGAGATTTATCGAATTTCAATTGCAATTACGATTTTGGCTTCCCACAATCATTAAAACAAGAAAATCCAAATAAAACGATTATTGTGCCGCATGCTGCAGTGGCGTGTTGCGTTTTGTCTTGTGTTGTACTGTAAATGGAGCGCACCCTTCCAGCCAGTTTTGGTTTCAGCTTGTGCTGACTGAATTTAAGTTGGTAGGACAGTTACATGTTCACTGCTGTTTGTGTTAAAATTATAAAACTTATTCCACATATTTGTCAGCTGTTTTAAGCTGGGAGAGAGAGGGAGACAAGCGGACACTTTTTTTTTTTGGCAGGCTCATGGCCAGAATCCCAGAACTGTGAATTTGAAACAATCATAGCAATTCATGGCACAGTTCCAACAGGTTCAAAGAAGTGTTTGTCTCTCGCTGCTGACTGCCGAAAAGGTCCCATGGGGGACACCGGAAGGGTAGGGAATTCGTCTCTCTATGGTGCATTAATGTTTTAATCAGCAGGTGTTGCTGCGGAGCTTTCCAGTCATTTCAGCCATGTTTCCAACTGAGCCGCTCCCCTGTGACTGTTTAAAAAACATCTTAAAAATACATTACAACACAATTTTGTTTTCTATGCTTAGGCCTGGTGAGGCTCACCTTAGACCTGGCTTGTAATACACTGAGAGAAAACCATTTCACGTTTTGTTCTATGACAAAATATGGCAATAAATATTCAACTTACGATTCTGAAGATTTTATGTGTCTTTAAAAAAATGATTGCTAACAAGTGGCGAAATGAGACCACAGAGGTTGTTGGACATTTAATATCACCTTGCCAAACACTAGTCATTTAGTGGTGGTGATGTGAAGTCATATGACTGTGGTGTAGTTTGTTTTTAAGCTAATGTTAGCTTTTTAATTATGATGATTTCATTTATGTGCTCATTTGTGAAGATTTTCTTGCTGAACAAAACATGTAAGTATAGACTTTTGTTCGCCACAGAGCTTATTTTCTGCATTAATCCAACATCCAATGCAAAAATCCCATTGGCTTTTTTAGGAGGGAACTGGAGCAAAGAAAAACTTACAGGTTTGCCTACAAAAAACAAACCAACCCTGCAGCACTCTCTAGCCTCCTATCTTCAGTGCTGAAATGCTACCACACTCCCTGTGTGTGTTCCTCAGTTTATAATTTCATTAAAACACCATCTTTTTTTGGTATATACAAAACATTAGCATACTAGCAACAAAAGAGTAGTTGAATATATTGGGAAAAATGCTTATTGATTTGTGGTATAGAGTCAAACAAGAAGATTCCACTTTCATACCTGAAATTAAATATAATATGACTGTCAACAGCAGGCTAGCTTAGCTTAGCATAAAGACTGAAAACAACTAGCCTGGCTCTGTCCAAATGAAAGCTTACTAATTAACACGTTATCTTGTTTGTTTAATCCGTACAAAAATAGAACTGTACAAAGGACAATTTGCTGTTTTACACAAGGTTATGTGGCCGACAATTTTCTTGGCTGGGAGCAGTTGCTAGGCAACTAGTGGAAATTCCAGGAAGTTACTGCTGCCAGCCAAGAAATAGTCTGGCACAAAAAACAGTGGATTTAACCCGTGAAGAGCACCAGCGCAGTAGTTGATGTGTTGTATGTAATCAGGCCAAATCCTGCTTTAATTAAAGGTCCAGTGTGTAAGATTTCTGGGGATTTATTGGCAGAATATGGCAGGTATGTTTTCATTAGTGTGTAATCATCAGAAAGTAAATTATAATATAGCTTTTTTTGATGACACATTTATATCTACAGAGGCAGAGGGTCCTCTTCCACAGAGTTCACCATGTTGCACCATCATGAGTCTAAAGTGATCCCAAATAAACAAACCAAACACTGGCTGTAGAAAAAGCCAGTGGGCAACGGAGGGCAGTATATCATTCACTTTGTTACAGAGACATCAGACCTACAGAGGCTCCATACCTACACCAGATTCATTCTTTATTTTCCTGCAGAGGAAATTTGTTTTCACAGTCTGTACAAAAAATAAAATTAAATTCAAAACAAGGTATAAACAAACAAGCCCATGACAATAACACAAGTCCTCAGTGTGACCAGGCCGTTTAATTCAGGCATAGCTGAGGGCAGAAAAACCCCAAGTCCCTCACATAATGATGAATCCACTTTAACGGCATTACAGACGGCTAGGGGTTGCAACTTAAAATTAGTTTCATCATAAATTAATCTGCAGATAATTTTCAAAATGTATGGGTTAATTGTTTGGTCTTAAATTTCAAAAAATGTGAAAAATTCTCATGACAATTTCCCTGAGCTCCAAGAGATGTCTTTAAATCGAACTGAAAAAGTTTGGGAGCCCCTGGGTTAAATGTCTTCCTCAAGAGTATGTTTACCATCTCAACTGAAAAAGGGAGGCAGTGTCTGTATCTCTCACCCAACATTTTTACAGCCAGTTCAAGGATACATACTGACAATGTCTGAGGTCCATTTTAACCTCTGGCTGTAGCTGCTTCCCTCCTCCTCCCCTCCCTTCACTCAAGTGGGAGCTACAGGGTTCCCTCTTCGGTGGAGAGGGAAGATGAAGTTAGCAGTGATCTCATCCTATGAAAAACATACTGACAAAGGCCTGAGACAAGCTCATCCTGGTCCCCTTGTCCTGGTACAAAGTCATCCCTGGCCCATTTTCCCCCAAAGCGTCCATGAGGTGAAAACTGAACAGCGCAATTATTCAAGTTCCTGACTAATCTTAGATTCCTTTTTTCTGTAAGCAAAGGGATCGCCTCCACGCTGGAACAAAAGACAGGGAATGAAAGAGGAAAGACAGAAGCAGAGCAGGGGATGAACTCAAAAGAAGGCATGGATATCAAGGGAAACCGGAGGAGAGCACAGAGGATAGAGAGTAATAGAAAGAGGACAAAAGAGGAAATAAGAGAGGCTGGGGATAGAGAGAGAGAAACAGAAAACCTCTGGGGTCTTGGGAGCTTTGAATGCGATGGTGTGTTTATCCCCGTTCGCTTCTAGCATTTACACCTAAGAGTGTACTGGAAGAGGCTCAATAAGGACGCTCTTCTCTTCTCTGCTTTCATTTGTCATTTTTATTTTCTTTGCATATCCAGGGAGTTTCTATGAGCCTACACTTCCATTTTCTATATCACTTTTCCTTATTCTCAAGTAGAGCATGGCTGATATAATGGCGCGATATGGGTCGATCACAGATTTATTGTAGTGGGATATATGTTTTCTGATACGCACCGATATGAAAGCTTTATTTTACATATAAATATAATGCAGAAAACTGTGCTTGGGTATAGATTTAGCCCAAGAGGACCTCCCTGGCAGGTGTAACTGCAGAGAAGCTGTTTACAACCTGTTCCTAAATGACTGACAGTGTTCAGCAACTGACATACAGTGCTGATGATTATTTAGCTATTTATTTTGTTTTTTCAGTGTTCATTTAATTGAAGTGACAATTAATTTGAACATTTTTAAGAATATATAAGTCTAGTGAGTACCTACAGTCATAGTGGTGCAAAATCTGTGCACAATCCACATGAAAAAATCAATTGTAATTACAGCTCAAAAATACACTATATTGGCCATCGATAACCCGTGAATTTTTCTGCTCTAAAATCGCTATCGGTTTCAAAATCCCATATTGGTCAGGCTCTGTTCTCAAGACTATATAATCAGCAAGAGAGGCAACAACTTGCACAAATGATACAGAAAATCATGCTAATGCAAGAAACAGTCTTTTTCTGCCAGAGGGGTCCTTGAAAACGGAACAAACTTGGCTTGATCATCAACTGTTTTTAATTCTTTAGTGGAGAAAACTGCATTGAAGAATGAGCATCAGGAAAGTCTTGTAAATGTGGATTAAAAAAACGGGAAGGTACTCGAGTTGGTGGGTTGTTTTAAGAAGGTAAAGAGAGGATAGAACAGTGGCTGTACTAGTGTTTGAAGTAGTGGTTAAAACAGTCCCTGGAGCCATCAGTGGTACTACAAACAGCTGACGATTAAGGAAAAACACTGAGCAAAAGAAAACTCACAGGAGAAAAAAACCCCCAAAACTGTGAGGTTAAAGCTGGTATAGTAATGTGTGATGGAGAATGGAAATGTGAAGGAAAAAGAGGGCGCTGAGAAAACACTTTTGTTTCAAACTGAATCATATTAGCTCAATTAGCATGCAGTAAAGGCCCCGTTATAGAGCTGTTCGCACATAATATACAGTATGCACACACATACAAACTCATCACGCTATCACGAGTGCCCAATTCCATTTTATGACTACAGCGCTAATTTCCCTAATGCATGAGCAAGCGCTCGAGTAAGCTGGCAGAAATCAAATCCAATCGAATTACAAACACCTGGATGGAGAGGGAAGTTGAAAATGTTTTTTTTTAAAAGAAAGAAGAAAGTGCCATCACTGGTGAAGCTGCCCTGTAAATAGTGCCAGGTGCAAAATCAATAAACCAGATATAAAAACAAGCCGCTTGAACAGACAGATAAAGTCAGAGCTGTAAATTCTCTCGAAAATAAAAGAGATGGCTGTTTAAGATGACAGCGTTTGATTTAGCAGAAATTTAATGGCACAAAGATAAAGAAGTTAGAAAGAGTTATACGGCCAAACAGAATGTAGGGGGATGCTTTGCACCAGCAGGGAGGATGTCTCACCTGTCCGCTTCCAGGGCACTTGGATAATTTAGGGGAGGGACGAACGAAATTGAGGGGGAGGCAAAATTAAATTGTGCCTTGGGGACCTCAGTCTGTTAAAGAGTAGAGAAAGTCAGTGAAAGGCAAATTTAATAGACTAAAGGCATATTTAATAGGCTGCGGTGTATAGACACAGAGCTGGCACTGTGAAAAATACTGTGAGCAAGAGGCCAGAACTTTCCAAACTATTTTATATTAAATCATTTGAAAAATTACGTTTAAAAACAATTGATATTAGAAATATGTGTTTCCCCTACCATTACTTTGGAGGGGTGAGCCATACCCCAAATGTACCCCCCCCCCAACCCCTTTTATTTATGTTATTTACCTAATTTATGTGCACTCATTTTATTTTAGCTCAGTCCGAGTCTTTACTGTCATTTCCAGTTGTGATTTCTCCCCTCCTTCCTCTCTACTGTTCACTGAGTTCGGGTCTCCACACACACGTGGGGCAGCGGAGCAGGCGAACTAGTGATGCGAGGATGGGCTTTGGGTTCATCCAAATCAGCATGTATGCATAAATCAACCACCCACCACCCACCCAAATGTATTATTTTCTTCACTGTAGAGACCCATACCTCTAGCAGTGCCTTGGGCTACATTACCTTTTAAATGATGTCTAACAGTGCGAGCTTTCCAGGGGATTTCTTTGTTGTATGTTGTATTGATGCATGAGCGTTGTCTTTAATGATTTACTTCAATGACTAGAGAGGCTACTTTCAGTTATTTTCAACGTTTTCATGTGTGCAGTAATGTCATGGCAGCAAATATTATGGGAGATTTAAGCACCAAAAATAAAAACTGTAGTTGAAGGTTGTCAAAAGTATCAGTACTTCAGTACTTTTAAATACCACTTTGTTTAAAACAATACGATACTAACATTTGACAGTATCAAAAATACTGAGGATCTACGTGTTCATTCGAGACCTCAGTGCAGTTCAGTCTTTATTTTCCTGTCAGAAATGTGGCTTGCAACATAGCAAAAACAATACTCAGTGACTTTTTCTGTACCAGTACTGTGTGCAGATTGCTTTTTTTTTTAAAGAAAGAAAAAAATCTTATTTCCCTATGCCTAGGACTTTTTTTCTTTTTGTCGTGGTGTCAAAAGAGGTAATGAGTATCTTTTTTTTAAAGATAGCATTATGACAATGTTTAAAATTCTGTCATTATGACAACCCTAATATGGTTAAACTTGACAGGACGAAATGATGAAACTGTCCAGAGGAAACAGAATTAAATAATCAGTGAAGTTGCGCTGCTGTGTGTCATGCATCAATGTGCCTACAGTGTCTCTCTTTTGTACTTACTTACTCAATCCAGTCGAACCAAAGCTCACCAGCTAGTGAGCTCCATAGAGCGCACACATCTCGCAGCAGTTGTTGTGATGTCAGCAGTCAGCAAGGCACTGATATCTGATTCTGTAGGTTTGTGCTTCATATGAAGTAGGTTTACAAAGTCACTGTACTGCAACTGTCAACTATTTTTATTATCAGTTATTTGTTGCAGTCATTTTTAAAGCATAACTGTCAAACATTTAGTAGTTCCATCTTCTTAAATTTAAGGATTTGCTGCTTTTCTTTTTCATTATTATAGTAAATGGTGATGGTATAGTTAGTCAGTTAAGTTACAGTCCTAGGTGCAGTGCAGCAGCAAAGGGCAAGCATCAGTAAACCAAGTGTATGAGTTAGCACCAACCACCCCTGTGGCCCATTTCCCCCCCAAAGCAGTCAACATAGGGGAACCACTATTTTTTCATTCTGGCAGAGAAGAGGGGATAGAATTTAGTCTGGTGGTTTGAGTTGAATTTTACATATTCAAGATATACACTGTATGCACAGTTGTTCAGCTATCAGGAGCATTATAACACACCTGCATGATAAGACAGACCACAGGCTACTCGCTGTGGGACTTGGGGGGTAAGTGAGTTTGTATGGCCGATGTAAGGGCATTTCCAAAATCCATAAATACACATATACACACATATACTTCCACTTTCATCCTGAGGCTGATAAACAAACACCCTGGGCAGAGACAGCGGTCCCTACAGCCCCATAAAAGCAGCAAAATAAATACCTGCTTCCACAGCACAATTCATCTTTACTGCTTAAGGTGGTCACAGCTCTGGCCCCCTGCACTCATCCACCCCGATCCCGGCCTCGCCACCATGACTTACGGCCCTATGACTGATGAGTGTGTGTGTGTGTGTGTGCACATGTGTGTATTTGTGTGCTCTTTTATGGCTGGTAGGAGACTACAGACAGAGGGTTTCTTAAGGCATAAAAAGACCTCTATCACAGTGGGGTCACCTAAGCCACTTTACATGGCCTGGAGGGGGAACATAAACTGACAAGCAGTGGAAAAGCCCGAGTGGCTTTACTGGTTGTAAAAAGGAGGAGAAAAAAATCCTCCATGAAGGGCAACAGTTAAAAGTAAAAAAGCCAAGTGTGGCAGAGAGTCCACCTACACATAAGATAAGAATCAATATCTGTTTGCTAATTCATGTTGTTCATTTCTTTACTGCATGAATATAAGATATCCCATCATATTAAGTTGGACATGCTAATGTTATTGACTTCTCAAACACAAGCTTCAAGGCTGCTGATGATGCATAACATTAATTCTGTATGGAGAAATTTGTTATCACTACTATAAATATTAGGCTTAAGGGAGGATAATTTCTTGCAAGGTCACTGAAATTTAAAAAAGTTTTGTAACTGATCTCTCAACTAGTCTTAAACACACTGATGAGAGGCAGAATGAAACTTTTTTTTTTTGAAGCAGAAAAACAACCAGAAAACACTCAGACAAACAGATCATCGCTACTTTGAAAGCAGAAGTCTTTCTGATGTTTGTCCGCATGTCTCCTTCCCAAAAGCTGTTCCAACTCCACAGTTGGGCGACAGTAAATGCACAAAGAAAGAAGACCACAACAAATCTGTGTTGGTGTCTCACTGCGTGTAAGTTGCATTAAAAACAAACATGTTTGTTCAATTTGCTTAACGCTCATGGTTCTTTAGAAACAAGAGTAACACAAGCAGGAAAGTTCAAAAGATTTTTTGTTGCTTCATTTAGTTTCTTGAGCTCCTTTGTTCCTGGGACAATCTTGTACAATCAAGTCCCTTTTTTGGAGAGTATAACAACTGTGATGGCTGGGGTGCGGCTGCAGAAAGAGAAACTGGAAAGAAAAGGGAGAACCGGCACAAAGGGTTAACTCCGGGAGAACCGACCCCTCCTTTCCTTTTGAAACCTCTGCCAATTTTCTCCTTTCCTGTTTCCTGTATTTAGATACGCTATGGTCTATGTCCAAAAGAAAAACAAAATTTGAAAATGGTTAAAACACGTTGCATGTGGATCTCGAAAAGCAACATACAGTCACATTTTCAGTTAACTAAGGTAAAAACACTAGCTAATTAGCTAGCTTATCTACATCAACAGTTGTTTTAGACAGCTGGTCAGCTAGTTTTGTTCTGTAGCAAAACGCTAGCTAACTAGCTAGCTAATCTAAAACAACTGTGGTTAGTTCACTAGGATAGGAGGAAGTTGATCAAGTGTCCTCTGCGTACCAAGCTTGCTCAACTGTCACTGGAGCGCAGAGCAAGAGGGGGCGGGACTTAGGAAGAGTAAATTATGTGCCCCATGCTCTGAATGCCACAAGATGGTGACTGTAACATGTGTTGGCTGACAGCACAGATGCCTTATCATTGGTTTATGAAAATCTTGATACTGATTTGGGGGTAGTTAAATGGCTGGATAACTACCTATAATACCTATCATATCTACCACCTGTCATGTCTAAGGTTTGTCCTATTTACCGGAGTAGAGAATGAACGTTATGACGGCATGATGGCATTATTTTGAGTACTGGCCAAACTATCAGGTGTTACCAGGGGAACAGGGTTATAGGTTGTGAAAAACTTTTTTGATTGCAAAATTCATAAAAATATAAGTTAATGGAGGGGGGCATGGTTTAAGTGGGGTACTACCTTTCACTGGGGTTGTACTTTTCCCTGGAAACACGCCCCTTGTTTCTTTTCAGCCCCGGATGACCCAGCCTGGTGAAGTCAATGGAGGGAACATCAGAGAACATCACGCCTGTCTGAGCAATGAGCCCACACACGCCTGCTGCCGCCCGTTACTCATCTAACAGGACACGGAGGCAATGACTGACACGGATGATACTTGTCAAATATGCACAAAGTATGATCAGTCAGTGTAACATACGCTCACTGCAAACAGAAAATGATGTTTCTCCTCCACTGCTGCTCGACTTTGATTTCTGTGCTAACGCTGTAGTTTTTGAGTTCAGCTACTTTTCTTTGCACAAAGTGAAAGGACTGCAGATCCTATTGATTCTGCTCCTCCATCCGTCTCTTAAGTAAAATGCATTAGCTCTATCTGTCATTCCACTCAGGCCCCATCGTGACAGTGCTCTATGAATAAATATGCAGTAATGTAATGTAAATGTAAATGTGATGGCTGTAGGTTTAGTATCAGCCGTGCAACACAATCAGATTGTCCTCTGATTATCAGCGTGACTCCGACCTAATTCAAAGTCAAGAGGAACGAGAGGAGTTCACTCTCCTGACGAGGACTGACCATCGTTACAGAAACTGCTGCTGAAATCAAGGGACTCATCATCAAGAGAGGAGGAGAGAAGTTAAACTTGTTTCACTTAAACAAGAGCAATAAAGATTTGCTTTTTAAGAGCGACAATTTCAACTGGTCGGGATTTTTTGTTTTTTACAAAAATAGATATCTCATACAGCCTCATACCAAACTGATAGACAGCTTTTAATAATTTGTTTATGATTTGATCTATCTTGTTTTTGCAGAGTGTACGAGAGGAAAAATCAGTGCACATCCTTAAAAAACCTCTTAAAATTTCTGTGGTTTGTCTCCTTGTTTTTATATACCATCTCCTCCATCTCCTTTATGCTCCTTCTCTCACATCTTTCTCCTTAAAACATTTTGTGGCTATTTTTATAAATAAAGTTTGCTTCTGTGCTTACTATTGAAGGTCATCACTAAACAGAACTCACTGTTTTCAAAGTGAGTCAGCAGTGTTTTGAAACAACTCTACATTTTAAAGTTTGTCTCTAAAAATATTGTATAATCATTATTATTGAATAATGTTACCCAAGGACATTAGCCAAAGATGGGATGTTTTGCTTCAGTGTTAAAAAAGGACAAAACTGAGGTTCTCAGACAATTTTGTTCTTTGAAGAAATAAAGAAAATTGCTGGCTCTACTGCACATCTTCATATATCACATGATGTGATATACTTATCAATATAAGGATAATTACTGAAGCATGATGTCCACAGTTCGAAAGCAACAATATTACAGAGACAATAAAAACAGCACCTGGGACACAAAGATACAGCATCCGTAGAGAAAATTATCATTGCAAATGAAATTATTATGTCTAAAAAAATAAAAAATAAAAACCGGGCTGCAACTAAGGAAAATTCTTATTATTGATGAATCTACAGATTATTTTCATAATAACTCGATTAATCAATTAGTCTATAAAAAGTCCACAGTGATGTTTTCAAAATGCTTCTTTTGTCCAACCAACAGTCCAGAAAACAAAGATTCATTCACCATCATAAATGACAAAGAAAAGCAGAGAATCCCTACATGTAAGAAGCTGGAATTAGCAAATGTTTGAGAAAAAAAAGAAAAAAAGCTGGCAAATATTTTTTTTTTTTGGATTGACTAATTGTTGCGTCTCTAAAATAAAATGAAGTGTTCAAAGTGTGTGTTTGTATATTCCCATTGCAGTATACTAATCAGAAAAACGTTTGCATTTGCACAGCAGTTTGCAGTTATGCAACCCGTAACTAAATGAATAATTAAAACTGATTGTGGCCAAACATGTTTTTTTGGTTTTTTTTAGTGTGCAGGGAACAACTCGCAGAACTTCTATGGAAGAGTTACTGACACAAAGTTATTAAATTATACTTATTATATAGAACACGAAAAACTTTTTTTAAAAAGTCTGAGAAATTTGTGTGCAGTACAACAATTATGGCACACAATGCCAGCAGCCTTTGGTTATTTTTGACCACAGTCACATACACACATAAACAAACCAATACTAACAACTACAGGTGCCATCAAATGTTTAACACTTGGTACTTTAAGTATTAATGAATATTGTCCTCCAATATCAATAACATGAATCTGACTTTCCCACAGTGCTTTGAATCTGTGGAAAATAAGCCAGGAAGCAGAACAGAAGGGGTGACGTGTGGTAATTCTAAAACGCACAAATGCAATAAAACTGAGTGTGCAGAACTGTAGTGAAAGCCCACATGAATGTGGTGCATGTTTCTGCAAAGAAAACTCTGTCACACACATTTATATGTAAATTACACACGCAGGAAGGTTTTGACGATGTCAAAATGTCAACATGTATTAAGTCAGGGGAAATGAGCCACTCATGTCATCTTTTTAACCACACTGTGCTCTGAGGCAACCTGTGACACCTTCTCCTGCAGCTGCTGAATAATGATACATACACAAGAGAGGGGAGAGAGAGCGGTATATAATGTATACAGGATAAGGAGACAGAGTGAGTGAGTGAGCTAAAGAATACAGTATACCAGCAGGGGATCGCCGCTGCTTGAACTGGCCACTCATACATATGCAGTCAGTCACAAGGAGAGCACACCCTGATTTAAATGCACCATGGACCAAATACTAAACAAATAGTAGAGGCAGGAACTGACAAGGACCTTCTGACACAATACAACTGGAGCTGATTGAAGAAAGAGAAGCTATGTTGACTTTAAAAAGGTCCCGCCTCCAACACTGAAGTGTTGTGAAAGAATTAAATGCAAATCCAAATTCCTCCCTGGTTAGAGACTTCGCCGCACACCAGCTAGCTCATGCTTGTGTGACTTCGAGTATAATTTTTTATGTATGAGAGCCCAAGGTACAATATCGCCTTTATTCAGGACTCTGGGGGCTCTGTGTTATGCTGCTCACCAGTTCCTTCAAGCTCTGCATATTGTGAAAAGCAAACAACTACAGAGACCCTGACTTGTGTGGAGGAGCTCCATGCACCCTAATAATCTAGGATATAGGGAGAGAGAAAAGTCACTGCTACACAGCCCTGGACTATGAAAACTTTCTAGTCACAACAAGGTAAAAAGCAAATTTCATCCCCGTTTTTAGCTGTTGAGGTGCTCTTAAGCAACAAACTGTTGATTCGGGAAGAGCAATATTTGGCTTATATAAATGCAGTTTTCCATCAGGCAGGGCTGTCTGACAAAAATGAATAAAATGGTGCTCCTTCAAACTGGGGTTGTGCCAACCAGCATCTACTGTAGCTAATGTGCTGACTATTAAAAGTTACCTCATCGAACCCCATTTCAAATGATCCAAACTATTCTTTTAATTTACTCACATTTCAGGTCTGGTTTACCATGTTCAGCAGCTTAAATAATTATCTCTATTTGGCTGCAGTGACATTTCTTTCATTTGACATTTATTTGCACTCTGATATGATAATATGGATTATGCGTATAATCACATAACTAATCTTTTAAACACCTCAGAGCGTTAATGTGTAAGTAAGCATCCAGATAAGAGTTCATATGAGGTGAGAGCAGCATATATCTCGAATGAAATTAAATTCATTATATTCAGTATTGTGTGCATTTAGCTGAGTCATCCATTTCATGCAGAGCGGCCTACAGCTAATACATCAGCAAGTGATAACAAGCACAAGTCACAGTTAATGAGGACCCTGCATGTGCTGGGCTGCATTATTATTACTGCATGATAAAGCCACACCAGTAACTGGCCATACTGGTTTAATCAGCCAAACATGACATAGATGCAGATGTAATTTTAAGTCAAGAAGAAATGAAAAATGTCCCTTTAGATGACATCACTGATCCTATTGCGCACTTACTACTTAACATATTAGGGCTCAGACGAAACACTTATCTCCTGTTTCAATATTATCATGATACTTTGGTGTAAATTCGATATGTACTTCTTGAGTGTTGCGATTTGGTGGTGAGATTTTGATTTGCTTTTTAAAAACAAGATCGTGTGAAGAAGACAGTATATCATTATTCATATTTCCAAAAACACAGCATGTCACTTGCCAGTCAGCCTTTTTTTTTTGTTTTATTTCAGCAGGATCAATGCATTAGTGCAAATAAAATTAGGATATAAAATATTATTGGAAGACCGCTTGAACTGCTGCATTTAGCTGTTCTTGCTCAGCAAGCTGATGCTATGAGAAAATAATGAATAAAATGATAGATAAGATGTCTCAACCCTTTGAGGCTGCTGAAGCTGGTCAGTGTGGAGCGTTGAAGCCAAAGTAGAAAATTAAGTTAGTTAGCATTAAAGAGCAATAAAGAATAGAAACTATATGCCTCTAACTATGAGCACCCATGTCAGTTTATGTTAAGCATGTTAAGTAAAATGGATCAGTTCATTAAGATAATATAACTGTGATGCTAATATTGATTGGTGTGTTACTGGTGATTACCATTAAGTTAGCATCAAGCTAACCGGTTAAGCGCTAGTTAATTTGCAGAAAAAAATTGAGTATGCAATCCAAAAATGGATTCTCAAAGCCAAAATACGATTTAGGAATTGTTTCTTTGTATTCTTATATCTAAATCCAATGTTTTTTTCATCCTATAAAACAAAATAAATCAACCAATTATATCATGACATCCACCAATCAATGAATCTTGATCTTTTACAGGCACAGAGATAAGATTCATGGTGACACGCCCACTCGGCTATGACAATGTTCACAGTGTAACAACAACTCTAACCCGGGATTTACACCAGGCGTACCTGCGCCGCGGAACGGCTGCGCCGCGGTTTTGCTCCGTCATGCACATGACTTCAATTTACACCAGCAGCGTTTCAGAAGCGTTTCAGCAGCGGAGCGTTTTGCCCGTGTGATTATGTTTACTTGCTCTAATTTTGTTGATTAAGTCCTCTTTCCTTGCTCTTTGTGCTTCTACCATGGATAAGCAGGCTACGTAGTTAAATTGTTTATTTTCTGTCTGTCTTTATAATCGCGAGTCTGCACGGGGTCTTTTATTTTGAAAATCAACCGGATTCTCCCCTGTTTTCCGTGCCTGACTTCCTGCCCGTTCGACCAGCTCTGTGCCAACTGACGCGCCATCCGTCGAAAAATAGACTCGCTGCGTATTCTCCGCGAAGCGGAGCGCCGAGCCGCTTCTGGGACGCTGCTGAGACGCACCGCAGCGCTTCTGGTGTAAATTACAGCACTGACTAGAATGGGTTCTATTTCTTTGCGTGCCGGGGCACAGCCGTTCCGCGGCGCAGCCGCGCCTGGTGTAAATGCGGGGTAATGCAACTCTGCAGAGACACACTACTTCAAATACAAAGGGGTTTTAAATCATGATGGTAGAGGGCTCAGTGGTCGATGACCGTCAGCCATCAGCCCAACCAGGACGCCCACTTTTTAACACTCAAATCAAATTACAACAACATTACACTACTGAGTCTCTTGAAAGGCTGTGTCATCTGAACTTGAAGAAGAAGAAGTTGGGTCAGGACTGCTGGCCACCACAGCAGATGCTCCACTGGTCCTGCTCACCATCACCGTCACTGGGCAGTGAGATTAGGATTTACGACCTGTAGAAACACTGCGATTCCACCTCAGTAATTACACCTCAGGAGGGACAGAGATGATAGTCAGTCAGTCAATCACTGCATTGATTCTTCTACAGCAAACCTCAGTGTGCACGCCGCAGCCTTCCCTGCCATCATCTTCCATCATGATGACACACACACACCAGCACACCATCACTCTGCTTTTTCAATCACCTTTTGTGACATTTGTGACGTACTGTGTGCGCACGGGTGTGTGCGCACACACACACACAGCCCACCCATCGAGCCAATCCCATTACCGACAGGAGCTCATTGGTTCTTAACCCCCGCAACCCCGTCGCAGACTTCACTCTGTTGCGTCGTTTCCTGTTCCATCAGTCAGGGGCGACATGGCAGCAGGACTACAAACCAAGGACGACAACAGCGTCAAGTCTTGCTCTCCATTACAGAAACATGAAAACACCTCCTTCCTCCACCTCCTTTTTCACTGTTCACAGAGCACAACAGCAGGGCCATGGCTTACTGCTGTTTAGAAGAAGGTTTCCTGTTTTCTACAGTTCCTGCTAGAGGCCACATAATGACAAACTGTGATCAATTTGTTCGATTAAGATCTTTATACAAATAGTCTCATGGAGGATTAACCTCTATAACTGAGGACAAAATGTCTGGGTTTTTATGCACAAATCTTTACCTTCCAAAAACAATATTTCTTTGTGTAAATTTGTGTTTAAAAGAGTAATTATATGCACACCACACATGGATGCAAATCTATTGCAGTAGATAACATGCAAGTCCCAATTAGATCTTGGTCAGGTCCATCTGTCTTGGCATGATCACTGCAAGTAATTTGATGAGTTATTACCAACACAAGGCATGACAATGGCTCCTTTTAACATTTGCTGTGTGAACATGTGTATGTCAGTGTGTCGAGGTGTTAAGGTGTAATATCTTGTGCTTCAACTTTCCTAAGAAAAATCTTAAATAAATACTACAGGAAGGCTTAAATGCTTAAAGGGATTGTTGGGCTTGTTTTAAGTGGGGTTGTATGAGGTGCTTATCCATAATATACAGTAGACAGTAGAGTACAGTAGATGCCAGTCGGCATGACCCCGGTTTTGACAAGCAGAGAGGGGCGCCAGCATGGAAACTAAGAAATGTACTGCTGTGGACAGGGTCAGCAGAAAAACTTTAGCCACTTGAAAATAGATCCACCCAGAAAAACTCAGTATCACGCTATAATAAGAGTATTTTCACTGCTTTACCTTGCAGTCAGTCCATATAAGCCAAATATCACTCTCTCCACAGCAACCAAACTCCTTTAGGAAAATCAGTAAGTTAACCTTTCAGAACATGTGAGTTGCTGCATCGCTCTGTTAGTCTGTTTGCATCATGGACTTTTTTTTGTTTTGCTATTTTACGACAACGTTTTGTGCTAATCAACATAACCTGAACTTGCATCAATGAACTACAACAGAATAGACAAACAACATATGGTGCAAGAGAAACCCTGTTATAAACAGGAAAAAATGAGCGTGAATTCTGCTCAGGTAAAGTTATCTACAGCAGCTGAGACTTCTTATTTTTCACCTCTGCTGAGACAGCAAAGAAAGACTCCACAGGGGATTCCACCCACATCTCCCTGATAACACACACACTCAGATAACACTTTCACTTCATTACATGTGACACACAATCTCCCTGCTCCTAATCAACCACGGTACGGGACAGCCACACTGTACAAAGCCCCCCCCCCCCACCTTCCAGGTACAAATTCCCAAAAGATGAAAATCATTTTTTGAGGAAAGGATCTGAGGTAAAGGAGCAGAGCTGCGGAGAGAAGGACTACACTGTTCTTTGAGAGAGGGCAGCCGTCGAGATAAGACCGTTATCAGATAGACGAGGGAGATGAGGAGGCAGGGTGAAGGCGGAGGGATATGATCCCCTAAATACCTCCACTGTTGCTGCCAACAATATTGAGACTCATTAAGAAAAAGGAATTGTTTGAAAGTCCTTACATTGGGGGAAAGATACGTCGAGTAATTAAAAGAGGAGAACCTTTTGAAGGGATTAGTTGAGAACTTATTCTTGAGTTTCTTTGGAAAAGAGTGTTTGGAGAATAGCTGCTAATAAAGTCAGCGTCAAGTATCTTGTTCACTCAGGTTCAACAGCACTGTAATTATTTTAGCTTTAAAGGGGCAGTGTGCAGAATTTAGTGGCATCTCAGGGTTGTATTGAAAAGTTTGAAGCTGCATACATAACACTGACATCTGAATTTTTTTTTTTCATGTCTATTCATTATGTTAAAACTCTGTATTTATACACTATTGCAGATAAACATTAGGCTGCATTAATATTGTTAATACTAAAATATGCAGAATTCAATTCCAGTGATGGCTACATAGGATCGTTTCTGACTCGTGTGATTCAAACACTACCATTAAATCCAGAGCACTGCAAAGTCCAAAAGTCAAACTTTATTTTAAAAAGATTGATGCAGAGATGTTTGTCAATATGCTGCTTCAATCTATAATTGCTGATGTTTAGCTTTTCAACATTTTCCTGCTGTGAAAAAAACTGTTTCCTTTCCTGCTTGCTGCACACAGAGGGGGGCACACACCTGTAATAATGGTCTAACAGCAATCTAACAGCACCAAAAATTACATTTATTTTTATGAAACTGATGAGTTATATTTAGGGCTGCAACTGACAATTATTAATTTTATAAATTAATCACTCAATCTTTTATTTGATAAATTGATCAATTGTTTGATCCATAAAATGTCAAAAAATGGTAGAAAATGTTGATCACTGATTCCCAAAGCCCACTGTGACATCAAATTACTGTTTTTGTCTACAACCTAAAGATATTCATTCAGCCATTTTTAAAATGACTCAAAGCAATTTATTGGTTATCAAAATAGCTGGTGAATAATGTAATAATTGACAGCTTATTGATTAATTGACTAATTGTTGCAGCTCTAGTTTAATTCATTAAAGAAGGGGTTTTTTTTAATAAAAAAGAAGAGTAAAAGAGTAAGAATGTTTAATCAGATGAATCACTTTATTCTTGAATTCTTTTTTTCCTAAAATTTCAATGGAAAACCTCAAAAGAAAGCTTCAAATGTTAAAAAAAAAAAAAAAAAAAACATTTGGTACAGTCCTATTTAACAATAACGTTGTAGACGAAACCAACTGAATACCAAAGTTATTCTTTTGTTTAGGTGATTATACAGA
This sequence comes from Lutjanus erythropterus, assembly GCF_056507025.1. Classification (NCBI taxonomy): domain Eukaryota; kingdom Metazoa; phylum Chordata; class Actinopteri; order Lutjaniformes; family Lutjanidae; genus Lutjanus; species Lutjanus erythropterus. Next base: position 28,810,538 of record NC_139325.1, on the reverse strand, counting down.
GTAAATGATTTGTTAATTTTTACCAGGGGGGATCGACTCAGTTCATTTTGTTCACCGCGACTAGGAAACCAACTCACGGACATCTGCTTTGGTTCTGAGAAGTTAGTGTAAAAGTTACAATTATTATGGATTCAAGACGAAAATGCAGGAGAGTGGGACTCAGATAAAAAGTTGCAAGTACAAATCCATGTACTACTTCAGCACCACGGACAGAGCCATGGATTTATCGATATATAGCACAGTTCTACTGAATGCCTACTGATATTTTAGAGCCATGGTCGGGGTCATCGATTCTAATTTTCACAAACCTCAGTAAAGGATTGCCTTTACAGAGATTTTCCTGACTCATTGATCATAAAAAAAAATCACTAAACAATTCCTCTGCCCTGCACCCTCTGCTACTAGGAGATGGAGAGTGGGGATGGTGGGTTAGCAAGAGGATGAATTTTGGTCATTATGTTCCGTTCTTTCTATGTTCTGGCAATAGATCCCTCTGAATCTTAAACAATGGACCTTTAAGTCTTTCCTTACTTGTGCAGCAAACAATCACAGAAACTAAGTTATAAAAACAGAAATTATTTCAAATTATTGTGCAGGTGATGTCAACAACCTGAAAGAAAAAGGCAAACAAAAATATCTCCCTACATTAAGTAAAACAAAGAAAATTATAGAGTAAGAGAATTGAAGCTGCGCAGAGAGGGAGAAACAGTGAGGTGGCGTTCCTCCTTGCTGACAGAACAGGTCGCTCTGTTTAGAAAGAGAGACACCTGGGAAATCTAGTCCGCACCTTCCTCCCCAACCAGCTGTTAGGTGTCCGCGGCTTGCCGGAAAAAACGCTGAGCTTGATGACTGCGTGCCACCATTTCTTCTCAGCACTAACACACGGTTTTATATCATACGTGCTGGGACCACAGTATCAGTGACAAAAAGGTGTGACGTGTTGGAGACACGCAGTAATTGGGTGACAAAGCTGGATAGCTCCTCACCTGAGACACCCAAGATGGCATAAGGGGGTTTTGTTGCTTTATCATGCGAAAATATGAACAGGCACATTCCTCATTGTGCCTTAGGGGTATCCATCACTATCTATAGGTGGGATAGAAGATAGTAAATATAATAAATCTTTCAATGGTGGACCTTCAAAGGCATACACTGTGGATTTCAAGGACTCCTGGCATGAAGCGATGGATTGCTTTGAATTCTTTGGCCCAAGGGTGTGCTTGCACGGGCCAGCTGCAGAGAGCTGCGCATCACATGACACACACGAGAGCTTTTTATTTCTTTGCACACATACACACAGCTGCCTGAACATAAATAAAGAAAAAAAACACACACCCACACACACAGACATGCACAGATACACACAGACACAAATTAAACCACCCACAGGCATCTAAAAAACACATGCAGGCATTTTAACACAAACCACCCACCCATTGTTCATATCCTCTATCCCCAAGACGCACGCACACACAGCAGGCAGAGCTGCGAGGAAGCCATCCGAACCATCAGACATCCATTTAGTTTCACCGTGTTACGTCTGCAGAGGATGAGGTCAGCAGTCTGCTTTTACTTATTAACACTCACCAATCTGGACTGAGAGTCCATTCATCAAGGAGCCTCCCTGTTGGATAATCAACCTTTCAAGCCTGGAGCTCAAAGTCAAGACAACACACAGGACAACCCCTGTCTGCTTTGATTGATGATAGCCAGTGATTTATGGACCCTGAGTTCAGTCTGGTTAAACGCAGATGACACGAGTCTTGTCACTCAGGATTTTCACACTGGTTCAAGTTCTCCAAGAACACCATCGGACACTCGTGTTAGCAGCTGGGGCAGAAACTTTTCTTTTTTGTGCTTCATGCTCATAAGTTTTAAAATGTCTAAAGGGTATCTCAAAGCTATGATGAATGAATGCCAATTTATGGAGTCACCTGACTACCTGACCATGACTGAGAAACTAGTGATGCACCAGTTGCAATTTTCTTGGCTTTTCTGATTTTTTTATGGGTTTAACGTGTCGATTCCCATTTTCAGTTCTACAAGTACTACAACTGACAGCATTCACAAAATATTTTGCAACTTTCCTTTGATATAAAATTAAAGTGGGTGTTCATAATAAAACACTGACATTTAAATAAGTTTTACATTTTCTCCTTAAATGCTCCAACTAATAGCTGCCTTTATTATTATATTAAGATTATGTACCAGAGGGGAGCACGATCTTCCATTTTGATTTTGTTTTGTAATTATCTCAGCAAGATCAATACAATTTTTCCCAAAAACTCATTTAAAAAGTGAGAGAGAATATAATGCAACTTTATTAAAGTAAACTTCATAATCCGATCAACGCGAAAGTCCTGTTGAAAGTATATTTAAGACATTTGACTGAGTTGATATTTCAAACCTAACCTAACAGTTTGATGCAGTAGCGCACTGGTGTATTAAATGTGGGCTATTTAAACTCAACAGACTGAAATTGACTGAAGATAAAAAAAAAAATATAAAGCATGCACATGTTCGGGGTCTGCAAAAAAAAGTTTCTGAAGGCTGCCATTGGTCCACTAGCTGCATTTTTAAAAACTAAGAAAAATAGCCAGCCAAATTTGATAGCTAATAAAATGAATCAGAATCAAAAAAGAGTCTAGTGAACTATTAACATAGTTTAAATTCTGAGTCTAGTCTTCTAATGTCTCATAAAATTGAAATACAAGCCTCACAAAAATGTCAATTTACTTTATACAGTGAATATGAGCTATAAAACAAATGGTGGCTTAACACTGGATCCAAAGTGCAGCCACACTGGCACCGTCACGTCTCTTTTGGCAACTTACTTCTTCACGGAAACCACATCAGCTGCTCCTCACAAGTTTAATCCCATCTCTTCCCTTTGCAGTTAATTATTTTTGCAGATATCACTCTTTTTTCTTTTTCATTTTATTATTGCATAGAGAGCCACAGCACAGTTACATAACACCATTTTTGATTAATGAGTTTCTCATTAAATAGTTAAATGATAATAGAGGCACTGTTTGCCTCTGGGGACACTCCCCATCTAACACTATATGACACATGTCCTTCTGATAAGAAATGACCTGGTGATCTCCACAACAACTGACAGCTTTGACTACCCACTAACTTTCCTAATAGATTTAAAAATAGACTAATGGCTGCCTCCAGGGAGGCCAACAGATAAAGATTGTATAACTGGATTTCTGCATTAAAGTTCAAGTCCAATCAAACTGGAAACACTGCAAAATATAAAGGGATTGTTCACCCCAAAAATCAAAACTATCAATTTTTCCTCTTACCTGTAGTACTATTTATCCATCTAGATTGTTTTGGTGGGAGTGATTTCCCATGTAGATGTCTGCCTTCTCTTGAATATAATACAAGTAGAAGGCATGCCGCTCCCCCAAAATACAAATAAAACATATCACCACGCTAGCTAGCTCTTTGGCGCTAATGTTACAGCTCAGCCGAAGAAGATGCTACAGATATTTACATCCTGCTTTGTCATGAGCACAAGTCTCTCTTCCCTGACTAGATGCACACTTCCCTCTGTGCAGCAGTGCAGTTGGCAGATGTAATTTTAGTAGGAAGGACATTAAACTGCTAACAACAAGGTTTGTGGATTATCTTGAGTAACCAGGACATGATATCTTGAAAGAGACACTGCTGTTGAGATTTGCAAATGTATTTTTTTGGTGCTCTGAGCACCACAAGCCTACTGCAATCTAGTTCCATTACACTGAGAGAGGGCAGACATCTATAGCTGATAGCTCCAAAACTTGGCAGCTCACTTAAGTCAACTTACACCACAGGAAAAAAGTAGTTTTCATTTTGGGGTTTACTGTCCCTGTTCTTCCAAGAAAGTAAAGAATATGTTGAAACAAATGTTTGAAAAGTTGAAATGTTCACACTTCTTTAATCAGTTCCCTCATGAAAAAACGATGTTACAGCATTACGAAAGCAGTCCTGCTCATAAATGTTAAACTGCTGTGCTTGTAAACCTCAACACCTGGTTATATCTGACATCTTTTGTTGTATTCATCACGTCTCCCGCTGAGATGAAAGGAAAAGTAAGTAAACAACAATAGTGAAACTGAGGATACTGCCATCAAGTGGCCTGGTGCGCCAGCCCCCTCCCGCTCTGCTGCAGGGTTCCTCCGGCGCGACATCACACGTCAATGTGACGGAAATCTGCGCGGATGGAAAGCGGATTGCCACCCATAGGCTGCTTTATTCCCTCCATTAAGTCTGGATAATCCCAGATGCTTAGCTCACTGCCATCCCCTCTCCTTTGGCCCCCCGAAATCTTCCCCTGCAAATTAATCAGTTCATAATCTCCGCCCTCCATCTAAACACTCGATGACTCGAGCTACCAGCGCGAGGACAGGACCCTGATTCCAGATGATGTTTGTTTGTTCAGACGACGCAGAGACACACACAAACATGAGCCCAACATCCCAAAGCGAATATACACTGTATAATGCATTAGACACTGGCACTGGATAGTCATTTTGGGTAACAGGGTCTGTCGCGTTATGACATTTGGAGTGCATTAACAGTCTCCTGAGGGCATTCATGATGCAATAACGACAAAAACATGAGCACTGGACAGAAAAAGGAGGATGAGAACAGACTTGGGGGAAACATTACAGATACATGCAGAGAGACAGAAACATAAAATACTGAAAATGTAAATCTGCAACCTCTAAATAAACTGTAAACCACAACTACAGTATGAGAGTTACTGTCAGTCTCTGCAGAGCTGACAAAGGAGCTGCAACACAGAGAAAACAGACAGACAAAAGCCTGAAAGGCAGCTGTTTGACGGCAGCATATCATCTGCCACTACCCTTGATGTTATGTGCCATAATGTCACGCCCTTTAACACAGCTAGATTCCACACCCCTCAAACACCACCAGACAGATAGATAAAACAAAATTTGAACAATCTTTTCAATTATTCATCTTGCTACGATGAAGGTTGATGTAAGGAGGACAGGCAGCAAAAAAAGAGGAGGTGAAGATAGGAAAGGATGCTAAAGAGGGAAACGGGGTCAGGAGAAACAAGTGTAAAAGGAGGAGGGCAGTTTACAATGGCGCCAGTTTAAAACAATGAAATGGCCGGATTATAAAATGTCAGAGGAGGAGGAGGAGAGGCCAAGAGGGAGGGAGGAAAACATCAAACAACAACACTGGGTTGGGCAGCGGGGGCAAGCTGGCGCGAATGGCCGCCAGAGGATTTGAAATATGGACAGTTGTGAATGAGGGCAGTGTGGCATCCTCGTACACGTACAAACACACACATACACACTCCAGCAGATACACACACCAGATGGGCCTCCAGGGATTAAAGTGAGGTTATTCGTCCTACTGAGCCCCACACAGATCAGGCAGATCTAACCCAAGAGCTCCTCTGCAACTCAAAGCAACCGCTGGATTCTGCTGGAGTCAGATGCTTTGGGTTTTTTTTTTTTTTTTTTTTTGGCCTTTTTTCTGCTTTCAGACAGGCAACTCCAAAAATATAATGCCTCAGTAATGCTCTGGAAACTCTTGCAGCCAAGCTTATGGCACTTGAGTGTCACTGGGTCACATTTTAGTGTTGTTTCAACCCCACCCTGCCCTACACACACACACACACACACACACACACACACACAAAAGAGGAAACATGCATTGTCTCTGCAGTTTTTCCACTGCATGCACCTTGAAAGCAGGAGACAATTTAAGAGCAGCTCTCCAGCAGGAGATTATGTGGAATAATATATGTATTTTCCAAGGCCTGGTGAGGTCAAATCTATTAAATAACTGCCATTACTGATGTCTTTGACACTGTTATTTGCAGGCCGGAACCTTGCAGAATAACACGGATAAGCTTGATAGAGGGAGAGAGAGAGAAAAAAAAAATCACATTACCTGTTGAAAAGGCAGCGCAGAGCAGCAATCACCGCAGCAGCAAATGGGGAAAAAACAGATAAAAAAAAAGCATAGGTTAGCATTTTTATTCACACTCAAAAGCAAGTGGCACTTGAATCTAAAATTGCATATTTCCATTTCTGCAGAGATGCATTGTTGTTGTACTACTGAATGACTCAAACACTATTCTTCAATAACCAGCAGATCTGTCATTTAATTTATTCAGATGCATACATTAAACACATCAAAGGGGTATGGCAGATTTGTTGATATATCATTAATTAGAATATCATTGATTTTTCAGCCTGAGGTCTTTTATTTTGTCATTGGCGGCCGTGAGACTTATGGTGGTGTGAAATCATATTGACATGGATTATTATGGAAGCACTATCTTGATTAAACCAGTCAATGAGATATAAAACAAACGGCTCATTTCTCCTTCTCTCTTCTCCTTTATTCCTTTGGGAGATTTTTTGCTTTATTATTTTAGAAGTTTGATTTATTAATAATTTTCTTCCAGGTCAAGGATAATTGACCAGACATGATTACCTGCAACTGCACACTGGTGGCACATGTAGATGCTGCATCTGGCTCTTTCTTAAAATTTCACTATATTTTCTGTTTTAAACTCTCTTTTTTTATTTTACTGCTGAAACACACATCATCAATGATAGACACACATTCATAGGTACTGGTAACATAAATCTGGGGTTTGGATTAAAGAGCAGCAGACCTTGAAATGCTCAATGCACATGACATTTTTCAACCAGATCAGCTTGAGGCACCCCCGTAGTGACCCCCTGGTGGAGTGGAGGAGAGCAGGGACAACAGCCACGCTAACCCAGCTTGAACTCCAGGCAGCTCCTGGCTAACGTTTGTTCAAGAAAATGAAACAGACGAAATGGGACTCAACAACAGTGGGACATTAGAGACTTTTGTGCCCACATCTTGCAGAGACCTCCTCTGCCACAACATCCCAGATCAACTGTTGCACTTGACAGGTGGAGCATCCTCCAAGCTGACAGGGCGCAAAACGTAACATTATGTTCACATTACCAGCAACAAAGCATCAGGCCACAGGTTATTTTCAGCTGAAGCCGGTGACATGAAGCCAGAAACTGACACCCGCCACTTGGGGCTGTGTGTCAGACACGATGCTCCACAAACCATTTGCCTCGCCTAAACTTTTTTCAGCACTCCAGTGATTGAGCGTCCCCATAATTCCTGTGCCATGAAAACAATGACAGAAAAATGTATTCTTGCTGTTAGCCAGTTACCAGTTTTATATAAAAATACCCTTTTTTTTCTTCCCACAACATCTTCAAAAACTGCAGCTTGATGACTCTACACACAAGGGCTCACTGACATCAACAAGAATTAAAGCAACACTTCACTGGCAACTTGGCGACAATGTAGCTGGCCACATTTGGCTGTTCTGGATGTTGCCAGTTGTGTGAACAACTGTAGCAGGATAAGGGAAGGCATTAATGAGGCTCAAACACACTCTAAGTTGATGGACATTGTTATCATCATCACCACCTTGTTGCTGCTGTTTACATTAGACCTGATGCACATTCAAAAAATGCAATATACAGAATTATTTCCTGGAAGTATACATGCAGATGCATATAAGTATGTATTTAAACTGTATGGTTTTATTTTATTCTATTCTACTCTGAACATAATTATCTGTGTGCACATTATGTGTGTGTAGCATGAAGGAACTACAACTTTCTTTCCACTGTGCAACCCATTTCTGTACCCGTTTTTGTCTTCCCTTTTCCCTCTCTATCTCTATCAGACACACACATGCACACCCTCTCCTTTGCTTTCGGCACCGTCTTCATTTGACCCATATTTAGAGCTGTTTGTGTTCATAGAATATACTGTCCAGAAGGGTGTTGAGTAAATACATGGGCCAACCCGGGCTGTTTGCAAAGTTAACACAGACTCGAATCACACGTAAATAACCAGAGAACCACGGGCAGCATGCGTTTCAATGCATTTCTGTTTCTCTTGGTCTCCACTGATTCACAGTACATTATTGTGGTGCTTACTTAAAGAAAGAAAAGTGGGCATAATTGGATATGAGCTGAACATTAAGGCAAGATACATCAAAGCCATATGATTGTGCATACCAACACCAAACAAAAATACTCCCAGCATGCCTGTGTATAAATGAAACACAAACATGGAAACTAAATTGAGCTTGGCTGCCTCTTTGTGGCCTGTCGTTGGCTCTCGGTGGATGTTTGTTTGTGCTGAATTTCAGGGCCTGAAGACGGGCCTGATGAGGGATGAGCATGCATGAGCGCCCTCATCCCTTCTACTCCGCTGCTCTCCCTTGTTAGTCGAAATGTCAGAGCGCTGGTGCCTTTGCAGAGGGTTGGACTTGCACTTCTGCATCACAAATCTGCCTGCCTGAGCCAACTGAGCCCCCTCAAACTAACAAACTAAAAACGGCCTAAAACTGTTTGTCTTTCATTGTCCCTCTCAAACTCTCCCTCTCTCTTTTTTTTATTCTCTCTCTCTCCATCTGAGACCGATTTGGCTGAAGGTAAACACAGTGGGATGCAAGCTTTCTGAATCATAGAAGCAGACACGAACAAATTGCCAACATTTGGAGAGTAAAAGAAGGAGTAGAAGGCGGAATGTGAATAAGCATGGAGGAATGGGAATAACCACGAACGCAGGAAACTAGTGCTCTGACATCACTGTCTAATCCTGCTGTGGTTTTGCTTGCAGAGAAATGACACATTTACTTTATTTTAATTACTTCTTCTAACAAAAGGAAGTTGACAACAATACAGATCCAAAATATGGCCAAGCTTCTCCGACCCTTTTGTGAAATCTACGACTAATACTTTCGGGTGCCACTTTTAAAGAAACAGCTTAACAAATGAATTTGCATTTCATACAATAAGTCAAGAAGTGTGTTAATTCTCAACCCACTTTTTCTTTCCCTGGAAATGGATATGAAAAGCTTGGGCTGCGATGGGGTGCGGGGGTGGCGGGTGGGAGTTTACACACAATAAACGAGCTCTTTTAGAATTGGCTTAATCTCATTTGGCCTACTAATACGCAGCATGTGCACACATCAGTCTTAAAGAAGCTACTCAAAAGACACAGAAACTCTGAGCCTCTACAGTAGACAACAATGGATTTATTTGCCTGATTCAACTGAAATAAGCATGTCTTCACCTCCTGTTGTTGCACTGACTCATGCGCCTGTCCCCCCCGGCCTCAGTTTACCTTCAATGAACTGCAGACTTATTGACAATGGGACACATGCATGCATACATTCGTATTATCTGAAGTGGGGTTGTATGAGGTAATTATCAATAGTCAGTGTATTACCTACAGTAAGAGGTGGTTGCATACCTCCAGTTTGGAGAAGCAGAGAAGGGCACTGCTATGGACAGGGTCAGCGACAAAAGTTATTTTAGCCATAAAAAAACAAACAAACTAAACACTGTCACTTTAAGTGCACGCTATATTTAGAATATGAGACAGCCTTTTCTGACAGGAAATCCCAGTTATGTATGCCAAATATCGTTTGCTCCAAACCAACCAAACAACTTTTACCTCATGGAACATGGGAGTTGCATTAAAAGAATAGTTTGGATTCACCAAAGTCACACAATAACACAAACAAACTAGCAGATAGAGGCAGTGGTAGCCAGAAACTCCTGAGTACTCCAAAGTAATGTGGTAAAAATATTCTAAACATAGTGTACGCTTAAAGTGATCTAGATTTTGCATAAATTGACCTTTTTTAAGTTGCTAAAATACCTTTCATTGCTGACTCTACCCACAGCAGTACACTGCTTAGCCTTGTTGCTGATGCCCCTCTCTGCTTCACCAAACTGTGTGCCAACTGCTTTCTACTGTGAGTAATAGACTATTGATTAGTACCTCAAACCTCACATTAAATAATCTGAACTATCCCTTTATGGGTCTAGTGTAAAAGGCTTCATGCCTGTCTGTCACAAATATTTTATCATCTCATGGACTGCAGCGGCCGCAGCAGCACTTATCATTTTGGTGAATCTTTGACGTCGACTGCACAATAAAAGATTCAGATGAACGCCAGTCAGGGAGTGCAGAAGTGATTGACACAAGGGGCTGGGCAGCTTGTGTGGTTTCTTTCTGATGCATAAACTAGACAGTGGAAGGCTGTCCAAATACGCCTCCTACAATATCGAGGTTTTCTTCACAGCGAGAGCAGGGAGGGCTGAGGCTGATAATAGGCCTGTCATCTAAGATCTGGCAAATTCCAGCTAAGTCTTTTAGTATATAGAGATGAGATAAACACAGCTTCAAGATGTGACAGTTACTGCTACCAAGAACTGTACCTCTGATGTTGAAGGAAAAACCTCATCAAGGTGTCTAAGCCGGTAAATGTCTTTCATTAGACAACGATTTTCAACAAAGGCAATAAAACACTTGGTATAATTCCACTGTTTTATGTGAAAAGCAACCAGACTACTGTACAACATTTCTAAATGTGCGCTCACATCAAACGATTTACAAGCAACAAAAGCACCCTGCTGCCATTTGGTTCATTCTCAGTGAGAGCTGGCAAAGAGGGAAACCACTGCTGCAGCATGGTGTGAATTCAGTTTTTTATATGCAATTACAAGAAGTAAGATTTATGCAAATTAATGGAGACACACCAGCGTCTTATGTCCTAACGTTATGAGGAAATCTCTGTTCCTTACTGACCATGGAAAAGAAATGGATGCCTGGGACTTCCTTGACCATTGTGATTCATTATGTGTCAACAATTAAACAATTGGCTGTTGTTTCCAAGCACTTACAAGGTACATTTTCCTTCACAAAATAATAAAGACAGGAAATGCGGAAATTTACTTATCAGATCGTTAGTGTCTCATTTCATTTCCCTACAAAACTTCCTTAGTACAAAGCAACCAGGCAGGAACCATGCCAACACCTGGCAGTGTACTAAATAAGCGTTATTACTTAAAGACCCCCTCCAGTGAAAACATCCATGTGGTGTTTTTCATGCGCTACAAGACACATCAGAAGCAAAATAAGCAGTAAACACCATCTCTGAGCATTTCTTGCTTTGAAACTGCAGTGAGCAAGGGCAGTCTCGAAAAAATGGATTTAGTCAGGCTGGGTGTACGACATCATAAACCTAAGGAACCATTCCTGTTAATCGAGGAGAGGGTGCTATATATATCATTAGCGGTGATTTCCAGCCCGCAGGAGAAGCTGGATGTTAGTTAGTTAACATGATTAGCGAGCAAAACAGAGGAAACCAGGTGGAGGGGTTGATGTTGGGGGGTGTAGGGTGCATGGAGAGGGCGGGGATTCTTTACATATTCATGACTCCAATACTAAATTAAAGCAAGGTGTAGAGATATAAGTAAGCCATTTTAACAAGGTAATTGAATTTGAAAAAAAAGGGAAAAAGAAAATCAGACAATTTATTACTTCTTACAGAGCATTTTATAATGTTTAAAATGACGGCAGGTGGAAGTTTTGGTCATTTAAAGGACTGGTTTGATAATGATGACCATCATAAACCAGTTTAAATCTGTGCAGTCCATGTAGAGCATTACGGTGAGGTCCATTTCCTGTAGAAAATTGCTGGATTTCAGACTTTGAAAATCTGAAGAACATCAAAGTCCAAGCTGCTGTGCGCATCAACAGTATGTGAAAGCTGAAATAATATATTTATTATTAGCACTTCTGTCTTTTGTGTCATTAAATCAGTCGTAAACACAGTACTATCCACCGTCTGTCTGTGGACTGTGTTTGTACACGAGTACATGAGTGAAAGAGAAAGCACAGCAAAGTTTCTCCTGAGGGCGTCTATCTTGGTTTTCTGACTTGTACTGGAACCGCTCCAATTTCCAACTTCCAAAGTAAATGGATCACAGCATTAACCAGCAACCAGTTATCTTAACAAAAGGAGGAACATCTATCTTGGCGCTGACCAAACAGAGATAATCCACCTACTACCACCTTTAAAGCTCTCTAAAGATGAATGACTAGTTGTGTCAGCAAATCAACACCATCTGGTCTTACATGTAATAATTTTTCCCTAACTGCCCCTCTTGGATATTTACACATACCAAACCCTAACATTTAACAGAGGAAAGTGAAAAGGTTAGGAAGGAGCAGGGCACCATGTGGAAAAAGGTTCCAAATAGTAAACCATTCTGCATGCGAGAGCACAGACGAGATTGCTTCACGCTCTGTTTCTTCTCCGGGTGTGTGAGCATGTTCAGTGTGTTGTACATGTGTGTCCTGGCTTCTTTCATGTATGTTTTTAGTTTGATGTGTGCTGTGAACATCTGAGCCCTCAAGGGCCGCAGGCATGATGCTGTTCAGAGTAGGTGGGTGGCTCTTTAAGACATAAACTGCAGAGAAATACAAATACATTCAGCCTTTAGTACCTATGAATGTAATAGTACCTTTATGTTTATCCACTCAACAGATATACTCCAGTAAAGTGGCCAAAATTGTAGATAACACTACATGCTAACAAAACAGATTTCCATTTTTCCATCACAGCACTTTTAAGGGAAATATGTCCCACTTATCCCAACTTTAAGTGTGAAGCTGATTGCACAAACTCAAAATGCCAATAAGATAAGCAGCAGAAAAGATAAGAAATGTCGCACTTAATCCAAGCACACACACTCACACACTAAGCCTATTAACAACCCCAATAAGCTAATGAAGGCTGGCTAAATCATGAGTTACTGAGCACCTTTATAGAGGGGGTTCTAATTGATCCAATAAGGCCATTAAGTGTTTGTGTGAGATGAGAAAACAAAAGCTAAAGTCATTTCAGACTGCAGCTACTTACCCTGCCTCCATCAATAACCCACTAAGGAGACACAACGGAATTCAGACAAATGCATAGTCAGTGCCCGATATTACAGCAGAGGCCTTAGCCAGCACCTGAGTGTTTTCACAAAGCGCCAACGAGTTAAGTTTTTAAGCAAAGCCAGCCCGAAAACGACAACACAAGCAAAAAATTTAGTGAAAGATAGATTGTCTTCTGACCCGAAAGTTGAGTCCAAAAAGTACAAAAGTGGGGCAATTCAAATACAGCTTTTCTTTTGCAGGGCCTCCTGAAGCCAACATTATGTCAGTCAACATAATTTTGTCTGTTGTTACGTCGTCTTCCCCAATTATATTTCACAGGAGACAGCAGGGTGTGGTGGCAGGCAAGATTACACAAGCTAAACCCTGAAACAAGCAAATCCTCAGCCATTTAAGTTTTGTTGTTGCTACCACAAAAACACCATTTTAAACTGATGACAGAAAAAACACAAGGCACTGGCTGAAAGTGTACAGACTAGCATGCATAAATTAGTATTACTCATCATATATCATATCACTGCCAACAATTCAAGTTCCAGTTTACACCCATGTGTATATTATAAAAGTGGTGAAGACTTTGAAGGAATTTAATAAAAGGTATGTGTATTTTTATTACTACATTGACATATATGATTTTTTACTGAATGGTTTCCAGTGAGAAACATGCTGTCTTCGTTTTAGGACTTTTTTTTTCCCAGAGGACTACAGAGGACTTGGAAAGAGCTTCTCCTGTTTTTATAGAACATCATGATGTCACAGTGAGGTTGACCTTTGACCTTTTGGATATAAAAATGTCATCATTTTCATATATTAGGCATTTGTGTGAAATTCCGTCAGAATCACTGTGATGAATCCCTTACCAGTTCATCCGTGTGTCCAAATGGACATGTTTACCAAGTTTGAAGAAATTTCTTTGTGAGAATTTTCTTAAGATATTGCACTCACAAGAATCTGGAATGGACAGACGGACAGACAAGCCAACGTGATGTGATGTGATTTGATTTCCAACTTCAAAGCCCTGAAGTCTGCTCATCACCCTCCATTGAGAGATAAAGCCCAGATCTTCGTGCCAGGCTCTTCTCTTCTCAAGATTCAGCGTACCATCCTCCTGCGGCCATAAACCACCCGCCCACAGACAAGGAGAGAGAGTTATCGATACAAGAGTCAATCCATCCACCTCAGCTAACTCCCTCCAAACGCAGGAAACCAACCATGTCAGCCCCTTGCAGATGGAGAAAGAGGCCATAAAGTCAATACCATATCCATCAGCTAAATAGACTGCCAAAGTCATGATTGTTTATGGTGTGGGGCGGAGATGGTGTGTGAATGTGTGTGTGTTTGGTCTGTACAGTTTGGCTGAAGAAGACTCAAGTTAAATGTGCTCTCCCCACCCCAGAGAGTCACTACACCGAGCAAGGACAGTAAGGATAAAGTCTTACAACTACATGGTTCATCACTTGGGCTCAGAGCTGGCAAAGGTTAAATAGTAAAGATGCCCATAGTATGCTCGACTGACTATAAAGGCCAACTCACTTCCATTAACAAAAACAGTTAATTCATAGGTGCCAACAGATAATAACCCCTCTGAAAGCACCCTAAGAAAAAAGGAAAAACCTTTGTGTGTGTGCCACGGCAGGGTAATCATCCTCATTTTAGCTGATAACCTCAGACCAGCCCTCTCTCCCGCCTCTCTCCTCTTCCATCTCTTCCATATCCCAGTCAAATCTGACACCTCTAACCCTCCACCTCCACATCGTCTCCGTCTGACAGGCCAGCTCTCAAGAGAGGAGACCCTGAGGAAGAAATGGCAGCCGTGTGACAGAGTGAGTGGCAGAGTGGAAAGCCATATCTATCCTCTGCCAGGAGGGTGCTTTAAAAGCACACACACTTTCTGCAGTTGCAGAAGTCTGCGAGAGTATTTCCACTCTGATCGAAAGAAAGAAATAGATAGAAACGAAAAAGTTTAGGCAAAGATATTATCATATGCTTTATCTTCTCATGTCTTTGAGCGATGCACTTATGGTCGACAGATTTTAGAGCGGAAAGTCTCCTACAGTCAAACGCCCTTGGAGGATCTTAAGATTCAATACCGCACTCAAGGGAAGTTCAGCCCAGATTGTAAGTACCACTGATGTATTAACAGCAAGTGATTGTACCAGCAACCTTCCTCCAGATATCGACCCAGATCTTTACCTCCCAGCCAACTTGCCGCTGGGATGGGCTCAGACTGAGGATGTCTGCACAGGAGAGCCTTCCCAATTTAAATTAGACATCTTTTTGTCTGTCTGCATTATTTGTTTCTTAATTGTCTTTAGTGAGTTCCATTTGATTTGACATCTCTCTCTGATAATCTGACACAGTGGCATTTTTAACTACAGTCTGATGCACATCAGACACATCAAGCATGTGCTGCCTGGTGATCGTCAGGGTCGATCAGAAAACATATGAAGAATGTTACAAAAATTGTTTTGTTTTTTTAACAACATATTCATTGAAGACGTCATATGTCTCATGATACCAGACCATCCGAGATCTTGACCCTCACCAGTAGCCTGGGGGAAATGTAGTTGCTCGTACAGAGGCAAGAAAGTCCGCTAATAAATCTACACCTCTCACATCTTTTTCAAACACATGCCCGGCCAAAAACGATGCTCTGTCCCTAGTCTCCTCAGTTGTAAGCACATGACCTTCCCTGCCCCAATTTGAAGCGTTGCCCGAAAGATTCTGGATTGGTTCTGCAATGTTTTATTTTGTTTTTTGTAACTATAATTATTCCCACACAGTTTTTACAACAGAAGGTTTAAATGGTCCATACAACTCAATGCAATACCACAAAAAGTAAATAAATAGTAACACTGAATTATTGGCTACTCCTACTATCTAGCTCACAATAGATCAAATGGTCCATTTTGAGGAAACTTTAGTTTAGCTTAATGATTTCTTGCAACCTTGTGAGTCAACTAAACACTAATAAGTTTTTTTTTTTTGGTGTATTTATTATTTATTTACTTTAAATTGTTTAAAAATCTGCTACAGTTACCTGAACAACCTTTCTTCTAGAGCAAGATAAAATCAGCAAGGCCAGTCTATATCGGTTGATATTCACTCAATGTCAGATACGTTTTGTATGTTTGCTGATAAACACATCACATGTTAACCAATTATTAAAACAACAACAAGCAACTAACTTTCTTTCAGTTGACTCATCAACTAACTGACTATTTGTTACAGTTCTAATCGCAATGCAAAAGGCGTTTAATGAAATAATTTTGAAACAGTACATCCTTAGACCACCAGAGGGCACTGACAAGTTTATTTTTCCAATTCTAAAATGTCCCGAGCGGTACAGTTCACCACTGGTCACAGTTCTTTAAAAACTAATTTAATGGACCCTTATCGACAATGTGTGTTTATGTAAAAAAACAAAAAAAAAGTAAATACTAGTGGATATATTGACATCAGATATCTCAAATTAGTTCAGTATCAGATAAGCTATAATACTGCGAGTACTGCCAAAACGACTGACTCTTATCATATTAATAACACCAACAAATCTGGCAAAAATGTGAGTTCTGATAACCAGGCTCCCATCTGCAATATGAAACCACCTTGTGTCTTAATTATCCCAGGCAATGATCCCAAAATTTCATTGTACATTAGATAGTGCGCACACACACACACACACACACACACACACACACACACACACACACACACACACTTTTTCCTATCCAGCACATATGCTCCCTCTGTACACAAACAATCTGCCACCATGCACACAAAATTACCCCCAACCATGACCTCCATTATACTATTAATGCTGCTGCATTAGAGGGAGGTCCATCGGCCCACTCAAGCTAATGGGCGAATGGCAACAGAGAGTGGCAGAGACTCGGCACAGTGGGGCACAGCGCTGCCCCGGGCTCGGACTGAGGCTGGTCAGACAGACAGCAGGACTCCCACTGTCATCTCTGACTCATCGCTGAGAGTCATATGACCGGCCGCAGCGTGCTGGTCTCAGATAGCACAGCGAACAGATGACACACAAAGACACTCACTCACAGATTACTGGATGTCTCATTTTATGTTCGCTAGAAGGGCAAGCTCCATCATAAATCGGCATCACAAGTTCACGTTACTCAGATTGGTCGACTGCTTTTCATTCACATTTTTCAAAAATTCAAACAGCTGCTGAAATAGAAGGTTATTACAACACGAGGCTGTTTGATTTAGGCTTTGCACATTTGTCTGACCTCACACTGCTTTGTGGAGGATGTAATCAAACCACAGTTGGTCTTAGTAAGTGCTTCTTAGCAGTAACATTAGTGGATTTAATGGCAGTGATTCAGAGGAACAGACACATTTTGGGAAATGCTCTTATTTGCTTTCTGGCAGAGAGTTCAATGAGATCCAAACTAAACTAACTAAAAGACTATATTGTGATTATTTTGACAGATCTTGATTCACAATTAGTGGGAAATTTTGCATTACACTGAAAAACTTTTAAATCATGACTACATGACATTTTAAGGGTCTGTACCTGTTATGTTAGGTCACACAAAATCATTGCAGCCCCTGCGATTTGGATATTTCACTTGTTGATTTTGATGAAATTTTTGATTAACTGTGCAGCCTTAACTGCTCTCATATCTGTCTGTTAAATGCAATGCTACAGTAGCTGGGTAGCCTAGCTTAGCATAAATAAACAGGGGTTAAACAGCTAGCCTGGCTCTATCAACAAGAACAAAATCTGTCAACTTTTAAAGATCATTAATCAACACGTTATATCTCATTTGTTAAATCCTTGCAAACACTTAAGTGTTAAAATTAAGATTTGCCTAATTACAGAACCATGACCAGTGACTTCCTGGAGTCTGGTGTACAAGAAAGAGTACCTAACCCTGTACAAAACTGAGAATTGCTGATTTTCACTCTGCTTTTTGTACAGATTAACAGAATAGGACATAACCTATTATTTAATGAGCTTGAGATGCTTGTAGGTAGATTTTGGAAGTGTCAGACGAAAGGCTAGCCATTTCCCCTTGTTTCCAGGATTTATGCTAAGCTAAGCTAACAGGCTACTCACGATCGAGCTTTACATATACCATGTAGACAGAGTTATCAAGTGCAAGTTAGGGCCGAATGGTTTAGTTCTAGTTCTAGTATTTAATAAAAAAATTTAAAAAATCACAGTAGAACCTAGTGTGATTTTGATCAAATTCTGATTAATTGTTTGGCTTTATTTCAAGTGCAATTCCCAAATGTCACACTATTCTTTTAAATGATCAGGTAAACAGGTAACAAAAACACAATAATTCTAAGTGCATATACAAACATACTCATGACTTCAACTTCTGCCATATTCTGCTAATAAATCCCCCCAAACCTTACACACTGGACCTTTAATATATTACTGGTGGGTTTGATTTTAAAACACTGTTGGTGAAGACAACAGTTCTTTCATGTGATTCTATATGTTGATGAAAGACGGGCAGTCTCTCTGCCGAAGACAGACTTACACACATACACACACTCTTCCACCCCCTCAGGGGAACAGAGGAAAGGGAGAGTGAGAGAAGTGGAACGGAGAGTCATGGGGCAGAACACACGCAGAGTTACAGATGGACTGAAATACTGATTCAAAGGCAGAGGCAGGAAAATATGCAGACACACGCTCATACAAATCTATACAAATCCATATTCAAATCTGTAAGACAGACACTGATAGAAAGAGACATGCGAAGACCTCCTGTCTGGTGTGTTTCGGATCATTAAAAGGTATCATGTGTGGCCACTGAGGTTAGAGGTCAGACGGGTCAGAGGTCGGCCTCATATCCCCTGAGGGAAGAGGTGAACTATTTCCGTGCTAACCACAATGTAAACACGACCTACTCCTCTCCATTCAACCTCCTCTCACACATATCTTGTTACTTTTCAGCTGGTATTGTCAAAAGTTTGAAAGTTTTCATGTTTGGTATCTCCAGGCTACAAGACTCTACCTCAGTTGGTAGAGGCCTTGATATAAAAAAAAAACTTAGTGAAAGGCTGTTATACTGGAATGCATTATATTATACAGATGCTTGTGTAGTTGGGGCTGTAAGCAGAGCCTTCCAGCAAAACAAGCCCTGTGTGAATCAAAATGAGTATGGAATGAGTTTGTGTGTTTTTTAAGATAGTAGAGATGGTTTAGTTTGTTTGGCAGTGTGTGCCAAAACGTTGAGGGCTTCTCTGCTGACCTTATCTAAACTCAAATATCTGATCCAGACAAGATCCCAGTCAAAACAACATTCTGGTGTGCAGCACAGTGGGAACATTAAGTTGAGTTTTTGGACCTGGACACTGTCTGGTAAATTAATTATTAGCTTGCTAAGCTTGGAAAAAGGGCGCCTTAAGGCCAAATTTTACAGGATAGTTCAAATTATTTTATGTGGTTTTGTATGAGCTATTTATCGATAGTGTATTACCTACAGTAGATGAAGTTTGGAGAAGCAGAGAGGAACATCAGCACTGAAGCTAAGCAACAAATCAATAGGAGTTAAAGTGTAGGCTATATTTAAAAAAAAATAACTGTTTTACTTTGCCATCAGACAACATTTTCCAATGGGAAATTGACATTATATAGCCCAAATATCGCTCTCTCCAAACCCAACCAAACTCAGCGGCCGAAATCAGATCACAGGAGTTGTCTTCCTCAATCTGTTAAGTTTGTTTGTATTGTTGTGTTTTAAAAGGACAGCTGAGCTTCACCGAAGTCACAATAGTACAAACAAACTAACAGATTGAGGCAGTGGTAGACCAGCACCTCCTGTGCTATGTGAGGTAAAATTAAAAATTTTGCCCATCGACTTTGGCTGGAGAGAACAGTATTTGGCTTTTATAACTAGAGTTTGGCGATATGTTAAAATTTTCCAAACGATCATCATCAGCCCATGCATCGTCGATTGGTGATGTCTTTGTCACCTCCTCCCATCCTCTCGGGTCTCAGCTGACAGATGTGCGCAATCCGCAAATTCACTGTGTTACACATGCTGCGTGCGTTCACTAGGTCCAACAGACAAAATAAACTCACAAAGTGTCTAGAAATTACATTATTTTCCATTTTAAACAGAGAAATACAACCTCACACCTTCTGAATTCAAGTTTCTCTCTGTTACCAAACTAAGACGAGCTTAATTGGCTCATTAACTCCTTGGAAAATGCACTTAATTCAAACTCGACAGAAAAACATCAAACAACACTCACCAAAACCGTCTTTGTTAGTCTGTGTACTCTTGCAACAATCACCAACTCTGGATCGGTCAAAATAAATCCTTAATTCACTGCATCAAAACAGTGTAAAGAGTCTGACTCTGCAGGCTGTTTTCCTCTCACTTCTCACCCAGCTCAGTGCACTCCTGGTTGGCTGAGTGGGTGTGTACTGTGCCGCATGTAAAGAGTGCGCTGCAGAGCAGAGGCTGTCACTCTGCAGACTACATTACATCAGCAAAACAAAATGACAAATATCACCCTAAAAATTGGCCAAAAAAAGCAAGTGACAAATGGATTCAGGCCATCATCGATAGACAATATAGTTAGACAAACACCCAACCCTATTTATAACAGCAGTTTCTCTTTGGAAAAAGGCTGTCTGACAGCAAAGTAAAGCAGTGAAAACACTCTACATATAGCTTACACTTAAAGGGATATTAATATTTTTAGGTGGACCTTTGTGGCTAAAATACTTGACCCTGTCCACAGCAGTACATTGCTTGGCTTCTGTGTTGGTGCTCCTCTCTGCTTCTTAAAACGGGGGGTGTGCAGACTGCCATCTACTGTAGTTAATATATATAGAGTACCTCATACAACCCCACATTAAATAATCCAAACTATCCCTTTAAGGAATGGCTAATGTGACGTCTCCACCACACTGTTTCCCCTCCATTTTGTGCCTTGACAGAAGCTGTGTTTAGCCCTAAATGACTTTTGACCAGTTTGCTTGTCCTAGGCTAACAGGTTAGCAAGGCCGCGACAGGATAATAGCTGCTTTGCCGCCGGTGTTAAATGATCTTTCTCTAAAGGGTGACAGGGAGCTCATCGGATGCCCCAAGGACACAGACAGCTCAAGCTATGAGGTCGGCCTAACAAGCGCCTGACAGAAATGATAATGATTACCTCAGGAGAGGTTGTTCTGTGTGGCCTCAGATTTTCCCACAGGAAGCAAATTTGTAGCTATATGGCAGTAATTTGAACCTCAGAGGGGGACACAGCCCATTTATTCCAATAACAAACCTGCAAATTAGAGTTAGCATTTGTTTATCTTTCATCCACGGAGGCCTGGCTCTTCACAGAAGTGCCATGGAAGTAAATGGAAGGTTTTGCCACCTCCCGCATAAACCAGTAGGCCATACCGTGTGATACTGGTCAGTGCATTTAGGTTTGTGACACTGGGATGTGAAGGAAAGATAGCGGGTGGGTAATACGTGTTAGCTGCAGCTACTATTAATTGATGGCCAACACTTCTGGGTTATCAGAGACATATGGCTGATAATAAAAAGCTGATTAAAACAGTGCAGCTGTGGTCACTGGAGTGTGTGACCAGTTTAAGTTTGTTTACAGAGTGGTCGCTCGGTACTTCATCTTCTCGACTGGCCTTTATCATTCAGGATGTTGTTTGCTTCTGTGCTCTTTTCTGCGCTATGAATCACTCTGGTCGTGTCTGTCTATTTCTTGCTATCTCTGTTTTTGCACCCATCTCTCGGGCCAGTTTTCTACTTCTGTACAGGGCTGCAACTAATGATTATTTTCACTGTCAATCAATATGTCATTTTCTTGATTAATTGAGTAGTTGTTTGACTTTTTCACCATTTTCTGACATTTTATGGACTAGTGTTTCCCACAACTCAAGGTGATGTCCTCAAATGTCTCGTTTTGTCCACAAAGATCAATCATTTGTTGCAGCTCTACCTCTGTATGCTGCTGATAGTCTTTCAGTGACTATGAACAACAATCATGATACTTTGATGCCGATTCAATATGTATTCTTGAGCACCGTCCTTCAACGTGCGGCATGATTTTGCCAACACTGACATTGAGAAACACTTCTTCTGTGACAGATTAAAAGTGCTGCCGACCAGTCATGTAGAGAGTGTACAAATCAATTTAGTATAAGCCTTTATCAAAAAGAGCAGACAGCATGTGAGTTATACCAGCAGAGGATCATACCTTGGAAATATAACACAAGTAGGTCAAATGAAAGGCAAAAGTTTCAAGGGAATTGCATATCAATGCAATTATGTAAATCTACCTCCTTTCTAAGCACTTTCTATTAAACATTCACAAAGGAAAGACATATATATTCTAGCAATAAACTGAGAGAGATCCTGTCCAGGGTCTTGTTCAATTATACAGAGCAGACAATGACTGTTGCAAGGTTAAAGTTCAGACATATGAACAGTGCCCTAAATCAGCTGAACCACGCAACTCTTTTGTCAAGTAAAGACTTAAATGAGATATGCTAGATAATGTGCAATTAGGACTGATTATGCTTCATTTCAGTGAGCACTGTTACATGAGGTGCCGATATAAATGTGTAGAATAGGTGATTCAGTCTCCACAACCAAACTGCATTTAATCGGTTGTTGACATTCACGCTCTGCTGCCTTTTGCTCCTGTCATCCACATTTAGCCTCACAAGAGGGAGAGAAGAAGGAAAAACAGCTTTTAAAGGAACGAAAGGGAGACAAAGAGTGTCCAAGATAACTAAAATGTCAAAGTCTGGGGCTGTTTTCCCTTTGCTGAAAGATAAAGAAAAAACTCTTGCACATCTTGAGCCACAACTTGAACCCGTGGTCATCTTCTAGGCCATCTTTCTTTATTTTTCCTACTCTGTGTTGCTCAATTTTTTTGACAAGCACCATGCATCACCACCAGAGAGAAAGGCATGGAGAAAAATAGAGAATAACAAAACAAGCCCAGACAGGGTTTTGCAAAACACAACACAGGCTGTGACCTCAAGGAAATGAAATTGCCAAACAGTATGCAGGCTGTTCCGTGCACCTCTCCAGACAAGAATCCAAGGTTTAGACAGGTCTTCTCAAACCGTCCAACTCGCTAACTGTGGGGACTGTGAGATCCATTTTTTATGGGAAACCCATAAACCGATGTCAAAGGAAAAACAATAGCAGTGGGGTTCAGGGGAGTAACAGCTTCCAGCTCAGCGTTTGGCTACAAAGTCTCCACCTACATCTGGGCCAAATTACGCAATGTGGCCTGCCGACCACATCTGTCTGTATGACTAATCACTGTAACAGTGCATGCCTCCAACAACCACAGCTAAATACCTATGCTTGTGAACAAAGACACACTCACATGGACAGAAAAGTATGAATTCTCTTCTGATTATCAACAAAGAACCTTGGAAATTTAAATGACAGTACAAAAACCAATGCAACTTACAAGTCATAAGGGATTGGTTAAAGCCAAACATCTATTTTTGTGTTGTATGCTGTTTTATGATGTTGCTGACACAGCCTTCCAGTGAAAGAGCTTCAAAAGGTCAGGTCATTGCACCACTAATTAGAGTATTAACTTTATCAAAGTAAGGCTGGGCGGTATCCCGATTTCATCATCATCATCATCATCACCAGTGGCACGCTCTGCCACGACATGGATTTTATAGGGATGAAATGATGATCATTGTTGTGATTAAATTCCAGATAATCAGTATTACCATTTCAATTTTTTGTATTTGATTGCCATGGTTTGAAAAACTCACAGTAAATACTGCCCAGCATCAACCAAAATCTGCAACAGTCTCGTAGACACTAACAGAAGTAGGTGCAGCATTCGTGTCAGTGAAATCACTGACATCACAAAAGACATGATGTAATTTCAAATTATTGAGGGGGTTTTCATATAAAACCTGGTGAAATGATTTCAGTGTGTGCATCAGTACTTTTAGAATATTTTCAGTACAGTTTTAAATTACTGAAATAACAACAATAACCATGATAACTATAATCGTGGTCTGAAATTTTCGTTGGCGACGTCAACTCCTGTACAACATGCAGACTGTGTAACACGAAGATGCGTTACAAGCAAAGCACACCAATTTCTCTGTTGGCTGCACGAATCAACACAAAAGTCTCATGTTACGCCCACCATCCGTAGAATTGAGGATTCAGTGGATTAACTTTATTTTTGATGGACATGTCCGCACAACAACTGTCTGTGAAGATTCTCAGTTATCCAGGTCGTGGTATTCGCTAGGAGTTGTTGTAGGCAACTGGATTTGATTGCCTTAAGCAAAGCCCAGTTGCATATGACCACAAACAACTGGAAAACGCAAGCTCCGCTTCAAAACTGAAGCTCGGACGATCTTGGACTAATGTTATAATATTAAGGGACAGTCATGAGAAATTGTGTGAATTGTGTGCCCTGTTTTAAGCTAGTTAAATAACCTTAGTAGTAGGAAGGATGTGGGACATCTTGTTGCTTTTTGTAGCATAATCTCAGCTTGTTTTGTTGTTACATGAAAGCCACCAAATATAATTGTTCAGTATGTGTTTGTCGCTGTGTACTGATAGACATGCCCTGTGTTACTCTGACTAGTGTTCTTATATTTATATTCTTTGGGTTTTCTGACAAATAAATGCTGTGGAGATGGCTAATCCAGCCCTTGTCTAACTAAGAATGAGTCACGTTACATTTACTAATTAACCTACATTATGGGACTCCTGCCAAAACAGTAGGCCTTTATCTCATTTTCATTCCAACTTGAAGCCAATGAACTCATCTGTTTTCAAAAATCATCCTTTCACGAGATATCTTCCCTTACATTGCTAGCAGAGCGAAAAGAGGCAGAATCATGCTTTGTAACACTGTGATATACCATCACAATAAAAAAAACAACAAGATATTGCCCATCCCTTCACAAAATACAGCGAGATTCCAACTATTTAAGTGTCAATACAGGAAGTTCACTCATAACTGCCTCTATTCAGTCTCCATTCAACACCAAGTCGATTCTTCCTAACTGTGGTTCTCTTTTCTGCCTAATCATGCTAGGCTCCGTTCAACCAACTGCTCAAACAGACCTGCGGGGGGAGCACAGGGGACAAGCCAACAACAGAAGTGAGCCAAGCACAGAACAGCTTCCTCAGTGGTGCTCTTATCTCGCTCTAGCCTGGGGCTCCCCTTGGGAACCGGGCTGGAAGGGGAGGACAGACCTCTCGCTATGAATTGGCACCATCGGCTCAAAAGTCACTTTTACCAGGCTGGCCGCGCTGCCTGCCGGCTACTGTGAGACAAACATGAAAGAGAATTACAGAATGAGAAGGTGTGTGGAGCATTTGTATACATTTGCATGCTTTTTTTGCATAGATTTATTTGCATTGTTACATTTATTGTGATCTGACCCCCTCTAACCTTTGACCAATCAATCCGGTTTGCGCCATACAGGAGTTCAAAAATCACCAAAAGGTCAAAAGTTCAGTGATCAATCGCAGTTGCCATTTGTTCCATTTCACCAAACCTTTACAGATAGTACAGATAGTTGATCTAAACTGCTAATGTTGTCAATAACCGAGCATGCATTGTGACAGTTATCTTATCGGCCGACACAGTGATTACAGCTCAGGTAATGAGGGAGAGCCCTCTCTCATTTGTCTTGCTTTGTGTGCGGAGCTGAGGCCAAGCAAGACCAATAGAGCCGTCCTGAGGACACAATACCACTGAAGCTACAGGCCACAGTTAATTGGGGTAATGGGATGATAAACAATGACCAACATGTTCATGGTTTTGTACAGATGGAAGCGGGTATTACATGCAAACATGTGGGAGTGCTAACCTGGTCACTGGACGGGTTTTTCTAGCTGCTCAAAACAAAGCTTGAGGGAACTATTTTAACTTTCACGAACATGAGCATAGTATTGCTATATCATATATTTTGCCTGGTAATATTGTATCAACACACAGACACCAAGTTATATTTTATCATATCGGTTAAATCCCAATCAGTGGGACTGGTCGGTCAGACTGTCAGTCTGCTTGACAGGCTCATTTTGATGTAATAAAAATGATTTAAGTGACATGAATGACTAAAAACTTGTGAGAAAAAACATGCTGACAAGTTTTCTTTGAGGGCAGTTTGCAGTTTAAAAAATGTAATATATCACAATTTATGTTACCACTGTAATACTGTATTGTGACCAAGTATCATGATAATACCATGTCCTTGGGCCTCTGATGATTCTCACCCTTAACAATAATGTCTGTACAAATTCAGTTTTCTGTTGTAGGAAAAGAAAAGAAAACCTGAATATCATAATATCCGTTTTCCTTAAAAAATTGTTTAAACAATTTATAGATTATCAAAATGGTTTAGTTTTCTGTCAGTTGACTACTTGAGTTACTATTAGCAACAATAATTAAAAAATTTGAAAATAGGCATGCATGATATTGTAAAAAAAAAATCATATTGCGATTGTTTTGATAGATATTGCAATATGATTTGTGATTAGTTTGAATTAACATTTTTGCATCACAGTTTTCATTTTCACTGAAAAAAAATATCAAAATCATCATGCTGTGATAGTCTGTACCAGACAAACAAGTTTTCTTACATCTGGAAAACAAGATTTGTAAGTCTGAGCATCCCTGCAGCACTGCAGTATTTCATTATAATACTATTCATAATAATACTGTCACACATTTTCCCTTGCTGTAAAATGCAGCTTCTGCAGTTCGGATATTGTGCTTGACCATATTGTGATTTCGATAATATTTCAATTACTTGCGCAGCTCTGGTTGATACCAATAAAAAAGGACTTGCACAACTTACGCTTTATTAACAGAAATGGCTGAAGCGATTAATCATCAAAGGATCAGAAACACTGCAACAACATGACAGTGATGCCTGAGAACCAACTACATCGAGAACAAGAAAATTAGAACCACACTAACTTCAACCATTTATGCACTATTTCACGACACGTTTGTTTCATATTAAACAATAAACAAATGGAAACACTCAGGATTGGCAGGTCCCATTTCAACCAGACAGCTCCCATATCTGGTTCAGTAGCAGAGAGAATACAGGCTGACATGCTCCTCCACTGCTTTCTCAGTCACACAAACTCTATCTAACACAAACACACACACACACACACACACACACGCACGCACAGGCAAACATACACATTCACGCCCTGGAGGAAAACATCCACTTCTTAATTAGGGCCTAGAGTTGGGGTGTATGAGATATGCCAGGAAAGTAAAAAGAGGCTGAATTACACAGCTGTAGGAGAGGGAGCTGAGGGACAGCAGCTAAACCAGCAAACACAACTGTTATCACACACACTGCAGGAGGAGCCACTGAGGCCATGGAGAACTAACAACTATGGGAGTATCCACTCTCCTCAAAAAGTGAATTTTAGCTTCTCAGACTGTCAAAGTGAATAATGTGTTAATGCTATAACAAGTCTGATTCCAGAGGAACGCCACTAATGTTATTCAAGTCTGTTTACAGGTCTTGGGACGTACTACTGCATATGTGAAAAAAATTATATAAAGCCTTTAATGGCACCAGAGGGAGCTGTGCGGATTCTAATAAATGTCCTCAACTGATGCCACTTGAGTCAGCAACAGCCGGAGCCAAATGTTACCCCGGTGGTTTTAAACCAAGTGCTGTCACCTGTTGGTTTGTGGACTCCCATTTTGGCAGTAGCCATCTTGCTTTTTTGGAGCCAGAAGTGGCCATATTTGCATGAGAGTGTGGAGCTGAGGAGGATACAGATTGCTACACCTCTATCCTGACTGAACATGACTGAGAAAACAAGGACACGCTGTGATAATAACTCAACAATCACAAGGTAGACACGCCTTAAAGCAAACCCTGCTTTACTGTCTATTTTACTCTAAATGGGACCATAATTTACTAAATGAACATGATGCTGTATTGAAGATTTGAAACAAGCGACTGAGACCATGAACTCATTAAGAAACTGATTGCTGAGTTAATAAATTGAGTAAGAACGAGGATCAATTTATCATAAGCTTAAATACAATCAGACATCTGGCCAGTGGAAAGAACTCAGGGTTGAGACACATCTGTATTGGCTTCAGTTTTCAGACCTGGAAGCTTCATCTACTAATTATACAGTGTTTATACATTAGCCACTTCTAACTTAACACACCTGAATCTCAGACCAAAATCCTAGTGGTTATGTTGCATTGTGGGTAATGCAGGCGTCAGGTTTTTGACAAAAGAGAAATCCTGTCCAGTGTGAGTCTAACAATGTTATGGGAGTGAAACGCTAAATCAGTGCAGTGCTCATTTATTTTTTTCTTTTATTATTGTTGCTTAATTCATTTGTTTTCCACAGGATTAATGTAGAAAACACTGTGAATATTGTAGGACAGGCTACAACTAACAATTATTTTCAATATTGATTAATCTGTTGATCATGTTCAGTTGTTTAGTCCATAAAATGTTGCTCACTGTCTCCCAAAGCAAAAGATGATGTCCTCATATGTCTTGTTTTATTCACAGCCCAAAGACATTTAGTTTAGTTTAACAGAGGAGTAAAGAAACTAGAAAATATTCATATTCATATTATTTGTAGCTGGAACCAGATTTCGCTTTCTTCCAAACGACTTGAAATGATTAATCAATTATCAAAATAGTTGGAAAATAATGTAATAGTTGCCAATTAATCAATTAACTGAATAAGTGTTGCAGCTCTAGCTGTGGGGTTACATGCTAAAGATATTGCACTTAATGTGTAATGCTCAATAATGTCTTTTTTTCCTTTTACCTTCACATCCAACTATCCCATGTCTCTAAATAACTCTGCCTCTTTTTCACTTTTGACAAAAGGATGTCAAATGGAAAGCTAATACTTCACATACAAAAAAAAAGCAATCCTGTGGCAGAGAAGGGACTCCTGTCATACGATCACCTTCTCAAATCCCTGATAGGCCTGTGAAAGTGAATCAAGCCTCTATAATAAGATGTCAATCAGCAGTCCATTTGCTTCGCTGAGGAATCAAACAAACTACGCAGGAGACCCCCGTCGACGAGAACCTACAGTATGTCACTCAGCAGCACACTTGGCAAGTCAACTTGTTACAATCAGTAAGTATAATGTGAGTACAGGAACGTGTCTCAGTGACGTCTGTGCAGATGTATATCACTGATGCTGGATGAAAACAGACTAATGTGGTGGGTTTTTCTTGCAACTTAATGGTTTCAAGTAGGGCAAACAAAACTTGTACATGCAGAGGGTCTTTCAATGACATATAGTATATGGTCCTATAAGATATAACCTAATATAATACAGTACAAGTTAATTTTGCAGTATTTAACATATTGTTCATATTGTAGTCTTAAGGTAAAGGTCAGCTTCTCCATGAAGTTTAATTAATTGCCAATTGCAGTCCAGCTGCCCTTTGAGGGAGTTTGCCTGCAGCGGTTTCCATGTGATGGCTTTTTCACAATGAAGTATTAAAGACAGGTTTTTTATATAGCACATTTCAACAACAAGGCGAATTGAGGTGCCTTACATAAGACAGAAAGGCATTAAAATATAAAAGAAACTCAAGGCAAAATAAAAATACAAATAGGATTTTAGGATTACTTTTTTTTTTTAGAGGAAAACAAAATTGGAGATAAAAATAAGCTATATAAAATAAGACAAATTAAACAGGAGATAAAAATACAGTACAACAACAGTGCAGTGGAAGATAAGAATAAATAGTCCCGAGTTGAACTAACATAAAGTGCAGTGGCAAACAGAAAAGTTTTAAGCCCTGATTTCCAGGAAATGAAGTTGTAGCAGATCTGGGAGTTTGTTCCAGAGACGTGCTGCATAAAAACTGAAAACTGATTCTCCATGTTTAGTTTTGACTCGACTCTGGGGACAGTAGGCAAACCCTTCCCGGAAAATCTGACAGGTCTGGATGGGTCATAACAGAGCAGCAAATCATAAATGTATTTTGGTCCTCAACCATTCAGTGTTTTGTAAACCAGCAGCAGTATTTTAAAGTAATTTCTCTGACAAATGGGAGGTCAGTATAAAGATCTGAAAATTGGAGTGATTTGATCCAATCTTAATGAGGACTCAGCAGCAGTGGTTTGATCAAGACAACATTTCAATAGTCGATCCTACTGAAGATAAGTCCAGCTGAGACACAAGTTGTCTAACTCTTTATATATTCTTGAGTGATAGTAGGTGGAGTCCTTGACTGCTAAGATTTCTGACTTGGTGTGCAGTATTTAAAGTTAGTAACTGAAGCCAAACACTGATTTTGGATCATTATTATTTGGGTCCAAAGACAGTTACTTCTGTTTATTTATTGTTACCTGTATGGGACCATAGGGATATCTGTATATAATTAAATGGACACAAAATAGTGCCTGTTTAAAGAGATATACATCCTGTTAACAGTCGGGGAGGTCCGTGATTAGTCTACTGAATGATTATGCATTGCTACCCTCGCTAGATGACACCGGAAACAATAGCTGATAAAACTAATGATTGATATTTAATTCGTGCACAACATCGGTTAATTGTTTCAGATGTCATGCAGGTGCTCGCCACTAGCACAGTTTGGATTTGTTTTAATGAGCAAATCTGCATGGTTTCGCGGTATTTTGATTTAGAAAATAAAAATAAGGTTGTATGTCAGCTGTGTCAGAATAAACTGGCACATATAACCACTCAACTGCAGCAATGTGTGACTAAATTCAGCATAGGTGAATGGACGTTAACCTGCAAGGAGAGCATGCGGCTGATGACAGCACTGCTAACGTTAGCCACACTGTGTGGCAGTAACTTTATGATGTCATATCCTTGCTTAACCACAGACACTATGATCCTGCTTGGTGTAAACAGAAAATGCATTCAGTGAGTTCTCATGTTTTGTAGGATTATGTACAATATTCAGAATACACAGCACAAAGTGCCAAACATTCCAGCTGCATTTAAAGTACAATTTGGTTATTGAAGAATGTGATTAACGGCCTCAAATGGCTTTTAATAAACACACTATTTTTCAGGCTATTTTTCTACTTTTAGCCTAACTGACTAGACAAAATTAAAACTTCTTTTTAATCGCCAGGTGATGGTTGATCAGGACATCCGTAGTTAACAGTAGGATTATCCAGGACATACCTAGATTATAATGTTAAAATGCACAGTCAACTTCTATTCCAACATATTTTATTGACTCTTTAGCAATCCCAGTATGGAAGGTTGACCATTTGGGGATGGCATGACAGGGAATGCAGTTCTCTATTTACTCATATAGTCAGCAATGCAGTATAACAATGGGACATGTTTGTTCATGCTTTTATCTCCAAAATAGGTGTGTTTTATTTGGGCATAAAATTCATGACACAAGGCTTTTCCCACTCTATTATTGTCTTTTATGGTCAGATGCAGTACAGCTAGAAAATGGCACAAAGGAGAAGTGGCTTGACAAAGCACTGAGGGGGTATAGGAATAAACATGTCAGCTTTGGAAGGAGGATATAAAACAAGCATCTAACTATTACTTTAAAATTTTAT
The DNA here is from genome assembly GCF_056507025.1 of Lutjanus erythropterus. Taxonomy (NCBI): domain Eukaryota; kingdom Metazoa; phylum Chordata; class Actinopteri; order Lutjaniformes; family Lutjanidae; genus Lutjanus; species Lutjanus erythropterus. The sequence continues at coordinate 28,779,202 of NC_139325.1, read as the reverse complement.
GAGCACCCCCAAAGAAAGGAATTTAGCCTGGAGCGAAGATCTGAGAGGTAGCCTGGGTCTTACGCATGCTAACTGCTATGCTAGTCTTAAATAAAAGCTGACTGTACACAGAGGCCAAGGGCATCCAAAAAAGCCCAACTGAATTTAGTCAGTCACGTGACGGCATGTTTTTTTTTTTTTTTTGTAATTACAATAAAAGAAGTGCTGCAAGTTTTTAAATTACTATTCATCTCATCCTATATGTTATTTCAAAGATACAGACTCTTAATTGTGCAATTACTGGAAAATCCAATGGCTGGATTCCCTCTGACCTTTGTTCCAGCCACAGGGTAGACATGATACGACAGCTCTGATTATCAAACTGACCAGCCCGAACAGCTGTCAATGATTCACAGTCGCCAGGGGTGGAAGCACCACAAGGCCACTGAACTTAAATTCCAGTGCAGTTATCAAGGCCACAGAGAGAGGAACACGGTAGCCAATTACAACCGTGTGGAATGAGACAGTCACTCAGCTAAATGGCCTCCTCTTTGTCCACAGTGGGGAGCACATTCCACGTTAATGGAACCGAGGTCAAAGAAGATAAAGAAGCAAAACACAGTGTTGTTCTTGAGAATGAAGGAAAACACGTGTCAGGGTCCACCGACTACAGAGGCCACAGAGGACAACCTGTATCACCAAACAAAAACGCCACGTACGGCTCCCTCCCGGAGCCACAATGCGACGTGACTGACAGTGATTGGAGGAGTCGAAAGGCTCAAAGAAAGTGAGCTGGATCAACGTCTCCACCCGACCCCATTCAGCTGTGTGCTCTCGCATCCTTCATAATCCTGCCAAGAGCTGCCATTGTAAGTGTACTTTGAATGAGTCGCCGTCAATCCCCAGATTAGCCAAAGTCAGATGTGACTGGAAGACACGATGAGGGATGAGACTCTTTACCAGTGCAAACACATGCTGTGCACTACCTGCACTTCACACTGGCATATTAGCCTATTATGGAGTGTAATATTTAAAAAGGTGCGCTTGAAAATTCTGTTTTGTATGTTTAATCTTAATTCAGCAAACATTTGCGTTGTACCTGTAAACAGAACACCGGACATTCCTGCCTGTAAACTCATCCAGTTTCATGTGGGCAAGGTTTCATTCCATCCTGTCTTGGATTTACAGATTTATACATCAGCCTACATGTTGAATTATTTTTAGGTAGTAACATTGGGTGATTTTAGCTGGTTCTGTAAAGCCATTAATAAGCTACAATCTCCTATCTTGCAGCTGGTCATCTGTCTCCCTGCAGCAGAAACTGATAGCCTACATTAAAAGTTAAATGTCCTGTCCTGTGTTTCTCTTGCAAATCCTCAGTTTTCTTTGCACAGCGCAATGTACACAATCACATCTAATGCAAGTCTGTCTAGTCTTCTAATGTATGCACACACACCTCACAGCTTGTAAAAACAAAGTTGCAAGCAAGTGTAATTAAAACTATGATGAAATAAATTTGTCAACAACCTTATTTTTCCTTGACAAGACGGCAACAACATTATACAACATTACACCAATTATATTGTTTATTGATTATATTTTGGTTAGACTAGATTTGAATGTTCAATATAATCTGAAGACAAACAAAGATTAAAATGTCAGTTTCCATTATGTAAAACTAGACTAAAATAGTTACGGTTTTCTATGACTAAAAGTAAAACACCAGAATCATCCCTGTGGCTCTGTTGGTGGACTGAGTGGCCCATGTGCAGGTTGTGCTGATTCCTCTGCGGCGGCTGTGGGTTCATCTACTCTCTCCCCCATTTCCTGTCCATCTACAAGCTATTTTGTCAATTTAAGGCCAAAATCTCCCACCCCCACCCCCCCAAAATAATCTCTGAAGACATAAAAAATGCCAGATGGACAACCCAAAAACATAATGCCTCCAGCCATGGCTGGCTTTGGTGTGGAGGTATAAAAATAGAGGGAAAAAACAAAACAAAACACTAAACTGAACACACTCATAAAACAATACAGCTAGAAACACCAACATACAGACTTAAAAGATTAAACCCCACCAGCATCCACCACAGGGTAACACAGGGACAGGGACAATGTATAAAAAACTATAAGTATAAAAAACTAATATTAGGATACAAAGCTGTATTTTTAAAGGACACCTTTTAAATAATATTCTGTATCCTTAAAGCATCTAATCTTATCTGATATTGATCCCCTTTAAGTCTGTATAATTGTGAAACAGGAAAAATCAGATACTGTAGTATAAACATACAGTAACGGGGCTCAGTATGGGTGCAGCATGGCACATGAGCAGTAAAAAAAAAAAAAAAGATGTCACTTGATGTAATGCCAACTGAACAGTTGAGCGTTCAGTATGTGACAGCTTATGCGTGTTATCACTTACTACCACAGCATCCTGTTTCCTGACTGGCTGACATGTAGAGTGTACCACAAGCCAACGAGCAAAACGCGGCTGCTGCTCGGCTGCCGAGCACAAAAGCCTGCTCTCCAGTAGCAGGCGGCGACGGGCTAATTGGTGCTCAGCGGGGGCAGAAACAAAAGCGGCAGTGATGTCACTCAGGGGCCAAGGGGGACTCCGTGGGGGGGACGCCTCATCCAACCCTGCACCAGCCTGTACCCCAACCCTTTCTGCCCCCTTTCTACCCATTCACCACCAACCACACAATGTCTAAGAGGCACTGAAACACTGAATGTGTATGACTTCGGCTATGACAAAGAACAATACTGTCCCGGGTTTAAGAGGCTCTCTGGTCAAGATTGCCTATGAATAGCTCCTTCCCCATTTCCCACCAAGTTTCCCAGAATCTCTTGCTCTAATAACGGGGTTGTCATTCACCCCATTAGGTGTCAAGGCTGTGCAGAGGCCTCCCTCTGATTCTTGTTTTTGAGGTATATGCCATGTTAGGCATCCCCCCCCCCCCGAGCACAAGCACGGGGTAAAACAATGGCCGTCTTTGTCTCTCTTCCCACTTTTTCATCAACAGGGGGCTGGGTGATTCTGTCTCAGTGTTGGACAGAAACGAGTGCAGCCTCTCCTCATTCACGTCTGTGCCAGCTAGAGATGTCTTTGGAGTGACACAAAGAAAGCAATGCTGTCTTTTGTAAGAGACAGAGACAGGCTGGGTATCGCTGCCTGTTCTTCCCTCCCTTGACTGCTCAAGTCTCGTGTTGACTCCCAAATGTTGTCTCATCCGCTCTAGTCTCTTTCCCCACTCCATCTCTTGATACTTGTCGATTTATTTTTCTCTCTCAGAGAGATGACTTCCTGTATTATAACAAATTGCCCTCTCCGCCTCACTCTGTCACTGTAGCTGTCAGTTTAGGCGGGAAGTACAAAATAGTACAAAAGAGTTAGAAAGGAAAAATTCCTGCACAAAACAACCATCGGTGGTTCCATGCAGAAATTCACAGGGTTCCAGCAGTCTGGAAACATACTGTCGAGTTGCCACAAGAGATGAGGGTAGATGCTGTATATTGAATGATGTATGAATTCCGATTTTGTCCTTGAAGCAGTGAGAAAAGGCCTGGATCTAACAAGAGAAGTATAAATAAACAAGGGTATGCAGAATTAAACTAATATAGATGACCAAGTATGATTTGTTTCTGACTTTGCTTTTACTTTAACACGACAATTGCATGTTAAAGACACGTCTAACAGAAGAAACAAAAAAATTAAGGTACTTGTATGAATGACAGTAACTAAGACAGGATTATATCGATAAGCCCAAAATCATAGGAGTACAACTTGGCAAAGGGCAATGCTACTGCCATTAATTCTCCTGCTATATACTTCCAGAAATGATAGAAAATAAGGATTTACAACTGTTATTTGAGAATCACAGGCCTAAATAGATGACAGAAAATTAAAGTACAGTTCTGACAAATAGGCACCAAAGAGAAGTAGGCATATGTGAGAGCAATAAATGGCTGATGAAATTTGATTGGCTGTTGATGAGGTTTTCTTTTAGGGTGACCTGTCCAAGACTGCTTCTATGATCTGTCAAGAAGTTCAAGTGTTAATAGTTTTTTTTCTACTGGTTGCCTTTTATGATTTTTTTAGGAAACGTGCACCAAGTATTATCAATATTTAACTTTGCATCAATGATTTATCAATCCAACCAGGAAGTTGCAATTTTGCAATTGCAACAATTCAAGCAAATTCAACCAATATCCGTGAATTCTGCGTAGCCTTGCAACTTTTCCCCAAACCTGCAACTTTTCCCCAAATTTGACCAATCATCATGTCTTCATGTGAGTTCAACCAATAACCAATCAATAAATATATCAGCTAAATCAAAACACTAATGCCTGTTGGGCTTTTAAGAAATTCGATCTTCCTCCCAACCTCTACTTGTAATTGTTAGACTGAATGAATGTGATCACAGAAACCGTTTTGTTTTTGTTTTATTGATAGTATTGTTTAGTCACAAGGGTTCTGAAATAATGCATCTGCTTATCTATTCACGAAATATGCGTTGTGTGTAGTACATTTAATGGCTTTCAAAATTCAGACAGAAAATTTAAAATAAAGAAGAAAAAAAGCCAATGAAAAATCCTATCAATAATTACAGGAGAGGACTGCAGTAATTTGTACTAGGACCCATGAATGATAGTACATAGTGTTTTTATCTTCTTTTATCATGTACACAACAAAAACTCACATTAAAGGAAACATTAAAATGTCCTGCAACTCAGTTTGACAGACACATGCATTGAAATCCACCAAGAGGTGTGCCATTCTTGTTCAATTTAACACAGTCCAGGTAAAAATACACCAAAGAGAGGGAGCCTGTATTATTAAGAATGAAATAATAAATCGCTATTTATCAGATTTACTAATTACACTTGGAAAAGTGACATTACTCATTGTGCTTTTTAGTGCCAAGGCCTCAAATGAAAACAAAGAACTGGTTCATTAAGCAGTTGGTCTTGTACATGTAAATGTGAACAAAGGCAGGAGAAAAAAATAAAACCAAAACAAACAGAAAAAAGAAGATATAAATAAGACATATAACACCTCAGTGCATGTATGCCTCAGCTTGTAAATTTCCATCCTCACCAGCTATTTTTAGATATGCAGTGAGCCAGACTTTTAGTCAATATTTTTGTCAACAGACTAAAAATTGATAACTTTCTGATGCAAACCGACGCGGTCAAAGACTGACAGGATCTATTAGTGAATTTAACTGGGCTCTCCATGTCACCAGATGGAGCATCTGCATCGATGCAAACCCCTCCCCTCCCTCCTGATCCCTGCCCTCGATGCCAGTCATGCCAGCTAGCCGAGCATGCCCTGTGCGCCTCGACAAGTAAATAGGCCACTTCACCGGCACTGCTGCTGTAATTGGAAAGGAGATGGGCTTCTGCTCTGAGAATATTTCACCTGGGTATGGCAGCCAGATCGGATAGCTCAATGATATCTGATGTGCTGTACATTCTGCAGACAATTTACCTAAAGCCCCCCTTTTTGACACCTGGTCCTGCTGGCCCTGCCTCCATCCCTGGGGTGACATTACATACCTGAACCCTCAGCGAGGAGCTCTCAAACATTAACTCTGGGGGAAAATACACTCTGACATTTGGCAGGCTGGGCAGTTATTGTGATTACTGTGGCGTGGTACCGTTAGGAGCCATTAAATCGGAGTAGGTTCAAAATTGCATTTGGCAAGGTCAAAGTACAGTTTATGTTAAAAGAAGTTTAAGGAGAACTGTCGTTGTAATGCACCACAAACACATTTATAGATCACAGTCATTTAAATGATCATCTAAATGTTTGAATGGTCTGCTCACTGGTGGACTTGGGGAAGGGGCAGGGAAGGGCGATCCCCTCTGGTGCCGCCAAAAAACACTGCAAAAGTGCCGTATTGGATGTCCCTATAGTAGATAAAACACGATAAATGTCCCATAGTGTAGTTCACTGTCCAAAACAATGTGATTAAGTGCCCTCTAAGGTGGCCTTTCAGTGGACAAAACATGATAAAGTGCGCTCTAGAGTGCCCTTCTAGAGAAGAGAAGTCTATCACTGGGCCTATTTACTATTCAGATAAACATAACATGCATTTCTGTCTGTGTATTAATGTGTGTATTGTTTCATGTAACCACATTTGAGAAGTGTAAATGATCAAGTTTCACTTTCCTCAAAGTGGGAAAATGTCCACTGATGCCACTGTTAGTAATGATTGTGTTCATTAGTCAGAGGCTCTCTGGTTTCCATTTCACCTTGAATACATCACAATCTGTAATGTAGCATAAATCATCTTTTAAACCAAAAGCACAAAAGGGCACTAATGTGTCTCATTTGCATGATAGAGCTATTTGTGTAAATTCAGGTCTTTATGTTTCACCACAGACTTCTATGATAGAGATAACCTTCCATCTTTTACAGCTGTTAACACTCAATGAATCCAATCTTCAGCTCTGTAAATATAGGCTCTGTGCATAAATCTTCTCAGCTCGCACCTCCCCTGGGACTTCTGTTATTCCACAGGCAACAACACGGGGGGATGTGCGAGCATAATCCACAACACTTGATCATTAGCAAAATCCAGGAAGTGAAAAAGGCATGGTTTTTCCTCACAGAGTCTGAGTGCGCTTGTGCAACGTCAGACCCCCACACAGATCAGTGAGGCTGCTCAATTCCCTGAAATCTTGGGCGTAATCCTTGGAGAATCGAAAACATCACACATAGGAATTTTCAGTTTTAGCCACAGTATGTTTGTGTTTCCCCTCACCAAGCCCTACTCCAACGCCAGCCGTCTCTCACTGCTCACAGCATTCTTCAGTATACTGTGTTGTGTGTCTGCCCTGTTTGTTGATATAGAATACAATCAGTGACCAGAACAAAAGAAATCCCTAATCGAATATAAATGTAAATCAATACAAAGTGAAACAAACTACAGCACCTTCATGAAGCTGAGATTACCTAACAAACAAAACGATGCAAACAAACACGAGTAGTATAAGATGAGCAGATGTAAAACAATGTAAAATATACAAATAAGTTTACTTAAAGTCCAAAGGAGCTTTAAAGTGCAATAAACTGTACAGTGTTGTAACTAACGATGTGTTTGTAATTCTAATAAACAAAAGTTCCTGCATAAGCATCTCATACTGCAATACCATCAAGAGAAACACTTAAGTACTAGATTTTGTCTAGATTTTGTAGAGAGATACAATCATTTACACATCGAAGAAAGGTAATATCAAGTATTTATACACGGTTTTCTACTTACGTCATACTTAAGATCAAAACTGATTCTAAGTCCATTTTTAGAAATGAGGCCTGATGATGATGGTTTTCTTTGTTTATATGATTGTAAAAAGAATATCTGGATCTCCAGACAAAAGAAAACATTTGAAGATATCACTTAGGGCTGTGGAAAATTATAGATGGCACAACTTTCTTACATTTTACAGGCAAAAGGAAAATAATCTGCACATTGATAATGAAAGTAACTGTCAACTGCGGCCCTTTTAATGGTTATTTAATCTGCAGATCTCTTTACCAGGGCCCAGGCTTTCATGTGCAAATTGCTTGTTTTGTCTAAAGTGCAGTCCAAAATCCAAAGATATTCACTTTATTATCCTGTAAGACTAAGACAACCAACAGATATTCACATATGAAAGCTGAAACCAGAAAATCTGGGGCAATTTTTCTTTCAAAAATTCCTTAAGCAATAACTATTATCAAAATGCTACCAATTAATTTTCTTTTTCAGTAATCCTGCAGCTCTACAGACAGTATCTCTGACAAAGACTACAGTCCAGTCAGTGAAGCCATTTTGGTGCATTTAACCTCCCCCCCAAAAAGCTATAGGTTGATTCTATTAGCCTTTTGCCCTCCAGTTAGGTGAAGCTTTGGGGCTGTGCCTCAAGCTACAGTAACAGTACCAACATCTGGCTCATGACGCCAAAGGCCATTAGTCCATGCTGGAATTGAAAGTATCAACTCTTATGCTAATGCAATGTCATAGGGAGTTGTAAAATCTTCTTGGAGTTGCTCTCAAAGTCTGGATCACCAAAGCGAGACAAGCCATCTGCCTGTGTGCAGAAAAGTCCCTTTATGAGCTTCATACATTTCAGCTCAGAAACTCAGATACATTCAGGGACTCATCAGAAATCACTCTGATATCATTCATCTATAAATATACCAAACCCTGCCACAGGCGATGGAAATTTATTTTAGATAGACAGGATGCTGAGTGAAGGCCTGGTGGATCTGTATCTCCTGACTGTTCGAGGACATTGCAGACGCTGTTTTTGTCATGATCAAAGTGTTCAGGGAGAGATTAGGTAAGCAAGGCAATATGTCTACCAACATGCGCCGCTACCTGTCCTCACCCTCACCCCCTCAGAGTAAATAACCTGAGTGTCAGCCGCTGACCCGACAGAAAATTGCCTTATTGATCCCCACGGTGATTTTCCACCGTGGCCTTTTCTCGCCCGGACCCACAGCAGCAGTTTTGTGAGAGGTACTGACTGTAGGGGAAACCGTACTGGAATAAACCTTTGTATGCGTTTGTTTGTGTTTGCAAAAAGGTTTATTGGGATTTAGGAGATTAGATGGCCCTGCTGAGTCATTTTTCCTTGGACGCTGGTGAGGCACATGGGAAATCGCTTTTGCACGTATTAAAGTCCCATGGAAGTGGAAATGGGGAAAGAGCATGCATGGCTTACTGAGCTGTCTCGGGGAAATACATTCCTCTACCACATCAAACGCATACGAAACAAAAGCAGCTGCGCACTTCTCTTCCCTCTTCCATTCTGTATACTTAGCTGTAATCTACAGGAGAACCCTGGGGTGAGACTTTGTCTTAAGCAGAGAGGCAAAACGGGGGCCTGTCAGTCCTTTCTTAGTGTTCTCAGCCTCAGGGCACTGTTCAAGACACCTCAGAGGAAAGCGCGCGCACACACAAACACCGATCTGTGCTTGAACTTCTTTGCTTTGCTGTCTCCCGCAACTGTGCACCTCATTTGAAAATCTTTTCTTCTGGTATTTTTTTCCACCCTTTTGCATTCAGGCTGCATGAGCTCTCGCTTATGAACCATCAGCGTCACGGTGAGAGATGGGTTGGGGAGGCTGGTTGCTACCCCTTGTGCCTGTCCAAAAATAAACTTTGTCAGTAAAACCCCAGAACTCTTTCCTAACTCTAAATGTTTGAAGAAAAAGGTAGAACAGTGCACAATTTCATGCCTTTTTAATGCCAGTGTACTCAAGGTGCTCATCGCCGTGCCTGGAATAACGGAGCTGAAGGGAGTTTCAGCTCGGCAGGAAAGAAAAGGCTTCTATTCTAACACAAGCTGGAGGTAAAAACTAAGGTTTGAATTATGGGGCAGCTTGGGGGGTTATCTATTCTCATACGAGAAAGAACTTTGAATGTGAGGATTCATAGAGAGTCTTTAGCAGATATCTGAAAAACTGCTTTATAGAGGTTTCAGGAACAGATCATTAGATCAAATGATTTTTTTTTCTTTCACACGTCATTTGAGTGACAAGAGCTAAATTAAAACCAGATGTTTCATGAGTTTATCAGGACACAAATGACCCAGGGGGCTCACAAACACAATTCAAAACACTGGGCACAAAGACCAGGGAAGGCAAATGAAGGGATCAAGCTGCAGGATTATGAGGCAGGAGTGAATGATGGAGGAGGAAGGAGTGAAGGAGCGGTGACTTACAGCTCGCCTTTAGCTAAGAAAGCAGAATGTTAGTGCACACAGCCACATGACTCATAAATCTCAATTGTTTTCCTTGTGTTGTCCAATAAAATAAGGCACTGCTCCTCGCAGACTGGAGGCGGGTGACTGCAAAGTGCTGAAAGGGCACTTTCCAAGTGCTGCTCTCATGGACCTTTGTAGTGTCAATAACAAGCTGCAGGAAATTCCTTTCCCTGATTCCTGTACTGTTTTTTTTGTGTGGATGAGTGTGAGGTGACCTCTGACCCTGATATGTCTGAACGGACTGAGGATGACAGTGAGAAGGCAGATAGGCAAAGAGCTGACACTGATAATGTTGATCTCAGAGGGAAATGCCGTCTCTGCTGAGCCCGCTTCCTGTTTCCTGCTTCACACCTGCCAGGGCTTGAGACTAGGAAATGTCTTTGGGACAAACAGACATGATGCTGCTTCTTTCACACAGTCTTAGTGATACCAGTCATTGTATATTGGACATGTATATTTGATACAGTATATTTTAATACTGTTCCTCAGTTCTTTTCTCTTTATTCCTCCTAGTTCTAAAACTACAAACAGAGATTCTACATATTCTATGTTACTTCAGCAACCCAATCATATATTTTTTTTATTCAGTGGGGCATTATCTTCACTATAGGCACTGTTATTTTCTCTAAAGTTACAGTGGGAGTCAGGGTGCCATTTTTACTGACATTACTCTCTGACCCTACAGAGCCACCGTAGTTTTGAAGAGAGATATAGCTAGAGCTAGTAGCCCTGTGCTCTTTAGCTATTAAACGTTTGAAAAAACACAAAAACGAGACCCCCAATTAATTCATGCAAACTAAAAGTTTGAGTTGAAAATATTCAATTTGAGTAGAAATAGTGAATGTGTTGTGGGGCCGTACAGAGCGTGTGTGGGGGAGGGACAGAGCTACCACTTGCCCGCAGACAGCTGCTGAGCTCCATGGAGCTTTGGAGGAGAGAGCCAGGGGCATAGCTGGAGCTTCTGGAGGAACAGAAAAACTCAAGTCATGTCGGATTCTGCTCTGCTCCGGTGTGCTTGGAGAGGAGAGGGTGGAAAAGAAGAGAGACTGGAGGGAAATAACAGAACCAGAGTCTATGAGAGGTTGAACTGAACACAAATATACGCTCTTGGCACGGTGCAAGGTGAAAATTCACTCCACTTTCTGTATGAACACACGAGTATTTACCTACAATAAGAACTCAACATTGTGACATTCTTATACCAAACTGTTTTCAACAAATAGTATTGAAAGCACCTAAACTTTGGTATATCATAAACTATTATGTATGTATGAGTGAATAAATATACTACAGTACTTCTGAATACAGTTTAGAAGCAAAAGTAACTTTACTCCGCGTTTGGAGTTCTAAGGTCTTCGCATCAATACTTTTACATTTTTCCAAACATCAGAGATGAAAGTATTTACTCCATTTCTGTACTTAAGTACTGTAACTGAGGCACTTGCACTTTATGATCTACTTTTTCTTATCAAAGTGCTTCATACTAAATATAAAACAATAAGACTGCAGTTAAACAGCAGTTAACTCAAATTAAAGGTAATTATTTCTCCAACATTTTAATGTCATTTTTATTATGCCATTAACAAATATAGACAGTAATAAAGGAAGTGGAGAACATTTTGATTGTGAAATGGTTTACATTCACTTCAGGACGGTTAAAGCTTTTTTTCTGGACAGCGGAGAGAAAAGATAGTGTAGAGCCTTGCCTGGGAACAAAAACCCCGACCATTGTTTCCAGCTGCTCTGCTGGTTTCACTGAAAAGCTTCATGTGTCACTCTGGGGTAGTCTGAGGCCACCAAGACTCATTGAGTTCTCTGTACTGTAGCTTATGGAGATGAGTCACTCACACCAATTGAAATAACATGATGAAATGAGATCTGAGATTAGACACAGCAGGGTGCAAATCCACATAATTATCCACATATAGTCTGCAGGGAGGTGGGTCATGAGCTGGGGGGTAGATCGGGACGAAACTGTGTCCATTTGTGGTAATATATTCAGAGGAAGAGCAGAAAAAGTGGATATACTGAACATTAACGCAGGTCATGCAAAAAGGAGAAGCAAAAGAGCATGCATTTATGCGTTAGTGAGGGAGAGTGGATGTTAATGAACTTCATCAGCCCATGTGTGCATGACTGTACAGAGGACAAGCTCATTCAGAGCAGCCGGGTGCCACAGCATGCATACCAAACTAAAACAGCCAAGTCACATGAGAGAAGAACTCAAAGAAGAACTGCAAAAGGCACGGCTGTCCGGGGTGTTAAGAGCATTTAGAAGCCATGCTGTTTATGCTAATGCATGTCAAGAGATCGCAGGTACCCTGAGGCACTGGCACATTTACATCCATGTTCTGAAATGTTAAATGGATGGAAAAAAAAGGGCCAATTCAGCACTAATATTACTGGAAGGAGGAGGTGACGGAGGGGGTAAAGGCAGGACAGAGCAACACTGAAAGCAAGAAGAATTAGAGGTGGATACGGGAACAAGAGTTTTCATACAAGTTTTAATTTGACAAAGAATATCACTATGATGTTACACCTACTTCACAAAAAAGGCAGAACTAAATTACAAACAATAAATCAAAAATATATGTTCGTCTTTGTAACAGCTGTTCCATCCTCTACTCTGCCTGTAGCTCGTGATTAATCTCCATGTTGTGAGCGCACCGCTAACCTCTGTCGTCCTTCCAGGCCCGCCGATTCACACCTGCCCACCAGCTCACCGCTATTAGATTTCTCACATCAACTCATCACCTGACCCACTCATCTGCCCACTCAGCTGCTCTAGTCCAGGCATTTTACCCAAAAGTGCGGGTCAACTCACACCAACTGCAACATAAACAAACTCGATGAATTTTGTGCTTTCAGTATGTTCTGAATGAGAGAAAAAAAAGTCTTAAGGAACTGTATGAATGGATTTTTTTAAAAACTGCCTATATATGAGATCCTACCAAAAATGCCTTTTTAGTACAGTCTTTGAGAAAAAGTGGTGAACATCACACAAAATACAACAGAAACAAACGTTTCTGACAAATGTTTGTTACTCATAAAAGTCTCCTCTAAAAGGTCAAAAGAGATCCAAGCGGTTGTTCAAAGGAGTTTCTTAGCCATACCCTGGTACTGCTTTTTTACGGAAGTTTCTCCCATTAAAAAATCTTTGAATTTATTGTAAAATTACATATTAGGTAATTTTTCTTATAATAAAAAAAAAAGAGAGGTATCGGCTGTTTTCCTGAATTATGAGACACATTTTCATGCAAAACAAAACAAGAAAACAGCTCTATTTTTCTGAATTTATAAGTGAATGCAAAAAACTAAGCAAATATTTTGCTTCCTAAAATATCGTTTAAATCAACAACACTATATTAGTATAATATATACTAAGGCAACATATTTTGGCACTCACCCATATTAGCATTAATTAACATAAATTAAAAACAAAATAATTTAAATATTACTGAAAATAGCACTTTTCTGTTATTGTCAAAACGACTGTCACTAATCAACATAAATGTTGGCAATGATGAACATGAACTTAAACATTTTTGCTTTTTTTTTAGCACAGCTTGTTTTCATTACAAAAATATTGCAAGAAAACAAATCCCCTAGGACATTTTGACTGACTTTGCATTTAAGGGTATAGAATTTCTCTTTGCATATGTGCTTTACTGCATTCAAATGTCTCGTGTAAAACACTGGTTGCTTTTGGACAGCACTGAACCTTTTGTGTGGACATCAGACAAGAAGACATGCATAACAGTTAACAGTTACAAGTTTGTTGCAATTTGTGTGAGGTCATATCCTATAATGCCTGGACTACTTCTCATTTGTTACACTGTATATAGTGTATATAGAGGATAGCTATCAGTTACGTCTGACTGCTACCATCAACAATGCCTGTCTGCCTTTTTCCCCCACAGATTATTTATCTGGTTCTGACAGTCTTCTCTTTGCCAACTGTCTCTCGATAAAAGATAAGTCCATTTTTAGCACACTAACTCCACCTCCTGAGTCCACTCATTTTTGTTAAATACACACACGGCTTTCTGAGATTTATGCAGTCAGTTCTGTGGCTACGCACGTCAGACACAAAGTGCACAAACATTTTTCCAACTTTAAATCTACTGATATCAGACTGGCTTGTCAACTCAATTACACTAAATTTCCATATTGCAAAGAATCAGTCAACTCAGTGGAGTGGGAGGATTTAAAGGTCTGAATCCAGGCAACCGACTTAATGGCGCAACTGCTGTATTTCCAACAGTCTTTCACTAGTCAACATCACACCTCAACATTCCATTTTAATAGAAAATATGAAAAATTACAGAAGCAAGACACCATTACAGTTTAATTTCTTTGTGACAAAAAACATGTGTCTGGGGACTAAAAATGAAAAATAGCCTTTTGACTATAATATTAAGGCTTATTACTTTGCTCTGCCCCAGTTAAATGAGCCAATAAATAAATAAAAATAGACAATAAAGTTTCTTTTCCATTTCCAGACTGTCAAAATCTTGACGACTGATCATTAGTGCTGCACAATAAGGTAAAAAGACAGATATTGCAGTGCTATATGATTCATGATTAGTGGGAATGATCATTTTTGCATCACAATTTTCATTTTCTCAAAAAAAAACACATCATGATGATGTGATGTGTTGGGGTCTGTACCAAACAAACCAATGAAAAATGTTTACTTGCATCTGGAGAACAAGATTCAGTGCAGTATTTCATTATAATGCTGTTTAGTCACACATTTTTCCTTTATCAAAAATGTATAGCTTCTGTGATTTGGATATTGCACGGGCCATATTGTGATTTTGAGAATAATTTGATCAATGCTGCAGCCCTAGCAAGGATGCATGAAGCATCCTAAATCTTAAGGCACATGTCTAAATCACAGTGTAACCCCTGAAGGATGTGGACATGCTGCAGGAACATTGACCTTTTAGCATCACTTTAATCACATGGGAGGGTGATATGTTACAGATGCAGAGTGGGACGACCCAAGGAGACTCTGTGAAGAAAGGACAGCTTGTGATACATCCTCAGGACACTACGTCAGATATGTCCATTTTGATTAAGAAAATTAAGACTGCATGCACAGCCCATGGCAACAACACTTCAATGTGGGTCTTTGTTTGGATTGGGTTTTATCCAGTAAAGTTCAGTCTGTATATTTTAGTGTCCAACGGTGTGGGAGTAGAAGCTCTTATTAATCAGCAGCCAGATACCCTCTCTGAGTCGTTGTGCAGCGTCCTACGCATTGGAACAGGATCAGAGATGGAGGTTAAATTTATGAATTTTGGATTGAGGAGGATACTGTACGCTAGTGGCAGACAGAAAGTGTAGTTTCTGTACAAGACGGACTTTGCTCACTGTGCTGCTGAACTGAGAGTGTCGATACAAAACTGTTGCCAGAAGCTATGTGTATATAATATTGTCCGTGTAGGGAATTAATTCAGGAGCACTGATAGTTGGTTAAGAAATATAAAATTTCTTAGCTCACCTTGAGTTTGGCCTGTTTATACTGCTCTGCTGTCACTAGGAGCAGTGGGCGATATGACTAAGATCTTCTATCACAGTATATGTCGTTTTATATAATGGAAACAGTATATACGTATATAACTTTATTTGTTCTGTAAATTCCAGTAAGTAAATTTAAAATAACTATATAATACTGTACTTTATCATATTTGAAATATTTCCTCTTATATTTGGAACAAGAACAACTGCCTCACATGAGACAACACTAGAGTTAAAAAGAAAAGATTTAAAACATGAAGAAATGATGAGCATGTATTTTAAGGAGAGTCAGGCAGAGAGCCTAAAAATGAAGAAAAAAAATGGGTGCAACAAATTCTGATCTTGAGGCAAAGTGGTAAAAAAAAATGCAGTTGTAAAATTGTTATGGACTAACAAATTTCACTGGCCCTTGCAGAGATCACAAATAAAGTCATAGCATGCCCAATATTATTTTTAATATTTAATTTTTGTTATGAGGCGTAGTGTGTGTTTTGTTGCTGTTGTGTGTGACCAGCTGAGCACACCGAGCACTTTAATTGATTATGTAACAAAGCGGCATGAGCTGAAACACTTTTGACTGTTAATGCCGTTAATACTGTAACTTGTGGCTCTATCATCTAAATTAGACTAATATAAGATGGTGTCTGTCACTTGCTTTGTGTGGAGACACTACAAAAGATTAAACAATGAAGATGCAAAGTGTGTACTGTGCTGTAAGGAGGGATAAAATGTGCTGGACGGAGGTTTGCTGCCACATTTGGAATCTCAGACAAAATTCTAAGTGAAAGCCTAAAGCTTAAGAACACTGGATTCATACTTTATCCAAAACACTTGTGAGTGAAATTCTGGCAGAGGTGGCAGCGTATGATGAATTTACCTTTAGTTGACTGTGGCAAAAAGTGCCACTCACTGAGGAAAGAGGCCCAAAAAGTGCGGGTGAGAGCTTTTTTAGAGCTTTGCTTTTAAAGTCGCTTTTTGAGTGATCGTTATTAACAATGCTTTGTGCACAGAGCCAGCCTTCTGCTGGAGTCGCAGCAGCAGCCTCTGAACACAAACAGAATATGGAATCAGTCTCAGCTTAGCAGAATGACTTAAAAACACCAAATAATTTAACAAATAACAAATTTCATTAGTTTAAAATATGAAGAATTGCAAAATATCACTTCCATGAGGTTGTTCAGTCAGACAGTGATCGATCAAAGGCAATAAACTTGATCTTCTCTACAGCTGTGAGGATAAAATGCACGGTGTACGCAGGTGGCACAGTTTATATTATGTTCTGCCTCCAAAATTATTAATACCACCAGATAATAGACTATAGTGGTCAAGTTTGGAACCCACATGCATCAGGATAGTGTGCTTCTGTTCCCTGGATAGAAAATGTCCTATTTTGGGGATAAAATATTAATCCCCACTCCTCACCAGATCTCATCATCTTACAGGTCAACAAGATCATGCAAGAATAGCTCCCATAGCGGAAACGGCATTGCCAAATTTCTACCAGTGGACACATTTCTGCTGTCTAATGGTATCATCATATTGTCCAACCCCGGTCACCAGGTAGAGTTTACTGTCCTGTGTGTGATATCAGTAAAATTTACAGCTGCTGTGTGAATGAAGTGAATGAACCCACATTGGCTGGTCCACTTTAATTTCCTCCTGACTGCGGTATTGGAAACACAGTCAACAACATCCGAAGAGAACAGACCACCGTATGTTCACACACACTCGCACACGCACGCTTCTCAAGTCCAACTGATGGTCTAAATTGCCTTTGAACTGCGGCTCCACAATTGATTATAATTGTGCTCGTGATTGTGGCTTCCACAGTTAATTAGGCTTGATGACTTCATGTGTAATAACTGACGCCATGCATTCACCGTGGCGGTCTATTCTGAGCATCGACTGGAGAACAGAACATGAACTAATGTTTTCAGTAGATGAACCGCATGCCCTTCTGTCTATGTTCATTAGATATGGACCAACAAGCTCTACTGAAACCAGAAATCAGAATCACCTGACTCTATGACTAAATCGCTGCGAGCAATTAAATAACTGCATTTTGCATATTTAGCTCCCTCTTGCCTGAGCATGTTGAACACACAGCCTCACATCCTGCCCAACCCTTCACAGCAACATGTTGATCTGATCTACAATCTACCCCGCTGTGTTGTACATGTTTGAAGGCTGACGTATAATCATAGTTTGTGTCACTGTCACCAGTGGAAATGGAGCTGACAGACATCACAATGTGAGAGAGCAGTGATTACAGTCCAGATTATAATGTTAGTGAATGAATCACCGTGGCCTCTAACCTGCAGTGCTAACAGTGTATCCTAACATGGGCACTGTTTGCCAGGGGATCCATCTGTCTCACTGGGCAGGATGATGGGAGTTGGGCAGACGTGAAAGAAAATCGTCTCGCTCTCCTGACAGGCAAAGTACAGTAGCACAGCAGCACAGCACTTCCAAAACAGTGAGGCAGTGTGAAACAACAAGCTAGCGGATGAAACAGCGGCAGAAACAGAATGAGACTGAAAAAGACACAGAGAGTAAGGAAGTGGAGGAGATGGAGAGAGTGCCATGTGAAAATCATATAAAATACTTTCAGGAGGAGGAGACTGAAGACGAGTCCTACAAACTGAAAGCTGAGACTCCCCTCCGTTCACACTCGACATAAATTATTAACGCGAGCACTGAACAAATGAGTTCAGTGCACGGGGAGGGGCTGATGAACCGCCCAGTGTGAGTCCCCCAAGATAACCTCCAAAAATGGAGTAGCCTCGAGAGGCCAGAAGTGACAAGAGTGCACACATGCATGAACACTAGATATCAGCCGTAGGTCGTGATTTCTCAGAATCAGTGAGTTCTTCTGGGCGTATTTTTAGCCAAACACCCTTTTCATAAACACTAAATCTGCAAATGTAATCAGGCCGACTAATCCTTTCAAACTAGTGAAACATGTCAAAGAAAAGGGCACAGTGTGTACTATAGGATGACAACACAACTTAGCTAAGAGGATACAAACCAAAGTTTCTAAAGACAAGTGCAAGCACAGCAATGTTAGTGTTATACAGCAGGGGTCATGAGACAAATTTGGGCAAGGGCCACAATTTTTCTCAGCAGACACTGTGGAGACTGGATTTTGAAAGAATTTTTTTTTTATCTTCTATCATTGTAAACAGACTCCTAAAAACATGGGAAATGTAGTTATTGCTGTAGTTACTGGTAGTAAAGGCTGAACGATTCTGAAAAACTGACTGATATTCCAATATGATCTGTGATATAAGACAGAAAGACAATTTTTACTTCTCATTCTCATTGAAAAACCTGTTAAAATGATTATGGTGATTTTTGCAGGGATCTGTAAAATGTAGTTCTTAAGTCTGTTAAACACGATGCGTCTCTGCAGCAAGACAATATTGCATTTAAAATGGTATTTCACACACATTTCACTTTTAACAAATGTTGCACTGAATCACATTGTGATTTCGAACAGTTCAGCCTCACTGGTGGGAACAGAAAATTCGGTTTAATGCCGCAGGCCGTGCAATTCTTGGGAAATCATGTAAACAAACAGTTATTTTAATTAAGAAGTCAGGCAATAATTGGCCTTTTTGCCAACCAAGGTCTGATTTACTGTGCCATGCTCAGTTTTTTTTACCTCGCTCCACCTTCTCATCTAACAGCTCACTGTGGCTGCTCCTTCTTGCTCCATTACTCCCTGCAATATTTCAAACTGATCCTCTGTCACAAAATATATTGAAACCAAACGTCTCACTTTGCCGACACATTTTTGACAAATGATGGCAGCAAAACTAAGCTTACTGACAGACACTGCATTTCCTGTGACTAGGGTTGTTAAAGATTGATCATTAATCGTTAAGAATTTAACTGTGGGCTGTATGGAAAGCTTTGGCGGGCTGGATGTGGCTCATGGGACGCCAGTTGAGGATCACCACTATGCAGTCTAATAAATTTTTAATAGCCCATATTGTTTTGAGTGTCCCAGTCTTTCACAGATAAAAGTGTGCAGCAAAACAAATCTCCTAATTTCCATAATTACAAAAACATCTAAAAAATGGATAATGACTGACATTATGTCAGTTTCACCAAGGTAATGACAATCGTCTTCCAGATGCATTTAAACTAATTTATTCAAGAAGAAAATAATAAAGCCAAGTTTCACAAAAGGGATAATTATTTTGATAAAATGATCATCAGCCATTTTTTAAATGCTCCCTTGGTCCAGTCTCTCAATTGTAAGGTTATGCTATTTGTCGCTGGTTTATGACGGTAATAAATAAAATTGTTTTACCTTTGTCCAACCAACATTTAAAGAAATTATAATTACGGTGGTCTAAAAGTTCGATAAACACAAAGCAACCTTTAGAGGCCTGGATTTGAAGTCAGTGGCCCAATTTTATGGTCATTTTGTTCAGCGCTACCTCACAGCAGCTGTTAAGGTTTGATTTTACATTGATGTTAACTTAAAGTCTCCAACATGTTTCAAAGCGACCCCCATCCCCTCAGATGGCCTGATGGGATATGGCTTTGGCATGAACATGAATGGTGCTTTTTGTCACTGTGCCAACTCTGTTACTGTCAGCCTGGTCTGCCTGTGGCAGCCTGTGCCCAACAAGAGCCCTTTGTTTGTTTTGGTTTGGGCTTTTCTGCTCTGTTAGCTCCTTTAGCTCTGTTAGCAATGTAAGTTCACTCATGTGTCGACTTCCCTGCTAAAATAAGTCAGTTCCCTCTGGCCAACAGACCTCTACATGTGTGTTAGCACTGCTGTTACAGGCACTGTTTCAGAACCAAGCAGAAGAAAAACACAAATCTTGGCCAGGCGCCTTGAGGAATACAAAACACAGATGAGTCGACTCGATCCAACAAAAAGCTCCTCTCATGATGTATAAAATCATTATCACTCATGAATCTAACATTTGAAGCTCAGCGCTTTTCATCTCTGTGCGACTCATTAAACAACTGATGGAGAGTACTGAGGTCAAAATGTCACATTAAATCCTACATTTTTCAACACATATTTTAATGGATTCTTTTTTAGTTTCCTTTCTGGTAAACAGCAGCTGCCCTGTGACCAAAAAACAACAGAAAGTGTAATTCCTTCTACTTGCTTGTTACTGCTGTTGACTGTAGATCGACTTTGGTAAAACATTAGTCAAAAAATATACTAATATGAATGGATAAGCTTGGTCAAGAATGTAAAAGGTTGGTACAGTCTCATTATTTTAAATCAGCATTTCCCAAACTTAGGGTGGCGTCCCAAAATGGGTCACTGACCCATTTTTATTGGGCTGTCAACTGCAACTCAAAAATGCATAACAATGCTATGATATGTGAATTCAAATGGAGAAGAGTGCTCTTTTCAGCTCAGACGCTGTGTGTAGGCTGCGAGAAATGGAAGAGTTTATAAATGCTGGCTTCACAAAAGTCATTTAAAATGCAGGGGAGACGACTCACAGTGTTTTATGTGGAGAAGTGCTCAGTTGTGAGAGCTTAAACATGAACAAATTGGACGGACACCACCAAATTAAGCATTTTCAGCACTGGGGCAAGACAAAATAAATTTTTCCTGTGCAAAGAAGAGTCTTTACTCGAGTCTGTGTTTTGCAGGGCTCAGCAATAAGGATTGCTCGCTTGCCAAAAGGCAAGCAAAATGACATGTTGAAAGAATTAAAATATTTTGATAATTGATCAGTGGACAAAATATTAATTATATATTAATATATATATTAATAATTTTTCATGCAATAGTGGCAGAAAATGCTGTTTTCATCCTCTCAAATATGAGATAAGATTTCCATGCATGTCTGCTTTCTTCATTTATTATCATATTAAGACAAGACATTTTAAGATATCACTTTGGACTTAAAGAAACTGGGATGGACATTTTTCACTATTTTCTGACATTTTATAAATGTTGCATCCCTAGATTAAACATGACAATTAACTTTGTTGTTATTTGAAAGCCCCTAGTAAATGAAAAAGTTCATACAGGGTCAAGTAAATAATGACTTTGAGCAAGTAGATTTCTGACCCACATCAACACTGAACACTGTTTTGACAGCGGATAAGTAAGTCAGTGGTGTGTTTGTTTGTGTAGCATTTGAATTGTTTGTTTTGTGTGTCTGTTAGTTGGTGACTAATGTGTTGTTAGCAAGTTAACATCAGTTGTGATTATTGACGTTATCTTGCTAGCCAGGACTGACATTCTCACATTCATCACTGACTCGCAGGTTTGTTTGCGTCTCGATGAGACACCAAATTTCTCTCTTGGGTCTCAAGCTGAAAAGGTTTGGGACGCCCTGGTTTAAATAATGCGTTGATATTGTTCTACACAAAGGTCACACAAAGGGCAGAACATGTGACGCCACAACAGAGGTCATGTTTAGATAGGGAAGCTTTCATTTACAGCAGTAATAAAGACACCTGCATCAGAGGTATCGAGCTACACTGTAGATTACAGAAAATAATTGGTCCCTTTTGCCAATCAGAGCTTTCTACCCTTCAGTATCTTTACTAATTAAAACACTACACAAATTGCATTCATGCAGCATCTGCAATTTCCTTCTTTCTTGAACGCACCTTTGAGTAATGCCTTGAATGTTCCTTTATAGCTCTTCATTCGTTTAAACATTTTATAGTCAAATCTGTAGTCTTTGCTCTGACAGCAAATATCTCTCCATCTGATTCAATTACAGCAAGATGGTGTGACTGCAACAACCTGAGGGTCAAACAGAAAACCATTTGCAAAAATTACAGCTTATCAAGAATTTAACATCTGCATACATTACAGCGACATTCAGTTAGATGTACAAAATCGAAGACAGGTTGTTTCAGATGAGGTACAAGGAGTGGTTAGGGAGGACATAATTGCAATATCACTTTTTACTCTCAACAAACGACAATGTTGACAAAGCTAAAGAAGCAATCAAAGCAGCTGCCTCGAGGTAAACTGAGCTAGAGTCTCTAAAACAGGTTGAAAATGAGACACCAGTAAGACATTTTCTAATATCCATCTTCATCAGGGTTATACATTTACCATAGCCCAATGACCCATGGGCACAAAAAGTTACTCTGTGGCCACCAAGTATTCCATGTAGGTGGCCCACTGTGGCCACCAAGTTTTATCGTCATACTGAAGCTTCACCAGCACAATGCTACAATTTAACATTTTGCACCAAAAAAAAGCAATCAGACAGCTCAGCTCGCCAGCTACCTACCGATATATCGTGGCTATTTAAATATGAGTTTACTAAGCCTACTCAAACTGCTAACCCAATTTCCATTTTGTGACAAATTTCCATTTTATCTGAATTAGAGCTGCAGAATTAACCACAATATTATCAAAACTGAAATATGGGCAAGTGAAATATTGCTGCAGAGATGCCCTGGCCTAAAAATCTTCTCCTCCAGATGTAAGAAAACAACAATTTTCATCATCATTACAAGGTGTTTTTGTTTTTTTTGAGCAAAGATGAGAACCATACTGCCAAAATGATCATTTCCACTAATCGTATCACATATTGCAATTGGAATTTCAGTCAAAATAATGGCAATATGACTTTTTTCCATACAATGCAGCCCCAATTTGATGTTCTTGGATAATGAAGTATTCTGAAACCAATAAAAATGAAACTGCAGCAAAAATTTAAGAGAGCATGAAAGCTAGAATGTGACACATATAAGGACATAATGTACTGTGGTGTGTGCCGGCACTTTCCTCAAAATGGGCCCCATTCATAAGTTCTTTGTACAAACAGATGTGATCTTTTGTTTCTTGTTTGGTGTTGATGTGAGCCTGCTGCACCCTGAAGTGCTGCTCCAATACACTCATCCATGTCTGTCAGAAAGTTTTAATTTTTTATTTTTGCAGCATTTGGTATTTCCTTTTCCTTTATTTTCTTCTTTTCTCTGAGTTTAACGTTATCTGCAAATGTTAGTGGCTGGTTGCTTTGAGGTTTACACAAAGCACTTAAGTCTACTGCATTTGGACCACCAAAAGTGCACTTTGGCCACCAAATTTAGGGGCTTGGTGGCCTGTGACACCACTGCTTAAAAATATTAGCATCTACCCTTGGAGAATGACAAAAGGGCAAATAATGATGCTAATTTATCAGGAGCCTACATTTAGCTTTTGCATTTTACATATTTGCATGTCGACATTTGAATGTCTCCCGGGGCAAATGCCCTCAGGATCTTTCGTCTTCTCTTTAAAAGGCTGACGGCCAATTTGTGCCTCAAATGTCAACAAATAAAATCTCAAAGGTCTACGTGTCCCACACTTAGCTGGTAGTAACACTTTTATGTACCTAAAAACACACAAAGCATAAACACAAAAGGTGTGTTCCCTTCACTGCATTAATAGGCAGAATCTGGAACAGATGCTGGATCGATCTGTCAGGTTTTATTCACTCTAGTCAGCATATAGTCGCCTCCTGTAAAGACTCAGTGGGCCTCAAAGGTCCCAGAGCAAACTGTGTTTAAAACATCAAAACACACATATGCATAAACACACCACAACACGCACAAACACTGCTCTCATCCGTTCCAGCGTCCTGCTGCTCGATTCTGCTGGGCTCGGCTCTTCAGTTAATGGTCACTGCAGAATTAATTGCAACCATCCATCTCATTTTACTTGGAAAATACAATGGCCACGTTGCTTCTACTGTCACCCCCGCCATCCTCCACGCACTCAAACACACACAAACACACACACACACACACTTTGTTTTCTATACCCCCTAGAGAGGTCTGTTTTTCATTTACCTTCACTAAACTTTTTCAAAAAGTCATCTTTTGAGAACGTTCTGAGTGTTCACAGATGCTTTACATCTCACCTTACACGGTGCTTTCAGTGTTCTGACAAGTGTTGAATAATAACTTTCAGATCTAAGAAAATGAGCTGTGACATCTGCCTCTCCTTGGAAAACTGGTTTATTACAATAGAATTTTGCTTTTGTAGCTTCAACAAATGATCAAACAGTTTGATAACATTACACTAACCAAAGTAGTTGCTGAAACGCATGAACGCTGCAACAAAAGGTTGCAACAGGGCAACAAGCACAAGTGGTCACACGATACAGGTGGTCATACAGGTTGAAAGCAAACTGCCAGGTGAGTCAAACTTATTTGGATGATGAAGCGAAAGGCAACAGTAAAAACACAACTTGAAATTTCAATTGGAAAACAGACTTCCAGGTTTAGCCTATGCTAAATGCTACCTGCATTTGATCCTTATTGGACCCAGATCTAGAAAAAACAAAGTTATTATGGTACCACACACCTGTGGTGTCTGATAAAAATAAAGATTGTTTCAGGAATGCTTCCATTCACATGATGGGTGTCAAGTGAAACAGGAAAAGGTGTACCCTTAAAGGTGTTGATCAATCACACTAATAATTCTCGTCATCTGGTAACTGCACAAACAATGAAAACTGAGGTTTGCTTTGAAGGGAAGGTCTTTTTAAAAGGAGTTTCTTTGGGGGTTACAGGGTTTTCTGTATTGAGAAATGAGTATATACAAAGTAATGATACAGTGAATTAAAAATCGTATCTCTTTGTATAGTTGTATATTGCATTAATAATATATAGTTGTCACAAAATCCTAAGGCGAACCTGTTCTTGCTTCACAACACACCAGTGTGCCTCTGAACACCGTTTGGGAACCACTGCACTAAGAGACGAGAATAAAACACAGCGAATGTTGGCATTTTTAAACAAAGGGAACCTCTGTAGCTACTTTCAACACAAATACCTTTGATTGCGCGAAAAAAGCTCAATTCTATATTTTGACATTCTTTTTGCTACTCCCAAGCCAAGCTGAACACACATGCTTCAAAGTGGCTTTTAGAGAGAAATGTCTACATTTGTAGGAAGTCTTAAGACAGTTTTGCATGCAACAGAGCAGCACATTTACCTCACTGTTCGTAGCATGTTTCATTATCAGCTCAGTTAATGCAAATATCATACTAATCAAGGTCTGCACCAATTTGCAAGATTAATCAAGGTTTGCACCAATTAAACTCCTTCATATGGTGTCTGTTACACTCTGCAGTTAAGGAGCCAAAGCTTCTCAGATCTGGTGGTGACAAAACAAAAATAAACTCAACTGTTGCTAAGCCACAAGCCTGTGTTTAGCTTGAGAACTCTTGAGAACCTGCCACAAACCCGTCTTCAGGCCAGACTGAGTGGGAATAAACATATTTGAGTGCCAACAGAATTCAGTAGTTTCAGTAGAAATTCAAGTCAGAGTCAATTCATCTCACGTCAATCCAGGGAGTGAATTTTATTAAAACCTCACAGCCTGAACATACTGTCCTTTGTCATAATTACAGCTTTTATATCAAATCTATAATTACCATTACACTCAATCGGAAATTGCTGCTATGTCATTATGATGTGAACTGCCATTTTCAATGTGCATTCAGAATTGGAGTAAATTTAAAGTGACATGATCTCAGTCCCAGACACAATAATTCTTCCGTTGCTGGTGGAAGACACAATCTTTGGCTGGGGTCATTCGGATGTGTCACTATAACAGTCACGTCATTGTCATTGTCATTGCTCTCATTGTGTCCAGGAGACCGCAGCAGACATCATTATGAGAGAGCTGATGACCAGGCTCACATCTTTCCGGGGAGGTTTGGTTAGCAGCAGGTTTCCACTCTAATGGTGGGCCAAATTAACTCAGAGATGGATCGAGCTTGCGTTACGGTTATCGCATAAAAAGTCTAATTAGATCATTTGCATGACTCAGAGGCACCCCAGTTTGAACACAGGGGATAAAGGTAGAAACTGACTTCTTTTTTTTTTTCAGAATTGGATCTGATTCCTCTACTTTGTGCTAATTGACCCACAGACTGCTTGATTTTATGACACTTCTGTCAGGACTGTAAATTACACATTTACCTGTCAATAACATGGCTGCATACTAAATTCAATCATTAGCTATTTCTGAGTAATACAGCCTAATTATTGATGCTATGATGCCAAGAGAAAACCGTTTGATGTTTAATAGTTCAACTTCAATGCAATGAAATGAAACACATAAATGCACCCTGGCTCATAATGCACAACATAATTTGTTTTGTTTTATAGGCAGTAATTTAGGTAGAATTGATCAAGTTTTTCTATGCATGCTATATTATTTCTAATAATTAAAAGTACAAGTGAAAGTTTTCCAATTCTGTGCCCTAATGTCATTTTGGATTTTATGTAGGCCTATATAAATAAAGTGTTACAAGTGACACTGAAACAGCCATTTCACAGGTGTGTTGTTCAGTTGCATCATCTTCTCATGACACAACAACAGAAACAGTGTGGACTGAGAAGATTTATGCAGATCATGTCTATTACCTGTGTGCCTTGAGAAATAAAGTGGTTAAATTCAAAGTGTTTTTTATTAAAAATGGGTCACTGAAATATAGAAATAATTATCAACAGACAGATTCACTCCCTTATGTACCTTATAGGCTTTGTTGAGGTAATAAGGCAGTAAAAAAAAAAACTTTTCTAGCTCTGGGTAAAAAATACTACAAGTGACTACTCATATTGGGTTTGACAGAGGACATTCTCAGCTCCCACTACTCTATTTTAGTCTCATATGACATCAGTATCTGTTCAATATAAGTTGGAACTTCACTCACACAGAGTTCACGGTTATTATAAACGAAACCTGAAGTGAATATGAAGGGGTTTTTTTTATTTGTAAAGCTTTCATCACTCATAACCACCAATTTGTGCACCACAGGTTCACCAGCAGAGCAGCACAATGTCTCACACTGTAGGTCATCAGTTGTTAAGAGCAACGCATGAGGTTCTCCAAAAACCGTTACACCACAGTTGCCTCTGAAAAAGGATGGGCAGTTCCACCCATTTCCTGTTATTGAAACCTGCAGTATCACCATCCACTCATCACTGAAAGAGAAAATGAAAAGCAGAGGAGGAAAAAATGATGTCTCACAAATGGATTCTGACATGAAAGCAAAATAGACAACATATTGGGTTAAGACATTATTAGTTTATATAAAAGCATTTTTTTAAGGATATTAAAGGTTTAGAGAGATTGTATCCTCTCAGACAGACCCTCCATTCAGAAAGCATAATCATTCAAGATTTAAATGATAATTAGTTTTTTGATGTGAAGGGTTTAGCAGAATTTTTTAAGCAAATGGTTCCTGTCAACAGCATTTTAAAAAGGCTCTTAAAATGTTCGCACTATGACAGCTGCTTTCCTGAATAGGGGTTTTTTGAGTGTTATTTTGCAGAGGAATGACAGTTAATTTTGGACTGGCTTAGTTCTCACTGGTCAGGATAAATATCCAAGAGATTTTGAAGGGTTTATTTATCCTAAAAAGGCGTGCGTGTACCAATCACTTCCATATCCAGCTGTCTCTGTCCAGTGAAATATTAGCGCTCAAGAAATATGCTCAAGAGCCTGTCACCTACACTTCTCGTCCAATTAACGATCAGCGAACTGGTTGCTCTCACATCCACAAACAGTCATTAGTTGGCTATTGAATCAGTTTATTTGTTATTTCTTTTTTCTTTCCACCAACTGTGGAAGGATGAAAATCGCAATTATCTGCCTGCCCCATCATCCAACCTTGATGGAAAAGAGAGAAATCTATATGGCTCCCTAATGAGCACTGAGCACCGTTGCTGCCATTTGATTAGGGACTTAATTGTGATAATAATGAACAAATACACCCAGCTCTCGCTAAAACGGTCTTGTAAGCATTCAGCTAATTAATGGCTATTTGCCCACTGATGCTGATGAAGGAGAAAATCACTAGGGAGACACACTTCCCTCTCAACCCACGGCGAGCGAGACGGCACTGTGTTGACCGTGAAAACGGTCTGGTAAGCTTTCCATAAGAAGCTCTTGTCCTCACTCTGGGGAGAAACCCGATCCTGGCCAAGAGACGCCACTACATAAAAGATGATGTTGTCTTCCGGGGATCCGCCTAAATTGTAGGTCAAAGGCTTGACAGTATTATTCAGCCATCTTGAAAGTAGGCTGAAACCATGTCACAACACGATAACAACAATGCAGACGGGCCAATCTGCAACGACAGCGGCCGGGAAGCTCATGCTGACTCGCTAGAGGAGGGGACAGTAGGCAGAGCAGTGGCCATAAACACGCCTGGGGCCACACATCACCAGGAAGAAAGATGGGAGAAAGAAAAAGACGACAGAAAGAGAAGAAGGGATTACAGAGGGAGAAAAAAAAATCACAACTAGGACTAAACAAAAAGATGAGGAATGAGTGAGGAGAGGAGGAAGACATGGGTACAAGCCAGGTCCCCCAGCCCACTCTAATGTCTTGCCATTACCCTGTGAACACAGCCACGCATGTTGTTTCTGACCAATTAGGCAGACATAAAGGCAGGGAGCTGGAACTCAGCTGGGGGCTGATAGTCTGCTGGTCACATCTAGGCCACTCTCTCCCTCTCCGTCTCTTTACTTCATTCTTATTTGTTGGATCGGGCCGAGCAGCAAGGCCAACCAGAGAGAGTGGGAGCGTAGAAGAGGGTGGGGGCAATTTCGTTCAGCACCTGGCAAAGGATGTCAAGCAGAGCCTGCAGCTAACAAGACCATCCCTGGACCTTTCATCTTCTTCGCTTTCTTCATCTGCAGCAAATACACACACACACAGTAAAAACATGGCTGAAGGTTGCAAAAACTCAGCTAGGCTGAAAGCATGTGAGCTGTGTGGTGAGACTGTTGTAGGATGTTGGAAGCAAGGCTGTCAGCACTGACTAAAACTAAACTAAAAACTAAAAATAGGTCCGAAAAAAACATGTTAGCTGAAATAAAAATAAAATTCTGAACTTCTTACATCTTGCTCTTGGCAAATACCCCCCATATTAAAATAAAACAAAATTAAAACAAATGCTGAAACTAATAAAAACTGAAACTAAACATTTTTAAACCATAAAAACAAAACTGAAACGAGCAAAGCCACTGTGGAAACTAAGTGAAACTTAACTGAAAATGAAAATGAAAGTAAATAAAAATAAAAACTATTGAAAAATACAAAACTGGCTAATAGCTGGCTAGAAGTTCAGATAAATTCACAGAGACACAGTTGCAAACGCTGCATCTCACCCTGTTTCTTTGTTGTTATTAGAGTTAATAATGTCAGCGACTGCATAGATAATGGTATCAAATGTTTATTTATGCCTGACAGTGATGAGCATGCCAGCAAATAAGTAGAGAAAACTTTGTCAAGGCACAAACTTTGGGGAATTTTCCAGATGTTCTGATACCATTTTTTCCTTCCAAATACCAATTCTGATACCTGAACTTTGCGCATCGGCCAATACTCAGCACCAATCGGATACTAGTGCATTGAAAAGAAATCATCTCAGAGCTCAATCCACCCACTGAAAAGTTGGTTTTGTTCAAATTCACAAAAGACAGGCATTTCAAAAAGTCCACTCCTTCTGCCTACCACAAGCTGCTACAGTAACACAGACTTTTCAGTGTGATCTGATGCCAGGGTAAAACTGGCGTTTCTCTCTTCCACTGCCCACAAAATTTGTGCATGGGATGCTGGTGGAAGCAGCAGGGTCCTGTTTCAGGGATAATACATCATATGATATGAGGTTATGCATATTTGCTGATACCGACTCCTACATTTTAGGCAGTATCAGAGGCATTTTTTAAAAAAAAATCATTTTCTGATACTGGTATTGGTATTGGAACAACTCTAGCATTTCTGGCTTTATCAAAAAGCAATTTCCCAAGAAGGGAATCCTGTGGAACTTGGGAGCATCCAGTCAGGAATGAATGTGTGTTTTTTTTTCCAGTAATCACAGGCCTTGAGAAGCCAGGATTAAGAGGTATACTCACAATGACCCCATTATGTCAGCAGTGCCGGTAACTCAAGATAAATGTGCTTCCATGAACTTATTGCAACATCACAGTGCTGGAAGAGGGGGACTGATGGTGTAAAAACGTTTTTTTGAGACTGTGGCTGATGAAATGTAAGAAAAGCGGAAATTTACTTTACTAAAGAAAAAAACACACGTCCTGCTGCCAGGAGCGTTTGCTGGCTCACAGCTCTTTGCACTGCTCTGTTTGAGAAGGTGGTCAAAATGTGGACAAAATTGTAGCCCGGGACGTGACCCTCTGCTTTTTCTGGCAACTGACGCAAGAGCCACAGGCTATAGTAAACAGAGAGAGGGGGGAGCCTCGGACAAGTACAGCAAACAAATAGACTGGTGAGGCCTGATTTAAAGGCTGTGCAAATATGGAAGTGCAGGAGCAAAGAACAAGAGGGAGTCTCAGGGAAAAACTGGATTTCTATTGTGTGATGAGGGAAAACATCTGCAAACTGTTGACTGGGCCACGTCATCGGGAAAAGAAAAAACTCTTCAAGCTGTGTGAGACTTTTAAACAGCAGAGGAACATTAACTGTGCTCACATGCATCACTCCTGCACACGCACACATTCAAACACACACACACAAAATAAAGCATAGGTACATAAACCCCAATTTTGGACAAATAGTTGTACCTTACTGGCCTCTCAGGAGAGAAGGGCACTTAAGGCATTTTATCAGTTCAAGATGTGACATAATCCTCCACTTCCGCCCCTGGTCCACACCAACACACACACACAGAAAAGCACACACCGAAACAAACAAATCTGCACGTACAAAGCGGCCCATGTGCATCTTGTAACTCTATCCACAAAGAGTTGTCTATGAATGCACTTGCACGAATGTTGCGTGCACACACACACACACACACACACACACCTCGTGAAAAGCGTGCCTGAACAGAAAGACTTACCCTCAAGCTAGTGCCCCGACCACAAAGGGAATGCAGGGAGAAAACTGCCGTGAATGCAAAAAGGATGTTAGCTAACATCTCCCCCTCTTTTCTCACATCCTTCCTTTTCCTCTCTCCATCTCACCCGATCACTTACTTCCTGCAGTGATCGCCTGCGGGAGACCTGGTATTGTACAGCTTAATCAGCTTTTATCACCCACTGCAAAATAAGCTTCTCTAGCCGGACTATGATGTTTTCACCTGACAGCTTCTCTTCTTATTCTCTGAAACACAATATTTCCTGGATGCATCTGCTTTGACCTTTAAGTTCATCTGTCTTACACCGTTTTTAATTGTGCAGGGGTTCTGTCTTGGCTTAAGGGGACAGAAAATGGGGGATGAGTATGACAGAAGCAATCAATATCTTGGGTACCACTAAGCAAGATTTTCATTGGTCAACACCAGGTCAGCAAGCCACTCAAGTGTTGCAGCATTTTCTGCTCTAAACAGCAAAGCAAGCGTCTTAGGTCAGTGTTTCTTCTATACTTCTATAAAGAAATCACTCTTTCAGAAATCAGTTATTCTAGTAAACTGTTGACACTGGTTCAACTGAAGCTGAACCAGTTGAACACTAGAAGAGGTAACTCAGTAGAGTGCAGAGCCCCACCAGGCAAACAGATGGTGGAGCGCCTACTGCAATTCCACCACAACTGCAGATGTAACCAGCAGAGATTTTTTAATGTTTGGCCAATATTAACAAGTCTTTTCCTCCAATTTTCTGGCCAAATGGAAGTTATAAGTTCCAGTGAATGATTTCCAATGAACATGCTGAGACTTTTTTTTTTTTTTACAGAGGGGGACAGAGGACTGTTTTCTCTCTCTTTACAAGTATATACCTGATAACTTGCCATATGTATCTTTCTAGCTATGCACTTCATTGTGTATTTCTATCTATTAATACATTAATTCTATTTAATCATTTACTTATTATTTTCATTTGGGAGGGAGCTTGCTTTTGTTTTGGGTTTTTTTGTTTTTGTTTTTTTTTGGTTTCTTTTTTCTTTTCCTTGTGCAGGTTGTTTTTGTTTTTTTTCTCTAATTGTTATTCTGTTCCCATGTCTTTTCTTCTTATTCCTGCATACAATGTTACCAAATGTATCATACAGTATTATCATTTTTGTTGAAAACCACAATAAACAGAGTTGCAAAAAAAAGACAAACACTGAACGTAGGTATATTTTTTAAGAAGCGGGAAAAACCTTTTGCTCTTTTAACATAATATAGTGAGTTAATGGAAGGTATAGATAACAAACACTCTTTTTACAGGCTGAATAGTTGCTTCTGAGTTTCATTTAAGTTAATGTCACACTTTTGATTCTCAAAACAGACCATGAATTCAGCTGCAGCAGTTCTCAGTTTTAATCTGTAAAGGAAATTACTACCTGATATGTGGTTTTAAGAGCAGAATAAATATTTTATGCTTGTGTATAGCTGGGTGATATGGATCAAAAATCAGATCTAAATGGGCTAATGTGCTCATGTTAGATGTCAGAAGCACTTTTATTAAAACAGACTATGATCAAAAAATGCAAAGACGGGTTGTCCTTCCCTGTTTGAACACTGGCTTGGGCTCTAGAAAGGTACAACAGTGTACCAGGGTACTAACAAATCCTGGCAATATGATTTTCAGCACCATCATAAATACAGACAGACTTTCTGTTAAACTACTGAAAGGAAGATGCTGTATTGCACTATGTAACACACACACACACACACACACACACACACACAAAAAGGTGAGTAGTGAAGTTGTTGGTGGAGCAGTATATGCACAGTTTAGCTTTGAGTTTGTCAGTGAATAAAATCTGAAGCTTCTCAAGACCGAAGCAGAGCTCCTCATACCCAGAGTGTGTGTGTGTGTGTGTGTGTGTGTGTGTGTGTGTGTGTGTGTGTGTGTGTGTGTGTGTGTGTGTTGTTTCCCAGCTGTGGGAATAGCGTTGCTATGACGATAAACTCTGCCTACATTGTGTCAGTACTACAGTACAGTGGAGTACAGTTGAGTTGAGCCACTTTACACAGGTTTTGCACAAATATTGCCGTAACATCATATACCCAGGTAAAATGTCAGGAAGGCATGTAAAGATACCACCCAAGTCTATTTGTAAATACAGCTGAACAATATGTCAACATGCAAATAAATAAATAAATAAAATAAATAGTCTATATTAAATAAACAGGCCTATCTTTGTACTCTATTTTAATCAGTCTTATTGTTGAAAATGACTGGTGGAACATTCTCAATTGCAGGTTTTCCTCTCCTGCTTGACAAAATACACCGCTGTGCAAATAATAATAATGTAAACAGAACAGGCCTACTTAATTTGACAAAGAAGTTAAGTTTTTTTTTTTTTGAGGCACACAATTCTTTGCAACAACAAGCTTTGTTCCTGGGCAGAAATCTGCATGACTGGGCTTGCAGTAGCAGCAGCAGTAAGACATTTACTTACACACTTGTCATGCTGTACATCACACTAAGTTGTCTTATTAAATGCACCGTCTTTGCATGCAGTGAGTCTGAGCTCACCGCAGGCGATGACCTCACCTACATTTCCTCAAGTTTGCTTCCGGGAAATCGTCTGTTATTACTTTGTGTGGCTCCACTGCAATGCAACGTTTGATATGAAGAGTTTCAAGATCACTACATGAGCACCAAGTTTGAAAGTGACTGGAAAAGTCTGTTGTTCCTCTAACCTGGTTGATTAATGATGGTTGATTAATTAATGAGTGAGAGCAAATAAACTTATGAGGATAATGACTGAGAACTGCACTTACAATAAAACACTCAGTGGTATACTCGTCCCTGCCTTTTACACATTATTACTGGCTGTTTGTGATGTTAATAACCTGGGAAGGTACACTGTTATTACAATTACTGTAAGCAGCCCTGAGTAAAAACCATGTTACATGCTGGGGTGTTACATGTTACATGCTGCAGATACCTGAAAGTTCATACAGCGACACAGAAGAGAGACTAAATTTCAATACAAAAAGATTCTATTAGAAGCTACAAAAGTACTGGGAGCTGAACATTAAGAGACTTTAAGAAACGTCTTCCTCTCTGATCTCCTGCACACATGAGCTGAGTATCACAACACTCGCTTGTTCGAGGGGGAGAGAGGAGACTTGTCACAGGCCGCGGCTGGCAAGACATCACCACAGCACGCTTGGAGGCGGGTCGGGCTCGCTTTGGCCCCACTCCAGAGTAGGTCCATCTCTGGCTTGGCTCAGCACAAAACAACGTGCTGAAATTGATAATAGAAATGCAATTCGGCACAGTATGCTTTGGCTCAGCGCGGTCAAAAGTGCTGGTGGAAAAGGCTCACAGGTGTGGCTGCTGAGGGTAACTGGGGCACCTATATAGAAGGGGAGGGGACTGTAGCTCACTCTGTTTTTCCTTCTGGCCTGGCAGCAGGAGCTGCTTCAGCAGGACCTTAGGCAGTTGTGTGACCCTATGTAGGGTTTTTTTTGGCTCTCTTTTCCATTTCCCTTTTTTTCTGATGGGTCCAGTGGTTCAGTGTTTGCAGCTTTATTTCTGTTGTTAAGGCTTTAGTGTGTTTATGTTAGGGCAAAAGGGACAACTCTGTAACGTTGGCCCCATGTGGGCTGGACAGAGGTGGCTCCCCTTCTTTTGTTCTTTTTGGTTGGCCCACCAGTATTTAGTTAGTTTGGGAGAGGGTTTAATGTAGTTAGATACCTTTTAGGTTTTTGGTGTTTGATTCGGTAACCCCCACTGTCTACCTGTTTCAATAAAAGAAACGTGTTTTTTGTTTTTTAGGGTGTTTGTGTTTTAGTGTATCGTAACAACCGACAACATGTTAAATTAGCACAAACTTTTCAGAAAACGGGTCAAATGGTCAATTTACTCTTGTGCAGCAGCAGAGGCCTGCATTAAAGTCTGGCAGAGTTGATGGGTTGATAATATCTGCCTCATGTGCCATTGAGTTACACAATATATCAATACCCAGCGGGCCTAGCGGCTCACGCCCCCACACAGAAACAGAAAAGACAACGACAGGCTCATATTCCAAACGCCAGCCAGCTGACATATGCACAGCGTCCACAGAGGAGAGGAAAAGCACAAATGCTACAGCTCTGTAGGAGCGCCGGGAGAGTGTAAGCCTTTTCTTAAGACTTTGTTCATCTTCCGTTTCTTTCTTCTCGCTCAGCAGGCGGCCATTTTCCTGGCTCAGACTGAAGGTTGTTTGGCACACCTGGTTCGTAGCAGGAGACAGCAGCGGAATGAGGGGTGGAGGGAGGTCACGGTGCTCAGAGCCGGCCAGGAGGCGCCGGCTTAACGGCGGCATTTTATTCAGACAGACACCCAGCTCACTGGTCATTACTGCTATAAGGGGATTTCAGATCCGGCTACAAGCTCACCTATTTCTGCAGCATTGTGTTGGTTTTGTGAGCCTGTGTGTGTGTGTGTGTGTGTGTGTGTGTGTGTGTGTGTGTGTGTGTGTGTGTGTGTGTGTGTGTGTAATGTGGCATTTCAGTTGCCAGAGTGTAGACAAATTTTTGGGCGATTTTCCTCCGTTAGCAATACTCCATTTTGCACTGCAAAATACTTTCAATACAAAATACTTTATTGTATGGCATTCAGACAATTCACCCTCAGGTTGTTTCGCAAATATTGATTTTAACCTTAAATTTCAATAACTGTCTGTGTCTCAAGAGTGAAAAAACAACATTTAAACTTGTCACTATATTGTACTTTTATTAAACATCTAAATTTATGGCACAGCAGTAAGAGAGAGTATTCGTCTGACTGGAGGAAAACTTTACTAAAATGTCTTTGAGCAGCACACAACTAATCTAGAGTTGTTGTTCTTTGGTTGAACCCGACCTCTGACGTCCTCAACAAATTGGTCTTCATAGGTCAGACATATATCCAACTTCAAGTTCTTAAAGGGATAGTTCAGATTATTTGAAGTGGGGTTGTACGAGGTACTCGATAGTCAGTGTAGATGGAGGTCTTCACGCCCACACTTTGGAGAAGCAGAGAACAGTATCAGCACAGACGCTAAGTGATGTACTGTTGTAGACAGGGTCAGCAGCAAAATCTATTTTAACCACCAAAAATTTCAAAATATATTTAAAATATTTTCATTGCTTTGCTTTTCTGTTGGATGCACTGATTTATCAGTATTTATCTCATACAACCTCACTTCAAATAATCTGAACTCTCTTTAAGCAATTTTTCCAGCCATTTCAGGTGTTCAGTTACATTTTTTTTGGAAGCTCCCAACTAAAAAACAAAATATGCAAATAACCTGGGAATTAAATACTGGCTATTTTACCTTTACATGTTTACTTAACTAAAAGATGGATTAAGCAGATGAGGTGAGGTCTGTCTGTGAAGTGAGCTAACAAACTGTCTTATCAACTTTGTGCACTTCTGTTACAGTTTGTGGATTAAATTGTTTTGTGGTCCTTTAGCCTGTTTAGAAATCTCTTTCCTGCACTAGGGGGGTTTCCATTTCTCCAACACACTGCTTATTATTCTGAATTGCAGGCACGCATGCACACATCTGACTGACCATTAAATAGACTTGTTTTAAAACAGAACAGATGTACCTCATTTGATTGTTGTTAGCCTGCACAGCGATGCAGGTGGGCTTCAGTACTGGATGGATAAACACAGTGACAACCCTTCCAACTGAAACTGTCAAACTCCAAAATTCATCCCCAAGCACGGAGATAATCATCTAGATAAGCCATCAACACACACTGTTAGCGGACACACACACACAGCGACAGGACAAAGAGGCCCTGAAGACTTTTATTGCTCCACTGGAGGAGTCTCTGCCACGGGAGGCTGCAGTGTGTCTGTCCTCTCACTGCAGCACTCTAAGCTGTCAGCTCTATCTCCTTCCTGTGCTAACTTCTCCCTGTGTGAATGCATCGTATGTTAGAGGCCACATTATACAGTGTATTCCCTCAAGCGAAGGCCCTCATTTGATTGCGGCGGCATATCAAATCCAGCCGACGAGAGGAAAGAGCAAATCTCTGGGCTTTATGGGGCCTGTCTTTTAATGCACACTTCTCTTTTGATGTATGTGATGTTGTGGGGACCAGCAGAGAAGAGAGATATGCAGGTTTCCGTCTCGGATTGTTACAGAGCTCCTCTTCATTCTTTGATGTCCCCTTTTCTTTGCAGTTGTTTGTTCGGATATGCCACTTCTGCGCTGTGAATCTAGTATTTTAACATTGTTCTCCAGTGTGTGCAACCTTAGTGAATGTTAAGGACATCAGCAGCAAAATGTGCATGTAAAAAAGGACAACCCCCCGTGTTGCTCCGGGCGTGTGTTTTTGTGGTGCGATCCCTGCTATCTAGCCTCTTATGCCGGAGCCAATGAGGCAGCAACAGAGCTGTGCAGGCAACTCAGTAAGCCATGACATCACAGAATTACAAATAGGAGGCTGTTTGAAAATTACTCTCATCTTCATCCTGCTGAGGACACATTGCAGGAGAATGAACTGTCTACTAGCTACAGGGTGTAGCTGGAATAGGTAAACAGCACCTTGGCGACTTTGGCAGTATTTGCTGGTATCCTGGGGGGGGCTGCTTTCAAAAATGTGCCTTGTGTGATCAGACTGTCATTGTCCCTTGTTTCACCCTCGCTTGGCAGTGGGTGCACACACAGAGGAAGAAGGTGGGGAGTCTGCTTTCTAGTTGTTGGCAGTTGAGAAAAACGATGCCCATTCACAGTTTGGGCATTGAGGCACTCAGTGGGCTGGACCAGACCCTTTTTGTTGGCTTTGGAAAAGGGGGGGGTATCCTCTCTCTGCATTCCCTTACAGTGAACAAAAAGGCTGCTTTTACCGGGCTGCTCTGTCTGAGAGAGTGACAACTAAAAATTCAATTTTTTGTATTTCATGCTTCACAAAAGTATACATCAAATAAGCTACAAATGTTTTATTGTTACAGTTACTCCCTGGTTTTACATCTGTAAGCCTGGACAAAGCACAGGCTCGCAGTGTGTCAGCCTGTGCTGGCAGCATGAATGTGAGCTTCCAGAAAAAAAAAAAAAAGAGAAGCCGTCTGGAACTTTGCCAGCAGGCCTGAGACAGTGGAAACTGTTGCAGCAACAATAGCAAACCACAAAAACGCACACTAGGCTGTGGACATGGACACAGAAGCACGCAATGTGAGTAAACTTGTCCAGTCTGCACTTCAAAGCCGTAAAGGGATAGTTCAGAATATATAATGTGGGATTGTATGAGCTACTTATTAATAGTCAGTGTATTACCTACAGTAGGGTTGACACAATACCAGAATTTTAAACTTCGACATTTGTATAAATAAATAATACTTGATACCAGCAAGGAAGACAAACAACGTACCTGAAGTGGTCAGGCAGCGCTTTCTGATGGGGAACCCCCATGTTATGAGCCAAATGTTGCTCTCTCCAAACCAACCCAACTCCACAGGCAAAATCATTCATTTTAACTTGCAGAACACGGGAGTTCCTGGTCCACTGCTGCCTTAATGTCTTAGTCTGTTTGTGTTATTAAATGACTTCAGTGAATCCAGATTACCTTTTTTTTTTATAAAACACAGGAGTCACACAATAACACAAACAAGCTACCAGATCAAGGCAGCAGTAGATCAGTGACTGTTCTGCAAGGTAAAATGAATAATAACAATACTTAATTTGTAAATGGCCTTTTTTTTAAGGCTAAAATACCTTTTGCTGCTTACCACGTCCACAGCAGTGCATTCCTTAGCTTCTGTGCTTGTACTCCTCTCTGATTCTCCAGACTAGAGGCATGCCAACCGCCATCTACTATAGGTAATGCACTATTGATAAGTTAAATAATCTTTACTACACCTTTAATAAAAGGTCTTCACTCAAGGAAATACAATTAATATTCTGCATTGCAGATTGGGCGTGGCAGAAAATAACTTTTTCTTCAAACGACTATCCATGACCCCGAGGCAAGAACTTTGCAGAGCTCAGCTGAACAGACCAGGCGGGCAGAGTCACATTGACATTCACTTGAAAGAGCATCAAAGGAGAAGGTATGAGTCAGTGAGAGCTCAGTGCACGGGGGCACATAACCCTCTCTCCGTCCTCTGACGCCTCAGTTATCACGTAGCACATCACCTCAAGGTATGAATAGCATGTGAGCAGCGTGAGAGGGTGACAGCAGGCTGGAAGTGAGAGTGACAACAGGACTTATCCATGTCACATGCCAAGGCTGAAACCCATCTGCACATGCTGGCCAATGGCTTCCCCTGCTACACACCCCTCCTCCTCTCCCTCCTCTCCCTCCTCCTCCTCCTTCTACTCCTCCTCCTCACCAGCTTCACTTGCCTTGAGTGGGTACAGATGTGTGATCCACAGACGCTCCCACTCTGGAGCCCTTATTGGAGCCACAGGGCTCAACAAAGGCTGGCACACAGCTTGAAGAGCTCCTGGCCAAAGTGTCACTGCACACAGTCACATCATTTGCAGGCGATTGTGTGAGGGTGATAGAGGTGCCACAGCTAAATGCAGGACATTTTATCACTCAGACTGACCTGATGGGATGCAATTTAACGGCTCACATAACACAAATATGGCAAGCTGATAAGTCATATTAGTACATGCATGAAGGCAAATAATCATGAATGAATGAATTTAATGAGATTATTCTAAAAGAAAAACATGGAATATCCTGCAATCTCACTCAAGTACTCAGCACTAAACTTCTCCCACGAACGGATTATTAAACACTGCAATTTGTCTTTTGAAGACATTTTTTTTGTTAATATTCAGATCATTTTTAAGACTTCATGTAATCTCAGCTACAGATGGCAGAAACATTCACGTTATCTTTAGTCCTGACACTGTTCTCCAAAGGCACGGGGTAAATTTAGACAACCGATATGATTGAGAGGGGTTTATTTTGTCTGTTTGACAGGAGCTTGGCAAACAGCTGTCCCACTGCTTCTATAGACAGATCGTCGGCATTGTCAAACTAATTCAGACAAATCAAACTCGACGGCGGAAATATAATTACCTCTTTCAAGTGTGCATGTCTGTTTTTTAATATCTGAATAAGGCTGGCTGCTATTTATCTGCTGTGTTTGTCTGTTCATGCTTTGACAGCACGAACACACGCTCCGATTCAAAAGACCGGCTGAAAGTTTGTTCTATGAAGCCACGGAAACACTCAAACAAACTGCCTATAGACTATTTTGTGGAGAAAGCTGACTGAACCAATGTGATAGATCAAACATGAATCATATTGCACAGCGTTTGTCCTGGATTCACCCTGAAATACACTTCCTGTTTTTCTCTTTAGCATCAGTCTTTACTTCCCGTAATACCACCACCACCAGATTATTATTGTACTTTCGCACATAACCCTTGAGGATACCAGATGTCAACGTGTAGAAACATTTTACTCAGAGATTTTTCAAAGTGGGAGGTGGGCCTCCAAACAGCTTCGGGGGCGGCTCAGTGAATGGAAGTGGAAAATTATAATGTTAACACGGAAATTATCAAAATGAGATCACATAAAATAGCCTAAATTATCTGTTTGCTTTGGTTACATAAATAGTTCAGAGATACAGTTTCACTGTTTTCCCCTCAGTCAGAAAGTAATAAATGCCTTAGGACAAACCTTTTTTTATGTATTCAGTGTATAGCCTGAAGTTAGGTAAAACAGCAATATTTGGTGATTTCAGCTCCACTGTCGACTGTCAAGGGGATCAAATAACTACAGCTGGATTTAGTTATCGACTATTAAATTAACTGATAACTTAGTTATCAGTTTGTTTTTAAGAAAACAGTGTTCTCTTATTTCATCTTCTCAAGTGGGATTATTTTTAAAAATATTAAACTGAATGTATTTAGGTTGTGGACAAAACAAGTCATTGGGAAACTGATCAATATTTTGCACATTTTATGGACCCAACAACAAATCAGTGAATCAAGAAAAAGTTAAACAGATTAATTGATTATGAAAATATTCATTATTTGCAGCCTTAAAATCTGATTTTGTTCCTGCAAGCAGACTTTCAGGTCTGAAAATACAGACTGAACCGAACTGAGGTTGCGACTGAGCACTTGGATCTTTTTTTTTTTTTTTTTTACAGTTCAGCACTTTCGTTACTATCAAACATTCTTCTTGTATTATTTTTGAACATGTGGTATTGATAAAGTATTGAAGTATCGATAGTTTTGAGAGCCTTAGAGGGGCGTCCCACAGGCTCAGACTTTGAAAACCTCTGATTTTCCCTGACATGATCCCCCTGCAGCAGGGTCTCCGTCTCATCTCTTACCTCTTTGACTTTCTCCCGGCGCTCGTTGGTGGCGGGGTCCCTCGGCTTGCCGTAGTCTCTGCCCAGCGGTGGTTTGAGCAGACACCTTTTAAACTTGTTGTAACTGAAAGTATCCGAGTTGCCACTATGGTCCGAAGCGGTGGCTCTTTCCGAGGCGGACTCCAGGACTGCTTTGGACCGGGGCAGAGTCAGCTCCTCCTGGGCTTTGCCCCCGGCCAGCCGCTCCTCGGTCGCCTCATGAGAGACAGACGGTTTGCGGCTGAGACTCTTCAGCTTGGTGCTGCTCGTCTCCCCTTTGGCCGAGGTCATGCCCCGCGGGTGCTCCTGCTCCTTGGGTCTTTTTAAGTGCTCCCTGGCATCGTTCTCGGACCCGGAGCCGACCGTGACCGGCTGGGTCTCGGTCTTGGACAGAAAAATGCGCTTTAGTCGCACAGAGTCGGGCAAAAAGAAAAGGGCCCCAAAACACAGTGTTACCAAACCCGAGAGAAAGAGCAGAAAGACGAATTTCTGGGACAGGCGCAGACCCATGCCCGATGCCGACACACCGGGCAACTTTCGGAAAACCATTGAAACTTTTCTTGAGACGTTGCCTTAACAGTGTTTTCTCCGAGACTACACAGTGTTTCTTTCACTCTCTACCGAGCAGCCTCTCTGCTGCTGCTGTGGGGCATGTGTAAAAACTAGATATGCGGGATTTAAAACACACCCCCGTGACACTTCCAGAGCAGCATAAACAGCCTGCCAGAGCTGTCTTTATCTCGCTATCGATTGGATCTGCATAAGCATAAGGTTAGGCCTGCCTACATCAACATTTTACCAATCATTTGGCAACGCAACTCCACAGCTTTGGGTTTTGTTTTTCATCCACACAACGCAATCACTGACATCAATAGACTGCAGGATTTAGAAATGTAAATCATAAAACAGCACAGGGCTTCGGGGCTCACAGATAAATGGCACTGGCGCTTACTGAAGCAGCTATATTCAAGAATAACAGGATTACTACAGCACACGCCAGGCTAACACATAAATGCACTTTTACAGGAGATATTCTCGCAGTCTGTCAGGCCTGTGAACAAAGTTGTGTCTCGATGCATTATTCCGGATCGTCAATAACACACTGCCCTACGGTGCAAAACCTCAAGCGTGCAGCAGAGCATCTTTTCCTTGTCTCCCGTTTAAACCGAGCCACGTTGCTGCTGCATTTACGAGACCTCTGAAATCACATTAAAAAAAGAGGAAGCCACAATCTGACGCGTTGATTGCATCTATCCTGTACAGCTGGTGGACGGAAACGCGTGTGCATTCATGTCGCCGATCTGTCAACTGCGCTCCTTCAGAAAAAAGCCTCCCGTTTCCCCGCTCTCCACTGGCGTCAACGCGCCGGGCGAAACAAATCGCTGGATGACATGAAAAGAAGGCGGGTTTTTGTCCCATGCGAAGTTATCCTAGCCCCTGATCCAAATCCACGGGATAAACAAATCCACCATCCAGTCCTCCGCCGGGGTCTTCCAACAAAGACAGACACACCGCCGCTGCCGCCGCCTCGCCGCGTCGTCGCTCCCGGTACCCGCCGTCAGTCCGTCTGCCTGCCGCTGCTGCCGCCGCTGCTGCTGCCTCTCTCACGCCTGTAGCGCGCACTTGTGTCGCCGTGCTATGCCGTGTGTGGACGTCCGCCTGCGTAAAAAACAGCGAGAGGAGAGGAGAGGGCTGGAAATGTAACATATAGTGCGGGCAGGGCGGCGAGAGGAGCGGAGAGGAGGGGGCTGAGAGAGATAGAGACGAAACGGTCCGCCGCTCGACAATCCAGTGGGCTGGTCGGGCTTCTTGATGGATATTCACAACGGCTTATCAAAACACAGTTAAGCCGTTTGGACAAAAGGAGGAAAGAGGTCTGAATGGCTTTGTAACGTTAGAGAAACCATCCACACACACCCCCGAGGAACATGAGCTTGTTTAATCCTGGAAAAGCTTTTAGAAGAGGGGACATAGATCTGCTACAGATGTCTCAGCAGCCCGCAGCACAATGAACAAAATATAAACAAAGTCCTTTATTTTTTATTTAGGGAAATATTTCATCTGCTTTTTGATCATTTTCAGGACATTTTAGGGTGTATTGATGAAACCAATGGGGGGAGCCCACCTGATGACATTTATTCACTCTCTGCTACACTAAATGGAAGAGGACCTTAATTAATACAGGCCTTGACATTAACATTCAAGAGCTGCAACTCTTAACCAATTATTAATCCATCATTAAATTAATCATCAACTATTTTGGTAATGACTTAATTGGTTTGAGTCATTTTTTAAGACAAAAAAAGTCAAAATTCTCTTAAACGTGAATATTTTATCATTTCTTTACTCCTTTGCGGCAGTAAACTGAAGATCTTTGGGTTTGTTTGCAAAACAAGACATTAAAAGGACATAATCTTAGGCTTTGGGAAACACTGGTTGACATTTTTCACAATTTTCTAACACTTATAGACCAAACAAGAAAATAATCATTAGTTGCAGCCCAGATTTATTTATTAAATATATTCACATGATTTGTTGCACACTAAATAATCAGTAAAAAGGAAAACAGGTTTAATCCTAGAAAAAGGAGGGTAGATCTATCTGCTACAGATGTCCGAACAATCCTCAGGAATTAAAGTAGCAGCAGATTTTGGTTCATTTTCAGGACCTCTGTTGTCCTCAAAGTCTATTGATGAAACCAGTGGGGTGAAACCCATCTGATGACATTTATTCATTCAGTTTATTCTAGTGACAGATGGATTTTATCGGTTGACCGATTCATTGAGGTGATTTATCTGTTATTTTGAGAGAATCAGCATCAGCCATTGCCTTCACAGAGTCTGCGGACACATCTGCAGGCAGCCTCATCAGTGTGGCTGCTGTCGAACAATGTTAGTGCTCCCCCTTGTGAGCTCTGGGAAGGTGGTGCAAAGCTGAGCTCTGTACTGTAACACTTATGCATCATCTGGTAAACAAGTGTTTAAATTTAGTTAGTCGCCATCATCTTTTCTAACACGTTTCTCCATCCTAGATGGCAGAAAATATCATCTAAGACCTCTAGCATTAAGTATATATTATTTTATAATGTTGTGTCACATTCTGAAATCTACAGCGTATTTCATGCATTTTTTTGTTTTTCTGTTACTGGCTATGATAACCATGTATATTAGACTGTAATGTGCATAAAATAATACAATTATTTGTTTTGATATCTGCATTATACTGTGTATTGTAAATATCTGCATCAACCATTTAAAAACCCATATCACTTGGCCACTAATGCACATTATTTGTTGTGCATTTAGTTACCAGCTTAACAAGGAATATGGGCCGGAAACTCTGGAAAAGTGCTCAGAAGAGGGTA
Source organism: Lutjanus erythropterus (assembly GCF_056507025.1). NCBI lineage: Eukaryota > Metazoa > Chordata > Actinopteri > Lutjaniformes > Lutjanidae > Lutjanus > Lutjanus erythropterus. Next base: position 28,734,417 of record NC_139325.1, on the reverse strand, counting down.
GATATATCTGTTACAGATGTCTCAACTGTCCTAAATTAAATTAACTTCAAACAGACAGCACTTTGTAACAGCCACTACTTTTCATATGGAGACTATACTGCAGCTCATCATACAAACTTTCATCCATTTTTTTTTTTTTTTTTCAGGACCTCTTTTGACTTCAAGGTTCATTGTAGAAACCAGTGGAGGGAAAATCACCTGATGAAAAGTGATATTTATTCATTCAATTAATTTATTAAATTATATTGACTTTTTCTGTCGTGCGTTAAGGTATTGAGTTTCTCTTAACCTCTGAAGCATCAGGTTTTTCCTCTCCCAAAACCATCACTTTTCCTTATGGAATTTGGCATGGATTAACATATATGTTACATTTAAGCAAACAATAGTAAAGATAAACCATATTTTGAAAAACCAGCAGGTGATTTAACAACATGTCCTGCAGTTTTAAATACATTTTCAGATTCCTTAAAAACTCTTCTGTTAATCTGAAACACCAACTATTCAGATGGATGTGCATTAAAGACGAATTTTAACAAGCTTCCAGCTACTGGTTGAAACTCTTGATTAGCTAAACTAATTTTGGTAGCAGGAAGTGACGCATCAGCCTGGTTGTCTTGGGTACTATCAGGTTCACTGGGAGGTTATGTCTACCAAATGTAAAAAAAATCCTTTTATGTATAGCAAAGAGGCCATTTTTCTTTCCAGCTGGGTAGAATTATCTCGAAGCAATATGGAAATGTCTTAAACACAGCAGTAAGTGTTGTCAAAACACCTGCAGAGATTTTAAAAGTTTGGCTTCTTCGACTTCTTTTTTTAGAATGGATCCTAGTGCTGTAACGCAAAGGTCTGAACTGTAAGACATGATGATTGATGAGTGGTATAAACTGCTGGGTGCTCATGATGGACCACAGAGGATGATGGATGGGTTGCACTTCTGTGAACACCACAATACATATTGTATTTCCATATGCTACCTGTGATTCTTTTTTTTTTTTTCTTTTTTTTTGCATTTTGTTAAGTTAAAGGGAGAGTTCACCTCACAATCAAAAATACACAGGCTATTTTTCCACTTATCTGTAGTGCTGCTTATCAGTGTTGGTGTTGCAGAGTTTTGGAGATATTGGTCATAGAGATGTCTGCATTCTCTAAAATATAATCAAACTAGACCATCATATGTTTGAAAAACTCAACAGCAATGTCTCTTTCCAGAAATCAAGATAATTCACAGACCTTGTTGTGAGCAGTTTTATGTAGGCACCACCTTCTTTCTAGTGAACTACGCTAAATTAATGGTGCCCTCCACAGCTGAACCATAACCTCTCATCTATGAGTAGATGCACGGTTCCTTCTGCACGGTGATACGGTCGGCAGGTGTAGTCGGTCTCTTTTGCTGCTTTGAGCACGAGAAGCCATCTGGTCCCATTATATTCGAGATAAGGCAGCAGATATCTCAAAAACTCGGCAACTCACACCAAAACTATCTAGATGGATAAAAAGCACTTCAGGTAAGAGGAAAAATATGTAAAAATGTATCCCTTCAAGTATATGCGTAACAATTACAGTGAAGCAGTCTTAATTTTTTGCTCTGAGGCACCCTCCAACAATGCTCATGCAATATGTACAAAAGAAAATCACAAAAATAAAATGAGAGGTGAGGAAAGAAATCTAAATTAAACACATAAGTAGTGCAGAGTTTCACTACTCCAAAGCACCATCCTGTTTCCTTGTGTCATCCCATGTTGCTTTTATATATTATTCAGCCAAACATGTTGCGTATGTATTCATACTTTAAGTGTAGAAGTTACTACAGATACCAATTTTAGTCATATATGGAAAACATTAGGTCATGATGAAAAATAACAACAAGCGTCTAATCACAGGATCCAGTTACGAGCTTTTTCTGGGGATTTCAGTTATGTTACATTGTCTTCATCATCAGTGGATGGACTTCGCTCAGTTATCATGGAGACAGATCTGTGAACGGGCAAGCTTGGTAGCTGTTCAGTAGGTTGGACTTCAGATCCATCTCCAAGATTGATCAAAGTATCAGCTGATGAAGCCTGTGTGACACAGGTGACAGATCTGGAGAATGTTAGTAGGTCATGGGGTTGTGTATTGGCAAGAATCTGCCGTATCATGACACAAGGGTTACAATTCAATATACTGCAATACTGTAAGGAAGGTGATATACTGCAATTTTAAATCTAATTTCAGGAAAAATGTCAGAGCAGGGCTCAACTGTAAGGATGGTCTGGCAAGTGGTACAAAAGAATTATACTATTAAACAATTCTGATAATCGTGGATAGGTAACATTTGCAAGTCCCATGTGAAATGAAAAGTCGACATAAAGTTAGTTTTAAACCACTTTCTGTCACAAGTTTGGTGATATTAAACATTTACTAACCAAGGCCTTATCATTTTTTTCAAACAAGCTTTTCAAATATGGAGATTTCCCACTCTTCTTTGTTTTTTTACACATTAAACTGAATATCTTTGGGTTTCAGACTGACAAAACAAGACATTAAAAGACATCACTTTGCACTTTGAAAAGCTGAGATGAACATTTTTCATTATTTTCTGACATTTTACGGATACTGCAGCATTAGATTAATTATGACAATAAACTTAAGTCTTTGTTGTTATTTGATAATCACTAATAAATAGTAACTGTCTGGGGAAAAAAACATTACTGTTGAACCCTAATATAAAGAACACATCACCATATGTACCATCACAACACTGATATCTACAGTCAAGGGTTCACACAACACAAAATCAACAACTGCCACCAATCTTTGCATGTATCACAATAACACAATAAAGTGTTTTGAGGATCAACACAGTGTCACGAAACATTATATTGCGATACTCAAGTGTATGAATATCTTGTAACACACCTAGCTCCAGCTTGAACTTTGACATTTGATTTCAAGTTTATTGTTCAAATCTAACATTCTGCATCATGGCTATGTATCATTGTTTGAGTTTGTCTTGTGTGCATCCCTTGACTTGAGGTGTGTTGCTGCAGAGGAAGTTTAGGAAAAGTGTGTTTACATAATGTCAACATAAGCAAGATAGAAGCTAAAATGTAAACACAGTGTTTTCTCAGAATTAAATAAGATAGATTGGCCCATGGGTTGGCCATTACTGAAGAGCCTGCACAGCATTATTCAACTAATGCACCTGAAAGCAGGAATTAGAAAATAAAGGACTGAACGGTTTCAATATTGGTCTTTAATTACAAGCCACCAAAAGGCCTCTGCTGGCCCTAGGAGACCTGCTGGGTTATTGTCATTCTGTGGTCCAAAAGTTACCTCAGGATATCCTCACAATCAGCGTATTCAATGCAGACCATCAGTGTCATTGACATTCCTGACAATGTCGGTGATGTCTGATGAACTCTTAATGAACCTTAAGCACAGAACCTCCTCTCCCCTTCCCTCTGTCTTCCTGTCTGTTGTTGGAACAATCTTTTCAACATAAAAGTGGATCTTGCTTGCAGGCAAAAAAAGTTGACCAGAATTTTTCACTGTGCCTGTGCAAGTAATTAAGCACTTATTAACATCTGACGCATGGAGCTCCTCAGGCTCTTTTTTTAGCCGCCGTCGTCAGGTGCGTATGTTGGGACGAGCTCATTTTAAAGGTAATTTGTACTGCGTTTGACCCCTCATTTTCACCGTTAAGCCATCTCTCTCAGCAGTCCTAATTGAGGCAGACTGGTTGTCTGTAATTTACAGAACAGAGGAGGGGGAGAGACAGAAGTGTTGAATTAGCCTTTTTATTTTTTGATCCAAGAGCATTTCCTCTGAGAGTAGGTGAATCTATGAAGCATTTTGTGGGCTTTCTCACTGACAAAAGGACAGTTTGTAGTCTGAGAGAGGGGCTTTGTGATGGCTCAGCGTCTGTGTATAATGAGGCTTGAATCTTCCAGGCGTTTCGTAACTCCATTCACAACAACATGTAATCAATGGCCACTTTATAAGGTACACCAGTACAGTCTAATATAATCAAATATCTGCAACACAGTCATGATGCCTAAACTGTTCCTTTTTTGACACTGTCATATAAGTGTTAATTAAATTCTGTGTTTTAGCACTGAGATCATAGTGATTGTGTTGTACTGGACTGCAGCACTGTATCTTCAGAGGCGTTTCTGATATTCTGCCTCCTTATTTATGAAAATAGGGAAGAAAAGTTAGAAAAAAAAAATTAAAACACTTCTTGATATAATGTAGTCCAATACCACATTTAAACAGAGGTGGCACACATTCTTATACTCAAATAAATAAAAATACTTAAAGTGGTATAAGTACTAATTCAATTTTTTTACTTACTCACTTAAAGTGTAAAAGTAAAAAGTAGCCCTCCAAGGGACATTTCTACAGGCTGTTTCTGTGTAAAGCTACGTGAAACTCACCTTTTCTCTGTGTTTTGTCATATTATATCTTTTTCATCTGTCATTTGTGATATGCACTGATGGATACACAGAGGAATCATCTTTGACTTTTTTTCTCAAAACATTGCTCAAACTGATTCATCCATTATCAAAATAGTTGGAGATTACTAAGTTAATTGATTAATTGTTGCAGCTCTACATCAGACTGTACAGGTATGCCGAGTAAAGTGGCAACCGAGTGTTTGTATGAAAATAGGCACACAATAATTCTAAACACTGAGGCATTTTAAATCAATTTTACCTTACCAACCGCTCATGTGTTTATGCTGATTCCTACAAAATAAAATACCATCTGCTGCCTTAAAAAAAAAAAAAACTTAATAGACATATCAAGTCAGTGTTTCTCAAAAGGCCAGGTTATACATGAGTCCAGTCGTTGAGCTTGCATGAAGCTGCACCAGGCAGTGACAGCCCAGTTTATCACCAGGATAGATGAGCAAGGCGATGCAGTCTCACCACTACCAACAGGCGAGGGTGAAATCAAAGAGCGGACATTTCTCACTGAAAACAAATGGTTTTTATAGGTAAATAGCTCCTACAAAGGCCATTTCTTGCGATTTGCATTCACTCTCACAGCTGAAACTAACTGCTGTTGTCCAGATGCAGTGTACGATTTCACAGCAGAAATGTCATCCATGTTGACTGTTGGCTCTTCATAATGCAGCACAGGCACTACACACACACACACATACACACACACACACACACACAGCATCCTCAACAGCTCAGTGCTGAACATACTGGCATCCTGATCCTCCATGTTCAAACATAATTCATGAGCACAGAGAGGGAAATCTGGCACTGCATGTGAAATTGTTTGCATGTGGTTAATAAGGATGCATCCCTCGGTCGGGCTTTGTTATCACACTGACTCATGGTTTATCAGTTGGGAAGCATTTGCACAAACAGAATACATTAGGGAACACAGGCAATGATTTTGTGCCCTCTTTTCTGTTCTTAATTGGCATGTGATAATGATCACAGAAGAGATATACTTTAAGAAAGTATTTTTCACTCTTCTCTCAAAGACAAGACCAGCTCATTTACAGTCCACACAATCTAAATCACGGACAAACAATTACAAATGAGTCTTTAAAAGTACGTCCTAAAACAGCTGACCGTATTTAAAACATTTTCTGCACAGGGTCACAGATTGTAATGTGGCCTGTGATCCATAAGCATTTCTGCTCTTGTATTCAAAAATTCAATCCCCAACCCGCACTGATGTTTTATTCATCAAACGAGATGCCAATGAAAAAGTCCATCTCTGTGTTCTGCTCATTCCAATACATCAAACAGCAGGCAGAGATGTATTGGCCCGTGCCAGCGTGTCCGGATTAATAATGTCACCGTGCCTGCTATTTGTTTCTCTAAGCACCGCTGCAAAGCATTCCCTGACATTGGGAATCATGGCCCTGCAGGACATTTGATGTCAAGTCATAAATACTGGCGATAGCTTTTTGGGACGGGGTGCTGCTGACCCTGGCGCACGATGTGTGAGAGAGAGAGATATACAAGTCCTGACAAAGCAGACTGTGGATAGAGACCCTACTGACCCTCTATGAATTCTGGATCTCCTGACAAGATGGGACACATTCAACCCTGATGAGTCTGATGTTGGATCACCTCATCTTATCAGTGGCCAGTTTGGTGAAGATGTGTTTCTCCTGCAGTATTCAGATTATTTTCTTACAGGTAGAATAAGTAGGATTTGTCAGTTGCTGTTTGTGAATGCACCAGAAAGATTATTGATTTGGTGAGTTATCATTCCCAGGCCATCAAATACTGACATTTTTGATTGGTAAAGCGTTCCAAGCACAGCAAAAAAATGAGAAAGTAAGAGGTTATGGGCATAGCCACATACTTCTGGTACATTGTAGGTGATGACTGAGAGAGATGCATGCATTGTTCTTTGGAAAAATCCTGCAAAGTTTGCCTTTAAGTAGAAGGAGTAACAACAATATAAAATATACTGCATTACAAGTTCAAGTCCTGAACAAAGTATTATGTAGTTATTGGTAGTTATTATTGATGTCTTAAAGGGATAGTTCGGATTTTCTGAAGCTGGGCTGTATTAGGCTTCATCCATAGTCAGTGCACTACTTACAGTAGATGGTGGTTGACAAGTCCCCAGTTTGGAGAAGCAGCAGGGGTACAGCAATGTGCTGCTGTACTGCTACAGCATAAGGCCATTTCAGATTGTTTTCAGAAATTGTGACCTCTGGACTGAAGAGGAAAAGGACCAACTAGATTGTTACTGTCTTCCAATGAAAAAGGACTTAGACTGTGGTTATACTAGGCAGCTTCCAGGTGTGAATGTGATCAGGGCGTTCCTGCAAAAGAGAGCATCGCTCTCTGTGTACCAACCCTGAATAAATAAAGTATAGTTAATTTCCACCACCTGACTTCAAACTTTGCTCGTCTTCTAGGAAGTGTGTCTGAACTGGCATGTTACATTCCTCATGTGTCTCCTTAACATAAATAGAATACAGCTCAAATCAACCACCAGTGCAAATAGTACCAGCGGAACAATAAGCTCAGCATTATTGCCTCGCTGAAGCTATATTTGTCCGTTCCTTTTATAGACAAGACAAACAGCAAACTGCTGTGTGTGTGCGGCCCTTGAGTGACCTGTCTCCACCAGATTCATAATCAAAACAATTCTTGTTGTGTAACAAAATATTTTCAGAGCACATTAGCCAACGATTCTGGAAAACAGAACATTCACTTGCGAGGAACATCGATGCAATGGTTCAGCGTTTTTTATTGCCTAAACACAACAATTAGCCATACATTAGAGGGGGTATATGGGCCATGTAAATGAGAGTGAATGCAATAGCAAACACACCATTAGGCTGATGGAATGGGGCCACAGAAAGCCTGACTCCCTCCCCAACACACCGATTAAACATGCCAGTATGCTTTCAGTGCACTAACCATTCCTACTGTGAAATTACAAGTGAAAAAGTAGAAGCTTGTTCAGTGGTGACAGCACTTGTTAAGGAGTTGTGTAGGTTTATGGCTACACAGTGCCATCCGCTGGTGGTTTTGTGCATTGCAGGCAGACGTCATCATGGTAAATTTGGGTTGGTTTAAACTTCACCTTTCAATCATTTGCACCACAATAAAAAACAGATTATTTTAAATTGACTATTGACAGATTTTGCTCTGCCGGCTTTTGTGAGAGTCTTTCAAATAACCACAAAACCCTCCGTTCCTCCTCCATGTATTTAGAGGTGACTGAGGGTTCGACTGCTTCAATATTCAAAACAAATAGCATCATTATATGTAAAGGGCAGCCACTCTACACATTAAAGAGCGATCAGTGAGCAAATAAACAGAAGAGTCCTCATGCAAACAAGACCAACCAGCTCCACCACTGTGAGAACCCAGTTGACAAACAAACAAGACCCAGTGGTTTAACTACAGCAAAATAGAAGTAAACAAACACTCGGACCGATCCATTTGAAAAGCTTTCAGGCTCATTTCACACTCCACATGTAAATTTGCAGCACCAAGGAAGGCTATTAAATATCTGGCACGACTTTATCGTGTGCTTATTCCACTATAAAAGGCACCCGTGAAGTCTGATGCACGAACAGTATACACTTGTTTTTGTCCATTTGTGGTACTAAAATTTGTTTGCGGCTGCAGATTAGTGGATACACTGCAGTATTTCTTACTGCTAAATCCGATTCGAGATTGAGGGGACATGATATTATAAGATGAGCGAGCTGAGCGTAATTCACACCAAATTTTTCTGTCAAAGATGCTCAGTGTACCTTGTAAAATGAGAGCAACACTGGTACAATATCATGCATTCAATACAAAACCTTCACAAACAGCAGCCTCAATCAGAAATTACCATACAGCTGAATCAAGACTTTTCTGATACGATGTCCAGAAAAACTGATTTACAAGACTCACAAACAAAGTATTTGTTGCAGTGCTGTTGTTATATTCGGTTACATTTCAGTGCCTTTTACAGATGCTGTTTTGGTTCCAAGTGAAGAAAGTCAGCACCCCACCAAGGATCACAAGTTTGATCTGATCTGGTCTGACGGATATAAAAACAGAAAACTTACTGGTTTTCTGCAACACAAGCTTAGGCTGAAATAAATGAGAATTTCCCCAAATCTTTCCACAATCTTTGTTTTTTCTTCTCGCAAATTACAGGATAATATACTGAAAATTGGAGCCTCAGTCACCTCAAAATACATGGAGGAACAAAGCATTTCATGGTTTCTAGGCTTTTAAAAACATTTAAAAACATAATTTAAACAAAATGAAATAACCACTCTTGAACTCACTCACAACTGGCAGACATCCAACAACTGATAATTGTGGTTCTCAAGTGAAAAAGGATGGGAACCACTGCCTTAAAGGACCAGTGTGGAGGATTTAGTGGCATCTGGCAGTGAGCTTGCAGAGTGCAAACACCGCGTGTCACTCTCCCCTTCCAAGCATGTTGGATGTAGGAGAAAGTACAGTGGCCACAAAACTGCCGTATCTAGAGTCAGAGTTTGGCTTGTCCATTCCAGGCTTCTGTGGAAACATGGCAGTATGACATGGCGACCTCCGTGGAAGGTCTCTTTAGATTCAAACAGCTCATTAAAACACAATGTTTCTTATTTTCAGGTGATTACACACTAATGAAAACTAGGGCTCTGTTTCGTTTAAAACCACCAAAACCACGACCCTTCAAGTGATACCAATACCAAAAGAGTACTTCATTTGATACCCATCATGTGAATGTAAGCATTCCTAAAAATAATCCTTCCACATTTATATTATTGTATCGCCATACTTAGTTTTGGCAGCATACAGCACTCTGAACTGCAAACTCATGTATACGGCGTTCAGCTCCACCACACCACAGACTGTGGGTTGTAGTAGAACTCATCCAATGCACACTGCAGGTTTAAGTCCTGCCATTGGTTGGCTGCTTCAAGCGGCATCACAATGTCCGCTATCTATGTCCTCGGGGAGAAAAACCACCACCTCCTTTAATGCCAGAGCTCACCTCCGACATGCAAGCATTCCACCAAAACGAGTATCCCTACAATACCATTTTGCAGCAGCACCGCAGCTGCATCCCAGGGTTCTCACCACCCAAGACATTTTTGATTGGTTTAAAAGAAATAACAAGGCAGGCTGTTTTGTCACCTATACAGAATGTGTATATGTGGAGCCAGACCTTTGTCCAGCGCTCAGCACTGTGGAGGTTGGGCTACATGAGATGATACAAGTTGTAACTACTGCAGTCGTAGATCCTAGTAAATCTTGCACACTGGGCCTTTAAAGGAATAGTTTGACATTTTGGGAAATGTGCTCATTCAGGAACCACTTAGCTTAGCATAATGACGGAAACAGCTAGTGTGGTCCTCTCCAAACACTAATGTTGTTGTGATTTAACAGGGGCTTATAATGCTGAGCTGAGCTGAACTATTCCTTTAATCTGAACTAAACATGGCAACTTGACTCCAAAGTTGGAAACTAGTGAGATTCGAGACACTGGTTGGAAGCTTAGAAATACAATATATATGAATAAAATTAATGGTATTTATATCTATTATATCCAGATGAACCACATGATGTTGTTGTGCTGTACTGCAACCCTTTACTGTCTGTATATTGTCTCTGATTACTGTCTGTGAAGCACACTTTAACATTCAGTTTGTCACACATCAGGGATATCATAGATTCATAGATGGGACAAACTCTTCTCAAACACAACTTAGCTATTGTTTGCTTGTAATGTTGGTGATCTGGGGATTTAAGCTTATTTTACAGTTTACTTACTGTTAATTCCTCTGGATGAGTATCAGCCAAATGCCCACAAATGCAAATATAACGAGGATTTTCAGCCAACAACAATTCTTGTAATTAGCATCTCAAATTAGACTCTTCAGATGTAAAATTAACTTGGCCACCAAGAAGCTCTGCAAGACGCTCAAATGCGATGACTGCCAACAATTAAAATGAGTGAAACTTATAAATAGAGCATATCCATTCCAGAAATATTACAGAGGGATTGTGGGTGTCAGGCCAAGCTGGTTAAGGAGCACACGCCTCATTGTGAGTTTCCATTTAACAGAAATAGAAGCTGAATAAACAAACTATCTCAGAGAGAGCAGTCACAGCTTTCTCTCTGGATGTCTCACATTCTTCTTGCAAACTGTAGCGCTGCCAAGACGAGTGATGCCATTACACTTTAACAAGGCGGACAGTTCATTTTGAGTTTATTACACTCGACTTAGACTTTGACTCAACAAAATATCCAGTTACAAGATGACTTCCAGATGTATAAATCTAACTTTCCTCTTTGATATTTTACTTTTTAAGACTTGTTCTCCTGTGTCTATTTTTAGAATACAAGATGATTTTATTTTAATTATATTGCGCAGCAGTAGCACACTCCCTTCTGGTCAAAAAAAGGTTATTGCAAGTGGTTCAAACAACTTTATTGATCTTGCAGAGAAGGTGTTCATCCTTTAATAAGTACTAAGGACACATCAGATATGTGCCAGTGTACAGTAGGGAAAACCAGGGGCAATTGTAACATTGTCCATCGTAACTCACAGACTACATAAAAAAAACACTAGCCATCTTTTGATATAAGACACATATATGTCAACTAGTTAGTAATACAATTTATATGTTTTAAGTTGTAAGGACAAGACTATAATATTAAATCGTCCAATAACTTTTTCAAGTAACTGTAGTCCTCAATAGTAAGTGACCATACATGTTTAGATAAACATGCCATTGCTAAAAAAAAACAAAAAAAACAACAAGCCAGTAAACTAGCTACTGTTAGCTCACAAGCAGAAGACTATAAGCAACTATTCTCTTGGCGACTAGATTTTAATTATTTGAACTGAGTTAAAATGAATTTTACATTTAAATTTAGTGAAGTATGTTCCAACACAAACAAACAAGGTGTCCACATTGGACTGTGTGGTACAGAGTTACAACTGCCCATGATGTTGCAGCCTAAATATCATATACTAGCTAGCAACACCTATATTAGCATGGTCCAAACAATAACCTTAGGATAAGATTGATATTTAAATTCACAGTCACCTAAACGTGATCCACCCTTTTCCACAGGCAGTGGGAGAACCCTACTGAGCATGTGCAAAGTAAATGTTATCACTCTAGTTTGTTTCTGGTTGGAGAATAGAGTGTGTTACAACTGCCCCCAGTCTCCCCTAGTTTTTAAACTTTATATTTATATTTCCATAACATTGACAACTGTAGTGGACTGTGGATTTAATGGGAGGGAGTGTAATAAATAAAACAAAGTTCAGAATTCTGCAGCCAAAAGCACAATGACAAAATCCACCTGCCTCTTAACAGGATTTACAATAAACACTCAAAACCAACGGCACAATCAATTCACCTGCATCTCAACAACACACGATTTACAGCACAGGTGCACTTAATTAAAAGCTCATTAACAAAATACACCGCTCTCAACCACAAATAAGAGATAACTGTGAACCACCTCTAATATTAACAAACTAAGCCTAAAACAGTTGACAGCACCTGTGGTATCACATGGTAAACAGGAAAGCTTTAAAACTACATTAATCATAAAATATTCTTACCTTGTGAAATGCATTTTTTTCCTGCCTCTGCTTCGTGCACAATCCTCCACGATATCAACAAAGTCAAATTTAATGTTGCCACAACTTTATGTCCGCGGTTATAACACCAAAAGTAGCTAATGTCTTCTTTTTCTAAACTTTTCCGCTCCAACTTCTCGGTCTTTTATCCATTTCATTCATACTCTTGATTCAAACTCTCCACTTCCTGTCTTGATTTTGGTCACTTGACCTCTGACACCTGGTGGATGGACGGATCCATTTTCATTGGCGGGGGGAGGTGACAGCACCGCTGCCAAACACTGTACGTAGCTCACTGTCAATGGAAACGTGTCACCCCGAATCAGATGGGCTGGTCGTAAGAAAACATAATTAGTGTTTTTTTTTTTTTTTTTTTACAAAGTGTACAAACAACAAATGTCGCGTGAGTTTAGCAAAACAAGGGTTCACTGCTGGGCACGTCCATACGGGTCGCACCTTACTTACTTACTACAGTGCAGTTATCATTCGTATAATGAATACTTCTGATGCTTTAAATACTTAGCTTGTAATACTTGTAGTACTTACGATTAATAAGTAGCAATTACATATCCGAAAATAGGTGCTGCAGTCCAAATAGCAAGTTGAAGCCATAGACAGTTTATTAAATAAGTTGAATCCCATCAATAAACAATCTATGGTTGAGGGAGGTTATCGGCTTGGCATGTTTCTTCAATCTGACGTCATGTTGTGGTCACTTGGATAAATTACAGAGAATATAGTACAGATTTCTCCTTTAAGTAAAATTTAAAATGCAGGATCTCTACTTGTAATACACTTTTACATTCTGATATTGCTACTTTTACTTAGGTCAAGGATCTGAACACTTCTTCCAACATTGCCAACACAATTACCTGCATGGAGTCCTCAGGTGGAAGGATGTACTGTATATATACAAGTAGGTATTTGATCAGACAAAAGATAAATCTTTCCAAAAATCACGAGAGGGACACAGCATTGCTATAAAGTAAAACTTTAATTTGGTATAGTATCTGACATAGTTTCATTTCTGGTTGTTAGTTTTACTGGTCATTACAGGAATGGAATGCTGAAAGCTAAAGATTAATCAAGAAGAAAGTGCACACTTGTTATCTTTCAGATTCTGATTTGTACATTATTATAATAAATTTCTAATACATATGATTAATTCTTTTTTTTTTTCACATAGTCCCATTCATGTGCATATAAAATAAAAAAAAGACTTAATTATTGCAAAATTTAGATTTGCAAACAATTGACTGACATAAATTCATCAAAGACATAAAGAAAAACAAGATATGAATAAAAGGGAAATCCATCAAGTCATTGCATTTACTAGGATTTAAAATCCTGGACTTAAAACACTTAAACCCATCTGTGTTAATAAGGCCAATCAGAAGGTACATTCCTTTTCCCTATGATGTATCACCTGATAACCATGCACATTGTGTACACTACATTAAAGCCACTTATTGCTCTCTTTAACATCATCGGTGATGGAGATAAAAGTACAGCTCTGTTAAAGTGCTCGGTGTGGTGGAAAACGGTGGAGTACAAGTGGAGCCGGATGAGGCAAATTGGAGAAGGATGAGATAAACAAGGGTGGAAAACAGTCTTTGGGTGGTGGACTAATGACACTACAGGGTCATTATGTTGATGACGTGCATGCGTGCGTCATTGTGTGACTACTGCCTTTGTAATTGGACAGCATTTGCCTAATGTTCATCCATAATGCAACCATAAGCCTGCTCTACTAGGTTGGTCAAATCTCACACTACTTAAAGGAACATACCAGTGTTTTTGAATATTTTAGTCCCAGGTAGTAACCAAATTAGTGCTAACCGCTTTTTAAAACATACTGTAGTGTCTAGGATTCTGGATCTGTGTTTCTCCTATTTTCCTGGCCACCATTTATTTCCATTAATTTTATTTTAGCAGTTTTTAAAGGATACTGCAGGCTCACATTTTTCCAATATTTTAGTCACTGTAATTGTTCCTCCTGTTCATACTAGCCCTTAAAGTTAAAATATGCAGGAGAGATAGAGTGAGAGACAGCGTGAATTAGGAGGAGTGCCATTAGTGAGAACTAAGCAGTGTATCAGAGAAATAAAATGTTATTTTCTGATTGTTTCACTGATTGTTCCATTCTAAAGCACAAAAAATATGCCTCATGTCCTTTTTTTGTGAATACAGTCTGCTCTGCCTCTTGGTGTGTAACACTCTTTCTGCAGCTCTCACAGACAGAGCAGAGGAAAGAGATGGACAATGGGATGTAATGGCCTGTCGATACGATTTTATGAGTTCATGACACCTGCATGCTGTGTTGGCTAAGGGCTACACACCACTGCCAACAGACACTGACTGAAGACTGTAGATTGTGTCCCCCATTATTTACAATGAAATCCCTTTAGGATGGGATCTTCTTACGGCCAGTATGGACAGGAGAACCAAATAAAGTGACCAAAAACTGTTTCCATGTTCATATGGGCATGTTATTGTGGTTTTAATACAGAGCTGAAAATGGGTTGATTTTGCAAATCCGCACTGTAATTGTGATGTTTCTGAAGCAACATTTGTTGCGCTCCAGTGAATGAATGGAAACTAATGGCTGCCTGGATACTAGAGAAAAACAACCGAAACAAAACATCTTAAAATATTCAAAAACCCCAGTGTGTCCTTAAAGTAAAAAGCCTCGTCTGCATGCATAGCTGATTGTAATTGATGCCTTCCCCTTACATTTCCTAGTGGAACAATCAAAGTTGAGGCGCACTAAATTTGAGTATAAAGGTTATAAGCTGTACTGATTATAGCTTGTCAATGTAAAGTCGGCCTCTTCCTACTCAAGCCTGAACTCCACAGCTTAAAGTTTGGGTGACAGATGCCTCTGGAGCGAGGGTAAAGGTAAACATGAGATGGAAAAACAAATCCCAAAGTGAAGCCTTAGACTTCTGTAAAGCACATGATGCAATGCACATGAATCCTGATAAAGCACTTGACAACAGAATCATGGGAATCATATTTCCCTGAAAAGCTGAAAAAGGTATTTGTACAATAAAGCAGTGGAACAATTAAAGCACATATGTCATATAAAGCAAGGCAAAGAAAAACCTTAAAGCTGATGTGAATGCTGGTGAGGCAACAGTGTTGACATTGTAATCCAACACATTCAATGAAAACAGCCACAACTTCAAACAATTCAGCACTGTAGAAAAACATCCAGTGTGGAGATTTTTTTTAAATCAACAACAGCAAGCATTCATTTGAAGACACAAGCGATTTAAATGTAAAGAGGAGATTTGTTTTCTTAGCGCGCTGAGCAAAACAAAGGCGAAAATGACGTGTATAGACATTATAATGTATGAATACAATGACATAAATTCTTCTATAGGCTGTATGGCTTCAGATTAAGCTTTTCTGCATCAAACATTTCCCTCCAACAAGTGTGAGAATGTTTGCCCAAAAAAGATGCTTTTGGCATGAAAAAGAAAAGTATGAAAATAGTGTTTCTTTTCTGGTCTTTGGAATAATGTGAAGTAATCAGGGATGTGATGTCATTAGTTTTGAGATTAGCTTGAATTTACATTGGCGGTTCTTTGTTTCCCTCTATTTGATCACATCACCAGGTTATTTTGATTCGTGTATCCATTTTGATATGAAAAATATAACATCTGTGCAGAGTATGAGGCTAATTCTCTCTGTGAGACACCTTACTTTGCATTCACAGGTACACGTTAGAGAATGTTCAAGGGTTAGTTCAGATTATTTGATGTGGGTTTGGATGAGGTTCTAGTTAATAGTGCCAGCATGGAGGCTAAGCAAAGAATTGGTGTCGATAAGGTCAGCAAAAAGGAAGGTATTTCTAGTTACTTTTATTTTGATATTGTAGGTAGACCTTTTTTAAGTGTACATTATATTTAGAATATTTTCACTGCTTTACTTTGCTGTCAAACAGCCTTTTCCAGCAGGAAACAGCCAAATATCTCTCTATACCAACAAAACTTCTAAGAAAAAACAGTATAGTTACCTTGCAGAAAACGAGAGCTGCTGGTCTACTGCTGCCTCAATCTGTTTGTTTGTATTATTGTGTGACTTGTTTTAAAAGGTCAGTTACGATTGGTTCAGAAAGAGCGATATTTGGCTTACGTAATGGCAGTCTCCCATCAGAGGAGGTAGAGAGATAATCCACTGATTATCAACAAGTACCTCATACATCCACACATCAGATCATCTGAACTATCCCTTTAAGAAATGCATTACTTGCTGCAGCCGTCCTAAAACGTACTTATCAGTCTCTGCAGAACAGTTAAGGGTAGAAACAGTATCAAACTGCTGTTAAATGGAAGCCAAATCATAGAGCATCTGGGAAGATGGAACAGAAATAGTCCCAACAACACAGCATTAGCTGACCATTCACACATGGAGAGGAACAGTTCTCAGGGCTTCTATGGTGGCAGTTTATAAACCATTTTAGAACCTCATAAATTCAATGCCGCATGTAAATATCCTTTCAGCAACGATAAAAGGAGGTATTGAGGAGGTGCTGCATGTCATTTAACTTGTCAGTTCTGGGTTTTAAACAACCCTCCACTCTCTGACCCTGTCCTTGTTGACATTTTCAGCACACTTCTCCTCCGACACTCCATCATGCACACGACATTTCAGAAAGTAAATTCAATTTGGTCGAGACGGGAAAATAAGATGCTTTATGGTTTGACCTCTCAGCTGTAATTATCCTTTCAGAAATTGGGAGGCAGGAAAAGTGTCAGGGGTAAAAACAGGACCAAATGCACTCGACAGGAGTGCAAGTACACTCATATTTGCACGTACATACACCCGGATTTACATGAGCGCATGTGTGCACAGACAAAATATCCTCTTACTCTGACTACAATAACCATATAAAGCCTTTTACAGATGCTGAGGAGAAGAAGACTCGAGGGAAATGAACGAGACCGTCATGTTCTTCTGCTCATTGCTGTAATGTGAGCCGCCTGGATGTAAGAGGATCAGGAAGGATTCAGTGGTCACTAACACCTAGAAAACAGCCAGAAAACTGGAACAGTGACTCATTTAGCCTACTTCAGAGGAGGACCGTGTTTCAGAGCTACAGGTCTTTGGATGGCCTGTAGGAGTAAACTACACTCTTATAGTCATAATAGACTTGGGTGAAAGAATACTTGTGGGTTTACAGTGTAATAATTTCTGTGGCACTTTGCATTTTTGTAAAACTAACAACATGGTGCGTTTATCATGAAGATGTTCAAATGGATGTGAGTAAGCAAATCATCACAAGTTAAAGGGATAGTTCAGATTATTTGATGTAGGGTTGTAAGAGGTACTTATCCATAGTCAGTGTATTATCTTTTGTTGTTGACTGTGTCCCCAGCAGTACATTACTTAGCTTCTGTGCTGGTGCACCTCTGCTTCTCCAAAGTGGGGCATGCCAACTGCCATCTACTGTAGATAATACACTGACAATTAATAAAGACCTCATACCAAATAATCTGAACTATCCCTTTAAATTATTCACGTCATGTTCCAATTCACTGAGCAGCAGTGTAAAAAAAGTTGTGCAATGTATTTTACACTGGTTATCATACACACTGTACAACCATATACAGTACAGCGGACAATGACATTTAGTATTAACAAAACACTAGACTACGTTTTCGTGCCTGCAGATAACTTTTAGTCTTGCTCAGATGTGCAACAAACGTTTTTTGTGAACATTTATTTTAATGCCCGTGTTCGATTTTAGCTTTGACTTTTGCAGTGGTCTGTTTCAATGTGTTGTATGTTTACAAGATTACAAGTCTTCAGTTTTAAAGGGTATTCATAAATATAGGATATTATAATTCATTTACATATTTTACACATCTATACTGCATAGTATTACTTTTTTTTTTTGCCATGACATGCCTACAGTCTTAAAATTCAAGAAGGTTAAGAGGTGTGGATGGATTCCTGTACAAACTAACCTTCACGTGTCGTGTCCTTTAATCAGGTCAACAGTGATGTCGGACACAAACGGAGAAAAAAAAAATGAAAAATGCAAATAGGCATGTAAAAATTAGTGAGCAATGATTATTTTGATAGAGAAAAATCAGCTCATGTGGTCAGGAGTGTGAAGGTGAGTGTTAAATGGGCACTTGTTCATTACATTAATATATTATATATAGAGAGAAATACATCCACTCTAACAACCCAACCCCTATTTGAGTGAGTTTTAAAGGGGGTTCTAAAATTGAGGTAAAACATAAAACATCTATACAGAAATGTGACGTGACAACGTGTAAAAGATGGGGAATCGAGTATGATCACTGACATCAAAACATCTGTGCTGCATCACCGTCTGTCTCACAGGCTTCTTCAACACTGAGCTTTTCTCTGCATTTGTAGGTCAAAACCTCTTTATACGACAGTGAAGAATTTCACAGAACTTCCTCCACATCCATAGGACAAGGCCGAAGGTCTGTGAGCACAACTATAAAGAACCGTGGTTCTTTCACAGTGTCTAAATACATCCAGCTTTGAACCTTCATCCCACCAACACTGGAACAAACTCTGATTGCAAACAGATGTTAGTACCCCTGAAATTAAAATATACTTTTTTTTTAACTAGACAAAGATAAAACTGCACCAAGTGAAAAGACACAAAATAAGGCCAAATATTTAAAACTAGCTACACTCTAAATATTTGAATATCCAGCAATTACAAGTGACAGAATGAAAGAACAGTTCAGTGAGATATCGAGTAAATCGAACACCTAAAATTTTAAAGTAAAAACTGGATCGAAGTAGTTCACTTTGTTGATTACATTTAGGACTAGAGTAGGGCTGAACAACTGATCAAAACATTATCAAAACTGCAATATGGCCAAGTGCGATATCATAATTGCAAGAGCTACATTTTTTTTTTGCTAAAGATAAAATGTAACACAACATGCCATTATAAATGAAGCATTGTGGTGCTACAGATACTGTATGCCAAGACCTACAAATCATATTCTCCAGACGTAAGAGAACATGTTTGTTAGGTCCAGCAAAAATCTGTGATATGAAATGCAATAATTACCATTCCCACTAAAATCTTGACTCACATGACAACATCTCTCAAAATAATCTCAATATGTTCTTTTTTTTTTGCATATTGTTCAGCCCTAGACTAGAGGCCAGCATGTCTCAAAGGATGTAACCTTAAGGACATAAAAGTTCATAAAATCATGAACAAACATAAAACCGACAACTATGAAATTATAAAGAAAATTAAAACAGTCTGACACTAAAGTAAAAATGACATTGTCTGACACTAAAACAGTCCAAACCTTTGGTAATGCATAGTTCTTTCCTGAATGTCTCAGACTATCAGCCATAAACTCCACCATCTCCCAGATAGTAGCGACTGCTGTTCCAATCCTGTCTAAAAAAATAAAGAGCAATGACAAGAACAAACTAATGGCTCTTTTTTTTCTTGTCTCAATCTCCTTTTGCTTTCTTCTTCTGGTTTGTACAGCATTAGCAGTTTTGGCTTGTTTGGTTTTTGAACCAAGAGATTATTTAGAGCAGAGCGGTAAAGCAGCCCTCTCTCCTCTAAAGCAGTCCGATCCCTGCATTTCCCGTCTGCCGTATCAAGGCAGGAAGGGTTCGTCCTCATCCTCGTCTGCGCTGGGACCGGGGTCGCTCAGGCACCTCATCAGCTTCTGCTGATCTCTGGTCCCATCCGCCTCACCTGGCTTTTTAGGTCCACTGGGGCCTGATGGAGGCTTCATCATCAGACCCTGGTCCTCCTCGTTGCCAGCCCGTCTGAACTCATCCATCAGGTTGACGGAGTCCGGAGACTGAGGGGAGGCCAGATCCACCTGGATGGTCGGTACGCTGTCTGACGCTGACTTCACATTGTAGGCTTGCGGGTCTACAGGCAAGACAAGGGTTCAATTTCAAGGAATTTGCTTTAAAAAAGGGTCAAACATCTTTACATCAGTCCATCAGCGTGCATGAATATACAATGTACAAAGGGAGGAGAATTCATATTAAATGGACAGTTCAGATTATTTAATATGGGATACTATGAGGTACGTATCAATCGTCAGTTTTTTCCTACAGTAGATGCTGGTCGATACACTCCAGTTTAGAGAAGCAGAGAGGGGCAAGCAAGCACTGTACTGCTGTGGACAGAGTCAGCAACAAAAGGTATTTTAGCCACCTAAAAAAAACTAATATCAGGTTGAGTGTATGCTATATTTAGGATACTTTCACTGCTTAACCCAGCCGTCGGGCAGCCTTTTCTGCTGGGAAACCACTGTTATACAAGTCAAATATTACTCTCTCCAAACCAACCAAACTCCATAGGAAAAATCAATAATTTTACTTCACAGAACATAGGTGCTGCTAGTCTACCGCTGTCTCAATCTGTTAGTTTGTTTGTGGTATTGTGTGACTTTGATGAGTCTGAGCTAACCTTTTAAAGGTGAAGACACATGATAACACATACAAGCTAACAGATCAAGGCAGCAATAGATGAGCAACTCCTGTGTTCTCTGAGGTAAAATCACTGATTTCACCAGTGAAGTTTGGTTGGTTTGGAGAGAATGATATTTGGTTTATATATCAGCAGTTTCCCATTGGAGAAGGCTGTCTGATGGCAGCTCAGACAAGTAAACAGGTGGAAACATTCTAAATACAGCATAGACTTAAACTGATATTGATTTTTTAGGTGGACCTTTGTCAAGTGGCTAAAACGTCTTTTGTTGCTGACTCTGTCTACGGCAGTACATTGCTTTGCTTTCAGGCTAGTGCTCCTCTCTGCTTCTCCAACCTGGGGACATGCAGATCGGCATCTGTTGTAGTACCTCATGCAACCCTCCATACATAATCCGTACTGACCCTTTAAGGTTAACAAAGATACAAGTACAATTGCTGCACAAACTTGACCACAGCAGGCTGCAAGAACTTTCCATATATTTCACAACACAACAAAAATAATGCAAAGTCAGTCAACATTATTTATAGTGCAACACATGCTGGAATAACTCCACTTTTATATAAAACTTATGAAAAACAAACTTCCAACACATATCATGCTTGACTCTAAACTGTTCATGAATCTGGACTTGGCGCTGGCAATCATGTCATGACATCCCATCATTAGTGATGAATAATTAATGAATGTTAACAAGCAACATAACTGACGCATGCATGTTAGGACCGCTGCTGGGTTATCACAACTCAAAATGAATCTTCTCTACACTCACAAACATACCTGAACAGATTGTGTTCCCTTTCTGCTTCTGAGCAGGTTTGAAATCAGTATCTCTGCCTAAAATGAAACCACACACTGGTTTACATGCCGGCTGGCACATGCAAACGTGTTTCCATCAGTGGGGAAATATCTACTGCTGCAGCTGTGAACAGAAGCTGTGCTTTCTGTAGTCTGTATTGTTTTGTGAAAGCTGCCTTGAGAGCCTAAAAATAATGTAAAGGTTACACCTTGTGGGTACCATCAGTGACATGGTGAATTTTCTGTTGTTTCACGTGATACCTTTTAGTGAAATAGAGGCAGATATCGAGTGTTTGCATTTGACGGTGGCTGAGATGGATGTGTTTACCTGAAGCCAGTCTGGCTCTGCACATGGTCGGGGAGTCAGGAGGAGCAGCGGGCACCGTCAGGTAGTTATTCATGTCTTTTATCTAGGAAAACACAGGGATGTTGTTTGTTTATGGGATGATTTAGCATAATTTAGCTTTTATAGACATTCACTATAATTAATGTGTAATGCTTAAAGACTTAAAATGACAAGAAATACACACTGTGCCTCATTTAAGTGTTTAAAAAATGTACTGCAGCCAAACTAAAACAAGTCAGTAATCTGCCATCGATCAGTATCTCCAATAAACTTCATTAAAATGATGTGTTGCCTTGTTAGCCTCAGCAGAAATCCTCTTGAGCCCGCAGTGGCTTCTAGCACATTCGATTTACCCAAAACAAGAGTCTATTTTCATTATGTAATTACAGGCTGATGAAATGGAAGTTTGTGGTAGGGCCACTCAACCGTGAGAATAAATCAGGCCCCCATTTGTGTTGGGAAAATTAATTTAGGAGACTGAAGGTGGACTAATTAGAACACAAATCATAATTTTGGCTGAATCATTTAACTGCTGGTGGTCCGGTACAAAACAAGAAGAGCTGCTCTCCATCTGTTTGGAGTTTACTGTAAAACATGTACAAACACAGAATGAAGGGGGGGTACTGTTGTTCCATCTTTGAGCCAGCACTGTCTTCATCCCAAAATGTTCGGTAAAGGATATGTGACCGAAACCCTCAGAATAGTCTTTATATCTACAACATGTCAAGCTCATGTAGTTTCACTGCTTCAGGTTAGTTACAATGAAAATGCACAAAGATTCAGTGTCAAACTGTGTGCAGACATTGTTCAGCTAAAGTTTGTCTATGGAAACACATTGAGACATTCAGACCAAAGAAACAACTAATATTATAGAATGGCTATCTCTGAACAGATGCTTAAATCCTGTGTTCTTAGAGTAAATGTGGTCACATATCCCCAAAGTGCTTGACCTCTGCTAAAACATGATTTCCCAGTCTGTTGTGTGGCTCTGAAGCACAAGCTCAGGAATTAACAGGTCTTATCATATCATTGTATATACAATGTATATGCAATGCTTTTTGTTGTTTGTTTCTTATTGACAATATGCCAGTATTTGAGAACTTCAAATGTTAAAGTATAAATTGTTTACATTTTTTGTCAGTTTCTTCATTTTTTGCATTCCCTGCTATTCCAAAAGACTTTGACCACGAAACTGAGGTACATATCAAACCAAGACTTTTGTGTACTGTTACACCCCTTGCAGATACACACAAAGGGAGGAGAGAAACACATCCCCGTAGATCATTACAGAAGGCAATGGTCCTTGTAACTTCAGACATAAAAAGCTTGCTGTTTTAAATTTGTGAGATTATCAGCTCTACGTGTGATAAGAAAAAGCCGAATCAGTTACTGATCAGCGTGGTCATCACACTAGATGCCGATGCTGTTGTGTTACATGCCACGCCCCTTTTACTTTGGGAACGCTGACATACTATCTAAATTCACCCACCAGAGCAGCATTAAGCCACTGTCATTTGGTTCAGTGTAAAAAAGCAAAACCAGCGTAATAACGAGCCTTCCTTCTGGCAGTATTATGGGATCTCCGTGTAAAAAATGCTTGTGTTTCACAGATTTATCGTTGTTTCTGCTTTGTTATGCAATCTGGTATATCACAGTCTCTGTGACACACTGCTATGATATAACAAAATGTCTTATTCATCGCTGACTAATCAGCAAATGTGTTTTGTTCTATGGTGCTGTAACATTCAACAGTTGGCATGGGCTGATTCTTGCTCTAAAAGGTGGTGCCCTTAATGAGAATGACAATCATACCTTCTTCTCCAGCTCAATCATCTTTTGCTTCTTGAGAAGGTAGTCACCAAAACCATCCTCGTACGGATCAGCCACCAGAGTGTGTCTGTTGTAAGAGCGCAGCTGAGAAAGATGAGATAAAAAAAAAAAACCTCTGTTTAAGAAGACAATTTCATGGTTAACTAATAAAAGCTAAAGTATATGAAAAAAAGGTTTTATCACTGTTTTTTATGTTTATCTGAAAGACCTGCAGAAGTAAACAATAAAGAAGAAAAAGAGACTGGACTACTACATGGGAACAATTAACTCTTAACCTGTACAAATCAATGAGAAATGCTTTTCTGTGTCCCTCCAAATTACAGTCAGTGTTAGTTAATGTATGAGCAGAGCAGCCCATTTGATTCTAACTCTGTAATGATCAATACACTATAGCCTAATATGGCATAGGAGCTACTTTGTTTATCAAGTTCTGGACTCCTGCTAATATATCTTGAGCTAATATGAATAAGAAATACACGTATGTAATGATCTCTCTCATTATTAATAATGCAGTGTTACCCTCTGTCGTGTCCTCTGAAGGTTGCTCCTGAGGATCTTCCTGATCTCCTCCTCTCGGCCTTTAGGCAGCTGAGGCAGAGCTCTCTCTACAGGCTTGGGAGGAGGAGGCTTCTTGGGCTGGATGTTCCTGAGAAATATGTAGGAAAAAGTTAACAGACACCTGGGCACATCAAAGGTCTGTGACGTGTGCTTTAAAACACATGACTACATGTTGTGATAATAATCAAACCATTGAAATCCCATTTTCTTTAATTATTTACTCTTGGTATGTCTGGCTGTCAGTAACAACTCCTGTGAATGAACAGCCAATGTTTTTAACAAAGATACCAGGAAAAATAAGGTACCTGGAACATTAGCTCTTTCTGCAACTCGTGCTCAATATTAACAAATGAAGTGGCTTGTTAACTCTAAAGTGTGTTGTTAAGTGAGTGGAAGGTTTGATCTAGTCTATCATTGGTTTGAGAGTAGCAGAATGAAAGAGGATTTTCAGTCTAATGAACTATATAAAAGAAATCAGGAAGAAAGTCATTAAAGCCATCGTTATATTGAACAAGAAAACAGACTGTCAGTGTAGTGTAGCTTGTGTGAAACTATATGAAAATAAAACTGTTATTTCCTGTTCCATTTACAGCTTTGGCAGAAGCTACTGTGAGGTCTTTTTTTCTGTGTTGGCCTAAATATTAATTTGACATACTTTGATGTTTGCAAAAAAGCATTTAAAATCAGCTACAATCCATATTTTATATATTTAAATGTCTCAAAAGACAAAGTGATGGAGACACAGAGGAGGATTATCACACAAATCTGCAGCTTCCTTCGGTAGAGTTTTTTTTGTGTGTGTGTCCCACCTACAACTTAACTGTTTTGTTTCACTCTCACTGCTCTCATAGTGTTGATTTTGGCTGCAGTAAACAGCAGTCCCTGGAGAAAAAGCTCTAATTACCCACTGTACCAACATGCTCAGCACCAAAGGGCAGACAGACACAGAGACTAGCTGGTGAACACAGCAGAGCATTTAGCAGCTAAAGCGACAGATATTTTCTTCAGGAGTTGGGAGAGAACTCAGCTAACTCAGCTAAAAGACAGTGAATATTGGACCTTGATTCAGCATGTGGTCAGAGGCACAACTTCAAATGAAAGATAATGATTCTCTGTCACTGCTGAATGTGTGAAAGTAACTGTTTGCTAACAAGCTGCCATATCAATGTAAATTGTGATTATACTTTATGTAAATGTCCAAAAAAATCTGTTATTGCAGGTTTAAGGACTTCAATTTGGTGTTCTGAGTGTGGTAACTGAAGGCAGAGTGTGTGCTCAGTACTTACTGCATGGAAACAGTGGAAGGAACAGCAGAAGGCAGCTTAACACCCCCTCCACTCTCCACCAGCTCAATGGCCTGTTTCATCTCCATCTTGTGGTAGAAGGCAATGAGCTGTGGCTCCTTAGAGCGTTCACCTGCAATCAGGCACTTCTTCACATACTTCTTGTTGAAGCGGTTCAGCCTGAGAGGAGAAAAGGAGTGACAGATGAAAACAGTCGCCAGGGACAAAAGACAGACAATGGAGTAAGACTAGGAGAAAGAGACGTGACAATACTGACACATGGTGCATATTAGAAATAAGAAATAAGGTTAAATTAATTAATTACTCACTGACAGCAATAATTCTACATTAATAGCTACAGTTTAATGTCCATTAGCCAATGACAATTTTGACAATTAATAAAGTAAAAATAACAATAAACAATACCTCCAGACCTAAAGCTTTTCACACCAATCGTAACATCAGAGGGAGACAAGAAACCTTTTTTAGAAGTAAGTTGCTATCGGCCAAAAGAGTGGAATCATGGAAAAAGGTCAGCAGACTGAGAAAAGGTAAATGGATTTCTGAATGATCTACAACTCTGCCCTTTGAAAAAAATTACATATGCTATTATGAGTTTGTGAGCCAATCATTGGCTAATTTTCTAAAATTTTTAATAACTCATGAAGGCTGAAATTTCTTCAGCACATCCACTGAATTGAACAAAAGTTTGTCTCATTGCAACCTGATGTCAATTCTAAAGTCCATCTCTCTATATTTTTCAAAATATGACAAATCTAATAACTTCTATATCTTGACAAGTTTTCATTCAAGTGTGACCAAAATGCACACAGTAGTTTGTACTGTATGCACAACATTTTCTTTTTTGCTCAATGCTTGATGCAACATCACCAAAATATTTGACAAAACACCTGAAACCAGCAGAATGATGTGTGATTAATTCAGAATTTCATCACCAACATTCTGACTTTTGTAAACGTTTTATGTTTGAAGAGATAAAACTGCCACAGTTTTGCACATCTGATGTGATTGCATCTGCTTGTAAAAAGGTGTGTGTGTCTCCCCAGTGATGCAGTCTGTAAGTCACTTTCTTTGAGGGTTCAAATCCCAATGTCTCCAGGTCCAACTTGCCCACATTGTGAAGACCTCTGTATGATTGTTTGTCTGTCTTATGTCTTATCAATGCTTGTTTCTTACAAGCATCCAAATACTTGCAATCTGCTTGGACCACATTTACTGCTGCTTGCAGCTATATTTTATTGTTGTTACTATTTCTGCTTTTTTTTTTTTATCTTCTTTATCTTATTTTGTTCAGGTGTCCTGGATTTCCTGTATTCTTTTGTGTCTAGATATATACATATACTAGTATATGTATATTTAGTATGCATGGTATTAATAAAAATCCAAGACATTGTATAAATTGTAATGTCAGATTAGTGGAAAATCCATACTTGTCCTTCCAGTGGTGGTGTCCATAGTGTCCACAAATGTCCTCAATTCCAGTCAGCAGGTGGTCGAGGAACTGTTGATAAAAAGAGTCAGAAAATCATATTTCAAAATTAGACAAAAAAACAAACTTCAGATTGAACCATCAATCTGGCCCTCCGCCTGCGTAGTGGAGTATTTTCATTCACTGTAAAAGAGAATTAGTATGGCATACAAATACCATATACCTGTGAACAAACCTGTATCTAATATACTTGACTTTCCATGCTACACCTGTTGTTGTAGTGGTTTTCCTTTTTTCTAATGTCTGGCTGTAAACTCTGGAGGCAAAATGCGATGTTTCTGGTGTATAAATTATAATTTATGAGGTAAAGGTAATCATCTGGTGCCACAGACATTTCTCAACTGCATCTTGTGTCTTTAGCTTCACCACAGTTACATTCCTCACAATAAAAATAGCAATTCCAGGCAGGACCTCCAACATCATTATCAACAACAGCAGGTGACTTTAAAGCTTTCAAGTGAAAGTCATAAGAGAAAAACAGCAGCAGCAGGCAGGTAACTGACTGGAAAGTGTTTATTGACAGAGGCTGCACACCAGCTCAGAGAAAAAGAGAAATGTACCGATGCACTTGTTGTTCAGATTGCAGCTGGCCGCAGGTCGCCCTGGTGTTCTGACTAAGCCTGCAGATGACAGTCTGACAGGCAGCGTTGCTATGGGAACAAGTCATTAAGCAGTGCCACAGAATTTACTTCTGCTCTGACTGATATATATGTAAAGACTGGCCAGCGCTGCGGGGGTGGGCATGAAAAAATCCTAAAGTTTCTCCGGAGTGTTAATGCTGGAAGATCATGGGTGAAACAATACAACAATATATTATGATGCATTCTCTTCGGTTTCTAATGATACTCAGTCACAGGTGTATTTAGGGCAGTAAAATAAATCAAAATATTATCAAAATCACAATATGGCCAAGTGTAATATTCAAATTGCAGCAGCTCCATTTTTTCTTTCTTTTGATAAAGGTAAAATATGTGACAAAACAGCATTTTAATGAAGTCCTGTACTGCTGTAGAGATGTCCTGCACTACAAATCTTGTTCTCAAGATATAAGAAAACATGTTTCTTTGGTTCAGACCACAAAAAAGGTCACATTAACATGATGTTAATAGTTTTCCTTTTCAGATAAACTGAAAATTGTGACGCCAAAAATGATCATTCCCACTAATTGTGAATCATATAGCAATATGTGTCAAAATGATTGAAATATGATTTTGTTTTAGTATATCCTGCAGCCCTGCATGAACTCTTCCTTCGCTACAAACGTCTTGACTCTGAAGCTTCTCCTTTAACCAGTTTACTACTTATCTGTTTTGTCAAGGCACAGGCATACATGCTGCTGTAAACATGTGCTAAAAAGGGCTAAAACAGGCTTCATTTTTATCCGTCTATAAAATTATGCAAATCCCTCATTAAGCAAATACAGGACTAATGTCGACTTATGGAAAAAAAATATTTTACTCTTTTAGGGCTATGTTTTTATCTTCAGTCACACATACAGCATGATTCAAACATTATTATAACACAACCTACAATGTAATTCCATCATCACTGTGAGTGAATTGATCTGCAGCATATCGTTAACAGATAAGACAGGTACACCGGCTTACCAAAATAAACAAATAATTCACAGCCTCCACATCGGAAGACTGGGTAGCACTCTATTTGTACTTTAGCCAGGTATGACTGTGTCCACAGGCAGCTCTATTGACTCTAATGATTGGTGTTTTACAGCGGAGGAGAAGCCATTAGGACAGGCTTTTCTTCTAGCCTTGAGCACTAGTGACTTACCACAAAGCCCAAAGAGGCCTGTGTGCGTGTGTCTGTGCATATGTGCTTATCTGAGCTGTACTTAAAGCTTTAAAACACATTGTGGACCAAGGTAGTCAGTCACGGATGTGTTCGAGTATCAGAAATTGTGGCTAAAAGAAGCTGTGTGAGCGTGTATGACAGTATGTTAAAGTAATATTTAGCCAGATGATAAAAATCATTTTAAAAAGTGATTTTCAAATCTTTGGATTGACATTCACTCTGCTGAACCACTACACTGGTACAGTAAATTATATGAGATGAAGTACCACCACACAACCAGTAGATGGAAGCAGCAATCAAAAAAAAAAACAAAAACCGAATGGCCTTAGAGGCTTGTTACTAAAAAACAATGCCACATTTTACTAAAAAGCTGAAAGGAATGTGTAAACAAATCAATTCAGTATCAAAATCTGATTAGTGTGATTGCTGCACAATTCTCTGTCCACTATTATTAGTAATGCAGTAATCCTGCATCTGTCAATGTGAGCATGGTGAAAGAGTAAGTTGATGAATTTATTAGCATTTTTGGCATGCATCATATTCATTTATACAGAAGATGACCTGTGGTTCAAAACATTTCAAACTATCTTAGCATTTCATTTATCGAATGCAAACCAAACAGCTGAGTCATTAATATGTATAAACCATCAAAAAATCATCACATTCTGACCACGCAGGCTGAAGATGATTGAAGGTGAAAGGTTTTACCTGCGTGTGGATTTCCTCATTAATCGAGCGCTTAGCCTCCTGTTTCTTCTTCACTGCCAGCAGCTCCACCAGGGGTTTGATGGTCATACCCTGCACAAAGGACAAAGAGGAACAAAACATTATTCACTGTAAACACCTGCTGACCTTTGCTAAACAAGGGCTCTTATCATCAACTCTATGCATGAGTCAAATAAGAAGGTTGTATGTGGATTTGCATGATGTATCTGCAGGGTTTCATAATCTTTCAGCATGTCAGAGTAATGTAACACACCAACACTCTCCATACTCTGATACTGACATTAATCACACCTGTACTGGTTTACAACACCATTAAAGATAACTTAAATCAGAGTGTTGTGATTTCATTCATTGAGCAAAGCAAAAACTCAGTAATGTCACACTTCACTATGAGGCACATCTTCCAAACACAGCAGGTCTTGTCACAACATTTCACAACAATCCTGTTGTTGCTGTAAATCTCTCGCCTACTTTAATGAATGACAGTATGATACAGATTTCAGCTTTAAACATCAACATACTTAATAAGACTACCCATCCATATCCTCATTATTATTAAGACAAAACAATATTTTATAGGGATGTAACAATATATCCAGCATCACAGTAAAAAAAGGTCTCAATACTGTACTGGACTGTGATAAATCACAATATCAAGAGATATTACATGGTTAATTATTTTGTTATATAGGGTTTCTGCATCTTTTCAGTCAAACTTTTGTTATGTAGTGGTCAAGTCTATGGGGTTTATATACAAGTGTCTGATACGGTGTATTTTCAAACATATACTCAAAATGATTTTTTCTCCTTTTCATTACATTAAATCAGTTTTTCTTAGGCTATCAACAACCAAAATTACATTTCATGATAATGTATCATTTGTCTATAAATGGACTTGGCTTATACATCTAAAAATCATCTTAAAAAGAAATCCTGAACTGCTAAAACTATCACTTTGGTTATATTCTCATAAAGCTTATAAGATCATATATAAACTACTAACTTACTTTAGTTGTTGTGTGCACAATTGTGTTTGTTCTTGTGTACATGGCTGTAAAGCAGGAATTTAAGGGTCTCCAAACACGCATCTCATGTTGATAAGCAAACAACTTAGAGATTCAACTCAGGTTTTTTGTCAAAAAAAGTTAAATAATGTGTCTCAAGCTCACACTGGCCTATTTCTGGATAGTCATCAACATGATTAAGAAACTTACACTGCCACAACAGAGAGGCTCCTGGTATGTAAATCAAACATCAGTCTGATGGTTGGCTACTGTTGGATTATATCCAGCAGTGTAAGTGTGTGTGTGTGTGTATATGCTCGTGCCTGTCTGCACCTAAAAGCTCAAGCGTATCATTCTGCTTCTTAAAGAGATTAAGCCAGCCATCTGGTTAACTGTAATAGCCTAAAGTGGATGACGGAAGCATCCTGCTCTTTAATCATAAATCATACCCAGTCCTGCTACAACACACGCATGCAAAGGAACCTTTATCACCTCATGCTTATTTCAATTCAACAACATAAAAAACATGCTACAAAGATACTCGATGAACGAATTTACTCTTTCACCCTAAACAATATTTCATTGTCATCCCGAATGTTGGTGTCCAAGTCCAGGGCAATCATTGCAATTAAAGGGATAGTTCAGATTTTGTGAAGTGGGGTAGAAGCAGCAAGAGTACCGATGTAGATAATGAATTAACTGCTGTGGACAGGGTCAGCAACAAAATTCAATATCATTTTAAGTGTATGCTGTTTAGAATATTTTCACTGCTTCACTTCGCTGTCAGCCTGATCCAACAAGAAACTGCCATTGTTTGAGCCAAATATTGGTCTCTCCAAACCAACCAGACTCCATTAGCAAAATTATACCTCACAAAACATGGTACTTGTTAGACTATAACTGCCTCTATCAGCTATAACTGGTGTTACATGAGCCACATATCGGTCTGTCCAAAGCTACCAGACTCTTTTTTCCAAAGGACTCTGGTGGCTTTGTAGAGACCAATATTTGGCTTATATAAAAATACAACAAGATTCAGGAAGTCTTGCTTATAATAAAGTTTTGTAGACTAATCATAGGAAACTCTGGTGAAGACCTAGAAATGACACATGTAGGTTTGTTACTCTAATAAAATAAATACATCCTGTTCTTTCACCAAAAGATGGAGATCCTTTTTTCATGGTTAATCTGTACAACTTTATTATAAGCAACCATTTTATTATAAGCAAGACTTTATGGATCTGGTTGTCTTTTTGTAAATTTACCTCTCTAAATTTGAATCAGCCACCAGAGCCATGCAGCACTCTCTTATGAATTGGCTTATATAATGGCTATTTCCTGTCTGAAAAGGCTGTCTGACTGCGAGGCAAAGCTGCAAAAAAAACTGTCTAAATTTAGTGTACACTTAAAGGGATATAGGTTTTTTTTTCAGGTGGGCCTTTTTTCGGTGGCTAAAATGTATTTTGCTGCTGACCCCGTCCATAGCTGTACTATGCTTAAAGTTTCTTACAGCGGTACCCCTCCTGTTTCTCAAACTGGGGACAGGCCAACTGCCATCTACTGCAGCTAACACTCTGACTATGGATAATTGACTCATACAACCCCACTTCAAAAAATCTGAACTATCCCATTAACAGACTCATAAACAGTCTTGACCTCAATTTTACTGTGGGGGATATATATAGTCTCTTACACAAGTGAAAATCTGTAGTCAACTGAATGAACATTGAATCCTCTTCTTTCTAGGCTTGCGAAGATGTTTGGTCCAGAAATATAAAACTCTATTCTAGGGTTGGGTAAAAAAATAAAATTACATTATGCATCTCTTACCAAGCTAAAGCTTCTCACACTGCAATCTTTAATAGATAAATTGTCTGAATTCACATAATTATACTAACAATACTTAAAACAGTCATTCAGGCCTAAGCAGACATTCCAATCAAGCTCCCATCAGTTTGCAAACACATCCAGAAATCAAAAATCTTAAGTGGTCATAATTAATCAGGGCAATCATATCAGAATTAAGCCAACACAATAAAGGAAATACCCTACATTAAAACACACTCAATCCCACTCTTGCTCACAGTCATACTTCTAACTACACTGCAGGTGAAAGGGTCCTCCACCACCTCCCTCTTGGTCTGTTTCTGTCTCAGCATCAGACTGACAGTGCAGTATCCTGCAGCATAAATAAAAGATGCTTCTAATCTAGCCTCTGAGTAGGAGAGAACACGTCTTCAGAGTTTTATTTTAGCTACTTCCATTCTGGCTTCTATTCACATCCAAGAATATTCCCACAGTTTTACTAAGCGACAGGTTTATCTGGCAGAGCAGGGCCGATGGCAGTTCACAGTGCTTAAAATGGACAACACTCGATCCCTCCCTGTTTATCTTTATCCTAGCCTCATTCACTCAGTTGGAATGTGTCTCTACATAAAACAGATTTTATATTCCTTTGCCATATTTTAACACATGATGCATGGATTAGTTCACCTGCCTGATTGTGTACTTTAAAGATGAAGCTGACCAAGACAAAACTTGGCCACAGCAAGTTGAGGAACTCATGTGGCATCAAAGAGGCTGTTTTTCTAGGAAAAGTGAAAAAAAAAAAAAAAACAGCCCTCTTCCTTCCTTTCAGGAACAAGATTCACAACATTTTACTAAATGGCTGCAGATAAAACATTTGTTCTGAGATTGAGGTTTTGTTAGTCTAGTCGTCAGTGTGAATTTAAACTGAGTTGTAGCAAATATACCACACCAAAGAGGTGCATTTTTGCAAACCAATATAGTTAATGACTGATGATGACGATGACTCGTGTAAATGAGAGGGAAACATACAAAACATGCAAGTAAAATCCACATTGTCTCTTAAAAAATGCACCAGAGGACAAACTGTATAATCTGTGATATTTTCACTGTAAATAAAGAGTTAAAGTAAAGGAACATCTTTGCATTGTTTAAATAAGACTTAATTTAACAAAAGTTGAAGTTTTGCATTGATTGACAGCAGGATAATTGGGTACTCATACCTGAACAAAGACAGTGAAGAAGATGACAGTGATGATGGCAGTGAGGAACATCTCTCTCATCGGGAAGTGATCTTTATTTAACAGAAAGCCGAGGGAGAAGGCGATGGCACCTCGCAGGCCACCATAGGCAATAATGAACTGGTCCTTGGTGGTCAGTTTGACGATCCGGAACTTGTTGATCACAAAGGTCAGACCAACCACACCTGGGAAGAATAACGAAAAGATAAACTTGTGACTTTGTATGTATAGACTTGACACTTGCTTCATGCAGTTGGTCCACACAGTGGAAATCAAATCACTGTGATGATTTAAGATAGCTAATCCACATCAATCAGCAATCATAAACTCTAGGTACATCTGATACCTAATGTTAGCAAAATGCTAACTAAATAGCAACATCTAATATAATATCTACATAAATTTCTAGCTAGCTAGTAAGCATTTTGCTAACATTAGCTAAATTAAGATGTGACTTAAAGTTCAGTAGGAATGAGAACGAAAACCTGCAAAAACACTTGAATAGCCCTTTAACTCCAGAGCAACTTGAATTGTTTTCCACCACAAGATCTTGTACCATGTGATGCAAGTAAGATCTGCATGATTACTGATCACAACAATTCAGTCACGGACAGCCTATTTGTGTTCAGAAAGTTTGCACAAAGCCTCATCGAGACAAGGACTCAGTATGACGTGCGTGGCTTAACACAACTCATCATTCTTTCACTTTCTCTCTCCAGCAACACTAATAACTCTAATGTGACAAATCATCAGCAGAAGGACTTGTGACAGCCTGAAGTCAACATGGAAATCCTCTGCGGTGCTTCCTCTCACACACAGACAGCTGTGTGGTGAAACATGATGGCAACTTTAACTCCTGTCAGGATTCCCATTTCCCTTTTTGAGAACAGTCTTTTTCTTTTTTTTACAGTTCACTTCACAGTGTTCTATAATACATGTATTTCTATTTGAAAATCAATACTAACCAACTTCACTTTGGCCCTTTTGATTTACATTTAAGCAGTTATTGACAAATCTATTCAAAGTCACTTTAAGATGAAATCTTAAGAGACTGTGTCACGTAACGATTTATCAATAACAGCCAACTACCTTAAAGACATTAGAGTGATACACAAATTAGCCACAAAAAACCAAGATATAACAAATTAACAGCACTGTTGCATGTTCACAGCTGTTTACCCTTTGTAAAGTATTGCTACACACCACAGAATGGTACAGTTACATTAGAGATCCGTAGAGCTGACCTATGACCCGTGCCACCAGACACAGAATGACAGTGACGGTGACGAAGGTCCAGTTCCAGGCATGCTCTCCGTCCACTGTCGCCACACCGAGAAAGATGAAGATCAGTGTCTCGCTGACGCTGCTCCACATTTTCAAGAAGTACTTGATGGTGGTGTGGGACTTATGGGATATGTTGGCCTCCACATAGGGTCGCATCACTGCTCCACATGCTATTAACCTGGAAGAACAAGAGTGAAAAGTTTGTTCAGTTGAAGGACACACGTGTAGAGGAGATGTAAATATTTTAGGAAACATATTTTTATTGTCATCCAAAATGAAACACTGTTGAGTATATGATTAAAATGAAGCCAAGTACAATTAATCCATTAAAGCTGGGTTGCACCAACAAAGATTCAAGATTCGATTAAATCATGATTTTAATTCTGAAGCTACTACGAGGTGTTTTTAACTGGTTATGAAAAAATGTATTTTTGACATTACATTTTGTGGTTATTATCATGGAAGTACAACTGCTTTTGTCCACAGGGGCCTCGACAAAATATAAAAGGTCTTTGTAGTAGTTTTAAATTATGTTGCACCAAACTTTTAAGCTATCTTAAAATGAATAAAGACTATATTTAAACTACTCTTTAAACCAACATTTGAATTTAATTTAAAATGTGAACTAGTATTAAATTTTAAGAGACACTTAATGAGGTTTAACTTTTAGAATGGCGGCCTTTTTTGAGATGGATAGAACAAATAATCAAGTTTGTTGAAGAAAGTTAAGGAAAGACTCAGCCCAATTGATCTATGACGTTTCTCTTTCACTTCAGTTGATTTGTTAAAACAGTAAGTTTTTTGCAAAGGAGGAGATATTAGAGCTTCTTTGCTGAATAGGCTAACTAGGCTAGTGCTAACTAACTTTTTAGCTAGCTAGCAAACAATGCAATGTTTTGTTACCTTTTTAGCTAGATAGCAAAGAACGCAATATTTTGTTACCTTTTTAGCTGGCGAGTAAAAAATGCATTTTTTCTAATTGTGCAACAGAGCTCTGCTTAATTTTAAATCTGGATTTACTCATTTTAAACCTAGTGTTGCTATTAAAACTAATACTAGATTAAATTCCTTGATAGTGCAACCCAATCTAAATGTTAAATGGAAAAGCCACTTTAAAAGAAGTAGTGGTTTGACTTTGTCAGCAAAAGGGACCTCATTTTTTTCCACGAAAGGATACACAGTAGTTTCCAGCTGAGTCCCACACTGATGATGGAAATGTGACACCGACAAAGATGTCTCCATCTCTGTCTGGTGTGACCACTTCTCCATTTTATTCATTCATTCTGTCACGCAATGTTTCTATGTCAAATTTGTGGAGACCAGACATGAACGCCATATAAATTCCATGAGCCACAGCAACTATTCAACATTCATTGCTGTTCCTCCTCCATGTCAATATTAGTTTAGCCTTCAAAGCTTTAAGGAAACAATTAAAAGAATCCACACAACAAAGCTGAAAAAAAAAAAAAAAATCCAGTTTTGGATATGAGGTGTGAGAAGACAGTCACAGGCTTTGGAAGAGATTGTCCTTGAAGCTACAAACCCTTCGGCCCTGATTCAGAGGGGCGACTCAGTATATCATCACCTCCTGTCAGCAACATCAATAACTCCTTGCACCTTAAAGAGAAAATGGATTGAAACGTACTGGAGGAACTGATGAGAAACGACGTCTCAGAGGATGTTGCGATGCCAATAAATTCAGGCTTGGTTTAGGTGCCGTTAGATCAGTTTCATTCATTATACCGCTGGTTATACGGAGATGTACAGTTCAGTTACTGTCAGAGGAATGGCTGAAAAAGATTTTCCCTGCAGTGGCAAGATTGTATATAAAACATGACATGTAATCACTGGGGGAGTATTTCACAAATACCAGAGAGCCAACATAACACACTAGATACTCAATTTGTAAATGCTGAACCTGTATGAAGTATATACATATTTATGGATCAGTTGTTCCCAAATGGTTTGATGTGGTACACTAGCGTGCTGTGAGGCAAGCCCAGCTGTGCCATGGGTTTCTGTGACAACAATACACTATTATTGCAATATATTTTAATTTACAATATTAGTACTTTGTACACGCATTTACCCAAAACAGAGGCAAATTCTATACCCTTCTATAGATTTTTTTTTTTTAAAACCTTCCTTCAAAGCAATTTTCGCCATTTGTGCAGCTCAACAACAGGAAATATAAGAATGTAAATAGGTGTGTTGTGCTTTGACATAACTTTAGAGAATTTCATTTCGCATTAATTTAATTCTTGAATTATTTTGTTAACAAGTATTTCCTGAGTAATACAGTTGTTTGTAAAATTGCATTTGATATTAGTAAATAACAACAAATGATTACAGCGATAAGACTGATAACATGTGGTACAGAGGCTACTTTGCATGGATTCTATTTACCATGTTCACTATCTTATAGCACTTTTCAACCAGTCAGTTCCACAAACCATGGAACCACAGGAGCTAAACTCAGCAACTGAACTAGACACTAAAAAGTCCCTTTTGTGCATTCCTTTTTCCATTTCCACAGATCTGAAGAACTGTGAAGACTGGGCAAATTAGAAAGGTGATAGAGATAAATATCTATATCCAATTTCTCGGCAATCTATCTCAACCACAAAATGTTGACGTCATAGCGGCGGTAAAGGAAAGAAAACAAAAAACTGTACTTGCACATCACACAAAAATATCACTATTAAAAATAAACATTGTGGTGGCAAAGTTACAACATTTAATATAGACAGCACATTCTGAAAAAGCATTGCTTTATCTATGCAACTACCCCCCAAAACTTACGCCATGATGCCAGAGAGGTGGAACATCTCAGCTGACAGGTAGGCCATGTAGCTGTACACAAAGACAAAAAGTGGCTCGATGACACGAGTGTGGGAGGTGAAACGTGAGGTGAAGGCAGCCAGGATCCCATAGATAGCTCCAACGAGAACTCCACCCAACGCAACGACAAGGAAGGAGATGATTCCTAGAAAACAATCCATCACCGTCACTGTGCCAACACCAGCAAACTCCTCAAACAGGTGGTACAACACCTAGGAGAGGTGAAAGGAGGAGTAGATGAGTATGAATAGATATAAAATTAGAAATTAGGAAATATTGACTGTTGATTAGGTACATGACAAAGACAGAGAAAGGATAATGAAAATTGCACCTGCTATACTCTGACTACGTTCAAAAGAGGAACATAAAATAAAGACGTCATGATGGAAGTCATATAAAAATAGATTTGTCTTCTGGAGCAGACCACATTGCACAAAAAAGGGTAAATGTCACAGCAGATCACAAAACCACAGAAGTATGTTAAAGACACTATTTAGCCAGCAGTTTCCAGGTTCAACACTGGACATCAACACACTTTTGAGTAGGCCTATGTAAAGTGTAAAGGCAGAGCACATCCTTTAACAGATCAAGGGGAAAAAAATAACTGCAAAAAAGATGCTTTAAGTTGTGTACCAAGCATTGGCTAAGTATCTCACTTTGGGGATATACAGACTCCTGTAATGCCAGACAGGCTAATCATGCAGATCGGCTGCCGAGCGATGAGTTTTGCTTCAGCTCTCACCAGAGCCTGTATTCAGTGATGGCACAGCGCCTTCCAGCTTGTTTAAGTGTGTACTGAAGCCAAACCTGTAGCTCAACATGTGACCTGGAGACAATGTCCTTTGGTGAATGAGTATGCAGAGTATTTGATGACCATGCTGGGGAAGATTTATAGAAATACTTAGCATTACTTAGGCACATGTTAGCTGATGGCAAAACACTGGTTGTTAAAACTTAAGTTGGTGCCTTGGATAACGATGCTTACATTACGAGTAACTTTATACCATAGATGGTGCTCACTGGGAACAAGCCAGCTAACAGCTGGTGTGCTGTGAGCTGAGGGTTACTGTGTGGTGACAGCCTTGTCAGTGGATCACTGGCTGTGTGCTGACAACTTAAGCCTGACTGTAAGGTTAAAAGAGCAGAATTCCCGTTTTATTTAATTCAATACACAGCCTGCTCTGATCCAGTGGAGTTTTTCAGCTGCTTTGCAGTATGCTGACATAAACATCAAAATTTAGTCTAAATTCATGTCAAGATGCATCATAATCCAGGTGTTTCTGAGGGCTACAACCAAGGCCTCACGCTTCAGCTTATATTATGTGTTGTAAATCATGCACAATGCTTTATAATTAGGATTTGTATGAGGTTGTAAACACTTTATAAATTACTAATAACTTGTTATAAAACATTAGATAAGATGTTTGTTAATGTTGTTAATAGCATTTAACATATCACTATTACCAGATTCTTACACTAGGCCTTTGACAATATTGTTAACCTTGACATTTTCAGCATGCACCATTGTACACTTTATAATAAGGCTGCCTTTTGCCAGTTATAACTGTTAGTAACTATATTTGTGTATTGAGCTTTTTATTTTATGTTATATTTTTATTTTTTATATTTCATTCTATTTCTATTCTTATTTAATTTGTATTTCTATTTCTCTTTAACAGTCACTCTTTTAATATATGTATGTTTGATCCTTGTGCAGCTATAACAACTAAATTTCCCCGGTGTGTGATCAATTAAGTTTATCTTATCTTATTAGTAAAATTAATTAGTTGTAAGGAGTAACTACATCCTGCTAAACAATGAGCCCCCATCAATGTATGAAAACTGCATTCTAACTTGTTTATAATTGTTTATTAATGATTTCTGAAGTGTTTTCAACCTAATTATAAACCATTTACAAGGCTGGTCTTATTGCAAAGTGGTACCGTGCATTCTGTCAAAACGAATGGCAGGATCAAAGTCTCACCACAGTGACAGCATCGTTGAGCAGTGACTCGCCAAACACCAGGATGTGCAAGAGTTCATTGATGTGGATCTCTTCAAACACAGCTAGCACAGCAACAGGATCTACAGCTGAGATGATGGAGCCAAACAGCAGGCAGGGCAAGAGCTCTATGTTGTGGAGGATGGATGGATTGGCTGGCTGGATCTGACACACAGCATATAGCAGGCCTCCGATGAAGAAGGCATTCCACAAGGTCCCCACAACGGCAAAAATCAGGATTGTGCCTAGGTTTTCCATGAAGGGACGGATGGGCAGGAAGTAGCCAGCATCCAAGATGATGGGGGGCAGCAGGCAGAGGAAGAACAATCTGGAGTCCAGCACTGGGGGGACATCTTCTCCAGCTAGTTTGATGAGCCCACCCACCAGCAGGCCCACCACAATCAACAGGCAGCTCTCTGGCACAATGCCGGACAGCCGGGGAATCAGGTGGAACCCTGAGAGAAAGTAAGACAAAGAATGAGTGAGTGATTTATATGGAAATTCATTGCACAATTTGTTACCTGAGGCCTTAACAGCATTTGTGAGTCCATTTGTATGTGTCTCTATCTGAGTGATACAATTAACTGAAATTGTTCCCATCTGTTTTCCCACTTTATAAAAGACAACACTTCATGAGCACACTGAATACTTGCTAACACAACATTAAAAGAGCAATCAGCTGTGACATACCACACTTCTGTGAGTACTAGCACCAGCCAGATGACAAATTCTAACTTCTGTTTTAGATTTAACAGTTTGTTTGATGGTGCAGAGCCCTCTCAGGTTAAAAAAAAAACATTACTCTATGCAGACTTTGTACACATAAATGTCAATTCAGCATAAAAATCAGTACTCTGCACAGTTAATGTTTGTGTGAAATGCAGCAGGAAACTCTTCTGATTTTTTTGTAGGCTGCGCAAACATGTCAGAGCTTGCCTACCTACATTTGCTCATTTTGACAACTACCTGTCCATAACACAAAACTTTTAAAGAACTGATATTCCAGCATATGGTTAACAGAAAAATAAACTGTTATCTCAGACCTTGAAGCTGGTTGGGGAAAGAACTTGAGGAATGTACTGTGTGCTGTATAGTTACTGGTGTGACACATGGCTAACAACATGGCCTTGTGAATTCTCCAAGGACAAAATGGAAATAGTATGCAAAACATTTAGCGTTGACAGATCTCACATGACAGCTCAACCAGTCAAGTCTGTCATTTAAATACATTGGCCATGAACATGCATTCAGGAGATGAGACCTATAAAAAAGTGCTGCAGGTGAACTGAAAAGAGAATCTTTCAACTGACATTTGTCGTCTTGTTTACTTACTAATCCAATATTGGAGCAGTTCCACATAATTGAAATAACCTTTTGCAATTATCTGCTACTGCTTGAGGCTGCATGGCTCCCTTTTTCACGGCACAAGCAGCTTCTGCAGAAAGTACCCCGAGACAGTTGTTTACATGAATGCTTTTACAAGCAGAAGACTTGCCGCCTAACAAATGACAAAAACTGTTTGACTTTAAAAGGTTGTCTTTTAGACTCTAACAGGGTGGCCCAACAAGGATAACTATGTTGATATGCAACTGCAAATATCATCGCCCTGAGCTGCTATTTCATTCAGACAAGGCTACATATATGCACAGTGAGGTAAAAGGACAACTGCAGCTTGTGCAAAAATAGTCAACAAAAAAAGATGAAAACTTCAGAGACAGCATGCGTCCCATAGTGAGAAGTCTTTCCCCAGCTATATTTACTGTGCACAACAGCAGCGCAGGGACACGCAATTTTTCAGCTGGCACTGTACCAGCTGATGACACGGTACACTGCATCAACACACACAAACACACACAGAAATATGAACCAGATATGGCTACAAGCCCCCACACAGCCTCAACTATTTCGTAGGGGTGGATGATATCACAGATAATAGATAATATGAATAGATATTATTATGGTGAAACATAACACTGAAGCACTGCAAGTAATAATACCACTTCATTAGCACTC
Organism: Lutjanus erythropterus; assembly: GCF_056507025.1. Taxonomy (NCBI): domain Eukaryota; kingdom Metazoa; phylum Chordata; class Actinopteri; order Lutjaniformes; family Lutjanidae; genus Lutjanus; species Lutjanus erythropterus. The sequence goes on along the minus strand of NC_139325.1, from coordinate 28,692,802 downwards.
TGAATTTGAGACATTTTTGCAATTTCATAGTTATGTGCAAATACAATCATTGATGATAGAAGATAGCATGTGATAAATACGGATGGACAAATACTAAAACCACTGTATTGGAAGTGGGGTTGTGATACTCCAATATTCAGTACAACCCGACCAATATGGGATTTTTGAGACCATTACCAATTTTAGAGGAGAAAAATTCACAGATATGTTGGCTGATAGTGAATTTTTGAACTGACATGAAAATAAACCTTTTCTATGTGGACTGTGCACCAATATGACAATGCAAAAGTACTCAGACGGCCGCTTTCTTGACGAATAAAATTCTGCAATCAAGAGAAAGTATGCAAGGATTATCAGCAAACCAAATCAAAAGTAAAGTTATCAATACATGTCATCATTAGCAATATTTATCAAGTATGATTAGCTCATTGTCACGGACAATAAAAGATAGAATGTTGTTTAATTACTTTCAGTATTGCTTCATCAATTAGTTAACCAACGTAGGTAAAATTAACACACTGCACCATTTTCTGCTGAGCTGCAATGCTCTGATGCTTATTGCTACGTTACTCATGACTGTATTAAGTAACTACAGCTGGCTCACTGTCTTGCTAACATAAAATGCTAAATAAATATGCCAGGCTCTGATACTTAGTATCAGTATCGGTCCAACACTGGCCAAAGAGGGGAAAAAAAAAAAACAGCCAAGTGCAATTCATGCATCTATTGTGACACCATAGTGACAATGAGCCATCCCTTACGAGAAATGCTACCTGCTTTACATCACATGCCCAAAAACGAGTCAATCCCCTCATGAATGGCACAATAAGACCTCTACTTTGCAGCCTGTGTTTGTTGATATTTAAGACTGAAGCAAAGGGATTAACTTGTTAATTGAGCCATGTCAACGAGTTGCTTTGCACATCCACTCTAAGCTAAAGCAATTAAATGGAAATATGCTGTCCACCCACCCCTATAATTTTAGATTCAAATGGTGACACGAACACAGAATGTTGACCAAAGTGCTGGTAAAAGCTTGGATAAAAGCACACATGTTGAACTACCAATAAGCACCACAGCTACAAAGTTCAACCTCTTCAGGGCAAGGATGGACAATGCAGAGACCATCTGGCACATTAACCACAGGGTGTGATCCCTCCTGAGCAAAGAGGGGAGGGGCAGACAGGTGAACAGCTCAGGCCTGCTCCTGGTAGCTTAGGTTTGCACAATGAGGAACACAGATCAGCTAATTATTATGCACTCGTTAACACATTGCACAGTTTGTTATGTAATGGCCATGACTGCACAAATGATACAAGTAAACAAGAATTAGCATAGCAGGTAAATAAATCATTTATAGAAATACAAGCTGGAATTATAAAACCGTTCTTTTATCATTTCAGTGCAGCTTTGTTTTAACTGTATGTGAACATCTAGCATCAGAAATTCTCTGTGGAATACAAGACATCTGAAATAGGGGGAGGGGTGTTTATACTTGGACAGCTTGAGGACAACACTATCAGTGTTTTAACACACAACCACTACAGTGCACGCCTGTGGATTATACAGCTGCATGCAGCTGGAGCTCTGGAGCTCTAAGGAAAGATAGAGAGGAAGCCTTTATCTTAAATGGTCTAAGGAGACCTAATTTTTCCACAGCAAGATGTCAGAGACTGACTGCACCTCCATTTTCAATGCACTTTATCAGGCACCACCCACAACTCTACAGAGGCTTAGCAGTCAGGTGGGTTAACAAATATATTCTGTGATAACTGTTTGAAACACATTAACAGAAACCTTATGTGATTCCCCTAAAGGCTTCTGTGGTGAGCAGGATGTAAAAGGGGTGAGCAGGATGTAAATTCCACAGCTTGAGCTGAGATTATCCGAAGCACAATGTCTCCTTAGAAGAAAGCCACAACCTATTTACTGGAGACTTCATAATTAAAGCTAAATTTGCATCATAAATTAGCTCACAACACCTCAGCCCCATATAGACACGGTTACATAATTAGGAAGCTGTCTGTCAAAGTGTTTGAGACATTAACATTACAGAGATCTCTGTTCAGTGTGGGGGACACCAAATTACACAAAAGGACCCACATACCTCCAGAGATAATAATTGGATCCAGGCTGAATAGAATAGATTACAGTGTCTGGCCTCCTACAGGAAATATACCCATGACAGCGTTTCACATTAGGGGTGGGTGATATAGCCTTAACATAATATGAAGCTATTTCAGCAATGATGATATTCTTGATGATGTGAGAAAATACAGAAAACTATTTCTGGCTGAGAACTCACAATAGCTGTTGTGCTCTCCTCGTACTCAACCTCATACTTCTGCTTGAGGAGGCGAAATTAGTTTGTTGTATTGTCCCTCTTCCTCTTCCACAACATTGAAGTCACTCCCCTTTCTGTAATTAACTCATCCAGTCTGGAGTGGTAGAAATGTTACTGTTGCTTTAAGTCATGTTTCTTGTTGTCAATACATCAACAAATCAGAATATTTTCATTATCACAATATGAATTTGTCTTGTCTATATCAAAAAATATATCAGAGTTATCATGAATGACATGATATGGCACACCTATTGCAAATGACCACTAATTCTGGTGTCATTTCAAAGATACCAAATCACCTTCTATTAAGGTTGGTTTTGTTTTTTTGTTATTCAGACATTTCACTAATAAGCATTTTATGTTGCTACTTAATAATATGGTTATTTATGTGATCAGTTCGTATTTAAGATACTCAACTCAGTCACGCCTTGCTGTGATGGTTAAATCCCCAGGCAAAGATCATTTGGAAATCTGATCTTGAAAAAGGGTAAGCACTTGTTGCATGTAATGCATAAAATAAGAGTTTGAAGAAATACAGATGGTTTCTGACACAAAGCAAAAACAAAACAAGAGAAGAAGACTCTGTAAACCCTGGATTAACACCCTCAGTGAGAAGAATGAGGTGCTGAAGTTACAGCTGCCAAAGGGATGAGGTGTTCATTCATTTATTTACAGAGAAACATTTCTGCTCAATTTTGATTGCATTTTCTGTAATGCTATTTAATATGAGAAGTTATGGGTTTTCTTGGGCATGAGTTTAAAAAGTACATGGTTTGGTTTGTTCACGGTGATTTGTAGGTGATTTGAGGAGTAAGTATTTAATGGTTCCACTCAGTCATTTTCTTATCATAATCATCTTGTTTACTGTATTTAAAACTGTTTAATACTTCTATACTGTTACTGTTTGTTTTCTATTTTGGATAAATTTGGATACTGTAGATTAAAATTGTTTTTTTAAATTTATTTATTATTCTGATTGTTTATTGTTCTATTTTTTATTGCTCTATTAAAATGTGTGTGGAGAATTCCAAAAAAAATTAAAACTTCACCTTTTAGTCATTCAAATATAGTGATCATTTATGTACATAAGTTATATGTGTTACACATTTATCATTTTCTTTAATGGATGTTCAGCCTGTCGCAAGCGGGCAGAGGGCGGTAGATAGCAGTGTATACAACAAGGTGTTATAGGATCTGCACAAGGTCTGCAGACAAAGAGCATTTACTTCCACAAGTCAGACCATGAGGAGACTTGAGCTCTACATTTCTAAACAAACATACTACATGTGTATGATATCAGGGTGTATGGTTGCACTACTACTGTATCCTGCTATAAGAAACCAAAGAAGTCCAAGAGACCAGAAACTCACCAACAACATCTAAAAACTGATGCATGCTTGTAGCATGTGCATGGAAAATTCACAAAGAATGGAATGCTCTGTACAACTTAATTCAAACAAGGAACTAGAAACACATGCTTATTTTCAGCAGTGCCCTCGGGGAGTACTTGCAGTGGTATATGGGGTTTCTTAAATTCATGCACACAAACACTTACACCTGGGAGTGGCCTAGTTTCACAGACTTCCTCTGCTGTTAGTCACTGAGCAGCTCAGGTTTTAGGTTGCTGATCAGGGAGACCTTCTCTCCAAATTTAGAGGATTTTAATACTCATGATTGAACTATCGACTTCAGAGCTCCACGAAAGAGAAACAAGTTTAACTGAATCCAGAGGGTGGCATGTGAAACCAACTGTGGTTATTATTAGAAGACAAGGAGTCCCATGATCTCTTGCGTTAAGTGTTCTTCCGAGTGACATTAAGTAAGGAACCTTAGCAAGGGCACTTTTGGCTCACAGCTTTCACTCCCTAAATCATGATCTATAAATAGGCCACACTATTTACTGGACTAAAAAATGACAAGCATATGAGACTGTGATAGACATTTCAGTATCAACACATCAGCCACAGTCCTGTGGGATTTTTCTGCCAAGGCCTCCATGGCAAATTCAACATTATCACTTATAATCTTTCCATATCATAGCAATGACTCACAATTCACAAATATTTAAATATAAGATAAGTAGAGACTTGAATCTGATACAGCAGATCTTACATTCTTGAGTTTGTATGTCTTTGTGGCTATGAGGTATTTTAGTCTATTAAGGACAGGTTCACATATAAAGGTCTGGTTTCTAAATCAAACCAATGCGAGGATGATAGATTTTTTCAGTTTTCCAACTGGTCCACTTTATATTTACAAAGGAAAAAGCAAAACATGTCAGAGTGGAAACGTTATTCAATTATTGGTCATACAGTCAGCAGGTAAAAGACAACAATTGGCCCAATTTTTACCTGGATATCATACAGTGTATAGCACTATCAGGTTCTGTTCGTGTTGATCTGGAGCGCATATCAGCACTCTTTGGAGGAGGGCACATATGAATGTCTCATGAGACAACAAGTATCAAATAATTTAATAATGCAGGCATTTTTCAATTTGTCGTGAATCCAGGTTTGTTACCTTCCAGTCCACATTTTGGCAGCAAATATTCTACACATACAATGGTACAGTTATGTGATTGTTTCAAATTATGTTCACACCAGAAGAAACCAAAAAAAAAAAAAAAGGTTCAACTTAACTAAACAAAGCTGATGTGAACCCACCCTAAAAGCATTAGTGTATCACCATTTGAAACAATGGTTATAAGAAATAAATTTTAGTTTTAATCATGTAATTTTGAATACTTCAGTGAATTCTGTGACATAAATATGTGTTCTTTTTTTTTTCACCGCAGCAGTAGCTGTGGAATAATTCACAGCAGGTCAAAGGAATGGGTTTTTTTATTACTTAAGAGACATAAAAACTAAACTGTTTAAATGATCAAGCTCTGCAAAGAAGGCCATACAAACCCTCAATAAAAAAGCTGAGCAGTGTAGTCCTCGAGGAAAGGACAAACAGCTCATGACTGGATGGACTAAACATATTACTACTGGTGCCTCCAGCAGTGGCACACTCAACAGTGAATCAAATAGTGACACTCTAAATGACCCATTATCATTCATGGGTGACCTGGAGGGACAAGTGAAGACTGTGCATACTGGACAACCAGGAATCAAATGAGACAAAAAGCCATTTCAGTCAATACAGAGACTTTTAAATGTAAAAATTCTTAACAAATCCAGGATTTAGGCACAAAAGGCTCAGTGGAGGAAGCCTGAACTGGCCACACTCAGCTAAGCGGTGACAGTTGACACATTCTCAAATCTCTTCTGCATGACTTCAATTATGGCCTTCAGTGCACTTAAAGTGAAGAGCCATACAACAGGAGATAAGATAGTGAAAAGCAGGGCAGTGAACTTCAAAAGGCACACAACAGCAAAGCTGTGCTGTGACGACACATGTTCTATGGAGATAAGCGTAGTAACTGTATGAAAAAACAGCATGTAACACATGTAAGGATTTTTATGCCAGATCCTTGAACTCTTTAGATCAGGCAGTTCATCCTGGCTGCCTGTCAATAATGGCAGGCACTGTGTCCTTGCCCCACTCCCTCCTGAGAGCATTTATGCGACAAGGTTATTGAAAACCACCAAAGGGTAACAGCTCTTTCATTTTTGCATGTGTACCCAGTGTCAGCACAGCCTGGCACTCACTACAAATGAACATTTCCAAAGCTAAGAACTGTGTCCTGTTGCCAGGTGACTAATTGTGCACTGCTGGCAACCAGATCTGTGGTATCAAGCAAGCACAAAAGAGAGAAAACACCCTCTTTGTTAAAAAGGTGATTGATGATGCATTCATTTGACTTTTCTCCTAGAAATCTGTGTGTTAATCTGGCTTGCCAGCTCTCCAACAACATGACATATTGATGTTCATAGAAAGGTCAAGAAACTTTTATTTCAGAATGATGCAGACCTTTGTGAGTCATTGTTTGATTGTATGATACAGATCATGGTGCTTCTCAGGTTGCTTGTGCAAGACCTGTGTTGGTTTAAATTATTAATAACGGCCTGCTGCTTTATATTCCAGTATGATCCCTGACACAGTAACAATACTACCGGCTCAGATGAGTGATTCCTTGTATGGTTTGAATTTAACACCACAACACCTCTGTTTGATTCTTACAACGCTTCATGAGCACATCTTCCACTATAACTACTGAATGGAGTACAACTCAGTGACAGTATCAAATGTCTGTTCCAAGCAACACTGTGCAAGAGCCTTCTAGTGATCAGAGTGTCTAATGATTTAAAAAGGAAGAAACCAAACAGAAAGAAAGATTTAGCTTTTGAAGGAAGCAAAAGGACAAGTTAAAAATAGTGCAGTATTTTAGATATGACATGATGGTAAAGAGTCCAAGCCAATGATCTACATGACACATGTTTTTTTTTTTTTTATCAAACAGAAAAGAGTATAAATTTCAACCACTAATCACTAAAATGTGCTCAGAATATCTAAGATGATGATTGCAGCTTGCAACCAGGATGGGAAATTAGTACCAGACCAGTGCTGGTAAAATATGAAAGTGGCTGGTAGATTGCTGACACAAAACAATGATTTGAACATTTATGAGTGAATTTCAACATTTATTTTTAGCTGGCAGATGTTCACATTTTAAAAAGATATTTTCTCAACCTGCTTGCAACCCTGTTACACATGCACAGAATGGAGAACTATCAAACCGGCATTCATTATTACTGTGAAGGCTATTCACTTGAATTTCTTGAACAACAAATAAATACAGCTGCAAAATGTGTTTTATAAATGTGACAGAAAAATATTGCTTTCTAAAGAAGGGTACAGTTTGTGACACAGTGACTTAAGCTTTGCCAAGGGTGTGGTTTCTAATGAAGTACTTGGAATCTTTCCTACACAAGCATTTGAGATCTGGACAAGATTAGGGGCCATATTTCTTAATGAGATGGACAAATCCCGTAACTTTGGTCTAAAAAATAACAAATTTGTTAATTAAACTTACTCATAGACAGTCATACATCTTCAGAAGCCACCCCTTGGTAAATTCTGGTATTCTGCTTCAAATTTCATTAACAAAATGTTGTGACTGAATTTTAAGAATATAGCCCAGTAACTGTACCAGGGAGTACAAAGATGGTATTGTTCAAGAATGATTATAGTGGTTTATGGGTGAACCCAGTGACACTGATAATGTCTAAAGCCTTGGTTATCATCATTTGTTTACTATAGATAACACTGTCTTTAAAGGAATGGGTAGGTCTCTAGGGAAAAATTTACATGGCAAACAAATGACCTAAACAATGGCAGCATTCCTGAAATAGTGTTAATCAAGACATAATGGGGTTTAGGACATTCAAGAACACACAGTAAAACAAGATTTTAGATCACTGATTCGTGTCTGGTAATTACAAGACAAAAACCCCCAAAGCTTTATAGTTCCTCAGGTGTGAGAATCAAAAAGAATCAGTGGACAAAAAAATAACTCATAAAACAACCGACAAAATGTTTTCACTGTATCTGCTAAGAACCAGGTTACAGCAATTATTAACACTGGTGATGATGTCCTCTATGCCTTCTGAAGTTAAAAGGCTACATTGCCATTGAGTATGTGCTATATGAACAATGACAAAGGACACTTTTCTCATTCACGCTTTAAAAATCTGCACTTATATGCCCACTCATTGTGGAGTGGTTCACAAAGCTCTGGATTTGCACGTACCCACACTGTCCTCCCAGGAATGAATGAGTATATTCTTCCTGCATGTTCCCTCATTTCACTTCCTGCTGTCTAGAACAAAAAGAAAAAAAAAACAAAAAAAACACATAACTGAACTAGTCTAAAAATATCTGTACTTCCACTTAGGCCATTATATCTATTGTATGTGTTTGAATAACTTTTACTTTGCACTGATAACAACCAGTTAAATTCATTATTTGCCATTAGGGGTGGGCAATATATCAATATCCCATCAATATTGTGATATGAGACTAAACATCGTCTTACATTTCAGACGTCCTTGTATCGTGATATGGCAAAAATATTGTTTTTTTCCCCATTTTAACAAGCTGTATTACATTAAAATGATATAATTTTCTTAACTTACCAGATTGTTCTAGCTGTTCTACTATTTACCTTTGCCAACTTAGTCATTATATCCACATCACTGATGATTATTTATCAAGAATCTCGTGTTAATATTTTGTGAAAGCACCAATAGTCATTCTTACAATATTCTTGCAGTATCAATAAAGGAAATTTGGTCAACAATATTGATACTTGATTTTGTCTATATTGACCAGCCCTACTTTATATATGGTTTAATCTATAGCTATTCAAACATTTCATATTATCTTCTATGAGATCATCACTATTTGAGAATTTATGGTATGTTATTGTACAGAAAATGTGTGTATCCAGATATATATCACAACATTGCCTAAAAATCGTAATAATTTATTCAACGTACTATTTAAACCATTTTGCTCAGCCATTTTTGCACTGCTTCAACATCCTCAACAACCGCTGTAATAACACTGTCATAAGTGTTCTCATTAAATCATTTCAAGTATAGCATAGTCTGGCTTGCTACTCTCCATAAAGTAAGGTACTGTACTAAAAGTCTAAATGTTTTCATATTTTGCGTTCTTATTAAACAGATCCATACTGAAGCATCACTAGCAAGCAAACTTAATTTTTTTTTTTTTTTTGTCATTTCTCTTCATTTCACTCATTTAGCTGATGCTCACTCCCTCTTCTTCACTCTTATTCACAGGACTCAAGATTCAGGTTGCCATCCAACTCCCACCACAACAAAAACTATACTCAGATAACATCACCACTGTATGTAATGGTGTTTGGCTTTTGCACTGAAGGAAAAACACACCATCTTTGAAATTGTTTGTCTTGTTGTGAATTATAAATGAAAGGTGAGACTAACTGGACTTGTCAGACATGTTACAAGAAGCCTCATGGGAGGGAGAGGAACACTGGAATCAAACGGCTTGTTACCAAAAGGTGTGTCCCATCGCCCACTCATGCAGTGAATATTATCAGATCTACTTAGCCAAAAGGTAAATGTGAAAGTCAGAGCCAGGGTTGATGTTTGATAAAAGCTATAAACCATTCTAAGCATTAACTCCTACCGCAGTGTACTCATTATTGCTCATAACTGCAGAAGTCTTGTTTATGGGTCTTGTTAGAAATTACATTCACAAAGTGAATGTGGGACAAAGTCATTTAGATAAATGATTAAAACTAAACACATCCTTTCAAACACACCCTTCCTCTAAATACAGAGGGCAGTGCCAATTATAGTCTTTGACATAGGTTGATAAAGAATAGTTATTTCTGTGTAATACTGGTCTGCAGCCTAATTACAGGAGCCAAAATAGAGGATGTCTCATAAATATAAGAGACATTGGCACTTACTTTTACAGTGTTAGGGCATAATCTCTGTAAAATCACATTCCTTGGGTTTTGATTTATATGAAAATCTTGGGTATCTTGGGCAGGTGGTATAATCAGTCTCAGAAAAGTAGTCATGTGAAAAATAAGGACAGAAAGGAGCCATGCACACAGACAGGCTTGCTTAAGAGATAAATGGACTGTGGATGTGCTTTAATGCTTGTAAGATATTAGGTCCTTGAACATGAATCAGACGCTATACCGAGGCCGTGCAGCGTAACAGCCACATTGAATTACCCATAGCCCATTTTCAGCCACCCTGGGATAATCGGAGGCTTAAGGTCGCCACTGTCTGCTGCTGCTGTCAGCCAACACACTCATCCAGTCTCATTTCTTTTCTGTCTTCCTTCTGCTTCCTACACTTTCCTTAACACTCTCTGCCTATCCCTAATCTCTCATGTTCACTCCATGCCCTTGAGCTGCGTCCCAACAGCAAGCCACCAGGGCCAGGTGGTCCCTCTCTGCCTGTCCCTTCCCCAGAGACACTGGGCTTCTTGCCCAGAGAGTGAGGCAATATCCTCCCCTGGCTACAGGCTAGCGCTCAGTCAGGCCCCTGATGTTGCAGGCAACTGACAAGCTGCTAGCTCTTAGAAAAAGATAGCAAGGGACAAATGCAGTGTTCTGTGGAAAGCACAATGTGAGAAGGGATTGATGACAGAGGGAGAGACAGGACAGTATATAGAACGAAAGACGAAATAAAAGAGACCGCAATGGAGTGCAGAGGTTAGGAGCAAAAAGGGCTAGGAAACAGAAGATACTAATGCAACACAGGAAGGTGAAGTGCTGGACATAAGTATTTCAGTTTACATAATTTAGAACAAGGAAGAAAATCATGAAGTGGTTCAAATCAAAATTGCTTGTCACTTTTGAGACATCCTTAGGGACAATACTGTAAGGGTTTGGCTGACAATAGCATAGTAGGAGGTTCCCCTGCGTTGAAAACCTGCCAGATACTTGCTGTCCAATTTCCAGTCTGCTGCATCAAGCTGCTTAGTCATCACTGTAGAAAGGAGTAAGTACAGCACTGGAAAAAGACCCTCTGCACATGAGGCTGATAGATGTGATGAGTAATCTGTGTGACCAGCAACGTAAATTTACCCTCAAAGCCACTGATTTAATTGAGCTATTCTGGTCAAACTTGTTACGTCAGCATACCAGTGGCATCTCTTTAATTGGAGTGCAGAATGTCTTGTGTTCTGCTGGTGAAATGAAGTGATAGGTTTGATCTTTCTGTCAATCATTATGAGTGCATCAGTACCTATATATCTGCAATATTGTAATCTGAATCAAGACATAGCCTACATGGTGGTTGATTTATCTTTGCTATCTCTGATGGTGCTATCAGAGTGTATTATCTTGTCACCAGGTTCACTGAATTTTAACCCAGTCTTCTCTTTAAAGAGCAGCCTGATAAAACAGGCTTTATGATCATTTGTTTCGATGTGCAGGTAATCCCAGATCTGAAAAACTGGCTGCAGGCCAGAGGCGTAAGCAGGGTTCCTATTCTAAAGTAAAATTCAAGCACTTTAAAGGAATTTTAAAAGTGTATTTTCATGCTTTTCCAACACATTAAAGTTGTGGTGAATTACATATGTGTATACATACACTCAGGATGATTTTTTCACTTCTTCAACACATTAAATCAGATTTTATTGTGGTATAAACAACCGCAATTATGTTTTATGATAACCCTCTACAGAAGGATGACAAATTAAAAGAGAAAACAACAAGGGTTCAAAATGCGTCACCTGTCTGTAAGTAGAAAAGGCATCCAATATAACCTAGTATAATTACAATGACACTAGTTATACTAGTTTACACTGAACAATATCAATATAGCCTGAGACAAAATACCAAAAATAATGCATTAATTTAATTGAATAGTTTTTAAAAATAATTTATTTATAGTTTTACAGTTTATGTAGAACAAGCATATAACTTTGTTATAAACTGAAGCTGAGTACTTTACCAAAAATAAAAACCATTGGAAAGATGGGTGTGCCTTTTCGAGGACATAAATAAATGGCATCATTGCTAATTTAACAGGAGTTTTTCTTTGAACACAGGTGTGTTTCTGAGGTGGAAAGCAGAATCACTTAAATTGCCCATTCTCAGTTTCAGCACATTGTTGGAGTCCCCTGTATGGGGCCCCTTGCAACTGCACTGCCTGCACCGTCTATATTTACACCCCTGCTACAGGCAATGGGCTAACTTAACTCCAATGACAACACCTGTAAGTATCCAATATTACCAAACCCTTTGCTAGCATTTCCTGTCAAGCCTGAACTCAAATGTCGGGCTGCAGGCAACACAACATGACATAACGTGACATCAACATGATACTCACCCAGTTTCATTAAAGAGGCGAGCAGCACCCATAATGAGATTTCAAAGGGGGTCTGTATGTGTCCGTAGTCGAGGCTGAGCACAGGGAAAGCCTTTTTAGTGAAGTTATGGTGTCCGTGCTCCCCCACTTTGTGGCTGTCCACAGTCGGCGGGTGGCTGATATCCGGAGAGCTGGCAGCTCCGAGAGGAAGCACGGAGCCCTCCAGAAACACTAACACCATCAGCAGGAGCAGTCCCCGCTCCGGTAAACTCTTCCCGATGCCAGCCGGGCTGTGTGAAACTGCCCCCGAAGGCATGTTGTTGGACAATAAAAAAAAATGTGATGTAATTTGAAGAGAAACAAGGTGGTAAAAGTCCGCTTGCGAGCCAAGCAAGTTCAAGGAAGTTGAATAAAACTTCGTAACGTAACGTTGGTTAACCAACTCTTCAACCGTCGAACATCCTAACTGACTTCCAGAGTCGGTTCGACTAGCTTAAACCGAACCACAACTCCATTCTGTCAGTTAGCTAGCTTGTCTTCAACGTCTGTTGCTTGTAGCACAGGTAAACGGTCACACCGACACAGGCCGTTGAGGGAAAGCAGGAAATGTCTGTCAAGATGCTAGTAAGAGTTTCTATTCACAGATAATACATGCCGTATAAAGCAAACATGTCCTTTACGTTTCTTTTTTACAGCGGTGTTTCACAAGTTTGTCCGTTTCTGTGTCAGTGACTATTAATGTCCTCGTCGGTTAAAGATGTCATTGTTGATGCTGGAGGCAAACGAGACACAGCGGCATCCCCTCCACGCCTCTTCTCCCCTCCGACTGCCCACGAAGAAACTCGTCCGTGCGGCGGCGGTGATCGGATACTGACCTTGAAGAGAAGCCGCACAGCTGCCACAGAGCATTTTGCTTTGAACCCTCTATGTATTTCAACTTTTTGACATTAATGTCCATGTATGCGGTATTTCCTCCGTGCTTCCAGGAGGACAAGACCTTGGTCAGGGGCTCGGCTCAGAGGGAGGGAGGATGGGGGAAGACTTGGGGGTGCACTCCGCCCCGGCTTCCGAGGCTCGTCCCGGGTTGACAAGCCAAGTGGCGACTGCTGCTCTCAGTTGTGGTGTTTAGCTTCATACAACCTTCAAAACGCACACCCTTTCGCGGAGGTTTGGTGGATGGGAGGAGGAGGAGGAGGAGTAGAGTGGAAGGGGAGGGGGATGACCGACTATAGTGACACCTACAGGGATGGAGGTTTAACATATCTCATGGGTTAAAAACAGAAAAAAGAAGAGCATCATGTAACTCCCGCCTCTGAACAGCCTCATTTATACTCCTTTACTGAAAGTTAACCCCCAAATGAAAAAATATTTTTCCACTTATTTTTATTTTATTATTATTATTTTTTTATTCATCCAAATAGTTTTGGTGTGAGATGCCAACTTGTGGAGATACAAACCGTGGAAATGTCTGCCGTCAGTCTAGATGGCACCTAGCTTGTGGTGTTCAAAACACAAAAAATACATTTGAAAAATTCAACAGCCGTGTCTCTTTCCAGAAATCATGACCTGGTTCCACAGACCTTGTTGTGAGCGGTTTCAATTAGGAACTATTTTCTTTCTAGTAGAGACAAAGTAGTTCCGGTAGATTCTATTACAGAAAGAAATTATTTCCTACATGAAACTGCCCACAACACAGTCTGTGGATTATCTGTAGTAACTGGGCCATGGTTTCTAGACAGTTACACCGCTGTTGAATTTTTCAAATATATTTTTTGGCGCTCTGAGCACCACAAACTGAGGGCCTTTTGGTCTCAGTATATCAAGATGGATATATAGCCCTACAGGCCAGGGGAGTGAGCTGTCCTTATGATGTTATCAGGTCAAAGAGTCAGGGGCAACAACAGACCACAGTCCAGAGAGCATAGTATTTTTTTCCATACGGACACTCGGTTATACTGCAGATCATAGGTGTCCTTCACACTGGGGATGCTGGGAACATGTCCCTACCACTTTTAGAAATGGCCAATTCTATCCCCTATTGCTTTTAAAAATAATTATTTGTTTAAAATATTCTGAAAAATAGCTTGCACCAAGAAATGTTAAAATGAGAATGATCTGAGTGCCATTGTACTTGAGACCAAACTTGGCCTCAAGACCACTTTTTGAAGGTCTCTTCTCGGCCTCGGCCACATTGCCTTTGGTCTTGGTCTTGATTTGATCTCAACCCGTCAAAGTCTAGGTCTTGTCTTGGTCTCAGCCCAAAACCAGCCCAGTGGCCAATCAGACTGGCGCAAACAGACAACAAACATAGGCACATTGTATTTGTGCGTGGTTATGTGGGTACATGTGTGATGTGTGCCAGATCTGTGTTTGGATGTGTTTATCTGGAGCCAGTTTGGCAGGATTTGGGTATAAATAAATTCTTTCATTTAAAATACAGATCTGTTGTTATATATATAATTAATGTAATTTACATGCAAAATAGGTTCACACTCTTGATCTTGGTCTTGACTTGGTCTTGGTTTAAGTGGTCTTGAGCACAACACTGGCTTTGAAAATTATTTATTTGAACTAAAGGAAAACATACAATAAGTTATGCTTGGTTGAACTTAAACCATTTACTTTTGTGAACCCCCTGTTTCTTTAATGTTAAATCACACAGCATCAAAACAAGGCATTTTAACATCAAAAGGTATAGATGATTTATTATCTTTAGCAAATGCTGTTATCATATTTCAGTTGTCTCTATTTTGTCTCATTTTATGTAAGTGATATTGGATATTGTTTGACTGACATGCACTGGTGCTTTCTATAGTTACGTTGGCACTGGTCAATCGATTAACACAGGGGTCTTCAACATTTTTCAGGCTCCGGACCCTTAGGCTGATAGAGAGATGGAGCAGGGATCCCCTATTACTTTTAAATTTCCAAAATGATCATTTTACATCCTTAAAGAGTGTCTGTACGCTTGGAATAATAACACCCCCTGGACCTCTGTTGAAGACTGATGCATTAACGTATGGTGAGTATTTTTGTACAGTTGACTTTTGATGCACCATTATGCAATATTTCTCTGACTGTCATTATCTACTTTGACCTCATTCCAAACCCCCCATTACATTGCCTAAAATTGCATATGTTGAAGGCCTTTAAAAAGGTTTTTTCATCTGACGCCTTGTGTCTCCACCACTTTTCAACACAAAGTGACGCCCTTGCTGCAGATGCTCACTGTCATTAACATTGTCACCATAAATCACTGCGCCACCACACTGCTAATTGTTTCAACTGTGTGTGTGACTGCTCTTCAGAAAACCTCCACTCTACAGTATGCTGGTCAACCGTAAGCATCCACTTATATAAGTGTCATTCTTTGGATCATTATTTAGCCTCTAGCTAGTCATGATCAATGTACGCTTGTCTTTATCTGAGATGATAGAAATTATATGCCTGAGGACATCACTCCATGATCTGAATACTTAATAAGCATGATGTGACCCAGCATTATGAGCAGTGATATTCATAATGGCTCACTGAAGAGTGGGGATGCATACATTTGCAGAAAGTGAATTAAGCTGTAATGGAAAACTGGTTGTAAATGTCCTTTACTGATATTATATTTGCTTAAGAGGTCAGGGGTCAGTTTCAGTTACCAACGAGGGCCCCTGGAGCTGGTGGGAACTTAATATACTGCTCAAGGACACTTAAGTAAGCACATGCAGGCTATGTTGAACCAAGATATTCATGTTCAAAGGTAGTAACACTAATCAGTGTACCGTTTACTGTTTGGTTTTAGTTCCTGGTGTGCAGCTGTGGGAGAGGCCATGGAAACTACTTGTATTACAACTAGTTGTTGTAATACAAGTTTTACAACCAAACTATGGCTCAGCAATCTAGGGAATTTCCAAGTTGTGTACTGATTGTAACAAGCCTTTTCATTTTTATCTGAGCAATTTATAGTCTTGATGATAGGGACGAGGGAAAAAGTTTATTCTTAGATGGATTGATTGTCTCTTGAAAGATTCTGAATTGATGCAGGAAAGTCAATAAGATTAAAACCCAGATGTGGACATCATGATTGCCTGTAACAGTTTTGTAAGAGTGGGCTGTACATTCCTTATGGCTGAAACAATTAGATGGTGAAATGTAATGGACATAAACAGTAGTGAGGATATCTGAGCGTGAGCAACGGCAGAGGGATACAATCCAACCAGATTAAAATTTTGATGCATCATGATGCATTAATTATCGTAATTGCATCGTAGCCCTGAATTTGAATCAGAATATGATCGCATTGTAAATTGTGAAGAGATTCTCACCCCTACTAGATGATTATTTGAAAAAATATGAGATAGATTGATTGTTACTGAAAATAATTCTAAGTTGCAGCTGCAAAGACCAGCTTTTGCACAACTAATTCCCTCCATTGATTTCTAAGAATGCAAAGAGCCCTTGGTTGGTCAATTTGTCTCTACTGTGATGTAACACGAAGTTACAGTAATAACTGCTGAGAAGTGGTTCCATGTAGTCTGAACGGCCCAGAGTTGCCAACAGTTAGGTCAGTAAGACAGTAAATGAAGACAGACATGGGTTGATTATAGCTCAGCTGCTTTTTGGACTGTTAGATAAGAAACTGGCCAGTGAAGAGAAGACTAAAGACATTAATTGTTCCGGGGCAAAACTGCTAAACAAAGAATTAGATAATGTCTGTCTGTCAGAATGATCCGAGGTGCAGCATTAATAAGGTATGGTCAGTGTTGATAACAGTGTGCTGCACAACACGCACACTTAATCACAGTCACAGTCAGAGTTCAGGCGACGAAGTGTCTATGCCGTTAGTCATTTCTGTCTCTCTATGTGTCTTTATCACTCTTTATGACTTTAAGGTGCTTTGTGTTTTACAGCTTCCTGTTGGTGTTGGTCCACATAGTTACCACCACAATAAGATAATGCATCATGGTCAGGGGAAACACAGCACAAACCCAGTAACCCGTTATCACTGCTAACTCTTGTCGTGGGTGTAGACAGCCATGGGCTTCCTTTGATAGACGAGTCAAAATTTCACTTTGTACAATGACAGTATACAGTTTACTTGCTTGGTTTTTTACTCAATTGACCCTTCATAAGTCCCGCCCCTCCAAAAACAGTTGAGCAACTTCCTACATCAGTTAAATTTTTCTTTTCCTGTAAAAGCAACATACACTGTCACATCTTAAGATAGCTAATGTGCCAGCTAACTAGCCAGCAAATGATAGCTAGCATTTTAACATTAGCTGACTTAACATGTGTGTTCCCCACATTGACATGGCAGCCATTTTCCTCTGATGTCATACTCAGGATGGAAAGCCCAAATGTCATCATACTGTGTTCCAGGTTACAAGTTGTATAAAAATAAAGAATTCAACAAATTGTTATCATTTCACTGCCTCCTGAAAACACAATTTATAGAAAAAGTCTGGAGGGACATTGGGCCATATTTTAGGGAAAATGACATATTTGATAAGCAATTAACTATTAGCCAACAGCTAACATTAGCATTTTGTAAGGTTATACGATAAGGCAGGAAAGGTGTATATTAACTCTGAAACACAGAAGAATTACGCCTTTCCTATAGTATCATTTAACACTATCAAACAGTAAAATTAGCTAGGAAGAGGATGAATGCTAACTAGGTACTGGGTTGGTGCTATACTTTTGACAGCATCTTTTGACCATCTTCAAAATATGATTTTCTTTTCAGCATAAATAAGCCTAGCATGATGCATATCAGGTACAGGAAACAGAAGAGGAGAAATGTCACCGCAGTGACACAGGAGCGGAACACAGTGCGAAAAGGGACGGGACATAGGAAGGGTCAATTCCTGGATGTCTCTGAGATCACAATCATCTTATTCAATCCCATAGGCAGTCAACAATTTAGCCTAAATAGCATAATTTTGGGGTTTTAAATTACTTCAGTCTACACCAAATACTTAAAAAAATGTCTGTCCAATTTCATTTCTGCTCCTGGGAAAGTCAGAAAAACAGTAAAATTCCCCAGAATAAATCACACACATATAGATTATTCTATATAACCTCCTTTTGATAACTAATGTAGGCCTGCTTTTTTCATTGCCACTGACTGAGTCTCACATGAAACTGTTTGTAGCCCCCTGGCCCTCACTTTGAAAACCTCTGGTATACTATTTTTTCCATCAGTGTACAAGAACTTGTCGCACTTCATTGTTTTATATAATGACAGAACAGGAAATAATACATATAGGAATACAGCAGGCAAACTGACATTTCAGAAAGCCACTTCAAATTAAACCTCACAAAGAGAAATCATTATGTCTCCCTTACTACTGAGTCTTTGTGGTGCTGTCGCACCACAGTTTTAACTTCATCATTACATGACTTTTTCACAGAAGACTTTTTGACAAGTCACAATAGGAGAAGCACGGGTGTCATAAAATGAATGAAGGCTGAATTTTTAGCTTCCTCGGTTTCTAGGTACTGCTCTTGTGTATACTGGCTCACTTGTCTCGCTGTAATGGCTTACTGACAAACTGTCTGCTGTAAAAATGCTTAATCTTATTCAGCACTGAGTAGAACATCCATTTTCCTCAACAGAACGCACAATTTCAAGGGTTTTTAGCATTCACACTGACTGCTGTGTCATTTTTAACAGGCTGCTTTGTATAGCCGGGCTAGCAGAAGTTCAAGTGTTGTTTACTTTTGTTCTTGTTCTTGTGTACCCAGTGCAATCACAATTAAATATACTGTACACGTCAATGCTTTCTGTGTAGACAGGTGAGGTTAGCCATTTTGAGGTGAAAGGACCTGAGACCAGGTCCATGTGTATATTCATGACAGTAGTTGCAGCATATCTCAAGGTTCACATGCACTTGTATCTAAAATGTATATTTAATGTCTTTATGTCTGCAGGATGTGGAAGATGAATGATTTTGATGAAAATTCAGTGTATTGATTATGGGATTCTTTGTCTCTAAGTTGTGGGGAAGGAGGATAACTATAAGTTTGAGTGTAAAATCAATGGGACACTGTATTCAGAAAGATTACTGTACTTACACATTATTATCTGAAGAAGAAATGATTGACTCAACGTTGTCATGGAATCAGCAACTGTTGTTTTTGTATACAAGGCAAGGCACTGTGAAAGACCTTCAGATAACACTGCGCTCGAGTCTTATCTCCATGCTGCATGAAGTAAAGAGATTTGATTCATCACACCGTCTTGGTAATTCTTCAGAGAACTAGCAACCCTCACTAGTTAGATGAAGAAATTTTACAACAAGGATCAGCAGCAGGTTGCATGTTTTTGTAGGAGGGTTTCATTATTTGTAGGGGAGGCTGGGGAGTGTTGTAACACAGGTTCAAAAAATTTTTTTCCGTTAAGAAAGTACTTTTCAAAGTTTTTTTTTTTTAGTCTAAATTATTTTTTGACTAGTGTACATACAATGGTTTAACTTACATAATCAAAAATAGCACTGACTTAGAAGTGTGGATCACAGTTTTACTTCTGAAGCCACAAAGCCTGAACCCCAGGGGCAGCCATCTACATTCACCACAGTGACAGGGGTCCTTGATCTGATACATTCCTCCTCCTTGTGTGTTCAACATGCATTTTCACAATTTAAAGGGGTTCTTTGCATTTACTTTTCTAAAAAAATAGCTTGACTGTACCCTGTTCACCTGCACCTGCCTCACTCTTTCACGCGTACTGGTCATGTCCTTTTTCTTTTTTGCTGTGGACATCAGTCTTTCAAACTACTTCAGAAACCCTTCACAACCAAGTCTGCAAACCATTTTTTGTCATTGCTCCAGGCTTGGATTTGCCAAAAGCAAAACTGAATGGCTTGGCTTTAACTTCTTTATTGGCTCAGTGAGCTATGTTACTTCAGTGGAAAGACTCTGTCCCTCCTTCCCAGTCATACTGGATTAGAAACATCTTGTCCTGTATGAAAATGGAGAAAATCTTTTATACTTTTTGGGAAACAGGGTAACTTTTACAAAGTGTGGCATCCCTTCTTGACATTTTGTTTTGAGAAACCCACTACAGTAATTTCTTAGTAGCTACCCCCCTTCCTTTTTTCCTCTTTTTCTTTTTTCTTATTATTTCTGCACTTATTTTTCTGTCGCTATCTAAATTGCTTCCCATGATGGCAGTCATCTACATTTACCAACCCTTATGTGACATAAGCACATTCAAGAATACAGACATGTTTTTTACTTTACTTTTCACTTTAAATTGGTCACTTGGTCACAAAACTGTTTATTCTTCATTCTTCAATATAGTTCTTTCATAAATGTGACAGTGTGAGTCTTGTTTAAGCAAATTACCTCACATTCTTACATCTATCCCCAGCTAGTGTAACAACCCACCTCGGTAGTGGGGTAGGTTGTAACAACTGAACTCTTTGTATCTGACATTAACTCACATAATCTGTGATTGTATAGCATAAATCCAAGTGAGTTTTATTTGTTATAGACAAATATTGGTGCTGTGTATTAAAGTCTGAGAGCTCTATAGCATGAAAAAACAGAGTTACTACCACCCCCGGTCTCCTGTACTTGTGCATGCCACATGCCACTTCCCCATATTGTGTGTTATTGTGTGTGTTTTGGCATGTGTTTCTATTATGCTGGTGTTTATTATGTTTTAACATAGGCCTAATGGTTTAATAATGAATGAATTTCTTTCTCTCTGAGGTGGCTCCAGAACAACTATTTGAGAATTGCTTCCTCTTTAATTTCAGTCTATTTGTAAGGAAGGTTACTGCTGTTCTTATCACTATTGCAACAGAACATGTTCATCATACCAAGTCTGATTCTACAAGCCAATTTGTAAATTAACCCCCATACAAAAGCTCCGTTGTGGTAAGAGCTTTGCTGCACAAACTTAGATTCTACAACATGAATCCAAACTTCATCAAACCCTTGGAGAAAATAAAAGGAGGCATGGTGCTGTGGTCAGTGGATATGAAGGAAATTACTCAGGAGGACTGAGCTAAACACATGCCTGGCCTATCGTTTTTATGCAAAGACTACTTATAGCAAAATAGAACACATGTTTCGAGGCCACATGAACCAGAAGGGTTCAGTACTGTAGTCAAGGCCAGTCTGCACCCTACAGCTAAAGCCAGAAATTCAGATTTGATCAAAGATAGATTGTACTCTACTAAAATAAATCCTGAAGAAAAAGGAACTGCCTTTTCAAAGCTTTGTATTCATCCAAGATCGGGCAAAAACAATTTTTATTGAACCCTAGTGACCTAGCCTGCAGTCCAAACCTTGTTTGCTTTTGCTGTTGGGAGGCTTTCTTTCATATTCCTGAAGCTAAAGAAAGTACAGTCAGTGATAGAAGTCCAGTTTCTCCTCTGAACTGTGCAATTACACAATTTCAGATCATAAAACTCTTCTACCTCACCCTGACCCCAATGGTTTATATGTCCGCTTTGAAGTTTCTATTTTCTGCATTTATCTGCATGGAGTTAGTCACAGTGTCTTCTCCCACAAACCGCGCAATGTGGAGCAAAACAAGTCAATTATTGCCAGGCAGCATCTGAACCTACAGGAAAAAAGCTGGCTGTAAATTTTATTATTTCCACTGGATTTAAAAACAAGGCAATGGACAAGCATTGTGGTTTGCAGCTTTTTTATTTGTTTGTTTGTCTTTATGTTTGTTTCATTTGGAAAAAGTGACTCTGATATTAAAAGCCTGTAGAATAGCAGAATCACATTTATTCTGATAACACAGCACAAACATAAAACACAAACATCAGGCTAAATGAGTCTTTACATCCTGCTTCATAAAACACATACGCTGGGTTGCATCCGGCCACTAAAGTTAAGGTTTCCCTTAAATTTTAATTTAAGGATGCCTTAGAAAAAAATGAGTAACTTAAAATCCCCATAAAATAGGCTTAAGATAGCAAAATATAGCATTTTAATTTCCTTCTAATGTTAAAACGTTTTTGGGGATCACCTTCCTAAAGGGAGGGAATGTTAGTTAGCTGACATGGTTGTCTTAAACTGATGATGTGTGTTGATTAGTGTGATGATACTAAAATGTAACTGGTCACTGGTATTATGCATATTAATTGGATGTTTTTTCTGTGATTTTTTTTCTAATCTTGAGCACACTTGGATATTAATATAACTAGTTTAGCAAATTACTAAAACATTCAGTGCCTCTGAGGCTCAACAGTGGGCCACTGCCCAGTGGTTTTTAAAGGGACCCATTGCAGTCCCTTAAAAGTGAAAAAAAAAATATTGAACATAAGACAATAATGGAATTATAGGTGACTGAAGTTAAGACACATTCTCTCCAGGACAGGGAAAACCCACTGGACAGTTTGAGCAATGAGCAACTTAGTAAGTCTAGATGTGATGTTAACGGTGGGCTAGCTAGCTACAGTTCCTTGTGCTAACGTCAATGGTAGAGACAAACCATGATCTTTCCCTAAACCTAAACAAGTAGTTTTGTTTCATAACCTAAGCAGAAGGCAATTGTTGAGACGCCTTGGTCATTGCAGTGCATTGTGGGATAGTAATCAGTGCTTGCATACCTTGTGTATTATTGCTTTCATACGGTTTCAGACACTTAAAAATCTCAGATACTGTTTTAGTTTAGTAAATAGCATGTTAGTAGGGAATTTCAGATGCAGCCATGCTGTCCAGTAACATTAAACAATGATGTGAGTGAAGTGTAACCATGGTAACTGCAGTGCACATCTGCTGTATTATGACAGTAACTGCTGTGAATGTCCCAACACTTAGGCGAGGAGACAAAAGAAGATTTATGCAATGTTTTTAGTAGGGACAAGCTGAAGTATGAAATTGAAGATGGATTATGCAACCACCACAGATTATTAAATCAATAAATCATACATCAAATTTACATTTTAACAGCAAACTGCTTCTTTCACTCCCCTGCACAGAAGCTGTCTGCATCAGAGACATGTTCTGTACTGTATCGACATAGCTTTTCATTAGAGGCTCGCCGCAGGAGCCAGCGCTGTCACCCCCTGGATTTGTGAGGAGGACCCAGCAGGAATCTGGGATGAGACTTGTAAAAACAAATGGTGACATGACGCCACCCGGTTTAAGCTCTGTAAACGATGACGAGCTCTGACAGCATGTCTGTCAGCAAGGGCATAAGCAAAATATTTTGATGTTTTAATCGCACGCTGTCGGGCAGAGGTGGTTATTTGTGGACTCGCTGGGCAAATAGTCACTCCTGACACGGAGCTGAAGCATCTGGATAATGTCCAGCTGTCTCTCTCTTTTTCTGTCCGCCTGTCTTTCCGCCTCTCTGTTTCTCTCATAAAGTCCTTTGCTGCAAACCTTTTCATCCCCATTTCCTCTAAAGCCAATGGAAATATCACTGCTCTGGCTCATGCCAGATCACATCATGCTTAATAAGTATCTCCTGCAGACCACTGGTGTCCTCAGGGTATCATCTCCATCATCTTAGATTAAGGAAAAGGCATATTCTCATGATTATGGCCATGTGGTCATGGCACACTAAGGGTCACACAGCGATCCACATAATGTTTCTGCTGTAATTTGGTGGCTGCTGAGAATCGACATTACCAGTGTGACGTAAATGTCTTCAGCGGCTTACTGTGGCTGACAGCATGCTGCAGCCAGTCACTGTTAAATGACCGGGAATTATCATAATGTAGAGCGTGGAGAAATGCCACATGCAGCAGGAGGTCTTATCTTCACTGGAAATACTGTACGTGTGTGCAGAGTCGTGTGGTGTGGTCTCTTAACTGTCAGAGTAACTGCAAGTAAATATTACCTGATGAAAATGTTATTTTATGCAGTGTCTCATTGTCTTTACTCATAAAAGTCTACTTACTGTTCTCTGTGGGCTCTGTAACATTTACAAAAAAATACATAATTACTTGTGGACCAGAGGGCAAAATCTGATAAATGTCCTCATGTGCTGACGTTTGAGTCAGCACATGAATACATTTTAGAAAATTAGAAAAAAAAGGTGGTTTAGAGTTTGACAGAAGTGAGCTTACTGAACTTCTCTTTGTCTGTGTTTGAGATTAGCAGCTGGTGGCTGTATTAGCTGCTTTTAGCATGAAACACCTGAGTCTCTGACCGAGCTGTGGATGATGGTTTTTGACAAGGCAGATGAGTAGAATTAGAAAATGGTGAAATCTCTGGTGCTGCTGCATTGATTTTAATAATTTTCTAGACTGCTCAGTGTGAGTCCATATGTGTTATAGGAGTGCAATGCTAAATCAATAAAGTAGGAAAAAGTCGCTTTAAATGGAATGAGTCATAGTTGTAACAAGCACATTTTCTCCTGCCACGTAATTGTCATCATGATGTCATCACATCAGCATGTGCTTCGAGTGATACTAAACGTCCCTGAGAAATATCAACAGGATTTGTCCACTCTGCTGCAAATGTTTGTATGTTGTGCACACGATTGTCAGCATGTATCTGTTCATCATCAGCACGCTATGTTTGGTGCATAAGGAACGCCCAAAGCATTGGCACAGCCAGCAGCTAATTTGTGACACATTATTATTCCAGGGGTCAGTGCACAATTACACAAAAACCATAAGCTGCTTTTGGCCAATAGGATGCTTTGTGTTTAGTTTGATTTCATTCAGCTCTAAATATTCTAAATTAGATTAGCGTTGCAGTGCAGTGTAGAGGCTGGCCTTTTTTAGGGAATCCTGCAGGACATGGAATTCAAGTTTTGGTTTAGTGTATAAATATGCAACTCTAATATGAATGCTGGTTACGGTCATTTGACCAGTGCATCACACGTGTGGACTGTGCATTAACAGTAACAGGGTGGGATGGGAGTCATTCTTCCATGATTGGGAGTGGGAGTGGGATGGAAAATGAGTTAATGACGTGTTTTAGCCATATTACATCTGTACCTCATGCTGTTATGACTGAGAATCATGCACGTCAGCTGTAACATCTGATAACATTCATTTTTTGTTTTACTTCCTCACGACTTGTTTTCTCTGTTGACAAATTAGTTTCTGATAGCCAGTTTACCTGAAGATGTTAAATATATAGGTAAAAGAGAGAAATGTTACAATTGTGGCGACGCTCCCTGACTGTTTTAATCATGATAAAATGTTGGTGGGGATGTCTTGCTCTCTTCTCTTTCTTTATTTCTTTCTGTTCTTGGCTCAAACTGCAAGATCTCCCACGGAGATGAAGAAATGCATTGTGTAACTGCCAGATTAGGAAAACAATTGATGAGAAACAAGGAAGTCTAGCTAACAATTAAGGAAGTTACAAAACCCAGCAAATGAATGTGTTTGATGTGATATCATGGTTTCTGGTCTTAATTTGTCAGGGTTACCACCCACCACCTCTCCACTGCAGCATGAGATTCAATTAGATAGCAAGCTTCCCTCCCTCCTCCTTCCTCCTTTCTCGGTTTCTCTCTCGCCCGCTTGTGTCTACTGCAGAGGTCTGGTGAACTCAATTCCTTCTACCTGAATGCAGAATATATTTCAGCAGACGTTTTTATCTAAAACAGAAACCCTGACTCAGTCAAACTGTCTTCTGGTGATGCAGCACCACCTCCCAAAGTCAGCCAGATGTCACTGTGAAAATGTGCATCTACGACTGTCAGCCTGAAGGTGGTGCCATCATTCCAGAAATATAACGACACAGCATGCAGGTCAAACTCTGTTCACATATCAGGTAAGGAAACATGACAGCAAGGTAAAAAAAACAAAAAAACAGAAGAAAATGCTTCAACAAGATCTGAGTTTGAGCTCATTTCTATGCCTGTCAACAGAGTCTACATCACACCTATTTCATTACTTTCCAGAGGGGAATTAAAATAAATGAAGTACCAGACATTTACATTTCCTATGTGTGACCTTTAAAGTTCTGAATTTTAATGTATAAAACAATGCATGTTTAAATTTTGTCTCCACTTTATTTGTTTGCACGATTAGAAAGGAAACATCCTGCAAAGGTGGAGGAAAAAGCAGCACACATTTATAACTCTAACGTAGAAGTAGTTTGATGTTCACTTTTAATAAATTTTTTTCACACAGTTCGACTCTCCTAAATTCCCTCTACAGCCTTAAAGAGACAGTTCACCTCCAAATCAAAAATACATTTTTCCCCTTGGCCCAAAGTGCTGTTTATACATCAAGACTTTTTTGGTGTGAGTAGCAGAGTTTTAGAGATATCGGCCATAGAGATGTCTGCCTTCTCTTGAATATAATGGAACTAGATGGCACTTGGCGTGTGGAGCTCAAAGTGGAAAAAAAAAACAATATTTGAAACCCTCAACATGTCATGATTTTTAGAAAGACACATTGGTGTTGAGTTTTATATATTTTTGTGCTTTGAGCGCCACAAGCCATCTAGTTCCATTATATTCAAGAAAAAACAGACAGCTCTATGGCTGACATCTATAAAACTCTGCAACTCACACCTGAACAATCTGGATGGATAAATAGAGCTACAGGTGAGGAAAAATATGCTTGCTTGATTTTGGGTTGAACTGTGTCTCCATGCTTAACAACAGACATAACTAATGAATGAATGTGTGGATTAGCTTACTAATAAAATGATCACTCTCTGATAAACAATATAAAGACCCATAAACTTTGAATATTTGCAGATTGTTTAAATAAAATTTCAATAATATACAGGTTGTCCACAAAGTCTATTTACAAATGTATTACAAAAGCAATTGATGAGATATGTTAATCAGATTTGTTCTATGTACTCAGTGGTTATCAAAGTTTTTAATCACATTGCATTTGTGTATTTCAGGTACCCTGTTGATGAAATAGGTTCTGTTAAATAAACCCCTAAAAAAGGCTACTCCTCAAGAAAAGGCACAATGTGTAATGATACTCAGACTCAGCGAAACTACAGGATTAAGTATGGACATGTCTGTCAATTTGTGCATGGCACAAGAAATTTATGGAGACAGGGACAGTGTTGGATAAAGAAAAGAAATCAAGTACCGATGTGCTTCGTGCAACTAATGGTGCCCATATAAAGGTGTATTAAATGAGGCAAAAAAAAAACCCCTTCAATATCTACTTTTCATTTTGTAATAATTTCCACACATTTGTCTATTCATTTGCTTTTGTAATAAATTTGTTAAATGGTAAAGAGACTTTATGGACACCATGTACTATACGAAGGACCGTTGTTTAAGGGCTGCATTTTGTCCACGGGCTGCCAATGAAATAGGCCTGGTTTCGTTACTATTAGAGTGTGTCAGAGACAGACACAAAACACACAGTTGTACAAAATAACCATCAGTGTCTGTCAAGGTGGTATGAATTAGTGACTTCAGTTTCTTGGGTGAGGACAGGCTTGACTCTCTGAACAAAGATGCACTAAATATTGGAGTGTTGTAAATCAAACTCAGATGGGAGCCATGTGGCCTTAGGCCCAAAATGAAACATCACTTGTTGTTTTCCTCACACACACACACACACACACACACACACACTGTTTTAATAAAAAAGTTTTTAGGTGTACCAGAGCCAGACGCTGCTCTGTGCTGTCAAGTCAAGGTTTCCAAGGTGTTCTTCTCTCTGTGTTCCAGGCAGACCTTTTGGCTCCGGGAGGGGGACCATAACTCTTACCTCATTACCATGAAAGGTGCGCTCGCTCAGCGATTCTGCCCAGGTCACATCTGGCACCACCCAGAATAGAAGCGGCGGGGAAGGGAACCCACTTTGAACTTCAAAGCAGGCGGTAAAATTTGCTTGGAGGTATTCCACTGTATACACACATGACATTTCATTCAGCATAGATTGAGCACTTGAGAGGTAGGACACATGCTCAATTTATTTTGTTTTGTTTCACTCATTTCTGTGTATTTTCCAATATCAATTTCACAAAACAGGTGATACACTAAAAAAACAACTTATACATGTTCCATGATCGAAAAAGGAGCATTAGGAAGATGATTCTTACTTTATCTAGATGGCTTTTTTGTTTTCACAGATCATATAAAAAGCTTCAACAATAGCTTCAACATAATCCAGTACAGTTACTAAAAAGTTTCAAGCACACTCACCAATGACCTTAACATAAATATCACTCAGTAAAGTGCATAATGTCCCATTATTGTTTCCTGTATAAATTTCCTGTATAAACCTTAAATTGAATCATATTTGAACAGAATTTAAATCAGTCAAATCAGTCATACCTGCAGTGTATTTCTATTTCAGCCTGTAACTTGTGATATTGTTTGCTGGTTTCTCATTTATTGGAGTTCAAATTCATGATGAATGTTTGCAGAATGAGTAAGTGTCTGATTATGAGTTATAAGAAATCATTAATAATCTTTTAAACACAACCCCAAAATTTCAACATCTATTTCTGGACTTAATTTGTACCAAATCAGACGGAATAAACAATTTTTTTTAGGCTAAATAAAGGTCACGACTGACCAACCAACCAGATTTAGCACAAAAGATAATGTTGAAATGTGCTTGGTGGGTGTCTGTTTATGAGTCATAAGAAATAATTAATTATCTTTGAGGAGGAGTAGATGTTTATGACGGTTAAATTGAGCAACATGTTAATGGAGCCTGGCAGGCAGTGAGACAGGCAGCCACTGAACTCCAAGAGTGTGTGTTTTCTTACAGTGGGCTTTTGTTTTTAGGATAATGGGCTTATCTTAACATTGACAGATGATTTACAGTTTTAAACAGCTGATCAACTCGTCGCTCATTATTGTCAAATTACAATGTTGCTCTCGTTTTGCACTCCTGCAGCATTCCTGCAGCCTTTCTTGAGTCTGGACAGGAGAGGGCAGGTGAAAACAACTTTCTTCAACCATAAATTATATATTATATAGGATTTCAGCCTATTAAATTATACAGTCTATGGCTCCAACTTACTATTTGGACTGCAGTACTCATTTTGGAAGCATTATTGCTACATACCGCTCCTTTAAAGACATAGTATGCAACATTTTCATGAAATATGTGTAGATTCATGTAAACATAACCCCTTTCAGTCGTCACTTATGACCCACTGGAAGTGTGTGTGGTGGTGTCTGTATCTGCAGAACCTGCCTTCTGCCTGTGTTTCCTTATTTTCTCATCATTTTGCTTTGCTCAGAATGTTTTACCAATCCAACTGACATCCTGGGAATGAAGCTCAACAATCAGCTCTCCCTCCGGTGTGTTTAGGAACAGTTTGGACAAATCCTACTGATTCTACATTTAACTGCCTGCAAAATTTAGAGCACTGATTATCTTAGTGGAAGTGGATTATTTAAATAAGTGAGTCTGTTTATGCCAGAATTAGTCAGATTGATTTTTTTACTTAACCTGTAGAGGGCTCCATTAATTCTGAAGTGATGTTTGCTTGAGAACATCTGCTTGCTAGAGTTATGACTTCATCCTCAAGGCCGAGGATGAGAGGGAGACAGTGAATGTCTTACCACAGGCTGCACCGGCCAAGGCCAGTTGTGATATGAGCCATATATCAGTTTCTCCAATTGGCTGGGAAAGGAAAAAAAATCAGACATAGTGTGTAAAAGACAAAAAAAAAGAGCATACATTCTCTCCTCATGTCTGCTGCTCTCTTCAGACTTGACAGATCCACACTCCGCCCACAAACACACACATTACGCCACTCACTTGTTGTTGGTGTTTAACAATGTTCTGACTCAACCTTTACTCTCAGGGGCTGAACACAAATCATCCTCTGAGCGAGGTGCAGCCAGCCAGGAGGAGATGTTCCAGCATGCACCTTGACATGGTGGCTCTGTAATTCACCACCGCAGGTTTCATGTATAATTTACCACCGCAAGAAATTCCTCTTTCATGTATTATTAAACCGAATAACCCGTCATTTGGACTCGGAACTGTTTTCACTGTGCAATTACGTCCACACTGCGCTGACTGTTTGACTTTTTGGATAATAGTCAGATGTTGTATCGTAGGAGGTCTCAGTTTAGAAACACAATAACGTGTATTGTGTTTGGTTATGTGGCTGTATTATTTTACATTACCTGATCACAGTGTGTTTATTTATGTAGCTATGACTGGAATTTTGGACATCTGATGCACTGTGAAACTCTGTTAGGAATTTTATATCATTAAAATCTGACAGTTATAATAAAATCTATATCCAGATGACAATAAAAACAATTAATGGGAACAAAATTAATACAATTACAGACGTATTAAGAGCACCGCCACAGACAACATTAAGGTTCTCCAGGTCTGAATCTTGGTAACTTTTCCTACACGCTGCTCGTTTTTGACTGTTTAGAAACTGAAAGTGATTTGTTTAGCTTAAGTAACATTATTTTGAGTGTCCCTGTGGATGTCAATCAGCAGTAAAATGGGCAAGTAAAAGACAGCAAGTTAAAATCTATCTAAATTTCCCAGTAAGGATAAGTAGTGAGCACCTGCCTGATGCTACAGGAGACACAGGAAGGCTGGAAGACATAAAACATCAATATGAGTGAGTAACATAAATGCATACATGAAAGTAAAATACACATTTCTAAAAACACTTCCTTTGAGGGGATGTCCTAAAAGAGTATTAAAATATTTGTTTGGAGCCTAACTGTGGAATTTTTCTCCCTTGTACCCTCCAGCGTTATTTTTTGTCTTTCACCTGAATATTTTTGTCTGGATTATGCACACACTTGGTCACTTTCCCTAAACCTAACCAAGTGGTTTTGTTGCCTAAACCCAACTAAACTGCAACCATTTCATTAATATTAACCACATATTTATTATTGTTACCCTGACAATGAAGGTCCCCTGACTATGACCACATAGTTCACCTGACAATGATGATGCAAGTCATCTGATAAAGATCATCTGACATTTGCACAAGAAAGTACGAGGTCATATGAAGGACAAAGAAATTGTGGCTGTTGGACAAAATGGGCTTTCGGTCCAATACAAGGACTTTAGAGTTTCTAAGTAATGGGCAGAACAATGGGCAGCCATCCATTCATTTGGAGTCGTGTCTCTGACCATATATAGTAATATAAAATACATATGATAATATTCACTCTCCTTCTA
This sequence comes from Lutjanus erythropterus, assembly GCF_056507025.1. Classification (NCBI taxonomy): domain Eukaryota; kingdom Metazoa; phylum Chordata; class Actinopteri; order Lutjaniformes; family Lutjanidae; genus Lutjanus; species Lutjanus erythropterus. Next base: position 28,661,654 of record NC_139325.1, on the reverse strand, counting down.
GCTCTGTTTTTGTCTCCACCAACTCTTAAGATTTGCTAAATGCTGTTCTATTTTACCTACCAGAATGTAGACTGCTGCGTCTTGCAATAATGTAATAATTCTCAGTTGGATTGTCACTATGAGCTTCCCCTTTCACTGTCAATGCAAAAATATGGATCACACGCCAAAAGAGTTATTAATATTGTTGTATTATACAAACATCATGAACAGTCTTTTGAGTTAATTATATTTTGACAGATTTTTTCTTGCTTATGTCAGAGTAGTCATTTCATGTGTGTCTACGCATAATTTATAGTTGCCACATGAGAACATTAGACAGTAGTGATATTGGCTTCAGTCTGTTCCCAGCTGCATTTAGTTTTTGTCTTGCCAGACATGAGATGGGCAGGGAAGCTGTAATTTCCATAATGATGAGATTTTTTTTCTGGCTGAGTCTCGGTGCAGTGATGCCGTACATTTTTGTCTAAACCCTGTTACTCTTAAGTAAACTGTCATTTACGTTTGCTTTGCTAAATATGTCACGGCACTCTGTCACCCCCTTTAATCAGTCCAGCAGTTCTCAGTTTTAGTCCCATAACCGCTGCCACTGTGTCAGCTCAGGGTGACGAGTCAATCCCAGAGTTCACTGCCACTGTGCCTCTCAGTGAAGCCACATAAGAGAAACTCAGTGACCAGGGAGTCTATAAAAGGAGCAGCCCGTTGCAGAGAAAGAACCGCAAAACTCGTCTTCACCCCGTTTTCAGCGCAGGAATGACAAAAATACAGCAGGTCCTCATAAAATATGCAGGGCGCTATTTCTGGGAGACAGCACATTTATACCAACAGGAGCTATGGGACCTATTGGAGCATGCCTAAAACTGGTTTATAGACTCACTGTTACAACCTGATGACTTGTTTTATGACTGAGACAGAATGTGAACCCTGCCTGTGAACATACAGTATATAATACAACATGGACAGAGGCAGGAAGAGCGAGCCGACACAGCACAGCACAGGACAGGAGAGGCCACATCCTTCCTGGCTCTCATCTCTGTCCACCATACTGTACATCTGAAATATGCTTCCTCCCATGTAATTCTGTGGGAGTAGCCACACAGCATTAATGCATACTCATTTCAGATGAGACGGTTGCAAGGAAGAGGGCTGTTGCCTCGGAACAAGAATAAACATCATCAAATACAGATGAGACTTAAGATGACCAAAAAACAGCTGTGGAAAGAAATATTCAGGTATTTGAATTAAGTGAGACAGTAGTGAAATCATAAAGGAAAAATACAATAAAACATGTAAAAGTCCCACATTAAAAATTTTATTTAAATAAAAGTGTTGCATAAATATTATCAGCAAAATACTGGACAGTTATACAAGTAATTAGGTATCAAAACTTATTAAGTATTCTAAGTATTCATCATGCAGACTGGCCACTTTGAGGGTGCTGTATTGTACTACATATGATAACTGTACTCATTGTGACTGATGCATTGCATCAAGAAATTAATCACAGAAAAATAATCTTGGCAGTGCACCTCAGTAGGCAAACTTTCGTAATGGTGACACTTTTTCTAAATGACCTTAAACCTCTTGTGGGATTTCTGTAGAGACATTTCTACTACTTACATTCTGATACATACACCAGTATAGCATCTATAGCTGCAATATACAGTATAAGTATATATTCTGGATATGACTCTAATTCTAATGTTCTTCTGATCTATGTAAAATCCACATGTCATGCTGTGAAAAGTACAATATTTCTTAGAAATGTTGTGAAGTAGATTGGAAATACTCAAGTAAAGTACACCTGCCTGAAAAATAGTATTAAAGTGCAGTACTTGAGTAAATGAATGTCCCATCACTACCAAAAAGTCTTGATGGGGAGTGTTTTTTTTATTAAGGTCAGAGTAGTTATAGAAAGTTTGTGTCCATATGCACTCACAGTTCACTCCAGTTAGACCTTATATGAACATTAATCCATTAAATTACATCAAGAGGGTCATTTTTTTAATTAAAATGTTTAGCTTGAAGCATTTGTGTGTGTGTGTGGTGCACAAAGTGTGTGCTTCTTACTTGTGTTTGTCTTAAAGCACATGTATGCAGGCATGTGTGTTTCTCCATGCTCCTGCATGTGTGTTCACCCCCGCGGCCCTCGAGCGCTACAGAGAATGTCAAGAGGCAGCGGGGGTGTGGGGAGTGTGACTCAGCGTGGACGGTGATGAGACAGGACAGCTTCACGGCAGTGAGGCACGCTGCAGCATCACACACAGGCTGGATTTGAATATTGCATTAGAGCACTGGAGCTGTCTCCCTGTACCCCCGAGGCTCTGTGGAGCTCCAGCCCGGTCCTCAGCCCTCATTCTGGGGGAAGGCACCATGGAGCCTCAGCCTCAGCCGACCCGATGGAGCTGGACCAGACTCCTCCTTTTACACAGAGTTTCCTCTGGCTGAGTGTGAGCCAAAGTTTGCTGACGTGTGTCTGTCTGTCTGTGTGTGTAAACGTGATGACATGTTAGGTAGGTGCTACTGTGAGGAGAGGGAAACTGAGCCCCTGTTTCATTCACCCTGTCTAAGTAGTGGCTGACCACAGAGTTGCATTCTGGACCGAACCCAAAACCACAAAGCCCAGTGTGTGTAGAGTGTGAGGGTGGGAGCCTACAGGCATGGGCTGGCCTCAGCTCTGAAGGATTGCATTGCAGGGATAAGGATCTGCATATTAAAATGATGTGAAGATGTGAAGAATTCCTGAGGGAGACAACATGAGTGCAGGATATTCAGATCAAGACACAACATAGACAAGTATGGAATTTCTATAACTTCTAGGTCTGGATAACCATGGAAAAAAATGTTTGCGTCTCCAAATTGTTTCCTAAAATATAAGCCTGAGAACTTGTAAAATTAAAGGAGTGTTTTTCATGTCATGTGGAACACGCAGCCAGTGCACCCAAAATATTTACCACTGCGTGAGAGAGCACGGGTCAGAGAGAGTGTGATGTCGTCGAAAGCAAGGCAAGTAGTATGGGGCTCGACTGAACGCACACTCCTACATGAGCTGCCTGTACGCCTGTACATCACCGTCTGCAACACAACTCTGCCTCAAGTGCATTTTAACTGTCTGACTGCCTGCCAGACCACATTAACAAACTACTCAATTTAACTGTTATAAACATCTACTTATTCTAAAAGGGTATTAATGAGTTTTTATGACTCATAAACAGACACTTTGGCAAACACGAAACAAACTAAACGTTCTGCGCAATGAACATTTCAAAGGAGAACATGCTGCCTGTTGCCAGAGAGGCCAGCTCTTCAGCATGTTTCCTTAATCTCTGATTACATATTGTGGCCATTTTATGATACACGGCAAATATGTTGCATATTTTTTCTACAGATTTCTTTGTCTAAACATTTATGAGTTATTCAGTGATGTAGTTGAAAAGTAAATGGACTATTTTCTTTGCATAAAGAAATTGAACCTTTATGGATGCGTTCAGTGTCCTTCTGATGGACACAGTGACTAAAAAAGCTCCACAGACACTGTGAAAATTGAATTGTATAACTTTTTCAACTCACTTTTGGGTCTTATGTATAAAGGAAACTAAGAAATATGAGTGGGAAAATTATATTATTTATTCAATATTTTAAGGGAAAATACTGCCAGTATGGTGGTAAGTGACAGTACAGCACTTCATTACTTCACTTAAGTAGAGTTTTCAGGTATCTGTACTTCTGTATTAATTTTTCTGACAACTTTTTAATTTTACTCCCTACATTTCGCACAAATATCTGTACTTTCTACTCCTTACATTTGTCTTCAAACATCATCACTGATTTCAACCTAAATGAAAAGGATTCATAGGAAATACAATTTCTTGGTGTTTCCATCAGTGCATATCATACACAACAGACATAACAAGATAAAAATGATGAAAAAGATGTAACAAAATGAGACAGACAACAGGGGGAGACTCAACAGTGAAGAAAATGCTTTTTCACAGAAACAGCTGGTTGAGATGTCTTTCAAAGGGTTAATTTTCACTTTGAATCTTCGAATACATTTCAGTACCTTTTGACTTTTACTTAAGTACAGAAGTTGAATCAGTCTTTTTTTACACAAGCATCTGTATTCCACTTAAGAAAAGAAAGCGTGCACTCATGCTTCCTCTGCTGAGAAATCTGGAAATTTGAGTCTGGAAAAGAAAGAAATGTTAAAATGTAAATGTGTAGGAATTCTGGAATATAGATTCAAAGCAGGCATAATCAAAACTAAAACAAAAACTCACGAAACCTGCATTTTATACATAATAATTCTCATTGTAGTGCACATGAAAAGAGTTCACAGCCTCTGAAATGCTAACAGAGAGATGCCGAAGGCACATCTGGCAGCTCAGATCAGCATGATCTAACTCGACAAAAAAGGCCAGAAAACACAAGTACAAAGCTCAAACTACGGCAGATTTAACCATTAACCACAACAGGCATTGTAAAGTGCAACACTCACATACGGTAAATCTTTTTAAAACAACACTGTGTTGAGTTTTCGTTTGAGTCACAGCCACTAACAAAGGCCACTGGAAAACCAGACAAGTTGGCAACCAGGGCGAACAATACAATAGACAAACAGCGCTCTGTGATCAGCCCTGCCCACTGATGGATTCCAAATGAAGATGTCATCTACTACACAAGTCTGTGAGGGAAACAATAATGTTGTCAGGAACTGGTGCAAAACAGAGGAAATGTTAGCCTAAAGGTAGGAGAAACAGGATTGTGACTGTAGAACTGCAGCTGACTCAATCTAGACAGGAAAAGTAGATGATTAACAATCTGTTACCTCAGCAGCCAAAGCCAAGACGCTCTTGAATTTAATCATCAAACTGTGTGCGAACGTCGTTCCAGCTCTGAAAGATTGACTAGAAACAATTTAGCTGGAGTAAAAGAGAGAAAGAGGTCATCCAGATGTATTCAATCTATGCTGCAGCGACACAGGAACCTTTCTTTCGTCTTGACCACATCGACTGCGCCTCGCACAAGAAGATACACTCACAGGGCCCGCTCTGAATGAGCCATTGTCTTGAGTCTGTGGTCAACAACAACAAAGGAAGATGGCAGAAACAAATAACAATTGTACTTTTTGGAAGAGGAGAAAAAAGTGAGTGATTGTTGAGTTTCTCCACGTCAGCGATCATAAGGAAGAGGGGGGCAGAGAAACAAAGAAACATGTCACGGCGCTTGTTTGGGGTAGAACTTGAACCGCAGTCCCTAATATTGAAGAGAGCTTTGAGGGGGACTGTGTGATGTGGTGTGTGCATGTGTGTGTTCTTGGGTGGGTGGAGTGGGGGGCGTGTGCGTTAACTTCAGCTTTATGTATGTCTGCACGCATTTACACATAAATATGATCCAAGCTTTAACAAATAAACAGCAATTATACATTTTAATGGCCCTGTGTTTGTTTGCATGATGTAATCGAGAGTCTGTGACAGAGACAGAAAATGTGCATGTCTGTACTTCATGTCCCTATGACGCAAAGCTCCAATTTAACATCACTGCATACTATGTATAGTAAGCGTCCGCTGAGCTCTGGCAAAGACTGAAGTGCTCTACACGAGGGAGATTCAATGTTTTTCACATCATGGACCCCACAGCTGATAGAGAGAGAGAGAGGGGGGGGGGGGGGGGGGAGAGAGAGAGAGAGAGAGAGAGAGAGAGACCTGCATGTTATACATGTATGCCCATTAAAATGCTTATCTAAACATGCTATGTATAGTTCTTCAATATTACATATGTAGCTCTGTGGGAGAAAAACTGACTTTTCATATTAGATAAGTGTAAATGCTGTAGTGTAGAACAGCAAAGACAAGTTTTTCAAACAAAAGTTTTAATGTCTGGATGTAGCCTGTTTTTAAAAAGTCAGTAACATTCTGGATTAAATGTATTGATTATTTTTTCTGGGGCTGATGATGGAAGTAGAAAATTAGTTATATGAGTGAACAATCTTGCTTTCTTCTAATCTCTGATGAGCTAAACATGTGCCATACCAATTGGTACATCCCCAGCCATGCTAGCGTCGTTAGCGTCTAGCTGAGTCTGACCATACTGGAGATCCGGGTTGGACTTGGACAGAACACAGCCAGAGCCGACGGTGGCCAGTTTGATGACAGGGAATACAGTACTGGGGTGGTTTTCTTGCTCGGTTTTATTCCTGGCAGCCCAGGGCTGAGTCAGCTAATTAGGTGGCTAGCTCCATGGCTAACTAACTAATACCAGCTACATATAACAGCAGACAGTGGTTATCTTAACATCAAGTAAACTAGCTAACCACTGTCTGTCCATCAGCTAACTCTGCAAGCTAAATTACTTTGGTACTGTACTCTGTTGTCAAACTGGCATTGTAAAAAGTTTAATGTAATGTTGAAACATGAAGCTAAACAGTTTCTTCAAATCTGATAATGTCAAGTTGTCATGACATCTCTAACCGCCCCTAACATTGCATTATAAATGACACAAATGACCGAATGACACTCAATGGCAACAGTCATAAAGATTCTTTTATAGTCATGACAGCTGTCATGAACACGGTTATGACCTGGTGATGCACACCCCAAAGTGTTCCCTAATAGAGAGACTGATGAAGCCATAAATGTTTGCATGTCTGTACCTCATATCCAGATGACGTAAAGCTCAACTGAAGCTCTCAACACTATTATTTATTTATACGGACTAATTCAGGGTGAGGCCCTTTGGCTAACATGGCAGCATATTACACATGCATGCACATTAAAATGCTAACTAAACATGCTATGTATGTTATATGTATGAATATAACATTTACACCACTGTGGGTGAAAAAAACTTTTCTGATAACAGGGTTTTTACAGAATTATCAACAAACTACAAACATCATGTAAGTTGGCTTGCGACTGTTTTGCCCACTGCAGGAATCTAAGTTGCTGCAACAAAAATAAATAGAAATACATAGAAATAAAAGTTGTTATATTGTTTTACTTTTCCAAACAGTTTTCTTGTGTTTACTTGGTTATCTGGATAACTGTGCTGGGTAAAACCTGAAAACTCCCTCAAATCCCCTCAGTAAAGTTATCCAGATTCAGTAAACCTGCATCAGGCTCCACCTCCGCGTGAGTTCTGCACATGAACCCTGAGAAAATTTTCATTTTGACCTGCTGTACACAGTGATAACCAAGTTTTCCATTAAGCCTTCCAGAGGTTATTTGAGGACAGTGGGCGTTCTCGGGTCGCTGCTGCTGTAACTCAGTCTGTGTATGTAATAAGAGCCTCAGTCTATCACCGTCACCATCAGATGCAAAATTATTGATGAGTCACATCTCCATGTGAAAATAGGAGAGTTTTCAATTTAAATATTTAATGTTATATTAATCCATTGGTTCTCAAACTTTTTCTGGTATGCCCCACTTTAAAAGCTGATAAAACTCCATGCCCAACACTCCACAATGTGTTTGAATAGTTATTAGGAAAGGATCCAAGTTGAATTTTAACAAAATAAAAGCACAATACTAATAGCTGCTCTTGTTTGTTGATTTTCTCTAGAGGCAAAATCACACTCCTTCAACGTAGTTTCACTTCATATTTTTCCAGCGGTCATCCACGTCCCATCTTCAGCGGTTCTATGACCTACCAGTGGGCCCCGCCCCACAGTTTGAGAACCTCTGTATTGAAGTGGATGGTTTTCAACCCTGCCTTTTTTAAGGTGTGGTCATGGAGTTTTATTCAGAGTGGGCATTGTAAGATTATGCCCAATTTTAACTTACAACAGGTTTTAGATTCTGCCATTTCAATTGTACTTTGATGAGTTTGATGGGAATCATGATGCCTGATTAATTGCCTGAATGGTCAGTGGTCTGACTGTTAGATCACCTTTGGCAGGCCATCCTGCAGTTCCATGACTTGATTTCCAACATGGCTGCTTTAAAAAAACCTTTCCAAACTGTGGTGAGATTGTTTTAATATTGGAGTAATAGTTTACATATTGTGACTAAAAATGTAGTTTTGACTCAGACTGTGCTGCAGACTGTAGGCCTATTGTCTGCATCTTCCAGCCATCTGCAGCTCCATATTTTTCTTATTTCCTCTTGCTTTCTGTTAAAAATAGAATTTGAGACAGTAACACAGCTTTTCTCTTATTTTGGTCAGCATTGTTGAGGAAGTGTCCATCTTGTTCAAATAAAACTAAATAAATTGTGAATCTACAAAATTGACAATGAGCTTCTGGGTTTATGTACAGTGTGGCCTTACACTATGAGCACAGATGTAGTATGTTTTGTTTGTGTAGAAATGCTGTTTAAAAACGTGCAGTGTGAGTTGAAGGGATAGTTTGAATTTTTTGTCATAGGCAGTATCTGAACTACCATAGACAACGGCCAACATAGCACCAGTTTGGAAAAGCAGGAGGAGTGGACAGGATCAGCAGAAAAACATATTTTAGCCACTTTATGAAAATGATGAAAAAAATCAATCACTGCTTTACTTTTCCCGACAGATAGCCTTTCTGACGCAGCACCGCCGTCGTATCACTCTCTCCAAACCAACATAGGCAAAATCAGTCATTTTACCTTGTAGAACATGGAAGTTGCTGGTCTACTGCTGCCTCATCTTGTTAGTTTGCTTGTGTTACTGTGTGACTTCGGTGAATCCAAACTAACACTTAAAATGCCGAAGTCACAAAAACAACACAAACTCAAACATACTAACAGATCGAGGCAGCGGTAGACCAGCAGCTCTTGAGTTCTGCAAGGTAAAATGACTGTTTTGTCAAAGAAGTCTGGTGGCTTTGGCCTTTGGCTTATATAATGTCAGTTTCCAGTTGGAAAAGACTGTCTGATGTCAAATTAAAGCAGTGAAAATACTCTAAATATAGCATATATACTCCTCAGTGTGCTGACTGCCATCTACTGTAGGTAACCCACTGATAATGGATAAATACCCCATACAACTCCACTTCAAATAATTCAAACTATCCCTTTAAGGCAACATACAAGATTAATAAAACCATGCAGCTGTAGAGACATCTCAAATGTTTTGAGGGCAGCAATCTATGCAAAAATGATGCCTGATCAGACAGCCATGAACAGTCTGAATGTCCCTGGAATCCATCTAAATCTAAAATGTGCCATGTCATTTATGTTGGCCTAGTTCTACATAAAATGTTGAAAGCAAAAGTAAAAGAAAGAACAACATGGGACTTTCTCTCTTCACGTAGTCAGACTCTATCAGAAGAATTATGAGTCATCTCCGTACAGTTTACTGATGCCTGACAGTCCTGCTCACATCAGCCCACAGGAGTCTGTCAGTTAGAGGCACTTCATCATTCAGCATTATCACTCCCATTAGCGCTAACCTGCAAACACTGACTCACTTACCAAAGAACACGGTGCAGGTACACACTGACTAAACTATATACTAACACACCTAAACTCTCTGAAAACAGACACACGTGACGCGCAAACCCATATTTACACACACGTCAAGTAAAACTCCAGGGACTGAAAGAAGAGGCGGGCCAACGTAAACACTTGCATTTCCTCTCCACTCCTCCTCTTATCTCCTTTCATCCCTTTTTTCCTCCTGGATTTTTCCAACTCCTGCTGACACAGCTGCAAGTCAGTCAGGTTGCACTCCCACTCTGGAGATCCTCATCTGTATGTGGGTGTGTGTTTGCCTTGAGTGATAGAAGCTGAAGAGGTAGGGTTTGTTAGAGAAACACGAATTCCTCTCGATAGTGAAAGGCATTAAATCTGCCATTCGCTAACACTGTAAAAAAATTGTTTTAGGTGTCTTGGCTGTCTTGGCCTTGAAAATTTAAGCTGACTGAGTTTGAAAGGACAAGTTGTTGCAATGTCTCAAAACATTGTTTCTGCACTAGAATCTACCGGAACTACTTTCTTCCTACTTGAAAGAAAATAGTTCCTACATGAAATTGCTCAGAACAAGGTCTGTGGATTAAAGGGGTCAAGAGACACTAGTTTTTGAATTTTCAAATTTTTTTTTTTTTTTTGGTGCTTTGAGTGCCATTTAGTCCCAAGAGAAAGCAGACATGTTTACGTTTGATATCTCCAAACTCACACCAAAACTACATGGATAAATAGCACAGCAGGCCAGAGGAAAAATATGTATTTTGAAGTGAGCTGTGCCATTAAAGTGTATTACAAACCATCATATTTTCATCAGTTTTCTTCAAACCATTTTAACTTACAAACAATGCATGACGGGACGTCTGCTAGCTCGTCATGTTCAGTGAGTTGATTGAACTGATTCCATGGGGTTTTCCAATATTATAGACCTAAAATAACTTTGTCAGTCTTGTAAATCAAGGCAGTGTTTCCTACTGATTCATAGGTATTGTTCAGGCTCGGCTTATTGTCCTTCAACCAAAGTATCAGGACAAAAAAATCAAAAGAAAACAAGCTAAAGTTAATAAGGAAGTGAAGCAATAATTATTTTCCACATTCATGAATCACCAGACTTCCACTAAAAATTCCTCTCTTTCACATCTCTTCTCCGAATTCTGATTACTGCAAGAAGCCATGGCCTACAGTAAGAATGTCTCACCTCCATGTCCGTCTCTGTCAAAGAGGATTATGAATAACTGGACTTTTTTTTTTTTTAGGATGGATCAATGTTCTCAGGGCAAAGACTTGAGGTAACTTTCCACTCACCGTGTCGACAAGTGGGAGGATTAAGGTGTCAAGTAGGTAAACAAAGCATTGATACGTGATAGATGCTGAGGACTTTATGTTTGTGTGTGTGTGTGTGTGTGTGTGTGTGTGTGTGTTCTGGTTTGTGTCACTCACTGAAACGGGTCTGTCTCTTCCTGGGAGCAATAAGATGAAACCAGAGTGGAGCTCTGTTTCCTGTTTCTAGCATCTCCGTTGTTAATGCTTTGTCCCCGGAGACAACACAGGAGCCTCCAGCTGATAAAAGCAGCAGCAGAAGGGTTAAGAATAACAAGAGGACAAACAGAGTTGAAGTTACAATGGAGTGGTTTTTTTTTGTTTGTTTGTTTTTGTTTTGTTTTGGTTTTTTTGCTCTAGCTAATCTCTTATTAGTGATATCAGAACAGTAATCTTGTTGCACTATCTGTGGACATGCTGCTACATGCCTATTAGTAGGACAAACATTTACAGTCTTGTTTGTCTGTTTTAAGTGTGTCTTTAATTACCTTTATTTTCACCTTACAGCACAACAGATTAAAGACTGATGAGGTGAGGTGCGACAGAAAACCACTGAAATATGACTCTCTTAAACAAAACATCTTACATGATGTATATCATAAAGAAAAAAAAACACATATATGAGGAGAATAATTTTGGCAAGAACAGATACATATGGAGAACAGGTTCCTCTGTGACCCCTAATTCAACAAGGGTCAATTGGGGCAGAGCTCTGACACAGAATGACAGAAGATACTGACCAAAGCAGACGAAGCTGACCTTTGAAAACAACATGCGAGTGGGAGGTCTGCAGTCAATCTCCATTTGACTTTGTTTTGAGGGCATGAAGGTCTCAGGTCTCCAGCCAAGGCCTGGACCCAGAGGACCTCTGATGGATGTTTTACAGATGAGCAGTATGGGCTGCTGGGTGTTAATAAAAAAGTTTATATGAAACCTGATAACCTTAACGAACAGATCCAAGATCGTTTGATTTTATTAGTGTCAGTCCCAAGATTAAATCAGCGAACAAAACATGACTCTAGACCCCTGCAGATGTTCCAAATATATTCTTCTGAAGACATTTCATATTCATTCTTTATTGTCCTCTATAGAGGATTCTTTCACAGCCTGTACTCAAAAATAAAGGTGCAGAGAAACAAGAAAATTACAGCAACATAAGTCTATTTCAGTGTGCCCAGGCTATTTAATGCAGTTATAGCTGAGGCCTCAAAACTCCTCCTAAAGTTTGTTTTTTTGCAGATTGGTTGTGTTCATGGCCAGGAGGGAAGAAGGTGAAACATGGGCAGGAGGTGGTGTGCTGTGATCAGTGTGCTGTCAGTGGTGGCAGTGTCAATGAGGGTTGGCAGTCTGGGAGAGGCAAGACCAATTATTTTAACAGATATGTTGAGATTGCAAATGCAATTTTTAGCTTGTCTCTGCTGGTGAGGATGTGTATGGTGAAATAGCAGTGACCTCAGTACAGAGGGATGGGTTCAATAATCTTCATCATAGGAGAAGCAGGAGGTTTGACTGAGAGAGACCTAATTTTTCAGATGGCACAGTGTCTTTGTTGGCAGCATGGACGTCTGTAATATGGTGATCAAAACTCAGTTTATTGTCCAGGATGATGCTGAGGCACTTAAAGCTCTTCACCATCTGGCTGCTGATGGAGGTGGGGTAATGAGGGGTTGTGAGTTTATTGCGGGTGACAAAGATGAGCTCCTGCTAGATTCAAAATTCAAAACTTTATTGTCGACTAATGCAAATATGCAACTCTTGATGACATTGGGACTTGCACAAACTATGGCAGATTTGTCAGATATGACACATGCTTGATAGACAAGAGCACAGACCGTGTTGTAGCAGCATTTTAAGTTCAGGTGTTATAACTGAAGCTAATGTGGGTCATCTAAACATCTGGGATTTAAAAAATGTTTTTAAGATGTTTTGTAACCTAAAATGTGTTATACAAGTAGTGAACGCCTTTAAGGAATAACTCAGTGCTTGTGCAGTGTGAGTTAGCGAGTGTGCAGTTCTGCTGTAGGTTTGTGTTGCCTTACAGCTTTTCTGGTGGAAACCCTGTTGTGGGGACCTGTCACACCTTTGCAGAGAAGGGAATTATGGGTACCTGTTGAAGATCATTAAGGAGATGACTTGTTCCCTTCCCAAATCTCAATGAAGCATTCTGTAGACCTGCACTTCAAGCAAGCTGAATCAATTCATGTCTGGAGACAGAAAACGTATACTACTTGTGTAAACAAGTATGAAAAATAGCGACTAAAATATACATAGGTGGACATACATACTTTATATATAAATATATATATATATATATCTGTGTGTGAAAAAATCACAATTTCTACTTTTCAAGTTAGCTGATCAACTCACCTGGAATCACTACACACAACACACTACACAGTTTAACCACTGGTCAGGCTGAGAGTTTGTGGATTTACCACTGCCCTCAAGCGTGGTCAAACCTCCACTTTATGTCACCAAATCTGCACTGTGCAATGGTCCCTGTAATGGTCACATAAAAAGTGTCAGTGTGTCGGACCCCGGCGTCAAAAGCAGTTGTGTCCAATTTAATTGAGGCTTCTTGATTTAATGACCTTGTGACATTCGGTCTGGGAATACCCTGAGGTTATCCACGGCTGGAGCCAGACTGTGCGTCTGCCAATCTGGCCCTGTCTCACCCCTTAATGCTCACTCTGTGGGTCAGTCCTCTCTCTGCACCCCTCGGGGAAGCTTGGACTGGTCCACAAATTGCTGATTAGGGGGTACTAAAGCTTCCTGCGAGAGCTCTAGCAGATCAAAGAGCAGAGGATGGAGGACCCAGGCTAATCAAAGTCTAGGATAAGCCTCCAAGTTTCACCATTGGCCAATAGCTAGAGACAATGTGATTTTGATTAGGGCTGATGGCACTGGGAAAATCCATTCTCTTTGAAACTCCACAGGGTTGAAAGCTAAGACCACCTCTGTGACTGACAGCCATGAAACATGGGAGCTCTCAGACTGCCAGCATCAGGGCGACATTTGCCAAAGCGCAGAATCAAAGATCTGCGAGCGCAGTGAGCTCTTGCAAGGTTGCACACAGTGCTGGCAAACGCTCCACTGGGACACATTATGAAAATCTCTTCTCTCTGTACCCACATGTCTGAGCCGAACAAGTTAACATGAAACACTTGTTCGGGTGGGGACACATCTTTCAAGCGACTGTAAATTTGTTTTCCCCAAGGCCTCAAACTCATTAGATACTAACAGACATTCTCTCAATAGAATTAACATCATAAAAAGCCATCAATTCAGATGGTGTCTTTGATATATGGCTGTCATTTCAAATCAACCCTTACCAAACAGAAGAGCAGGACATTAAAGAGATTCATTTCCGTGCCCCTGGCTTTCATCCATGACTTGTGGTTTCATGGTCATTTGGACACTGGTTGAATTACAGCTCACATGTTGGCTCAGATGCTGGCTGCTTGTTACTGTCCCCGTCAAAAACGCAAAGAGCACTTTGGCACCTGGGTGTGAAGCCTTTGGCCTGCATGGCAGCAAGCTGCTGCACTGCAACCCTCAATAATTGGAGCAGCGTTTGGTGAACACATGGCCGATTCAAACAGTTGCAACCCCCCATTAATTAAAATCTGAACTGTGTTTAACTATACCACACGTTTCAAATTATATCATACTGCTGGCTGTCTTCAATAGTAAAGTTCAATAGTAATTTGCTCCAAATTACTGGTCAACATTTAAATCAACTGCATGAAAGATCCACTCATGTGAATCTAATCAGCAACAAACAAGACACAAGCAAACTGCGTCACATCACCATTACAAGATACGTCCACTTAAACCTCCTCCAAACTGTGAGATTTCATCACTTATAAGTTTATTGAAAGCCTCACTGTGCCACATGGATCTAATAAACTTGGGTACGACATTAAGTTTGATGTATGTACGATGATAACAACTACTGAATCTTTGGCTACGACACAAGTCAACAAGAAAATGTCATCAGCATGTGTCATCCAGCTGTGCTACTACAGTGGTAAACAATGAAGCTAAGAAAGAAAGAGCCTCCTGCAATAGTGCAATAGTGCAATATGTGCATGGAAAAAAGAATAGGAGAATGTGAACCTGAAGGTGGTGAGGAAAATGAGGCCAGGAGGAGTCCCCCTCCCATTTTCTAAAAAACATAAAGTTGCCCCCCAATACATTATTTGTAAATACATTATGCAGTTTAAAATATATGTAGTTTGAGAGTGTGTCCCCTCAAAACACCTCCAGGAACAGAGGATGTTTTAATATTAATAATTCACATGAACTGGGCTGATGTACCTTTTAATAATAAACTTTAAACAGCATAAAGTAACGTTGGAAGTGAAGCTAAGACCCACTTTTTTTCTGCATCTCTCTGCTCATCGTAAAAGATTCATTATAGCACAAACCTGACACACGTTTGTAATTACATCTTAATGCTTTCTTGCTGTCTTCAATAACAAAACCATTTTTAGTAGGAGTGTGCAGAGTTCTGCTCCAAATTATCTGTTTAAGTTTAAATCATCTGTGGGAAAGATCCACTCGTGTGAGCCTAGTCAGGAACAAACGAGATGAACAAACTGCACCACATCACCACTTCTCACGTCCCTACAAGATATGTCCACTTAGTCTCATGTTTTGGGACAAGATAGGTGTCGACAAGCATCCGTTCATTCACATCCGACCACCCTGATGTTCAAAAAGCTGCTACGTAAGGTAAATGTGAACCTATGCATGTCCCCACAGGCTGGGACCCCTGCATGGTCAAAGGCCTGCGTCTCCTGTTGAGGGACAAGCACAAAGGATGGCTGAACTTCCATCCCTGAGGGGACAATAGGGCCTGTCACAGGGCCACTTACCCTGCTCAACACCTCTGCAACACGTGATGAGACTTCTGTGTTCCTGCAGGGGACGAGGATAAATCAGAGAGATCTATCGGACCACAGAGAGATGGACAACATCCTCTTTCAGTCCACTTCATCAGAGGGTGAATTACAACAGGAAAAGCTGTTGGAGCATGACTCTCCTTAGACGAGGCTTTGTTTAGCTTGTCCACTAACTGTGGGATTTAGGCTCAATCTGCAAACCATCTCTTCTGCACAACCCTGATGCTTGGTGTAGCTCATTAGCCAGCATCCAGGAGCCATACATCACCGGCTAACAAGAATACATGTGGAAACCATTTTGATTTCACCTCGTCCCTCTGCTGCAGGGGTACAGTGGAGGCGGAAGTGGCCTGTTTAGTGTGCACAGCGCTCCATAATGATGCTAATTGGTGGTGTAGAATTGGTCCAGGTTTACAGGTTTGAGCTGCTGTGTCTTAAGAGGAAGCATGTATTTTTTTTTTCGCAGACTGAGGCGATTAGCCTGGATCAAAATCCACATCTGCTCTTTGCCAGCTGTTTGGCAGACTCTGTTGGAGTGCATGGGCAGTCTCTCCTTCTGTGATCAAGACCTTTGAAGTCTGTGTTGTTTCCAGTAAGTGCTGACTGTCCAGATTCATCCTCCATTACAGGGCCCAGAATTTTAATGGCTGAAGTTACAAAAAAAATGCCCTCACATGATTTTGAAGTTCTGTCCAAAGGTCTACAGCCTGAAGAAGTGTGAAATATGCAGGGTAACAACTTACAGTGGAAAATGTGCCTTCTCAGTTCTGTTCCCAGTGAAATCATAAACCGAGAAAATATAGCAAGATAATATAGATGCAACTATCTGACTACTTCGATGTCAGTCCTTCACCATTGAAAGCTGTGCTTGATGAAACAAAGGCTACTACTTATGAAAACTATGGATAAGTGGTGGATTGGCTATCAGGAGCATTTGGAGAATCCTGGAGTGTCAGGCCAGAATTACAAATGCAAAAATAAAAGGGTCAATCAAAGGGAAAACAACAACAAAGAGAGGGAGAGCATGCGCAAGAAAGTGTACAAAATGAATGTGGACAGAAATATGGACGTGTAGCCTAAAAACTTTGAAGTGTATGACCTGCACTGCAGATCGAAGTCTTCAGCTATTTTCACATATTCACTTCGAACTATACCCTGAGAATCAGGTCCAGACAATCGTCCGCCCATTCACACATGCAGCACACATGAGGGGATTGTCTGCGTCAGACATGTTCACATGTTAGAATTAATCCGTATGGTTTAGGTGAGGGGTGGTGCCTGAAAGGCAAAGAGGAGGAGGACTCATCCATAATGATAACAAACTGCGATGGAAGCAGCAGATGTCCTGACATGCCTTCGCCATCCTGGGAAAGAAATAATCGCTGCCTGGCAGGAGAGACACGTCCTGGTAAGCTGCCTTTCTCACTGTATTCTGTATTCTGATGTTTTCACGCAGCAGATGACGACGAAAGGCATTAAAACGTGAGCTCAAAAAACATTGACTCATGTAGGGTGATAGTGATCGGCAGATAACTCTGTATAAAAACAAAATCAGCAGTGGCTTTACAGGTGAGCAGCTGCACACCACACAGCATCATCAACGTGCCTGCTCGCTCTGGACACTAAGCTGCTCTATTCACATATGCAGCTCACCCAGATTTAGGACTAGGGAGCTGGCAGGGTTAAGTCCCGGCCAAAAATTCCGGACATTTGTGTTCACACATGCGGCTCTTCTGGATAGTTTCTAAAAGCTTACAGTATACCTGGGTTGTTGTGAGTGCAGTGAATGTGATGATTGGGTTTTACTGGCCTGGAACTGGATTTATTGACTTTGAATTGACAACTGACAAGAATTATCAAATTAAAACACTGTATGTTTGATGTATTTATTATGTCTTATGTTCATGTTTATGTTCTGTGTTTTACCTGGCAAGTTTCCCATCAGTACAATAAAGTTACAGTTGAAAGTTCAAGCTGACCACAACTACTGTTACTTGTGATTGATCAAATTATATAAGCATTTATAGCCACCTTCCAATCCTACATGAGGTGAGTATTTGATACACAAATGGTTGATTTTGGGTGGTGGATCATTTTTAACATCAGGACTTTAATAAGACAATATAGAGGGGTCACAGTGTCCTAATTTCTGTCTTGTTCCAACAAACAGGCCGACTTTTACAGTGATCAGTATTATTGCAGGTGCCATCTAGACATGACAACCTCTCCAGCTGACAGACACTGACCCACATACAAGAACTAACCCCCTACTTTCCACTGTTTGTTTTCATAGAAACCCTGAATGTGTTGGTTTGGTTTGCTTATGTGGAGACCTATTGGCTGACTGACCTCTGAGTCCGTCTGCAGCGCACTTTTCATAATGCCAGTTCCTTCTCTGGTGAGGCCCGTCCACGTCTGGTATTGTTTCACCACAGGAAAGATGTTCTGCCAAAGGCTATGACTCCCTGAGCCAAGTTCAAATACCCAGAGAACGTCTCCCTCTGTGAGAGGAGCTGCTTTCCTCTGCACTCACACAAATATTGATCTTTAATATCAGGAAATATTACACACTGCATTCCCGACATTCTCATCATACACTGTGAATTCCCGTCATATTATGTCTTCCACGGGAAACAATAAGAGATGAAAGCCGACCAGAGACATGTCAACAGATGGCTCCCGTCCACAACACAGCGCTTCACACCTCGCTACAAATAAGAGTTCCTCCTGAAGGGCTGAGGTTCTATCCAGAACAATTTCCTTCTGAAGAATTCTTTTTAAAAAAAATAAATAAATAAATGAGAAAGGGTCTGTCAAGGGTTCTTTTTAAAGCTAAGGGTTTCACTGAGAACATCAAAGAACCCTTCTTGAAAGAAAAAGTTCTACAAGGATTGTTGAAATCTTTGAGGAACTCTTTCATCAAGGTTTCTTTGTACCATAATATCAGTGGGTTCTCAATCAAATTCTCTGGGCAGGTTGTAGTTGAAAAAAATGTAGTTGAATAGAAGACGTACTGGTAGAACCCCCTGAGGGGTGTAAAAGTGTTCTCCATAGAACCCCTGAATACATTCTAGATAAAAGTGTTAGAATAGAAAAAGGTTCTTGTAAGAACTTCCTGGTTCCATTTTAGATAAAATCCTTGGAATATAAAAAGTTCTAGATAAAACTCAGGGGAAAAAAAGGTTCTCCATATAACCCCCAAGGTGTGTTCTAGATAAAACCTTTGTAATAAAAAAGGTTCCTGGTGGGTTCTTGTTAGCACACTTAGGAAGCGGAACAGTTCTGGTTAGAACCCCCAGGGTGGGTTCTGTGTGGAAACACGACCACAGAGGGGTTCCTATAGAACCTCTCATAAGGGGTTCTAGGTAAAGCCTTTCACAGATGAACCTATGTGGGGTTCTAGGTAGAACTCTCTGAAAGGGTTCCATGTGGAATCAAAAAGGGTTCTCCTGTGGGGACAAGCCAGAGAACCCTCTGTGGTTCTAGTTAACACCTTTATTTCTAAGCGTGTTGGATTCGGCATCCATCCGTCAGAACTGTGGCATGCTGGAACTAAAACGTCACGTACAACAGCGGCGCCGCATGATTCAACATTTCTGACATGTTCATGACTTTGTGAACATCTTCTTCCCTGTTTTGTTTCTTGTTCCTTCTTCTTCTTGAGCACTAAAACAAGACAATGTGGGGGCATGCTACTCCTGCAGCAGATGTAAACTGCAAACAAAAGGCGTCGTAACTGGCAGCAGTGTGGTGGGGAGAGGGGCAAAGGTCAGCACAAAGGGTAAAATAAACAGAGGAGGACACACCGGCGTGAGCACGTTTAGGTCAACCACATCATGTAGAGATGAGAAGAGAACGAGAGGTTTTAGTGAACAAAAGGTTCTGGATCCACCTGTAGCACCGAGGAAGACATGACTACAGAGCACGGTTATTATAGTTTTGTATTTTCCATTAGTTTTAATTTATCGTTAGTTTAATTTCAGAGTGGGTTTGCTCATTTCAGTTTTCAGTTTGTTTTAATAATATGGAGGGTATTTGGCAGGGGAAGAATTACAGGAGTTCAGAACAGGTAGAACAATACAAACAAATGCAAACATAATACTTGTCTGAATAAACGTAAACACCAATGCCTGTTCAGCTTGTTCTGTTGATAAATTAGACTAAACTAAATGGGACTAAAGCTAAAGAAATTTGTAGATTTTTATTTTATTTTAGTTAGTTTTGTACACCACATCACTTAAATTAGTTTTTGTTTGTCTAGTTTTTATATTTTTTAGTTAACCAAAATGTTTTTTCACACCTTGTTTTAGTTCTTAGTTTAGATTTAGTTAACTATAAAAACTTGGCTGCAGAGAAGTCAAAAACTTCTGGCCACCTGATGAATTTACAGTCACTTTGAATTTGGCACAGTTTTGGTCTCCACCTCCTTGGGAAATTCTTTGTTAAATGCTCAACTGTGTTCACTAGCTAATTGCTAACTGTGTCTGCCTGCCATTTGGTGCGGTGCATGTGGTGACCTGTGGGTTTTTAGAGTTTGTTGTTATGGTGAACCAAACCAATAAAGTTGTGGTTCATAAAGGGTCGATTAGTGCAGCTTTAACCAACTGATTTAAAGGGATAGTCGTCGGAAAAGGCTGTCTGATGACAAAATAAAGCAGAAGTGACTAAGTGACCAAAATACCTATTTAATAATTTTGTTGCTGACCGTGTCCACAGCAGTTCGTTGCTTAGCTTCCATGTCTATACCCATGTCTGCTTCTCCAAACTGGGGGTGTGTCGACCACCACCTACTGCAGATAATACACTGACTATCTGTAAGTACCTCATAAAACCTCACCTCTATTAATCCAAGCTATCCCTTTAAAATCCCTGCAAGCCTAAACATCCATCTAACCTCCTCCTTTCTGTGACTTCATAAATAGGTCTCACTTCCTGCTTTGGACAGAAACTTTGCCAGTGATTCTAATCCAGGCAACATAAACTCCAGACATTTTATTACCACGAAGGGCCAAGCACAATATCCTGACAAGAAAGATCTTTGCCTCTGTGAGACAACGATGCATATCCAGGAATAAAAGGCAAAATAATCCCTCCACAACCTTCCTCTTTTCACTCCATTCACCATCAAACCCAAGGAGCATTTTTCATTCCAAAGTTCAAGCAATACCACCACAGGTTAAGATGACCCCAGCTCCTTATTGTTGAACTTAACCTACAGAAGACAAAGTGTTACTACATCAATGGGCACCTCAGATGATTACCTCTGTGCCTCCAAATAGCCACCACATGGCTCACAAGGCCATCATCAGCTGCAGAGATGCCAGCAAATGGTCCAACATGGGCCGGGGCAGGAAGCTGGCCACACTGCGGCTTCCTCCCTTTGAAGTGTCATTAATCCTCAAGCTCGTGTGTGTGTATGTATGTGTGTGTGCTCTTGCACTTCTATTTTTGCGAGGACCGGTTTCATTTTTAGATCTCGAGGGACATTCTGACTTCTCATCAGTCCGCTCAAGGACTGTTCTGACTGTTCTAGGTTTTTCTTCTTGTCAACAAATCTCGTGAAAAGATCAAAACCAACAAAGTGGTGGCCTGTCTGTCACTTCTTTACTGACTTTCCTATCCTGTCTGTCTTCAAACCTGTGCCCTGACACCACTGGCTCCTACTGAAGATAAATCTTTCAAATCAGATCAGCAAGCTCCTAAAACAGCTGATCTCTTCAGTTCTTTAGCAAAACTTACTCAAACAGGAGGAAATAGAAAATGTTTTGGGGACTAATTTTAGTGGTAGATCAATATACATTTGGTGCATTTGGAGTATTTACAGCAGCTGAGAATAGACTATGGTTCATGTTCATGTTAGTGAAGGGAGGTGTCCTTCAGTTCAACAGGGTCTCTCAGTGACGTCTTTTAAAATAGTTTTTTGGACAACCATGAAGTTCTGTGGGACAGAAGAAGACACCATGAGGCTTTGGCTACACAGACAACACAGAGCTCATTAGTAGGACTAATTCTTTTTTTGTAATCAATTTTTATTGGTATTTACACATAATTATGGTGGGCAAGTACAAGAAAAGAAAGAAAAACAAAAATCAAAACAAAACAAACAAAACAAATAGTTTATTGGTTGGAATAATCCAAAGAAATATGCAGAATATTGCTAAATGTATTCTTCAAATGGTTGCCTTACCTAAATCTATGGAACAGAACAAAACAAAAAAAAAAGTTTTTCACATACCTGTGGTGGTATAAAGTCATGCAGAGATGTTAGACTTCCTGTTTATTCAGGTTTAAGATATGTGATCCTAAAATAATAACGGATGTCTTTGAAATTTTGTCTGTGGTGCTTTCAGAGTAAAAAAAAAACAGCTTCAACATGTTGTAGATCCTCTGGATAATCTATAGACCTTGCTGTGAAAAATGTTCACAGGTAGTATTTTTTACTGAAGAAATAATCCCCATAAGAACAAGAGATTAGAACAATGCGTTGTTTTGCAAGTCACAAGTAAATTTTTAGACTCAAGTCCCAAATCAAAACAGGCAATTTCGAGTCCTAACAAATCATGATTTGCACTTCATGCCAATTTTACAACAGAGTCTCAAATTACCGTTCTTTGTGCAACTTCAAATGTCGAATGAATTTTGAAGTTGTTGCGTGTCCATCTGAAATTTTTTTGTTGTTTTTAATTCACTACCATGCAGCTTTGATACACAAACAAAATTATCTTTCGTATATTTTTTTCCAACTGGAGGTGAGTAATGCAACATTAGTTCTTCATGGTTCTCTCCTGCAACTTGATTGGATGCTGTCAGATTGAATGCATTTATTTCCGTTTTGTTTTGTTCCTGATGTTGTTGAATTAATGCATTGTAAATTGACTGATGATGATGATTGAATGATTCCACACCTCTGATTAGAACTGACTGTTGAACTCTCACACTACCCTTTTATGAACCATGGATCAATGATATACAGAAAGATGACAACATGTCAGCTCACCAAAAGTGAAGCTGAAAGATCTCGATCGCCCCCTGGTGGCTGGCTGCAGTACAGGTCATAAATGAAAGTACACATAAAATAAATATTTGGTTTCTGCCCTTTTAGGTAGTCCTTGTCATTCTGATGTTTGTTCAAGTGTTCATTTTTCTGACACTTTTGGTTTTAATTAGTTAACTGATGTTATAAAAAGTTGCTTATGGTACAGACCTGTCCTCACTTTCCAAAATAATTTTCCCACTCTCATGAAAAACTCATATGGGTCCTTTCAAAGATAGTACAAGAGGACACACACCCTCTGAGGGTGTGTGAATGTGTGTGTCAAACCCTGTAGCCCATAGGTCCTAAATGTAATATCAATATTTAACTCATGAGAAATTATTCATTTAGAGATTAAAGTATACACAACTCTGGTCATGAATCTGTGCATTAAGAGTTTTAGACATCATGAAGACAGAAAGTACATGAAAACTCAGACAACCTCACTTCTAATACTTCCATGATTTCTTGCGGGTATCCAGTTTCTTCGTCTTAGTTAACTCATGTAAACAGGAGCTCAAAGACGGCTCACAGCAAAATGCTCTTTAAATAAGAAGATGTAAAAAGTATTTCAAATGGGCATCAATCCCTCAAAAATGTGTCAGCGAGAGAAACTTGAGGAGTGTCATTAACTTCTATTGCTTAATACCATGAGTCATAAACTGCTTTTGAGTCACATCAGAAAGATACGAAGATTTGAGTAAATATGATCCTTACATGTAAACGGAGGAAGACTTACCCTGAGAAAGTTTGATGCACGTTTATGTATTAGTCTTAAAGGGACAGTTTGGATTTTTTTCAAGTGGAGCTGTATGAGGTATTCATTCATAGTATATGCTGATCAACAAGCCTCCAGTTTGGAGAAGCAGACAGGAGTACCAGCATGGAAACCAAGAAATGAGCTCCTGTGGACATGGCCATCAGCAAAAAACATTATAGTCAATGTCAAACCACCGTCATATAAGCCAAATATCGCTCTCTCTTGCTCTAACAGACTCCATTGGTAAAAATAGTAATTTTACCTTGCAGAGCTCAGGAGTTGCTGGTGTAACACCGCTTTGATTTGTTAGTTTGTTTGTGTTAATGCGTGACTTAGGTGAATCCAAACAAACCTCCATTTTGCCAGTGGAGTCTGGTTGTTTTGGAGAGAGCGATAAATCATTTAACCATCTGAAAAGGCTGTCTGATGACAGAGTAAAACTGTTAAAATATTCTAAACATAGTGCACACTTGAAACAATATTGATTGGTATTTAGGTTGGCCTTATTTTAGGTGGCCAAAATACTTTTGCCACTGACACTGTTCACAGCAGTACGTTGCTTAGCTTTCTTCATCAGGAGTCCTGCTGTTTCTCCAAACTGGAAGCGTGCTGGCTGTCATTTACTGTAGGAAATACACTGATTTTTCATAAGTACCTCACATAACCACACTTTAAACTTTAAAAAATCCAAACTGTTCTATTTAGTCTAATACATAAAAGTTACTGCTCACTGAAGAAGGACTTGCTGGAGGTGCTGGGGCTAAAATGCAATGATCAATGATGAAAACAAATCTGAGCGCTCTGATTTGTGTAATATTCACATTATTTAGACATTAATCTGTTTCCTGACCTAAAGCTTGGCTCAGTAATTGCAGGTATGGTTTTCCAGTCATTATACATTATAATAATCTTGGAAAAAAATTGATTTTGAAAAGAAACAGGTTGATCAGTGTTTCTCAAATGAGAGTACTAAAAAACCCTAGGGGTACTTTGGAGTCAAGCAAAGCAATCACTTTCACTGTAAGCAGGAAGCCAGTTTCAGCATTGAATGACTATTTAGAAAATAGATCTGTGGTTGAAATGTGGCAGTAATACAGCTGAAAACTCAGAGAAAGAAGTGTCAACATTGTCAGGTATCAGGAAGAACATGTTTTAATGGGATTTACCTCAACAAGCTGATGCTGACAGCTCAGTGTTGAATTGTGCCTCTTTATATAGACATTTTTGGCGATGATCAGGAGGTACTGGCTGAAAAAATATTTCAAAGGGGATACATTACTGAAAAAAGTTTGAGAAGCACTGCTGTAGCTCTCTCAGTTTGATCCCTATCCCTCACAGCTGAATCATCCCAGATCCTTCTGGACTTTGGATGAAACCCTGTTGTCTCCGTCGCCCTCTCAGTACGTGATCTTTCACAGCTTTTACAGGATTATCGCCCCGAGTTAACAGGGTCTTAAACAGCTGACTGGCACCAGGAATCGTGCTAGGACTTAGCCACCTGCTACACAGACAAGCTCATAGCAGCAGAGTGAGAACTCTGCACACAGGAAGCATCCTCCTGGGGGCAAATATGGCGTCAAACAAGGTTGAGGTCGCTCGCCACCTCGCACACTACGCTCAGCAGGAAACGTGGCTTCCTTGAGTCGTGGCTGCGAGGGCAGAGGTCAGGGAGCGGGACCAGCAGATCGTGTTACTGCACCCAGATGTGGCAGAGGACGGCAGTGGCTCCAGTCTGGAGGTGCCCCAAATGTGGCGTGACTGCCTGCCTGCGCAGTTCTACAGAGACAGGAACGTCTATTTTGAGAAATGCCATTCCTCTATGATACAGGAGTGTATTGATCTCTTTTTTTAAAACCTCTATTCTTTCAAGACTTTGCTGAGCGTGCTTTCTATTTTTAAGTTTCATATTTAGACACTTTCCTAACTTGAAATATCAGTCTAACACTCTTCCTGTGAGCTGCAGAGCTGCTTCACAGGAACAGTTTACGTTAAGTGTGAAACGTTCCTCAGGGACACCACAGAAGAAGAAGGAAAGGGGTGTATGGATCATGTGTAGCATGGCTCTGTTTTGGAGTGTGTTTATATTCTTGGTAAAATATTTCCAGTGGCTCTGTGTGAGCTGTGCTTCCTCAGTCGCCTGTCTACCCTGTCAAGAGTGATGAGCTTGGGAATGAGAAACAGGTGTGTGTGAAATGTGCGCGGATCACTCCTTTATCTCTCTTTCCCCCCTTCTCTCCCGACCTCTCTGAGCCGGTCATGCTGAGCTGTGTTTTATGACAAAGGGGATGAAGGGAGGAGGGTGAGCAGAGAAAACACAGGAGGAGAAAGGACGATTCCTGAGAGCGAGCAACACATAGCTGCAAAATGTGCCATTTATTCCATGCTGTCAGTCTCAAAATGAGGACAACAGCATGGTGACGTCATGGTGTTACTTAATCAACAACTGCCCACAGCTGATCAACTAATAACTTTCCCTCTGAGAGGCAGCAATAAGTAGAGGACAAGACATAAGAGCATCACAAAAATCAGTTAAAATAAATTGTGAATTAATCTATAACTACATCACATGTGACTTCAACAACATCAAAGAGCATTAAATACCTAAAGCTGCCCAGATCATCTCTGATAATTGTTAAGCTGTTAAAGCTGAAAGTCTGCTAAGATAATGTGTGAAGTGCACTGTTAACATTAATTAATCAATAACTGGAGAACAATAGCCTGATGATTAAAGCACAATCAATCAATCAGTCAAACAAACATTGGCTTGACATTGGTTGACAAGTTGTAGGCTGCAACCAATGAATAAAACTACTTTCAAACTACTCAGTGGATGTAACAACGAATTAGTTTTGTAATTCTAAAATAAAAGAAAATTAACATGACAAGAGAAGCAATCTGCTAATTTGATGAGATAATTGTCAGCCTTGTGTGGTATTTGTCTACAAAACTGGTTATAAACACCCATACCAGCTGTATTTGATGTCTCGTGCCAATTAGCAAATGTTGCCATGCTCACATGTTAACATGTTAGCATTGTCACTGACGTAAGCAGTAGCTACATCCACACTAAGCTGCTAGGATGGCTGTAGACTCTTTCTGTCCCTCTTTTCAGTGCAGGTAAACTTGTTGGTCCTCTTACAGGCATGGTTTATCAGGAGTTATTCTGAGTTAATAAGATGTTCATAAACATATGTTGCTTCAGGTGTTCGCTAGTAAGTGGAATGAACAGGAACAGACTCAGGCTGTCTGAGGGGCACAAAACTGCCCCCCAGCTGCATGCAGGGGGGCACCAGTGCACCGAACATTGTGACGCATTTATGGTGAAACAGTTTTAATCCCTGGTTTATACTGAATTTTATTGTTTTACTATTTGACTTAAAATACAACAACTACTACATCTCTGTAATAAAATCATACAAGGAACAATTAACTATTTAACCATTTTAGAGGCAAGTGAAGGTCAGCTAATTTTCTATCATACAGAACAGCCAATGTGACTGCATGGCGTTTTCTTTACAGGAAGGGCATCTTAGAGTCGTGGTTCTCAAATAGGGGCCTGGGGACCCCCAAGGGTCTGTTGCACTCTGCCAGGGGGTAAGGGGGAAGTTTAATGTTTGAAATCAGAAAGAGTTCATAGGATGTGTTGTAATCTACTATTCTCTACTTCACTATAACGAAACCCCAAAGTTAGTGTCCAACAATACATTAATGAGTTCTTTATAAAGAATTTATAGAGCCAATTCTCTACAAGTAGCCCAGCCTTTTAATAATAGGCCACTTTAAGCTATAGATTATGTCATTTTATGTAATTAACCTTCTTCTACTACAACTGATATTGTAATAATGTTTACAAAACCAAACCACCTTTTGTCATGTTAAATTTGACACTGTAGTCATCCTCCCCCCAGTCCACAACCCCCCCCCCCACCACCCGACTCAGCACCCTGCAGGCTACACAGGAGTCAGTTTACACAGCCGGCTCATACCTGCCCACCCCCCTCCTCCTCCTCCTCCTCCTGCTCTGTGGGGAGGTCGGGAGGGACTCCCTGTTTATCGCTGCTGCCATGCAGCGGTCCGTCAGTGTGCCAGCAGTCCGCGCAGAGCGCAGAGCGCAGAGCGCCACGCTGAAGCTGAAGCAGAGCGTCTGTCACAGAGGAACGGGAGCTCCACACCTTTACAGGATTTCAAAGAGAAAGAGCGGATAAACTGAGCGAACAAGGTGAGCAAAGAACTGACTTGATGGTCCCATTATAAGCAGACATGTGGGTCGAGATTGGGTTTATTTTGTGAAGTTTAGCGGTACAGATGAGGGTGGATTCGGGTATGAATTGATTCATCTGACCAATGATCCTGCGGGATTATTTTGGACTTTTCCTTCAAGTCTGTTTTAACACGTGGCAGCACTATTTTTCATCTGTACATGAGTGAAAAAATGTCATGGATTGATCGGGTATTAACTGAATCTTATGTGAATGGTGCAGCTGGAATGATTTTTTTTGTAAAGAACTAATAACCTGGTAACTGAAAATGGTGGTGGTGCTGTTTATGTGGCACTAACTGGCGATTTTTTACCAAATTTAAAGGTAGATTACTGTCATTAAATACAAATTTAATCCTAATTTGGTTAAATCTCTACCTTAGTGAATAGTACATGTGTCTGCCCTATTAAAATTTACTACAGTTTTACTTCAGTTTGTCTTCTTGCCTGAGATCTTTATGGTGTGTTTATGACCGATGCCCTATAAGGCAAATACTCTTTGGCAGCATGTCTGTGATGGATGTCAGGCTGTTTGTCTCTTTAAACAACACACCAGGTTTATGGATCGACCTGAAACTGTTTTATTATTGTATTTTTGAGGAGCTGGCAAGTGCAGCAATTCATCATGTGCCATTTAAACTGTATGTGGACCCATATGTGTGGTTTTACTCAACCTTGAAGTCCAGTCAGTAATAGCTGCATGTTATGGAGAGGGTGACTGACCACTGTGCTCTGATTAAAGCAGAGACAGTTGACCTGGGGCAGCAGCAGCAGGTTTAAACCATCTTAACTCAGCTCTACACTAAATATTTACATCTGGATGGAATCAGGGGAGCGGCTCAAATGAGGCTCTGGCTTCCAAACATCTAATCAAGGGAGAAAAGTTAAACTAAATTAAGCATTTTCCTAGCAATCAGTTCATTTTTTGACAAATACATGTCTCGTTTTGTAAACTGCTGTGCGCATAAAAATGCAAAGGCATGGCAAAGGAACACACATTTCATACTCAAGTAAAACTAAAAAAGTAAGCGAAAAATGGCCGTTAAAAATAGAGGTACTGATTCAACTTCTTTACTCAAGTAAAAGTGAAAATGTTCAGGCTCTGAAATGTACTTAGCTTATTGAACCTCGCCTTTTCTCCACAGTCAAGTCTCATTCTCTGTTTCATCTTTTTTTTTATGCTGTTTTCATCTTGTGAGTTTTTTTCACATCATTTTTGACTTGTTGCATTTTACATTATTTTTGTGTTGTTACATCTTTTGTGTTGGTTTCGTTTTGTTGCGTCTTTCACATTGTTTTCAACTTGATACGTCTGCTGTGTGTGATATGCACTGATGGATACACCAAGGAGTCACCTTTTCTGTGTGTTATTGTCCAGTCCATTTAGGTTCAAATCAGTATTGATATAAAGAAAGTGATTTGATTGAAAAAGGGGTAGAAAGTACAGATATTTGTTTTAAAATGTAGGGAGTAAAAGTACAAAGTTTTCAGAAGAATTAATACTTGAAGTTTGTCTCCCTCTCTTTAAAAACATGCATATACTCATCATAAAGCCTAAGACAGTGTTACCTGAGAACTTACAAAAGAACTAAAGTAAGTTTGGGGTC
This sequence comes from Lutjanus erythropterus, assembly GCF_056507025.1. Lineage (NCBI taxonomy): Eukaryota > Metazoa > Chordata > Actinopteri > Lutjaniformes > Lutjanidae > Lutjanus > Lutjanus erythropterus. The sequence goes on along the minus strand of NC_139325.1, from coordinate 28,632,392 downwards.
ATTATGCAACACGCCCACTCCAAACCTGAAAAGACTGTAAAGACTGTCTCCTCCAAGGAGACAATCATGTGCCCTCGGGGTCAACTCCACCTTGACCCACCACCTCTACCCCTCCCCTGACTCTCTGCTGATATGTTTAAGGCTCATGCATCCTGAGTTGGTGTGATCAGCGTGGGGTCAGGGGCATAAACAGCGTAGGAGCCAGACTAAACAGACCACACATGTCCTGTAAACACGCTCACCCTGAGATTCATAGGTGAGCACGTGCTGGTTTGGCCTGCGTGCAGCAGCAGCAGCAGGAGGTTTAATTCATGCTTTTTGTTGCAGATCGTGAGCTGGCGCTGATGAAGGCTTATTGTTAACTTTCCGGAGGGAGAGGTGGTCTTTCAGTTCTCTGCATGAGACACTGAAGAGACACACAGAACAGCCTCATCATATACAGTAGTGCATGTAATAGCTCTCATTTTATTTAAAGGCTCAGTGTGTGAGTGAGTCACCTGAAAATAAGAGTTGTTGTATTTTCATTACCTTAGAATAAGACGTTAATATATATGTCTTCCATGTTTCTCCCCCAAGACTGTTCTGCCTCATGCTTCCCAGCTGTGCCATGATTGGCCGTGAGTGCAAATGTAGATATTGGCAGTTGGGAGACGTTTAGCAGAAACACACCCAGGTGTCTGGGGTTTGTGTGCTGTGTGCAGCTAAATGTCACTGTCAGCTTATTTTAGACTAAGTTGATTTTTAAAAGTTATTTTCTAATTGTAGTCACAGTTTGCTTAGAGGCAAGAAAACTACTTGGGTAGGTTTAGAAAAGATCATGGTTCAGCCTAAAAGAGACTCTTTCACAATGTTTAGACAGGCTTTCTCGCAATCAAAAGTATAAGTAGTAGAGGCAAATCACAGTACAGAACTCGAAACAAGCTTGAGAAAAAAAAATATTGCCATGTTATGCTATCTATTTATCTTGGAGGGGGTGGGTGAGTTGACATGGTTGCAATCTGCAAGTTCAACACTAGCTGCCACTAAAATCTACGCAATGGTCCTTTAAGTGCTCATCTACGTTGGCTTAAAAGATGACCTCATAGAAAATAATCTAATTGCTTTCATCATAGTTTGTGTGTCATCCCCCTCCAGACACTTGTAAAAGTGAAGGCAGACTACACCTGACGTAGCATGAACTCTTACTAAGTAGATTCAGGCTCCTCCCAACCGTTCCCTGATTCCGCTTTTGTTTTCTTTGAAAGTTTAAGCCCACAAATCGGACCTGGCTTGCATCCCTGCCTGAAAGCTACAGTGAGTCATAGATCATAAACACCTCCAGACAACATCAATCCTTCACATTGCACACGTCTAAACGCAGGATACAAACATCTCTGTGACTGAATACGTACCTGCAAAATTACAGTGTGTACAGCAGTCGTAAACAGTCCTTTTTTTCTTCCCCTGATTTATGTGGCATTGCGCTAATTTTCCAGCTGTAATACGGCTGCAACTGTGTTTGATGCTGATCCCAGCGGAGCAGACGAGAATACTTCCTCCCTGTTGTAGAGCAGAGAGCCCAGGGGCAGCGAGCGCAGAGCTGCTCCCTACAGTCTGCGTCTGGGGTGTTGACAGGAGGCCTGACATCATTAACATGACTAAATGAAATGTAATTTAGGTCTTTGCCTTTCCGCTTGGCTCACAGCACCAGCAGTGAAATTGATGACGATGGTGTTGGTGGTGCAACACTTCAGAGAGCCTGCAGAATCATGTTGACTTTTTGACTTTTGAGAAACTTATGCATAAATATCTATGTAGCCACCACAGTGTGCACTCTTAGAAATAAGGGTGGTTCTAAAAGGGTTCTTCCTGAAGGGCTGAGAGCTGAGGGCTAAGATATCCTTGCAGAAGAAAGGGGTTCGTCACGGGTTCTTTGTAAGACTAAGGGCTGAATTAAGAAGCTGTTTCATCCAGAGACCCTTGAGGAACTCTGTCGTCAACCATAAAACCATAAAAGGGCTCTGAGTGGAACCCTCTGGGTGAACCATTGGAATATAAAAGTGTTCCCAGTAGAACCCCCTGAGTGTGTTCTGGATAAAATGCTTAGAGTACAAAAGGGTTCTTGGTATAATCCCCTGAGTGGGTTCTAGATAAAACCCTTGGAATATGAAAAAGTTCTTGATAGAAGCACCCTTAGAAGGTAGAAAAGTGTAAAGAATAGAACCCGCAGAGAAGGTTCTGGATAGAACCATTACAACATTTTGGGGGGGTCTCTGTAGGACCTCTCATAGGGCATTCTGGGTGATTACGTTGGGTTCTAGGTAGAACTTTCTGAAAAGGTTCCAAGTGGAAGGTTCTAGCAGAATCCAAACAGCGTTCTCCTATTGGGACAATCCAAAGAACCCATTATGAGTCTTTTATTTCTAAGAGTGTATCTGTCCAAACAGAAGCCACCGTGTCCTTGGTCTGATCTTGCTCAGGTCAAACAGCTGAAGATATTATGGGATATAATAGTACACCAGGATTTCTCTTCTGCCTCTTTTTGTTTTTACTTGACACCATTTTTTTGAGGCTCTACAAGTGTATAATCTGATTGGTTTGAGCCACATCAGTGCTGACTGCGGAGAACAAGCGGAAACCGCAGGATATTTCATGGTTTTAGTTCACAATGGGCCGCTCATGTGTTTCTTATCACTTAAAGTTCAGCCGTACCACAGCCACATTCAGGGCATGGTTTTGCTTTCCTGCAGAGCACAGTCTTGAAAACATCACACTTTAAGAGGGTTGTCAAACATTTGTTCTGTTTAATCCTCGTTTTGTTGCATGGTTGCATGTAAAGACCCCCAAGTTATGGCGGGAAGCTCGAGTTTCTAATTAGAGGGGAAAAAGTACCCTGCTAATGACATCATCTCCCCCCTGGCGCTGTGTTAAAGGAGTGTGTGTGTGTTGAACAGCAGCTGGTTTTAGACATTTGACGTTCACAACAGCGTGTGAGACTTCAAACACTCACACACACACAAACCGTTAGGCTTATAATTTAGCTTTATTGCTCCTTGTCGCCTTGTTTGGGCCCATTGTGCCCAACGGTCTCTGGAACTTCCTCACTGAGCGTTTTCAGGAAGAACTGTTTGAAAAAGAGGAAGAACTCATCAAAAAAGTCACTGCTTCTCAGTTACATCCGGCAGCAAAACAACATATTCACACAGGCACCTTGTGATGAAGTAATACCCACTGTTGCAAAGGATTGTGGGGTGAAATGAGAAGTCGAACCTACCATCTGTGTACCAGACCTGTATTCCTTCTGCTGTGTAAACACCAGAGTGTAGAATCATGTTCATTGGAGTGATAATTTCATGAGCACAGACATATTTTCAAAATGGATGAGCCTACGTGTTTACACTCTTAGAACTACAGGTGCTAACTACAACCATGAAGAGTCTTTTGGCTTCTCCCCATAGGAAAACTGTTTTTGGTTCCAGGTCCTTTTATAAAGGTTCCAATTGGAACCCTTTCATTGAGTTATACCTTGAACCGTTTGTGAAAGGTTTTGTCCAGACCTCATTCAAGAGGTTCTGGAGAGAACCCCTCCATGGTGTAATGGTTCCACCAATGGCCCTTTTCCACCAATTATGCTCTGGTTCTTGAACTAGTTCTGTTTAAAATCCTGGGAACTTTGGTGCTATCTAGTGAACCATTTCGCATTTCCACCGGTTTTGAGTGGAACCATCAAAACAGGGCATTACGCAATCCACAACAACCAGAAGAACATGACACGACCAACTTGGTTCCCAAGGAAAACCTGCTGTTTTTCAGGTCCAGTTGGGAACCAACTTTTCAGGCCCCAAACAAGTTTCTTTTTGGTGGAAATGCTCAGAATTGTTGAAAAGTAGGTGCTTGAAACTGGGACAGGGGCTGGTTCCATATTAGTGGAAAGGGCCCCCCACAGGGGGCACTACCAAGAACAATTTTATATTCCAAGGGTTTTATCTAGAACCCACCCAGGTGGTACTACCAAGAACAATTGTATATCATGGTATGAAAAACCCTTGACAAACCACTGATGAAAAAGTGCTTCAGAGATTTGAACAACCCTTGAAGAACTCTTTCTTACAAAAAGGGTTCCTTGAATGAAAAGGGTTCTTAACAGAAGTCTTACAAAGAATGTAAGAAAGAAAAAAGGTTCTTCAGAAGCAAATAGTTCTTGGTTCTCAGCCCTTCAGGAAGAACCTCTGCGGAACCCTTATTTCTAAGAGTGCAGCTTTTTAGAGCAAAACCTTTACTTGTTGTCTTATCTTTTAAAGATTGATGTTGCTGCACTCTTGAGAAATGTCTTTGAATACATTTCAACTTGCTAGCAGAACTCAAAATTTGCACCAAATGTTCAAGTCTGGAACCATGATTGATGTAATCATTAGCATAATCAGTCTCACCATTCTCTGAGGCCTTAAGTCAGTTTCAACTCTTGCATCACTGTCATCTCTGTGGGTTCATAACTGAATCTATAATTCATCATGGGCAACGAAATCATGAAACATGATCTGACACATCTCCATCTCCTGACAGTCCCCCGTGTGTGGGTGACAGCTGTGAGAGCAGCCCTTCTCTCCGCTGCTCTCACATCCCCGTAATTGTTCACAGTCTGACCGGGCGCCTCTGTAGCGCTGCCACATTTCATCACACTCAACTGTGCCGTGGTGTGTCCACTCAACCATGAGGAAGACGACACAGGCCTGGACATTCCCTCCGACACGGGAGGGGACCATCCACGCAGCTCCAACAAACTCTTCCGGGCTCCTCCAGATGTTTTCTGATTCTGACAGGAGCGAGGGTAGAGGAGGAGGGGAGGAGGAGAAGAAGAGGGACAAACGGAGGGGTCTCTGTCCGTGGCACTCGGGGGGCTGTTTGCGGGGAAGCAGGTCGGTCGTTCGGTAATGAGAGAGGACAGCTGGCAGGTTCAGGGGAGGTTAACAGCTAAGCGTAGATGGCAGCGAGGAAAAACAGAAGAGCTCAGTCGAGGGTCTTTGTGTGAGAGGTTTTTGGTGATTCTTTTCTTGTAGTCTGAAGATTTTTGGAGACGTTATGCTTGTTTGAGGTTCTGTTTTGGGAAGACTGCAAAAGATTAAGGCCATGAAAACCTATTTTTATTATGAGTGATGAGTTGTTTATTTTACATGAGAGATTTCTGTTCCTGACTTTGCGTTTATCAGTGAAGTGAACAGGGCTTACTTGGAAAAAGATGTCACATATTTCTATTTCTGCACCTATCAGGATTTAGCAACAAAAATGTTTGGTTAGGAGCGCTTCCTGAACTTAAATTGAGTTTGTTTGAGGTGCCTTTTGGATAGAGACAATTGTGTGCACAAAAATCCCCCAAAACTCTCTTTTTAAAACATTCAAATGCCTTTAATGTCAGGGCATGGTTAAAGCCATCAGGGTTTGTTTGTTTTAAGGTCCAACATGACCATACTGTGACTATAAATGTGACTTTTGTGTACTCGGGATTTAGCAACACTTGAATCAAAGTGTGATGACAGTTGTGGGATCATTTGCTTGTGTTTTCAGGCAACCTCACCTAAACCCTCTTAGTGAAGCAGATTAGCATGGTTTGGGCTGTTAAACTGTTCAGAAATAATAATAACTGAGGGTGTTATTTCCCCAAGCTTAACATTTGAGTGTTGTTCTTAGGGGCTTTAATGATTTAATACTGTATTGCAAAAAATACCCCTTTTCTGTGGTTTGTAATTAGTTAGTTGTGCCAAAGGATTGGAAACAGGATTGGATGATGCATACTTCATTTGCTTATCCAATAAGTAATATAAAGCTGCAGGGATGGCATATTTCAGTAAGCAAAATTTTTTGGATTAGTGCATAAAAAAGCTCTGTGGCAACCAAAAGTTTATGGAGGTTATAGGTTTTAGTCACTTGATAGCAACCTCCTTTTTTATTGGTGCAGAAACAAAAACAATGCAATAGTGACTTTACAGATACAACAATGATTGAGACAAGGACAAAATACAGAAGGACAAACAAATACAAAAAAACAAGCAAACAAACAAAAACAGAAAAAAATGAATGAGTAAATAATCATTCTTTTTTTTAATGTCGTAGAAAAAAAAAGAGAAACTCTCTTCAGCTTGTGTTAACAACAGACCTGATTTCAGGCATCTAACCAAAAAAACCCACTGACTACAAGACAAGTCAACCGGTAGTCCTAATCTGCTAACTCATTTCCGCTTTTTAGGACATTCCTGCAGCACTCTATTGGGTACAATGAACCTGATTAAATAGTGTTCAGCTGTGCAGATAGCAATTCAATGCTGGCACATTTAAAGTGGTAGTAACACAGTAGGGGAGGGGTTGGGTGAGGTTTGTCACTACAGTCACAGACGACCCAGTGTTTGGGGACACAGCACAGCTGGAGCAGCTTTAAGCCCCAACTAACCCCAAACAGCCCCGTCACACAAATGCTTGCAAGTTGGTGTTAACCTTTTACTGCTAACATCAGCAACATGTGTTTAGAATAATTCTGCAAATGCTGTGTGAACATCCTTTTGGCAAGCCGGTGTGTGTCCCTGTGAAAAGAGGGTGGGGTTACACAGATGTTACACTAATTTTCTTTCTTTTTGTTCTTTTTGGGAGTTCTGCAGTGTTTCTGCTCACAGGTGACCCCCAGTTTCCAAATATTGAGTATCACCAAAAAAATCTATATCATTTTAAGTATACACTACATTTAGAATATTTTCACTGCTTTACTTTGCTTTCAGACACTTTTTTCAGATGGGAAACCGCTGTTATATAAGCCAAGTATCCCTGTCTCCAAATGAACCATGCCATAATCAGTTAGTCTGTTTGTGTTAGTTCATGGTGAATCCGAACTAACTTTTTAACACACCAGTCACACAATATCAGAAACCAACTTACAGAGCGAGGTAGCGGTAAAACTCCCGTGTTTTGCAAAGTACAATTACTGATTTCACCTGTGGAGTTTGGTTGGTTTGGAGAGAGTGATATTAAGCTTGATTAACAACCGTTTACCATCTGAAAAGGCTGTCTGACTGTAAATTAAAATTGTGAAAATATACCAAATCCAGCATACATTCAAACTGATATTGATTTTTCTAGGTGGACATTTTTTAGGTGGCTAAAATAAATTTTGTTGCTGATCCTGTCTGTAGCAGTTCATCACTCAGCTTCTGTGCTGAGACTCCTGTCTCTACTCCGTATATGTCTTATCCATCACTATAAAGTGGACTTTTATTGCTACGGCTTTTAGGATGTTTCTGTCAGCTCAAATGCAGGTACACAGGTAGATGATTTAACAGCACCACTAACCATGTTTTGACATTTTAGTTGCTCTTTGCAAGTCTAACAGCCACCATCCACTAAAGTATCACTTTGTTGAAGCAGACATATGCCTGGCAGAGTGAAAAATGTGCCGACCTGGTGAAATAAAACATCTGGCAGCTCGCCAGACTGTGCTGTCTTTCAGAGCATTCTCACCAGCTGAGAGCTTAATGAGGGTTCACAGTGTGGGAACAGGCCTTCATAATTTAAGACTCTGGGAGATTGAGGGATGTGCCCAGATTTGTGCCTATGCACTGTACTGTATAAACAGCCCGAGGACAGGCTTTTTTTGGGGGGAGATCTGTGTTACCCGGAGTTGCAAAGTGCATTCCCAGTCCAGGGCTTACTGCACACACACACACACACACACACATACACACACAGTAGGTCACTGTGGTTTGTACTGCTGGTCACATAAGCCAGGCTGGCATGTGGAGGGAGCAGCAGCGGTGGTCATAATTTACAAAACAATGCTGTTCAAAGCCGGGATGTCTACTCGATGTAACCCAGATCTGGGTACATGATGGTATACAAACTCCACTTTCTCCTGCAAACACCCTCTGCTACTCTCTTACTGTCTTGTAGAAATTTAAGATTTTATTTGACTAATGAGTTCATCTATTTAAAGGTTCGGTTAGTGGGATTCATTGGCAAAATATGCCAGGAATGGAAGGGTTAGTATTAGGGTTAGAATATTCATAAGTAGGCCCATGTTTTCATTGGTCTATAATCACCTGAAAATAAGAATCATTGTGTTTTTGTTACCTTGAAATGAGTCTTTTATATCTACAGAGGACACCATGTTCTACAGAAGCCCAAAATGGACAAACCCTGCCCCTACAGAGGGCCTTTTATGTTTTTTTCTAGTTTTGTGGGCACTGTGGTTTCTCCTACACATATGTGGAAGGGGAGGGTGAAGTGAGCAGTATTCAGCTGGCCGGTTGCTGGTAGCTCAAGGAATAGTATAGGTTGTTTTTGGACTACAGGTCGTGAGACATGTAGAGTTTTTGGTACATACACACCAATTTCAAAAGAGACAGCTGAAAATCTAAGGCGAAAGTTTCCTGACCATCACACTCAGGTTCAGGTTTTTGAATGATCAGAATATGAACCATCAGGTCTAAAACTTCAGAAACCACACTGAACTGTGCAACAGAGGCCTACAACAATTAACCTGACAGTTATCTTCCTGATCAACTGATTAATGGAAACGAGAGATAGATCAGCCCAAGCTGACGTCTTCAAATTACTAACTGTGTCCAATTAACAGTAGCCAACAGCGGACAAACAAATAGTCCCATTTGAGAAGTCAGAATATGTGAATTTTGGTGCTTTATCTTAAAAAATTACTGTAACTATTTGCCTAATTTGTATGGGTGGATAGTAAGGTAAACTCTAAGAGATACTAATATATATTCAGTGAGGGCACCTAAGTAATCAAGTATGTAATACATTTTCTGTACAGTCTTTATGTGAGGATCCAGGTATTTGTCTTCTCCTTGTAGGAGCACAAGTTCACCCATCGGTAGTTCACTCATCGACAGCGTGGCATCACTGCCGGGCTTAAAATTCCTGCACAGGGAGGCAGGTTCAGGTGTCTCTGTGTTACAGTGTAGATTATTAGGTTTCCTGGCACATTGCACCTGGTGTAGAGATCATTTGATTTTAATCTTTGAGCCAGAGTAGGATATCCCATGATAGTGTTAGGGTCTTCTATGTTATCTAAAATCTCATTAGCTAAAGTTGAATTTGAGGAACATTTTCAATTCAAATTATGGGCAGAATTAGGCAGTTTGAGTTCAGACTTTCATGGGCAAGTCTTGAGTACAGTCAGGGCTCAAAAAGTAAATAGTGACTCATAAAACTTTATAGGTCAGAGCTGTTTAATTATCAACTCACAACACTCTTCCTGGGCTCCTGGCTGAGGAAAAGAAAGAAAGGAACTTGCCTGTTTTGTTGATAAAAGCAAGAATAAATGTGAATACGTTATCTAAGCAGACATTATCTATGTTAGCACTGGGTGTTACAGTGTTGATAAAAGCCTGACTTACAGTATAAAGGCTGTCAAGGGTTGACTGTATCACACTTTAAAGCAGCCACTGACATCACATGGTGATAATTGTTTTAATTATTACCTCAACTTAGTGGAATATAGCCAACTAACTAACTAATTATTTTTTTTACTGTTGATTAAGTGGTTAAGTTTTTGTAGTACTATAACATGTAATATAAAAACATGGCTTAAATGTTTTACTTTTAAGATTTAACTTTTACTTAGTTTCAATATCTATTAAATGTTCATTAGCAAATTTTGAGTGTATCAGACACAATTTCATCAAACTTTACAAATCAGATAAAATTTAAATCAGCTTAAAGGCTAATTAGCTTATTAGCTGATTATTTGCCAGCTTACAAGCCAGTGGGCTAATAAGCTAATTAGCTTGTCAGCTAATTTATTAGCTAATTAGCTGTTCGTTTTTAAAAAGAATTTTGATTATTGTAAGTACAATCTTAATGTCAAGTTTACATACCAGCTAAGCTAATAAACTTATCAGCTAATTATTAACATATTTGGCTAATTTTCTTGACTTACTTAGTTTACTGGCTAAGTAGCTCTGTCATTTAGAGTTTTTTACATTTTAGAGTAAAATGTGCTTTCCACCTCTTACAGATTTACTTTCACTTTTTAAAAACAAAAAAACAAACAAAGCTAGTTTTAGCAGCTAGCCAAAGGAGTTTCAGCTAACTCTACAAACCAGCTAATATGCTTATAATCTTTTTAGCCGATTTTTAACCAGCTTAGCCAATGGTCCTGACTTTCCTAGTTTACGAGGCAATGAGGTGTTACATTTAAAGGTTTTCAATTATTGTGAGTAGAAAGTGCTTTCTGCTGTTTTCAGACTTAGGCTGTTTTCAACAAAAACTAAATATAGTTTCAACAGTTAGCCAAGAAGAGATTTAGCAAATTTTACAAACCAGCTAATAGGCTAATGAGTTTATTAGCTCATTATTAACCATCTTAGCCACTTGCCTTGAGTTGCTTGGTTTAATAGCCAATTAGCTGTGACATTAAAAGGTTCTTGTTTTTTGTGAGTAGAAGTCACTTGCTATCTTTTGCAGACTTCAGTGTTTTCATCTTTATTGACATATACTTGCACAGCATGTTCCTGTGTGGCACATATCTTATCACTGTCAACTCAAAGTCTGCACAGCCTTTGGCTCTTTGGTCTGTGGCTCCACAGCTCAGCTGTCTCTGCGATCATTTGCTTTGAATGACAAAGGAGCTGCAGCAGTGAGTTAAGAGCCCATCTTGTCCATTTTACGGTTTGGGAGGAGGTCTATTCAGGTCGGGGGTCCCTTAAGTCGTCCCAGGTGGCCTACTGCTGCTCCACATGAATGTGGAGAAAGCCCCTAGGTAGCCTCCAACCGTAGATCAAGCAGCTAATGGCGCTCAAGGCCTCACAATGGTGATAGGATTTACAACTGGCTACCAGGTTTTGTCTTTTAGGGGACAGTAGCCTTTGTGTCCTCCATCTCTTACATTTTATTGTCACCATGTTGTTAGTTGTCCCTTTCCCCTCCCTGCCTAATGAGGCAGCGCAACCAGGTCAAGACGTATCTGTAGACCTGGAGGACAACCATTGTTGTGGTCCATTAATAATGCAAAGAAAGGCCGGTATGTCTCTTTGTTTGGATAATAGAAGACGACACCTCTTTTTCTTTGCCCTGCCCCATAACAGACTTCTTGAGGTCTGTGGTGTTGGTTAATGACCGAACTGAACGGAGTCATGAATCGTGGCTCATTAGTGGCCATGCAGACGCTTTATATTCACACTGTAGAGAAGGGATGTGCACAGATGTTGCACTGTGACATAAAGGCATCTTTGAATGAGCTTTGGTTAACGTTTGAACACTGAGACATTTCAGTCCATTAGTGATGATTGTTGGTCTGTGTCATCCTTAAGAGTCGTGCCAGGTGTTAGCATAAAGAAAATGAGAAATGTGAAAGGAGAGAAAGAGAGGACGGACATTAGAGGTGGCCAGTTGGTCCCCTGTCAGCAGCAGATGCCTCTCATCTGTCCCAAGATTAATTTGACAGGTAAGCGTGCTGAATTCATTCCCCAAGAGCTTCAAAGGTGGTCCTTGTGAATTTATTAACCTCTTATCTTGTGTTTACATCACTGAATACATAATTCACAGTCGAACTTCCTTTAACCTTTTGATCCTAAGCCAGCTTGTTTTTCTTTGGATACGCCCAGATGAAGCAATTCTTCTGGGGGCTCTCGTGAAGCAAACAAACACTTCCTGGATTTTTTGGTGTTTATTTTTCACATCAGAAAGCAGAACTGCATTTTTTCACTGTCAAATATGTGCATGTGACACAATGATCAATAACAAAACTTAAACACGACCTGCTTCTTGTTCTCAATGGGTCAAATGCAAGTAGCCTAAACAACGCTGTTGATTAAAAGGATACTGAAGTGTACAGTCGCTTCTCATGACAGGTCTCTGTCAAGGCCGTCCGACCATCTCGATGTAGCATGACACAAAACATCTGGTTCCTCTTTAGCTGCATGGGGGCGCCTAGTTAAGCCTCCCCCTGCAGGCTGGGCCATCCGCTTCACGGAGAGGACACGGGGGAGGAAGGGAATGAAGGGAGAGGGCAGACAGACAGACAGACAGAGGAGTTTTATTAAAGAACAGGGAGATGGAAGGCGTAAGAGACGGCTCACACACTTAATGTACTGAATTACTTTTGTAATCACTTAAAATAGTTTCTTTGTATCTACATCCACGTAGACTACATCTGCTAATGGTAACTTTCCAGTTGGTCATGTACGTTGAACACTTCCTGTAATAAGGCGCATTAGATCAATATCTGTAGTGGCTGCATGGAAAAGTCTGTAGACAAGTCCATGTGGTTACAAGACATGGGGAGTAGAGGGATGTCCACATTTTTTCTAATCCTGAAAAGGGATTGCTGTAGATTCACACAACTATTTCCATCACTGGACATGTGTATAATCAGGCGCAGTACAACATGAATGCTGTTGAGGAGAGATTGTCAGAGAGTATCCACTGTTATCCCAATGTGAACAATTGTGTGTGTCACACTTCTCTGTATGAGGGCTGCCTTTTGACTTTGAGTATGTCTATTCAAAAGAGGTTTAAACAGTTTTGTCTTTAGGTGTGTTCAGAAAACACTTTGCACATTGAAGCACATTGAACTCTTAACACTCTTGGCAGCTACAGAAGGAACACAGGAGAAAACAAATAACATGAGATCATTTTTATATTGTTACTAGCTAATCGGTCAAAAAGCTAAATTGTACAAACATTTGAAGTGGAAATTTTTGTGCATGTATCTCTTGTTTCATTTTAGAGTCCATAGGATGTAAAACTTTCTCAAGAAATATGCAAAGATTTCAGCCCCTAAAATAATACTTTTGTTGCAGAATTTCTATTTCTTCCTTTGTCCTATTTTGTTAAACACTTTGTGACCCCTCAGAGTTACCTAGAAACCCCAAGGGGGATCCTGACCTACTGTTCCACATGAAAATATAGGCTACTACTTAAATGTCAATATCTGGAAAAATCAGCACTCAGATACAGGGAGTATACAGCAAATAGAGAGAGTAGATACACAGGAAGAGAGAGTAGGGATGGAAATGAGTGGGTAGAGAGACCCTGTGGCACATAGAGGAGATGAAGAGAGGTGAAGAGTGGGAAGGAGTGCAGGGGAATGAAGGTTAGGTAGCATTAGGAAGCAGAGGGTTGGGGGGGTCAGTTTAGTGATGAGAAAGAAGTAAAGGGTTTAGAGGTTAATGACAACCTACAGCGAGAGACGAAGGAGGTCGTGTAACACGAGAAAGATTCATCTCACGCTTTCCACAGACCTGGAGATCACAGGAGAAGGTGCAGGGTACTAATTTGGCTCATTATGGACCTAATGGTCGCTATTGTTCTCCTTTAAATCCCAGTTGAGTCACTGGTTCACCCTGTGTGTGTATGTGTGTGTTCAAACGTAACCTTTTCATCATGCAAATGTCTTCTCCCTGCCAGCTTCCTCTATTTTAGCATTTTAATAATTTATGTTTAGAACAATTTTTAACACACTTGTATCAGTCGTTGTCTATATTTAGCACCATTTCCCACTAAGACCTTGTGTCCCAAACATCAATCAGTAAGTACTGAAAGTGGCTGGTTTCCTTCAAGCTCAGGATGTCAGATTCAATGAATACATGCTACCATGAAGAGTAGAACCAAGGAAACACGGTGGAAGTAGGACAAATGCGGATATTGTCCATATTGTTGTGAATTTCAAGGTTATGATTGTTGGGTCAGTAGGGATTAACTGATATTCTTCATATAATTTTGCATACTGTAGCCCCACCCCCCGCAATGGAAAGCTATCATCAGGATTAATGACTTTGTTTAGGCTCCTGTGGCAATAATCCCCTTTAATGCTTCAATGGCATTACCATTTTGAACTCAGATGGGAAACAGATTGTTCCGGAAGAAAGGTGTCCTCATAAATACCCAACCACACTGTAACCCCGTTTCCCACTTCCTCCTCGTTTTCCACCCATTTTTCTTGTTTCATGCCCAGTTCAAACCCTTTCTTCCCCTCCCACACCTGTTCCAAGACATTTTTCCCGCAACCCTACCAAAACAACGGATGACTTTCCCAAACTCTGACAGCCCGGACATCTGGAAAAAACAACTAGCTGGCTGTTCCTCGGTGAATTTACAGCGGCACGCCATTTGACATCCCAGAGCTTCTCTGTTAGGAAGCGTGGAGACGAAATGAAGTAGAGAGTTATGTGAGCGTGATGAGTCGCCCTCTGATGTGTTAATAGAAGTTTAGTATTGAGTTGTAGCAGTAAACAATTGAACTCAGTACAAAAATAGAAAAAAAAAATTAGGAATTGTTCAGTTGTTCAAATATGTGCTGGAGGAGAATACATTCAGTTTTTCTACTTGAAATGTGATAGTTCTGATATATTCAGCTTTGAAAATATTTTGTGCAGTTTTAAAATCTTATTAATAGTATAAATGATTAGTTGATTTTTGATTAGTTAAGTAAAATGCAAAAAATCTGCAACCCCAGTTTGTACATACATAGCTGAGATGGTGAGGCTTCAGCTTCAGGTGCAACCAAATTTTCATATAATTCCAATCATTTGGAAATATATCCAGACATATTGATTATGCAGATTTACACTTCATAGAGGACTGAACTACTGATCTGGGTTAATGGAGATCTACACTATCAAGCTTGGACTAATTGAAATTATCTCACACAAATGGCAGAATATTCATAGTTTTAAGAAAGTAAGTCTTTAAATGTGAATATGAGACTAGAACACAACACAGTTTTATGGTTTATGGCTCATGACCTTTGTTGCGTGTCAGTCTGTCAAGCTGTTATTTACTATCTTACAAATGAAAAGTGCTTTATAAATATCAGATGGGAAACCTTGGCCTAAGTGCTTGCTTGCGTTTGCCGCTATCAGTGGTGTCACATTTCTTGTCTTGCAACACGGATCCTTTTTCCTGCCAAAGGAGGTTGTTCATTGTTTTAGCTCATGTGAAGGAAAAGCTAAAATAGCATTTGATAACGCTGGAGGCAGACCGGTGGGAACAATAAGCACAACAATATAACACCCTCCTGCTGTCTAGCACAGCACAAGGAGCGTTTATCTCTCCAGATGGACTCTTAATACATTTTGAAGGGAGGTGAATGAAAAACAGGCTCCACCTGCGCCTCAAGATGTGTTCTTTGTCTGTGCGGAGTGAACATGTTGAACTCGCTGCCTCTTCTTGTGGACATGAAAAAGGTGCAGAATAAGAGTAAGGCTGTATCATCTGCAGCCCGGCGAGGCATATGGCCCCCTTTCATTTACAGGAAACCTCTTATTGCCTCGTGCTGACACACACACATGCTTATAGGCTCAGGAGCAAAACTAGAACAGATACATAAATATACCCATGACCGCGTGCACATACACACATACATGCACACGTACATAGACACAGGATAACAGCACTGGGATGTTTTCATGCTATAAATACTCCTCGGGTAGAGCCTCTCCCATTATAGACACGTGCAGCCTTCTCCCCCCGCGCCCCTCTCCGAAATCCTCATATAGTATGTAAACTGAAAAGATATGGAACATTTCTTCACCGAACACATCATAAACACAAACCGTGGCACCATTTCACAGAGTCATGCCTTATGTTTGCTTTTAAGTGTCATTTAACTTTTTAGTGGCTTGTTAATTTGAAGAACAAGCTGTTTAACTGTGACTATGAAGGAGTTACTACTTCAGAAGTGTATTGGTTTAATGAAGCAGCACTTTAGGGTGTTAAAATTGGAACAACCTCAGTCTAGGTTTCAGTAGAGATGTTTGTTTAAAACTTTAAAACAGTCTGCTACACTGGTCTTTCAACAAAATGTAATTTTCTGGCAGATTTTTCCGTCTTTAGTTACTGGTCCTGGTATGTCAATGCAATGACTGTGCCAAGACTGTTTGCTTGTAGAAGTGCTGCATTAGTAGACAAAAAGTACACAGCATTCATTTGGAGTATGATTTCCTTTTGAGAGCCACAGTACTTGAGACGTACTTGATTAACACTGATTAAAGGTTTAACTTGACTTTGACTTGGTTTTCATGACTTGAGACTTGACTAAGACTTGAGACAGATGACTTGAAAGGGCATGACCTTTTTTATATTAAATATTTCGTTTTTGCCAGATATTGAGTGTTACATTTTGTTTTTGAAACACAATCGGATGATTTCTAGTGCAGTGCACACAAACCTGGCAACCTACTCGGATGCAGCAGAACAGCAGATGCCTGTGCACAAGGCAGCTATCATGGAGGGGGCTACAGTCCAACAATAATAATAAAATACGGATTCAAGGATTAAGTTGTCAAATGTGATAGAAAGAGGAGAACAGTGGTATGCAACATATGCATGAAAAAAAACGATGACAGAAGCAGACACATCTTTTCTTTCTTCGTGCATAATAAATACATTATTGCATCCATTTATTGTTCATCCAGCACTTAGAGGATGTTGTTGTGTCTGGACAACAGACATCTGTCGTTTTAAGACATAAACTACTAGGGATGCATGATAATGTAGAAAAAAAATATATTGAGATTAATTTGACAGATATAGAGATATGATTCATGATTAATGGGAAATTGCATATTTTTTGCATCACAGTTTTCATTTTCACTGAAAAACAAAAACCCCAAACAAATGTTTTCTTACAACTGGAGAACAAGATTTGTAGGTCAGAACATCTCTGCAACACAACAGTACTTCATTATAATGCTGTTTTGTAACACCTTTTCACTTTATAAAAAAAAAATGGCATCTTTTTCTTCTTCTATGATTTGGATACTGCACTTGGCCGTATTGCATTTTCTGTAATATTTCAATAAATTTTGCAGACCTATAAGTTACTGACAAAATAAAAAGAAATGCTTGTATGGAAAACATTACATACATATGGATGTTATTTCATATCTGTGATATCTGTGTTCACATTCATGAAATTTCCTATACCATGTTCAGTGACAAAGGAAAAAAGTGGTTTGTCTTTCTGCCTCTTGCTGTTTAAGCAGCAACATGTTAACATACCCTCTGGTTGAACCCTTACCCTTATTTTCTTTTGACTTACATTGCAGTGTCAACTACTAGTCTAAAAGTAGTATTCTTACTGTATTTAATATGCAAGGCAGAGGGTCATTAAATGCTTACATGTGTCAGCTCTGCATTGCTGCCTGCTGCAGACATGTAACTCCCTCCAGCTTTAAATAAGCACACTCTGAGCTGAGCTTTAGGGACCACAGTCCTTCCTGCCATCTGGTTTCTGGTGCTTGCCCTGGAGAATAACACTTCCAGCTAAAACTACTCTTTCTCTTTCTCTGTGTCTTTCAGGGCTCCACGCAGGTGAGGTGAGGACAAGGACGAGATCTGCATCTGCCCCATCTGTCCATCAATGAGCCAAGTGCCTTGGTGCCGGCCACCCTCAGGTCACCTCGACCACGACGGGCGCCAAACAATAAAAGTCTTGACCCAGCGTCCCTCAAACAGGCTGCACAAAGCAAATATTTGAGGCCATTATATCTAATTTCTCCAGGCAGCCGTCACTGCAAAGATCAACAGTGAAGGGTGTTGTTGGGAGACAGAAAGAAAGAGAAGAAAACGTGGGGGAGGAAAGAGAAACCCTTACAAAGTGCACCCTGCCTGCTATTTCTGCTGCGCTGTGGGCAGGGAGCGTCTCATTTGGGAGTGCTCTTGGCTGACAAGAAAAGGACTTCCCTGTGCCCTGCCTGCCTATCCAAATGCCTGCGTAAATACTGGATAGAGATATCAATTTGTCTGGGCTCTAACATCGCCCAACAAAGAGACTCTAAGCTATCTATAGACAGTAATACAACAAGCTTGGACTCTGTGGTCTCCTGAATTGCGACCTATCTATTACCCCTCAAGGAGGACTCAAGAGCTGTGAGAACAGGAATGAGAGCAGCCGCAGTTTTCTACAAACGCTCTCATTAGGTTTGAAATCTTCACCGGTCCAACAGTTGATCTCTGGGGGACACCAGAAGCTGTCAGTGGTTTGGGGGCTGCAGTTTTGATGTCTTTCCCAGCTCAGTGAATCAACATGAAGCCCCTAACGCCAATTGGATCCCCCTCTCCTCTGAGGCTTCTTAACAAGGGTCCAGACTACCTGCGCAGGCAGATAGATGGTGGAGGACACGGCCGCGCAATCAGTGCTGTGGAGAGGCTTGAGGCCGACAAAGCCAAATATGTGAAGAGCCAGCAGGTAATCAATACCAAACAGGAGCCTGTTCTGGTGCCCTGTGCTACCCCACCACCACAACCCCGGCGAGCTGTCTCCATCCCCGGTAGCCTGACACCTCGTCTTCCTCCACGCCGTTCATCCAACACTCCCTTCTCCACACTCTCTGGTTCCTTCACCTCCAGAGATGAAAATGAAAACGATGATTCCAGGAAGGAGAACAGACGGACTTCTGTTGACGTTGAGGCGCATAACAGGAGCAATGTGAGCAATGTAATGCCTCCCAATCCAAGAACTCCTGGAAGTAACAGCTTGGTAGCACCACACAGTGCCCCTGTGCTCAGAAGAAGCACAGGCAAGCGCATGCTGAGGCCGGACTCCCTCGTCATCTACAGGCAGAAGAAAGAGTGCAAGAGCCCGAGTGGTGCAGCGGTGGGAGAGAACAACAACATGGAGGTGAAAGGCTATAGTTTTGTCCGCCGCCTCTTCCAGGGCTCCATGAGGGAGAAGAATAGTGGAGGTGAAGGCAGAATACAGAAGATGGTGATCGGTGAGGAGAAAGCGCCGTCACGTGATGGAGACTCCCGCATGTCTTGGACCAATGACAAAGACACTATGGATGGTGGACCAGGGAGCAGGAGGTCGAGTAAAACTGAACAAGAGCGCAGCCCAGGGTCCATGCCCAGCCCGGGGTTTAGCTGTGCCCTTGAACAGACTAAGAATGGATTAACAAATGGTACCAGTGAAGGACTTAATAATGGTATCACCAATGGCAACCACTCAACTAACCATGATGATGAGAACGACCCATGGAAGCGGGCATCACCCCAAGTAACCAGACGGCACTCTGGAGAGCTGCGGCGCTCCAAATCAGACTTACGCCTGCGCTGCTCAGTAGCATTATCAGAGCAAGAGCATTTCTTTGACTTCTGTGGGCTGGACATGGACATGATAGAGCGCCTGGGTCGAGAGAACTTCCTCTCTGGTGCCAGCTCCATAGACACGCTCTCATTGGCCCTCCGCAGTGTGGGCGGGGACGGCTGCGGCGGCTCGGAGCCCAGCGAGTTCTCCCGGCACTCAGGAGACGGACTCTTTCAGGAGGAGCTGGCTGAGCAGCTTCCCACCGGTGTGTCGATCATTGAGAGGAACGCTCGAGTCATCAAGTGGCTTTATGGGTGTAAGAACGCTGCTCGAGAGGGACCCAAAGAGTCTACTGTTTAATACGGGGACAAGGAACCATGTGTCTGAGAGTGCAGAGAGTCTGGAGCATAGACATGTAATAGATAGACACTGCACTGGCCTGTTGTTGCAGTACATCAGTGTTGCAGCCATATTGGTCCAGTCAAGACTGGATGATGAACAAATACATGTAAATGGGGTAGCTGCATTTTTTTTTGGATAAAAAGCACTATAATATTTACATTTCTCAACTGATTTAAATTAGTCATTTTATATTCAAGGACATATGATCTACATGAAGTTACTTACTCCACGTTAGGGCTGCAACTAATGATTATTTTTTATTAGCGATTTATCTGTTGATTATTTTTTACAATTAACTGATTAGTTGTTTGGCCCATTTAATGTCAGAAAATAGTGAAAAATGTTGATCATTCTTTCCCAAAGCCCAAACATGACATCCTCAAATGTTCATGTTAAATATAAAATGTTTTCCATCCCCCAAAGATATTCAATTTAATGTCATATAGGAGTAAAGAAAACAGAAAATATTCACATTTGAGAAACTGAAATTAGAGAATATGGACATTTTTTTTTATTAAAAAGTTTAAAGGTTATAGTGCTTTTTATCCAGAAAAAATGCAGCTCCCCCATTAAAATGTATTTGTTCACAGGCCTGGTCTTGACCGGATCAATATGGCAGTGACGTTGATGTACGATCCAAAGGCCAATGCAGGCATTATGTATACATGTCTGTGGCCTGTTCTTTCTAACAAAACAAAAGTTCACTGGTTTCAGTTTCATTGTTACACATAGAAAAGGAACTAATCAGTGGAGTCACCCGATGTAGCATTTGGTTCTGCAGACTTTTACCCTTTGTGCAGAAATTTGTTGCTGAAATGCACCTCAAACCAAAAGTCAAAGCATTGAATCATCACTGAGTCTAACTTGAATTTCAACAACAATAGTCAGTATGGGCTGTAATTAGCTAGCAGCATTGTCACAATGTATCATAGAAGGAAAAAATAGGTCTTGGTTCTATTTTTGAGCTGCGAGCAGTAATGCAGGTCAAGGTGGCTGAGTTTCACTGAGAAAAGCTGCAAGCAAAATATGATTTTTCTACAAAATTTCAAATGAGTGTAATTGACAGTCAACTCAGGGGTTTGTTTCAGCTGCTAATGTCTGCACGTAGGGTTAGCTTTCCACGGCACATGATTACCTTTAGTCCCTTGCTCTCCCCGACTCCAAAGAGACTGTTTCTTCAAATGAGTGGACAATAACTGCTACTACTCCTGTCAAAATGATATATTGTATTTATAGATCCTATGGAAGTATTGTGTGGGTATAGACAGATCTTACTGGTGAATGGAACTATTTCTCCCAGCAAAATGTTCTAGTATCTGTGTGTTTGTGTGTGTGTGTGGCTGTGTTCAGAGTGGACGCTGCTGTCTGCTCCATTTGTAGCTTCTTTTCAGTTCAGAGGCGATCTGAAATGAACCCCTCACGAGGCACATAAGTGTTTGTTCGTCATGACAAAGCGGTCACAGTTTAGTGTCCTTGACACCAACACACTCCCTTAATGACTAAATTAAAATGGAAAACCACTAAGCTATGTTTTTTCTAAACTGGAGAACCGTTGTGTGAGTGTGAAGTGAACCATGAGTACCTCATTCGGATCTGTCCCAGTTTAGTTTGTGTGTTGCTTTTTTTTTTTTTACTCCTTAAACGCAGGCGTTGGAACAAACATACGAGGCACCCCTGTGGGGTTGTTAATGCACTGAACTGGACAGAGAGAGAGGAAATGACAGATAGAGATATAGCTTTTACTCTTTACAGAGATTCATCTCATATAAACACTGAGCTACATTCAAAGAGCACCTGCATCATGAAGACGAGGAGCCATGCCTGGCCAGTCATTTTCATCATTTTCATCTCATTTTACAAACCCTAAAGAGGGTCCATTCTCACACAGTATACACTGTCCAATAATCACGTGTGACACAGTTATTGATCGCCACTGCTAATGCTTAATGGGTGTTCACTGCTCACAGCTGTGAGAGCTGCAGAGATGATAAACAGGGAAGGATTCCTGTGAGAGCAAAACTGGACTTTTACAAGCAAAATTGACTATAACATAATAAAAATTAAAAGAAATTTTAAAAACAGGAACATTTGGTCTCACTTTATTTTACAATACACTAATATGATGTAACAAGTCGTTCTTTGTATCAAATTAGACAAAAACTAGAAATAATATGTTCTTCAGTAGACAGTATTAGAACCTTTGTTGGACCCTCATTAGACTTAATTAGTGGGTAAATAGTGACACATTACAACAGAACTGTACTGTAAACTAAAGTGAATTAATTCCCACTGTCAGACCCTTAATAGACTGTATTAGAGGGTGATTTGGGACACATTACAACAGAACTGATCTGTAAACTGAAGTGAAATTAACATATCTGCTATTTCCCCATTTAAAAACAAGATGTGAAGCAGATCTACCAAGTAAAAGCCAAAATTATATTGGTGCATGCATCATTCACGGCTATGCTGCATGTGTATGGAAACGGCCAAAAAAGGTGTGACTAAGTAGCAGATACGCAATTTCACTTTAGTTTATAGTTCATTTCGGTTGTGATGCATCTTTAATTACTCTCTAATTTAGTTTAATAAACAACATATTATTATTTTATCTAATCTGATACGACATACTGCTTGTTATGTTTTATTGGTGGCCTGTAAAATATAGTGCAACCCTAAAATTCATGAAATAATATATTCACCTCCAAAAGTGAAGGAGCTCAAGTTGTCAAACCCTTGCTGCAAAATGTTTTAGGATGTCACTTTCACCATCTGCCAGTTTACAGACGTTTAACCTTCCCAGCTGGCTCATCAAAACAAGCAGGGGAGGCTGAGGCTGCCCTCCTTCCTCTGATAACCAGAGATCCTACCTCACTTCATCCATCCTGCAGTGATTCTCACTTTATCTCCATGAAAGGTCATTTCCATCACTTGGCCTGGATGATGCCACTGAAATATGAACTGGAGGTCTTGCTGAGGTATGTAGGGGTTAGACTGAGCGGCATTCTGGTCTGAGTATTACTGAACCCAGGGGCACGATATATTTGTACATGTGATAAATTAACGCAATTACTTGCAGCTTTGATATGTTTTTCTCCCATATTTATCATCAGCATGGCACACTCCTGAAATTCCTTCAACTGGACTTTTTTTTTTGGTTTTATATCTCCCTGTTGAAAACCATTTGGTTGCATGTTTACAAAGTGGCTCCATAAAATTCTGAATCTCTTTTTTATTTGATATATATGAGAGATTTAGTTTTTATTCCAAAGACATTTGTGTATGATGTACACAGCAAATAAACACAAAGAAAGAAATATTTGTGTGATGATCATTTCTTAGTTGTGTCTGTTTTTCTTTATTTTTGGGTGATTTTACAAAATTCACTGTATTATAGCGCACACTACAGTCAAAGAGCAGTACATAACCAATTCTTGAGAATTGGAACACACGCATGAAAAAAAAAAAAGTTTTTTATCACGTCAACTCCGTAGCCCATCTAAATCAAAGCTAAATAAGATTTTTAATGTATATTTTGATTAACAGAGAACAGAGAACTCTGAGCAACTTTAAAAAATAAAATGGCCACTCTCTACAGCCATGCTGTAAAATGAAAATAAATGTCAAATTTTGTCAACTCTGTGATAAACATAAATATTTAATAGCAAATTTAATCAACCATTAATCAGTGAGAGGTTGGCCATTTACGAGGTTTAATAGTCAAAAATTAGATTTCTTAAAATATATTTTCCCAGCGTAACTGAAGAGTAAAAATTACAACCCACTCAAAATATGGCTTTGTCCTAAATCTCAAGAATGAGTGACATATGTGCTAATTCATAACACAAGTGATATATTTTCACTACTAAGTACAAGACTATAATATTAAATTTAATGCAAGAAGTCAGAGGTTAGTTGGGGCAATACATTGTATCGCAAATACTATATGTCTATACATATATATACATCCAATGCAAAAGTCTATTTCTATTTAGGCAGAACACGGGGCAACTATTGTTGCGGTAACTACATTTTAATGATTTGAAGTGAGTTAAAAGTAAATTTAAAATTGAGTGAAATATATTCATTTCCTGACAGAAAAGTATGTCAACGCATACAAACAAGGTGCTGACATTGGGTCATGTGGCTACAAGATAAAATCTTGTGTGGTCTAACAACATCGATATTAGCATAATTTGTTAACCTTGAGCTAAATTTATGTATTTTTAACTTTTAAGTAATTTAAACATTTAGACAGCAGTCTACAAATCAGTTTTTTGTTGAAAACATTTGCCAAGGTAACGTGATCTTGCTCCTTCTCCACAGGCAGAGAGAGAAGCCCTCTGAGCATGTGCAGAGTCAGTGTAGTCACTTTGGCTTGTTTCTGATTGGATGAATTGGGTGTGTAACAATTGCCCCCTGTTACAATTGTACCTGGTCTCCCCTACTAACATTCACTATTCAAAATAATCTAATAAATATGTAAGAGAAAATTAATTAATATTACATTAAATTAGAAAAACAGCAGACAATATTAAAGAATACAATAAAAGCTGTGAGTTGTCTAATCTTCTTGGAGGGTGATGGTCGACTGAGTCAGTGTTGTGACGCTGTTTCGTCCTTGACTCTTTGTTGCCTTCCTCCACCACATCACGTCTCATTTTTCACATTATCTCAAGTGGCTACGCGCTAATCCTTTTAGCATTCCCTGCATAGTATGCTCTTGAGTGAGTCGCAACAGGTTGTGTTTGTAGACAAGGAGGTCTCTGTGTGGCCTGATGCTATGTCTACACCAGACTGTCTACAGACTCCTCCTGACACTCTTTGTCTTTTCTCTCCTTTTTAGACGTGACTCAGCTCTTGTTTCCACATGCACCAGCTCACAAATATTTAAATCTTTTGGGAGGGGAAAAAAATGTTGAACCATTTTTATTTTATGCTGACAGGTCTTCTTCAAGGTGGTCATTAGAGCTTGAATCTTGAAGTGAAAATATCAGGTGACACTTTCTGGAAATGTCAGTAAATTGACTAACTGAATTTCTATAAAGACATGTTCAACATTTTGAGAAACATGTTTGTTCACTTACTTATGGGAGGACAGATAAAAAAATCAATCCACTCTCTTGTTCAATGCTTGCAGAATTAATATACTAAGGAGAACTGTAAAGGTCTGCAGCGTTGGAGTTGGGCCTCCGTTGTTTCTTATGCAAGCTGCTCAGTGATGAGTGAAGCTGACTTTCATGTCGGATCTTCCACGTTTATGCTGGCTGGTTCACTTCAGGTTTAACCCGCTGCTAACTTGAATGGGGGTAAAATCATTTGATTGTGTGGCTCTTCTAGACTTTCCAAAAGTTATTGGACCAAACATCAATTCTCGTTACAGAATCAAGTCATTTTGCGGAGGTGGTGACGCTCACAAAATGTATCCATCATATTACAGCCACTTCTTTCATAATGTGAGCTTATGGGAGAAGTCTTTTTTTGGGCCACTGTGCATCATGTGACGCCGTCATTAGCCTTCACGGTTTGCCCAAATGTCAAATTTGCTTCAAGGCCCAGCGCACTCGCTGGCTTAACTTCAAGGCTTTATAGCTCAGAGTTAGAAGGCAAGATCAATACTACTTCACAGTTTACAGCAACAGCCAGCAGATGGTTAGCTTAGCGTAGCACAAAGACTGGAAACAGCTTGCTTGGCTCTTTTTGAAGGTATCAAAACCCACCTACTGGCACCGCTAAAGCTCACTAATTAACTTGTTATATCCAGTTTGTTCAATCTGTCCATAAAACAAAGTGAAAACTGTCCATTTGTGGCCGTTGCAGTGTTGGTTCTGGCCTAGAAATAGTCTGAAATTTCTTTCTAACAGCTGACTGTCATTGTCATACACTGGTTCTTGTACAGATCACCTTAGACGTGCTGGTAGATGTATTTTGTTACACTCTTCCCAGTCTTGAAGCCGAAGATAATTGCTCACTTGCCTCCAGCTACACTTGCATGACAGTATGAGATGTGAGAGTTGTATCAGTCTTCTTCAGAAAGAGAACATAATTTATGTCAAACTATTCCTTTAAGACATCCAAATGAGCTTCATTTATTCCTTACAGGGCCTACAGATGTGGATTACAACATGTCTCCACATCCCAATAAAGCGGTCATGTCTGCCATCCGACTACAAGTAACTCTATTATTCACTGTCCAATGGAGCAGCTCCAGGGTTTGGCTGAAGATGACTTCATCAGCTGCTCAGCTCGCTGAGAGATTTAGAATTCACAAGGGGAAAAAAATATGTGATTTCTATTTTACTGATAATAAGGAGGATCTCTCCAGTGGTGAGAGGACATTTAAGGATACAAATGTTTGACACATTCCCTGAGCTCTGTTATGCAGACACTGAACAAAATTTTGCTAGCTGTTTGCTTCCTCGGATAGCCCTGAAGTCTTTAAGTCTCTAAGACATAAACACACACACACATCCAATTTCTCTATTCCCTACCACACTTCCCTTTCCCTCATTCTGTCTTTCCCAAAGCAGAACAAAACAATAGGCCTCCTGTGTTCCTGTGTCTATGTCAGTTACTCTGACCGGAGGGCCTGCTGTGACATCCTGTTTTGGGTTCATAGGACAAGGTTTAAACATATGGTCATGTTTTGGGTTTGGCCTTTCTTCCTCAGTCTGCCTGGAAGTAAACAGACAACAGCTGGCACACTAGAAGACAATTCAGATGTTATTATTACAGAAATTATGGGGTTTGGGTAGGTCTGGTGTTGAGCTTTTTAGGAGAAAGTCGGACAGTTGGATTGTACCTGTTTACGGCTACATGCACCAAGTTTTGCTATGTTTTACCGTGTGTGTCCACACTCCCCCCTGTGTTTAACAACTCCTAAAATGGGAAAAAAGGAAGCGCTGGTGGCCCGTTTCAGGTTTAGTCGTCACGGGCAGCAACAGAGACATTTGGAAAAGATGACACTGACACCCACCTGTGCTCCCAGATTGGGTCTTCAGGAACTCATTAACTTGTAATTATGTGATGGTGAAGTTGTGTACTCAACGCTGTGAACTTACAGAAAACTTGTAAAGTTTGTAAAAGTTTGCGATGTTTGAAATGTGACATTAGGTGGCCATTCATATGCGTTCATGGTAAACACAACCCAATTTGAATGTACAGTCAGTCATGACGTGTCATTCCCTGATTTGTCAGGATGGCAAGGATCCTATCGGAATTGCTGAAATTATTATTCTTTCTGTCTTTCTTGCTTCCTTTCTTTCTCTTTTCCAAATACAGTGCAACGCAATTAATGGTCATGTGCCATGGCGTGTTATAAAACAATAGGAATGGCTCCTGAAATATTGCAAACATGCCCATCTGGACGAGGATTGTTTTCACTTTGAAATACAATTTTAAACGAGAACGTAGTAATGTGGGTGTAGACTTTAGTGTACTTTTAAAAAATGCCTGGTAGTTTGGAAAGTGGACGATAAACTGGCAGGGATCCACCTCTCCAGGCTTTGATGCTGCTGATGTGGTTTTTCACTCACATTAAAAACACACCACAGGGGGTCCAAAGACCTCCTGCTTTACACTTTTGCCCACCAGCAAATCCTGTCCAGCACAGTTTCTGACCCAATTATGACTTGATAAAGTGGTTTAGACTAAATAAATCATCTCTTGAAACTTCACAAAACTATTCTTAGACATTTAATAATCCACAAATGTACAAAATCAAACAGTTTATAATCCACTCAAGCAGTTGTGGCTTTACTTTGTTCATTTTGTAAGAGCCTTAAAGGCACTTACAGCCACAAAAGCATAACAGACTTACTTCTAGGGCAACAAATGAAAATCTGATTCCCTTCGCCTGGAGTTTTAAACTCATTGTGGTCTTGAACGCTTCTGGCAACTGTCACAACATGATTTTTTTAGTGTCACATCACACAGGCAGGCAGAACACGATCTTCTTTTGGGATAAAAACCTCCAGTCCAGCTGCTGATAACAACTCGGGGTCAAATACTAACATTTTATGTCCTAGTGGCCTCAAACTGTGATGCATTTGTAGCTGGGATTTTTTCCTCTCTGCTCTGAGGAACAATAATGTGTGTCAGGGTTAGCATGGGTTGTGAAGTGTGTCAAATCTGGCCTAGTTCTTCTGCGCCAGCAGCTTCAGCAGACTGTGGATGTCTCCGCTTGAGAGAAGCTCAGTTCATGACTCAGGGACAGAGAGGCTGAACACACACAAAACTGGCACACAGGTCTGTATGATCCACCAGAACTAGAATAAAACATGTCAGCTAATTAGCAGCTGTTGTGAAGCCATGGTTTCATCCGTGATGTGCATCAAAAAGTTACAAGCATGGGGGACTTTGTAAACACAGTGGTGGGCTGTGACTGAACATACAGGTGAGGACAGCTCCATACTGCTGTATATACTGATTCAGACCAGGTTTTTATATAGAGACCCCAAACAATGGAAATGTATATTCAAATATGTCAATATGCATGATGTATTTGCTTTATCGCTGATGGACCCTAGTGCCCCACATTACAATATAAAACAGAAACTGGAAGACTCACACAGAGCTGGAAAAATGCTGAAAAGAAGGCTGCAAAAAAAGTTAAGTATGCTATGTTGTGTGAAAAAAATTGTTTTCTCTTTGTTAAGTTGTCAGCATCATTGTCAGCATCATTCAAAGGTCTTAGCTTGATTGATGTCGGTTGCCACCATTTCTTTGTTTTTGGAAAAAGTTACTAAATGTATACTAAATGCAGAAACAGCATTCTACAAAGATTAGCCTTTAAGATTGCAGTAAACGTCTACCATTTCAATGTTAGGGGGAAAAAATTAACATTCAATCTGTAATGTCTATCTGACCCCTTGCGTGTCCTGTTGCTAAGTTATTGTTCTCTTTTGTAATGGAGAATGGAGGAAACTAGTGCTTAGTGAGAAGTAACGTATGGAGGCATTTTGGATTCAACAGTATAAATGGAAAAAATGTTGCCAATCATAAAGCTGTTTGCTAACTTCATTAAATTCAACTGTCTTACAGTTATGTTAGTTGTCACTCCATTATCTTGTTATTTAGAGGAACCATGAATGATCAAACACCACCAATTTTACAACAAAGTTTAGGATTAGGCTAGCAGTGGAACATAATCGTGATTTATCCAGATGCAAAGAGCGCCGTGCTTTGAAGCCAACATAAAATGGTGTAGTGTCATGACGATGTCACATGATATGGTGCAGCCCAAAAAGAATTTTCTCCTGTTAGCTTGTACGTAAAAGAGCCACTGTAAAACAATGGATATTTTTTTTGAGCATCACAAAAATGATTAATTTCAATATCAAGACTTGCTCCATTTGGTCCAATAACATTTGGAAAGTCTAGAAGAGCTGCATGATCACATCATTTCATTCCCATTTAAGTTAGCAGAGAGCTAAACACGAATGATGCAGAAGCTTGGAAGTCGGTGTCATGCACCACTGAGCAGCTTTCATAGGAATGAACGGAGGCCTGCCTCTAATGCTATCCAGCTCTCATTAACACGTCTATGGTCAGAACCTGTTGTTTAAATATATATTATTAAATCTAGTATTAAAAGACTGAGCCCAACTTTCATAGGAAAACACAGAGCTGTGAGAACACGCAGTAGAACGGGAAAAAAAAACTTGGACTGTAATGAATGTGCTGCTGCTGCTGTCAATGCTGTGCTCTCTGTCACTCTAATGTGAAACATGCCCATGCAGTGTGTTTCATGACAACAGAGACGAACTGAACTGAAACAGAGTCTGCTTACTTTTATCCAAAAGGAGGAAACAACCACCAAAATCACACTTGTAGCCAAAAATATATTACATTGGTGGTAAACAGGAATTAGCAGCGCATTGGTTGCACCAGTGGATAAGACTACATGTGTTGTGTTCAAATGAATTTAATGATATTGTCAGGCCTGTAGTATGAATTTTGGAACTTAAATCAAGAGTGCAAGTGCAGGACACATGAACCCCACAGTCTGATTTGATAAAGTTGCAGATTGACACACAACTGTGAGACTAAAATAAAATCCTTATAACCGATTCCAAGGAATGACTGGAATGATCTGAAACAGCAGCAGTCAATTCAGTTATGTAATGTTGATCCAACAGCTGGCTTACATCTGGGAAAGCAACCTACCAGAGAATCAGTCAAAAAGAAACAGCAGGTGTGTCGTACTTGCTTATTATCCTAATACACGATAAAGCAATTTCAAAATCCAGTTTCACTATTTCAGCGACTGCCCCTTTGACTCCCAGTGCCAGGCTTCTCCCTCTGAATGGCTGAAATCTTAAACCAACGTTGGCAGGAGGTGCTGGGGGAATCTGCTTTGGTGTACCCCCACCTCCGTAACAAAAACCATCCCTGAGCTGGAGGTATCCTATAGCTACGTCGGGTCATAAATCAGAGGAGTGGCCCTTTTCACTCCCCTCTCTCATGCGTGACCTCTGCTTCCCGGGGGGTCAGGGAGATGGGCTGAGCCTCGGGCCTGTGGGAAACCTGACCAGGAGCCACGGACCTTCTTCAAATAACGATCTGACGTCAGGAGAAACTGCAGCAGAACAACGGCAGGGCTGCCGCAGGGGCTCTGGTTCAGCCCCGACTGAAACTTACAGGAAGAGGAGACAAGAGTTTTATGTGTTTTCTTTTTAGTGTTCAGTGAGGTCAGTTGACCCTCATTGTAGAACAAGGGCAGGGATTGACTGCAGCTGGGCTGAACCGAAACTGAATATTAGACAGTTATTGCTCTGTTTTCATTCAGGGAGGGTTACAGCCATTCCTGGTTTAAAGGTTATATTGGATGAATAGTTTACTTTAAAGGGATATTTCACCCCAAAAATGCATATTTTTTTTCCCCCATGACAGGGCGGTAACTTTTTTTCTGCATTTCTTTATGAGTGTATTAAACACAATGTTCCTCTCTGCAGTAACATTTATTTATGAATATCTTCAGCGAACGTTCACGCATTAATTCATCACATTAATATTCTAAACATTTATCACTAAGCTTGTCATGTGCTGTAAATAATACAGATTCTGATTATTTCAATGTGATTATTTTGCTGTTTGTTTTATCACTGATACGGCAGAAGAAATGTGAATGAGATTAAGTGCTAGTACAACATCCTTTGAGCAGCCTACTACTGAACAGCACACTAACATGATTATACCCAAAGACTTTTATTTGCTTTGACAGGTAAAAGAGAAATTAATGTTCTTTGTTGTGACAAGTCCAGTGTTTTGGATAGCTTTCGACTGAGGCTGTGTGGTCGAGATTTCAGCAGAGCCGGGCCAAATATGAGCTGCAGATAATCCCCAGTGTTTGTTTTCACCTGCTAGCAGTGCAGATTAGCAGGGTTCTGCTATGAGAAACAGGAAAATTCTCACTGTAAAGTATATTTAATCAACATTCAGACACTGTTGCCTTCCGTATCCTCCCATTTGGCGAACAAAAATGACAAGAATTTAACAAACAAATGAGGAAAGATCTTGTGGTGCATGGTTCAGTTCTGTTTTGAGAAGAATGTTATGGAGGTTAGAGAAGATGCACATTAATCTGTGACTGTGGAACAACTGAACCACCAATGTTTATCAGATTTGCATGCTTTCTTGTCTCTTTACTGATGTGATTTCATGACAAAGGAGAAGGCTTTCAATCATTTAAAGCCTTCCATTCTCTACAACCTTTACTCAATACACTATAGGAATGAATGCCTCAAAATTTAAGCATGAAGAAGAATTCTTTTGGCAGTATACCACAAAAGATTGCTGCATGTGCAATACAATCTGCAGGTGAGTGTCTATTTATTCATTAATAAAGTAATTTTCTGAGGCCGGTCTTACGTCTATATAGTAGTTAGAGTTAGTTAGTTAGACATTGTTCTTTTTGGAGATATTTTCATAAACATTCTGCTGCGGATCATATAAAACATGCCTCCTCTCAGCCTTGTTAATGGGTCTCTCATCTTCACTGCTGACTGCTTTGATTACAGGAAATAGTAACCTCAAAGGCATAAGATAAAACATGTTTGAGGTGAAGCAAGTGCACAAAACTTCACGAAAACAGAACCAGGGCAAGTGTTTTCTCAAACAAGCGATATGTCGCCCAGTCTGTGGCTCACGCACAGAGGACGTCTCCAAAAAAAAAAAGAAACAACCAGCTGTTCGCTTGGTTGTTCATTCACATTGCTTCAAGTTATGAAGTGGTGTTTCCTTTTCCATTCATTCCAGTTGGCTTGCTTTGCTTCCAGTTAGGATGGTCCGCTATCACAATAAAGAAGTCCAGTAATTTTAAGCTCATTTGCATCAGGTGTGAGGTCCTCCAGAGGCGTGAAGCCCTGTGCAGCCGCATACTTTGCACAGTCCAATGCAACAGTTCTGACTAGCGAACTCAGGATTATTAATTAAAAGGCATCAATGTTAGTTGGAGAAGTTCACAAGTCACTTTGAGAGCAGATACTCAGAGAGCAGATGTTTCTCAAAACAAGAAGTAAACACGTTTATAATAAAACACTGGAGGTAAATCAAAAATCCACAGCCAGCCACAGGACATCTTTGATCAGTTAGATGATGATGTTGGTGAAGAGGGCGGTGAGCAGCGATCAAAGTCAACTCTCCGTTGGTCGCAAACCAGTAGTTTAGCTGCTATACACCAAATGTAAGTGGATCTGAAGTGTTCTGGCATCCATCCAGTCTTTAGTGTCATTTATTGTAAGAAAATAATAAAAAGAATTTGGTCTTGATTCCACATAAAGCAAAGAAAATTTTACTTTTGTTAATTTTGCTCTTTAAAGTATTAATTGACTTAAAGACATACGGTTTAGCTGCAAACGCTGCCTGACAGCAAGACTTGATGACCAGACAGCTGTTGATGGGCAAATAACTATTCAGGATTCAAGTATGAGAGCTTACTGTTACAGAGCAGACAGACTCTATGATTACTACCCTGACATGCCATCCTGAGAGAGTCCAAAAACATGGGTGTGTGCATATTTTCAAAAATGAGTGTTTTTTTTACTCATGTCAAAGACTTAAGTTGAAAGATTATTGTAATTTCAACATATTTTGTATCCAGATGTATCCTACAACAGTTACAGTAACATTCTGCAGTGCTCTTCGCTGTGAAAGCATTTTAGGTCACTGTGCAGTGAGAACGCGACCCAATCACACAGTCAGATCTATTCACAGTCATGTGGGAACGAGAAAACATCAGGTCGACAGCTGGCTCTCGCTCCTGGTCTGTATCCATGAAAACATTCATTCTCCAGCTCTGATATTCGACTCCCACGAGGGAGCAGAGTTCATAACCTAAACTTCGCCATACAGTGTATTTACTGGTCACTTTATTGCACCCCTATGGTTTTTGTTTACACTCTTTCACTTTCAGTTCTTGATGTTTTCACCAAATGGGGTAAAAGCGTCTCCTGGGACCATATGTTCACAATATGGCCTGGGGACAGCCAATGACAGGCCCTTTCCTTTTTTTAGATGGCAGCTTTGATGTGTCCCACAGCCAGTTATATTTGTTTGGGAAAATGTGTGTTTAAAAAAGACAAATCATGCACATCTTCAAACAGTCTTTCTCAGCACTTCCTCCTCCTCAGTGAAGGGATGCAGTTATCTTCAGGTCAGCAGCAGAGAGGTTTGCAGTTTGCAGCCTTGCTTTTTAATATACACAGGTATAGTTTACTGTAACAGGTACTAGTGCAATCACAATGGGTTAAGCTGCTTGACTAGGCTGCTTGTTTATAAGGGTTCACAAACCAAAAACCACTGCTTTAGTACCTTCGGTAATAGTTTTAAGACAGTGCAGTGATCCTAAACACACAGAGTACAGTTGCCATCAAATATTAAATATTAACCGACTTAAGGCTATGACTGGAAAATGTTGGAGGAGCCAGCATGAGTAAGCTAGATTTTGAAAGTATCCAACCAAAAAAAAAAAATCATACCACCTCCCTTCAGCTTTCCATCCAAAGCCACTCCCTCAAACACTGCTTGACTGCTTGAGTCCATTAGGAAGCCCTGGGGAGAGGAGGGCAGTGCATCATTGTCATCGCTAACCATATCCAACTACAGTACCTGATGTCTCCTGAAAGACAACACCTAACATTATCATGATGAATGTAAACCAGCAAACGCAAACTAACAACTATTGTTAGCACTCATCGCTGTCAAAATAGCATGTTCGCTTTGGGAAATTTTGGTTTTACTTTCTCTGCCATTCTTGTGCATCTAGCTCACTGGAGCTTTAGCAGTATATCTGCCTTGATGTGGAACACAAGGAGTGCATGCAGAGCGTGTGCTGGTGGGCAGGTAGACAGGAAGGCTGATTGATTTCTAACAAATTTAACAAAAAAGCTTCTAAAATGCATTAACCACTGCACCAATTAATTAATTAATTAATTTGTCCACAAAAATTGGTGGACTAGGTATAAAAGGAGTTATAATTTTAAGTTAAAGCTACAGGTCTGCACTTTAAATTTATAGTCATTGTTTTATTTCATTTCCTGTTTGCTGGCATACAGGCCTTACAAATGTGCCACGGCACGGTGGCTCAGTGGTTAACACTGTCGCCTCTCAGCCAGAGGGACCTGGCTTTAATTCCTGGCTGAGGCAGGGCCTCTCAGTGCGGAGTCTGCATGTTCTCCCCATGCTTGTGTGGGTTTCCTTCATGTGCTCCAGTTTCCTCCATCACCAAAAACACGTATGTAAGGTCAGTTCTCCAGACTGGAGTTAGTCCCCAGGTGCTGCACAGCAGCTGCCAACTGCTCCTACAGGGATGGGTTAAATGGAGAAACAGAGACCGAATCTCATAATACATTGTACTGTGTGCAGCTGTAAAGTTAACTTTTACTTTTTTGGTGTTTTAAAGGAATATGCCTTCAAACATTGAACAACTCCATATCAGCTAATGTTCGCCAAACTGTATGCCATTTGGAAACAAAAGACTGTAACTCACTTCACTAAATAAAAGGTAAATAAACAAAATTTACTCGTGTTTAAAGGCAACAACTGCGTCTGTGAGATGTTCAGGAGGTCATGGTGTAAATATATCACAGATGAATGTCAACTTCCGTAATTGTTAAACAAATTAATTTCCTTTTGGATTTTATGTTTTTTCAGACAAAAACATTTCAGCCTCAAGCTTATAGGTGAAAACCTTTTGTGCAGCACAGATTAAATGTTCAGCTACAGCGCAGACACACTGAGTCCAGGCTTAGACTGTAACCTTCAGGCTGCAGAGAGAGAAGGAAGCTCTGCCGCCTCAGCAGAGACAAACACCAGGGAGACAAGACTGGAGAGTAAATCACTGTCTGCTCCTCATGTCTCTGTCTAAAACTAAACCCCTCACCACTTACTGCTGCCTGTCAAGCTTTCCATTCTTACATTGAACATATGTAGTTAACAAAGACAAAAAAAATGCAAATATACAACCAGGATTTCTTAGTTTTTCTTTAAACAGCAGGTCAAGGACTTTGTTTTGTTGCCGTTGTTCTTGTTCTCTTCTCAGTCTTCTTAACTCTGACACCTATCGAAAGCAAATTCCTTGTAGTAATATGAAACTTTACAATTCAAAATTCACAATTTCATTTAGCAGATGCTTTTATCCAAAACGATGTACATCTGAGAGGTGATACAATACAAGCAACGGTCTCACTCCTTACATTTTTGTTACTGTTTTTTTGTTTGTTTTAAAAATTCTGATTTTAAAAAAGATGAAGATGAGGAGATACCCAAAGACTGACAGTCTGGTGATGCCTGGAATTGCTAAGATAGGATTAGATGATCATTGTTTGGCATAGTTGTTTATTGAACAGCTGCCAACTGTTGATGCAGAGGGCAATGTACTTTACATCTTCCATTCATTCTTCCAGAGTGGGGTCAAACAGCTAAAAAATGCTCTATGCACAGGACACATATGAATGAATGGTGCCTTGGACAGATATTCAGTGTCCCTCTCAGCTACACATGCACATGAACTAACTTGAACTCCACATGCATGCACACAACAGGAGCAGCATTAGCGATCAGTCGCACTTGATCCGTCCTCTCGGGGGCCGTCAGGCTGCAGATGAAGAGCGTCTGTCTGCTGCTCTCTCCAGCCTCCACCATCATCAAAGCAGACCAGAGCGTTTGACCTCGCCCTCGTCTCCACCACAGTTCTGGGGTTAGCCTTTCCTAATTTAAACCGAGTCTGGTTGCCAGGGCGAGGGAAGGCCCATCACCATGGCGCCACGCTGGGCAGGCCCTCCCCTGAGGATTCGGCCAGTGACAACCCTCAAAAACCACAAAGGATCCCCACCTGACATATCATCCTCTGTGGGATCTAATTGTGTCGTAAGGGGAAACACCTGTCAGTCATAAACAGTAGTGGAGGTTTTTAGTCTTTTTTTTTTTCATTCCTTGTGTTTCTGGTTTTATGTTGTGATTTGTTTTAACAAAGTGTCACTTGAATATGTGGTGTAACTAAAACAGTAACATTAATTTAGCCTCTGTTCCATTTGTTTCATTGTTTATCTGCACTGGCATATCCAAAAACATTGCCATTTTTTATTATTTACTTTTACACTAACATGATTACTTCTCACAGTGTGTTTTGTGAGTAGTATTGAAAGCAGTGAAAGTAGAAAATCAAAAGTAAGATTGTTATTTTGTGTATCCTCTGCTATGTCAATTAAAACTGAGCAAAGATTGTTGAAATAGTGATGTGCAATCATGGGGGACAGTGCCAAAGATAAAAAGAAATACTGAGATTACATAATAGTTGTATCTATTGATTATTTTGATTATTCATAACTGTATTAATTTTGTATATTTTTAACTTTTTTGACTATTCATCATTTGTCTTAGAATTACAGATACTCCAGTAAAACTAGTCAGACTGGTATAGTATGCTCCTTTTGCCACAGGTGGCTCTCTGTGCCCAAAGGTCAACATTTTCGTAGATTTGCACAGATTGTGCCTCAGCTTTACAGTCACTGTCAAGCAACATCCGTTCCTTCTTGTTCAGGACTGCAGCCTTCTCTGCCCAGCTAGCAGTAAACTGTTTACAGATATGAGGGTGTATGAGTATCTGCTGAGAAGCAGCTAAATGATTCGTTCCCGAATTGTTGGGCGTTGTTGCAGCGACAGCTACCAGAGTTTTCAAGACTGGTACTGTATATTTAAAGGACATAGAGGCCATGTAGATATTATCAACAATTTTTATATCAATACTTTTGTTTGACTACAGTTTGACTGTGATTGATCCTCAATCTGGGGCGGACTGCTCCCTAACTTCTGCCACTTTTGTAAATGTGTAAAATGATGTAAAAGCAAAGCAACAGATTGCTTTACATTTTGTAAACATTAGCCACAACACTCAACAACATTTTGCAAAATTGCTCTCACAATGTTTTTTGCAAATAAGGCAGAAATAATAAGTGCAAGAATAAACCTACTGAAGTAATCACTTCTGAAGGTAAATATCCACAATGCTGATCACAGCCGACAGAAAAGAAACTTGAAAACAAATTATCTGTCAACAAATGGCATGTGAACTGTCTGTTGCCCCAATGAGGTCTAATGGGATCTAATGCAGTCTGTTTCCTCTAATTACATTCTTCAGTCCATCAGCATGAGCTCTCATGACTTATTGCCAAGATCCCGAATTACTGTGCATAGTCCAGTGAGGAATGCGGCCCTATGACGTACATACTGCAGAATATTTGAGTTATGTAAAAGCAGTTTCCATTTTTGTAATTTATTATTCACCATAGGCAGAAAAGCGAATAAGTCAAAGCAAACTCTGCAGCCACGAGCAGCAGATTATATTATTTTTGCACTGAAGACATTCTTGAAGCAGACTTGCTCATTAGTGTGAATCATAGAAGCAGCAGTGGTGCGGTCAAAATTACACATCAGCTGTGATGTTCAACTTTAAGCCGAACAAGCAGAAGAAGTCACACAAGTCTGACAGAGGCTGCTCTCTTTTGTAAAGCATTTTACTCTAAACTGCCTCGGGCACAGCACAGCAATATATGAGGCCACAGCTGGATCTGAACTGAATAGTCCAAACCATGATTCGGTGCTTGAATCTAACACCCAAATTTGGGACTGGGTCATGCCCTCTGACAGTGGTGTCTCCTTGAGAGAAAGCCTGAGTGATCCAGGTGTCTAACTGGCCAATTAGTGTGTCACTCACGCAAGTGTAAAAGTCCTAAAATGGAACAATTAGTCACTCCATTGAAGGGGCTCCACCAGTTTCCAAATCAGATGAATGAAAGGATTAAACCCTCTGTGATTCTCCAAAAGGTTTCTCCACCTGTGCTGACACAGCAGACGTGATGCCAGACAGATTAAAGGTTAAACCTGTGATGAGTTACGAGTGGATTTTTCAAAGGGACAGTGAACATTCTTCTCTGCTTAGTATTCATTTGCACGAAAGACACTGTGGAGCAGGGCATCCCTGTCTCCTAGAAATTATGTTTATGTACAACTAATTTGTAACAACAACAACAACAACAACAACAACAACAACAACAACAACAACAACAACAAAATAAAACACTGTTGATCCTGTGTGCTTACCTCACCTCCCAGCTCCGGCAGCCCTCCCTGATA
Organism: Lutjanus erythropterus; assembly: GCF_056507025.1. NCBI lineage: Eukaryota > Metazoa > Chordata > Actinopteri > Lutjaniformes > Lutjanidae > Lutjanus > Lutjanus erythropterus. The sequence continues at coordinate 28,594,351 of NC_139325.1, read as the reverse complement.
TAATAGTTGTTATCATTATTAGTGAGGGTGGTAATAATCAAGTAATAACAGCAGTAGCACTATTTTCTATTTTGTCAGTTGTCCTTTTATATTATACTTTATCATATTAACCCCCCCTCCACACACACACACACACACACACACACACACACACACACACACACACACACACACACTCGCCATTTTCTCCCTTTCTTTCTTCCCTATTCACCTTTTTCACTTCTTCCCTGTCTGAAAATGTGGGATGCAGACACACACTCATGCACACACAGACAACCGCACGCACACGACCAACACAACACAGGACAATAAATGGCAGCTCTCTTGTTTTATGGCCAGACTCTTATTAATTGCCCTGTCTTGTATTTACTGATTTGTTTTGTCTGTGTTGCCCTGTCAATATTCTGCCCTTTGTCTTACAGTTAATTAATAAAACACAAAAACAACTAATTTGCAACAGAAAACATGATGGCAATGCCAACCAAAGTATATTTTCTATAATCATAATGAAGAAATATAAATTAACATACCTGGCAAGTTGTCAGAAAAATGTTTACTGCCATTGTATTTTATTTATTCTCTGCCAAAATAGACAACCTTGTCACCACAACATAATTATGAAATAAATTTAGTAATATACAAATGTACTTTTTAAGAGACATGGTGGAGCAGGGAAACAACAGACTGCGACTACTTGATGCTATAAGAACTGGAGTATCTGTGGCTCTCATTTACCTACATAATGGTTACACCTGATTGATCAGTCTTTTCGTGATTAATAATCAGTATCATTTGAATCATTTGCTAAACCAGCAGGTATGGTAGTCTAACCAGTAACAGCTATTTTGTAGGAATTGAATACATTAACTAATCTGTGTGTAGATGAGATATAAAACTCTTTCCACATTAGAGAGGAATTTTCTGTTTCATATTTATTCATTTTAATTATTAATTACATTCATAATGGATAAATCATGGCTCATTTCGACCCAAATACAAGTTGGTTGTACTTGTTTAATTGTTTTATTGATAGGATTATGAATAAATCCAAACTAAGATTATGACTTAAAATAACTAAAATAATTCTGTGGAAATCTTTGATTTAATTTTACTAATTCACTTGCATTTCTTACATTTATTTAGCATGAAATGTCATGTCAGTATGCTGCTTCGTTATTTATACAGATATCCATTCAGTACTTTAATTTTTCTCCCAAGAAAATACAGATTTGTCTGTGCAACTAACACTGAAATGTGGCTGGATGCGCATGTTTCACCAGCAAATTGCTTGTGCTTAGCATTTATGAACTATTTGGAAAATGCTTACTGAAATAAAGAAATATTTAGAAAGAAAAGTTTAATTCTTTAACATGTATTTTCACCTGATGTTACAGTATGAAATAATGATTCAACAGTTTTCTTTGCTATGTTGGTGCATAACAAAAAAATAGTATAAGAAAAATATAAATAAAGATGAAAGTCAATATTTCATTTAGGTTTTTTTTTTTTTTACATCCACCAAACAAGTTCTCATAAATGCCAACTTCTCAGAACAGCCTTTTCCCACAATAGCGCTACCTCCTGACAGCCTCCGTCAACTCCTTATCAAGTGACACTGTCTCCTCCGCCACATCTCCTCACCCACCACCTCCAGAGCCAGACAGACGGTGACACCCCAGATTCCCATGTCAGAAATAGAGATGGACAGAGGGACGACAACTCCAAAAGAGAAGCAGCGTGCAAAGGAACGCAGGAATTTCTGTTGGAGGAGAAAAGCACAAGAATGACCAGGCGAAGGAGAGACGGCAGGGGGGGGTTTAATGACATGCTGATGACAGGCTGGATGGGAGTATGCAAGGCTCCTGCGGGAGCGGAGGAAGAGGAGGGTGTAAGACGAGCCATATGGGCTTGTATAGCTGTGAATAGATGACTGCTCTGTTGCCCTGCATTGTTTGCATCCATACCTGCACTGATCGTGAATGATGAGAAAAAGGAGCAGTCAAGTCTCCAGCTGTGCATCAATGTGTAATTTCCGACTTGGCTCGTTACATTACGGGCCACTGGTTCCTCCAGGCTCGATTTGCTGGGCAGGGATGCATGATCAGTGTGTGGTGTGTGAGTGCTGTTACTGATGTGGTGGGGAAAAAAAAACTGCAAATAGCGTTTCTCCTTTTTTTCTTTATGTATCTTGAATTAAAATTTTAAGTGATTTCACAGGCTTTGGGATTTTATTTATAAGTACAAGTGTAAAGGGTTCACCGTGCTTGAAACAAACTGGTCTGTACAGCACGTCTTCACACTATGTCTAAAGATAAAAGCCTTTTCCAAATGTCATAACCTTCACTTGGCTGCAACATTCTTCCTCCATGACCTGAGGTTCTCACAAATTAATGGGGACAAGACTGCACTCTTCCAGGCAGTCTGTCCCTGACATTCATTGTGTTGCACTATGATGTACACAAAAAAAGACATTTTGGAAAATATACAGAGTTACATCAGAAGATTAATACCACTCTTATCTGTAAGTTGTCAAAGGTATCATACAATACCACGTGCAGATGCATGAAACAGCTGTTAATTACATTTTTGGAAGCACCAAAGTTGTTAAAAACTTATCTAAATGTTCATTCAAGGCCTCAATTCAACTCAGTTTGTACAGCAAACCCAGAAACCTTTGCCTTAGTCTCGACATCCTACTGGGTAACTGATAATCCTATATATTTCTGGGATTTTGAAAACTTATTAAAGCACTTTTATCAATTAAAAAAATGTACAGTACAGGAGACAAGAGTTTTTGCCTCCATCATCCTCAGAAGAGCAATTTTTTCAGATACATTTTCTGAATTCCTTCTTGATGTCTTGCTGGAGTTGGTCGGTTCTCACGGTGAGCTCTGTGAGTGATTGTGTGTGTATGTGTGTGTGTGTGTGTGTTTCTGTGTGCGTGTGTGTTTAGGCTTAGAGGTTGTAGCTGCAGGTCGGGCGCAAAAGCAAAGAACAACAACCCTAAACAGCTGTAGCAACAGTAACTCGAGCCTGACAGGGACGCCGTGGAAGGCCAAAGAATCGATTAGCATTCCAGCAACCACAATACCCAAATATACAACCTAAAGATATCACACACAGCAGCACTTTTACTGTCTGAGTGACCACAACAACCAGCGGTCCAGAACGACAATCTGACAATCCAGCTTTGAAAAGCAGCATGATTGATGAAGAACTGTAACCCTCTGGCATATCGCTGCCATAAAAATAACTCTACAAACTATAATTTCGGAGTCAGAAACATCTCAGCTGCTCAGTTATATTTTCTATGTCATACCAAGGCTCATGTTCTACAGGCTCAGCGCTCCTCCTGGTAGGTGGCCCGCTGTTATGTGGAAATGATCAATGCAAATGACAAATACAATCATGAATCGAGGAAAAAAACACACATATTGACAGAAAAATTGACTTGTGGTCATGGGACTATCCTTTAACGCCCTGGGCTGTTGTTAGAAAGTGTCAATAGCCGCAGAAAAATCAATCTATTTACAGCAGAAGGACCTACATTTGGAGATGGGTGATCAGATTTCAACAGAGATGGACATAGATGATGGGTGGCGGGGTGTGTGTGTGTGTGTTTCTGTGTTTGCGTGCCTGTGCCTGTGTGTATTTGTGTTTTTGGTGGCCAGGGGGGTGGCTTACCAGGGAGATTACCCCTCTGCTGGGAAATACAGGAGGTATAGGAGGCAGGTTTTCTTTTCTAAGGGGGTCCCAAATCTGTTCATAAAGAGCCACGGGATTACAAAAGTGAGATTGAGCCTGAAGATTAGAGGGATGAAACAGCCTGTGAGAACCTCCTTAACATAAGATGAGGGACTGAGGATTGTGGGTCTTTGAATAATTCACCTCCTGGCTTTTATTCTCCTCCTCTAATACACTATAAATCCTTTCAGAGAGCTCTACATCGCCATGCAAGTTAAATAATTACCATCATTCTTCTGATTTAAAAGAAAAAGAGACTGATTTTAAAGGGTTAGGTAAGATTGCTTGATATAGAGTTATATGAGGTACTTATTTATAGTCATATAGTGTGTTTTAGCTACAGTAGATGCACAATAACAAAAACAAACTAAAAGAACGTGCAACTTCTGTGTCCTGCGAGGTAAAATCACAGATTTTGCCTGTGGACTTTGGTTGGTTTGGAGAGAGTGATATTTTGTTTGATTTACCATAAGAAAATGCTGTCTAATGCAAGCTAAAGCTATGAAAATATTCTAAATACAGCATATCCTGAAACTGGCCTTTTTTGAGGGGCTAAAATATGTTTTGTTGTGACCCTGTCCACAACAGTGCATTGCGAGCTTCCATGCTAGTACTCCTCTCTGCTTCTCTAAACTGGGGACATCTACTGTAGCTAATACACTGTATATCAGCATGTACCTCAAACAACCCCATTTCAAATAATCCAAACTGTCCCTTTAATATTCATAAACAGGATGATTAATCCTAAAAAGTTATGGATTTTACAGTAGCACATAACAACAAACGAGATGCTACATTGTGGATGTCTCATTTTGAAGTAAAAATATTGTATCTACTCTCATAACATCTTTAAAAACTCACTGCAAATATAACTGAATGACAAGAAAAGATTTAAGTATGCTTTTTCAACCAAAGGATCCGCACATTATCACTTGAGGATTAACAAGGCTACAGGTTGCAAGACAGAGGTCATAATAACCCAGCAGAGAGTTAGTCTTGCTTTAAAAAAAAATCAAGTTGCCTCCTTCTTATCTCTGCAGACATACTGCAAACACTGGAGATTAACACTGCCGACTGCTTTGGCTACATGTTTGTTTGGGGGCGATCCTGCTTCTAGCTGATAAAACTATCAGAGTGTCGTCTGGTGCAAAGTTACAGCTAATCTCTCCCACTCTTCTGCTGGAAAATGACCTCTGAGCAGTAATGTGTAGTTCTGAACGTCCAGTCAGTTAAGTATGACCACATTACTCTCAGGACATTTTTTAATTACTGTAAACAAGAAGAACCACTAAAGAAGAGATTAGCAGCCCCTGGAGATATTTCACATTGAGTAGCCCTGAATTGAATTTCATGTTGAATGTACTAGAAGTAATAGTTTACAACACAAATGGACTTGTTAAGCTTAATCTTTGAAAATTAAATGAGAGATAAGACAAGGGGCCGTGTTAAAGAGTTTTTTGTAAACATGAAAAGTTGTGCTTACATTCAGTGTTGTGCATGTTCGCACTTCACAAAAGCTAACTAAAACTCAAAGCTCTAGTTCAGGTTCATGCTTCATAATTTTGAATTATGTTCACAGTCCCAAAACAGGAACTAATTCATATTAATTTATTCTGTTTTTTCCCCACAGTGCTGTCCAAGTCTGTCTAGTTGTTATTGGGAAACAAAGATAACGGGTCCCTCACAAAATGCTGTGAATTTGATTTGGTTGGAGAAACTTTGCGACTGTTGGTTCCTGGTCTTACCCTGTCTAAATGATTTCTTGTGATTCATCATTCATTTGCAGAAAATTCCTAAGACTGGACCGATGCTTCAACTCAACATGTTGTTTTAAATTTGTTGCACATGTGCATAACAATTTGCATTAAAATATGAGATTTTTTTCTGTTGAAATCTATTCGGATTTGTCCATGAAGCAATACTTTATTTTTTTCGTAGTATGGCATGACCCATCCTACTCTACTTGTGATTGATGATATTCATACCATAAACCTTGCAAATCATGCCTAAAGCTAACCAACTCAACCAGTGAAGAAGATTAGTACAAGCCAGTCCAAGGCTATCAGTCTTTTTCAGTCTTGTCTTTACTGGTACAAAAACATAATCGCCCAGTTTTAGTGGAACAAAAGGTAAACACATGAATGTAATATAGTTATGTTGCTTAATACTGGGTGTAAAATGTACATATTGATGCTCTGCTACATCTGTACTGCTGTTATCTTCACTTCTTGCTTGTTTTGAGGAGCTTTTCCTTTTAGTCTGCTGATCTGCTGATCAGTTAAGAACAAAAGTCTGCCTTCACAGACATTTCAAATCAACCCTGCTGGATGAAGGACAAAACAATGAAAAAATGTCATTATCTTTAAGTAATTTCAGACTGCACTGTAAATGTTTGTGTGCGCATGTTTTCCTCACACTAGTTGCCCCATTCTTGCCTCAAGCAGGTGTGGCAGAGGGCAAGCATCTGAAAAGACTCAGACAGAGTGTTTTTGTGTACATCTTTGCACCCACAGGTTGGTTTCCAGATGGGACCGCTGCTGGAGAGTGTGAGTCACCGTGTCTGTGGAGACGTTCGCCGCAGCGTCGTCATACCTGAGTGCTACCAGACATGTCTGTCTGGCTTTCATGTAAGAAATGTGTGTGTGTGTGTGTGTGTGTGTGTGTGTGTGTGTGTGTGTGAGGGTTAAAGTAGTCAAATATCACCTTTCCTGTTTGCTTTTACAGCCCTGTTCCAAAATTTCACCTGTAAATCTTCTCCCCGACTAACTTCTGATCTCAGATTTTACAGACAAAACAAGCCGGGGTTCAGACGACGGAGAGACGACACCTCAGGGCCACATTTTTATGCATGTTTCTCGCTGACTGATGCTGTTTCATAAGCTTCACAACTTTGAGACCTTGAGCTGTAATCTTGAAGACAAACTCGTCCAAAGCTGGCACAGTCCGGTCACTTTGGCTGTATAATTTATGACTTGCGTTGGCCAAGAGGAGTCACAAAGGGACAGATGCTGGAAAAGCGACATCAACTTACAACATAATCATATGGTAGTTTGACCCAGATCATCAAACTGTACTATGTCTCTAAAATGGCCCCACTGACTTCATGTAATCCGTTCTCTCTTTCTTTTTTCAGCATACCAATCAACAAAGAAAGGAGTTTTGTGGATAACCAAAGGATTGAGAAAGCGTCTATGTATAATTCAAATCTAATTTTAATTTTCTTGCTTATTTCAGCTTGTCTAAATTTACTTTAAGCTTGCACTTAACTTGAAAAATGTGATAGAAAAGCTCTAATCAGAGCCACTACATCTTTGTAGCATTAACCTGTTGCCATAATTGCTATTTATTATTGTCATGCATCACAATAATTACAAAAGCAATACAACCACAGAGGACAATCATGGATATAAACAGATTTAACTTATTATCTTCTCTAACCATCTCCTGTCCAGATGAGCCTGCAGAGAGAATGAAAAGCATTGTGGGCTGTGTGCAACAATTAAAGCAGGCTCGCACAACTTTGTGGGCTGGTTTTGTCTGAAATAATCACAGTGTGTGGAACAGAGCCCAGGGCAAGGTGTGAAGCAGTTTAGTCACTGCTGTACATCAGCAGAAAAAAGAAAGTACTGCGTCTGAATGGTGTTTTTTGTGTAGGAGGGGGTGGGGAAATGAGAGCCAAAAGTGAGCCAAATGGCCAAGGCCACCAGATCAGAGGCACAAGGTGAGCTACACACCTGTTTGAAATAACTACAAATGATAAAAGAGCAGGATACTTTGGGGGCTATGTGTGAGCAGGTGTGCAAGAGAGAGTTGGATTTATTGATGACTTTTAAATACTCCTTCTGACGTATTAAAATGTCCTCATGTTGGGAAAAGATGTCACTTCTGCATCTGCCACATGAATGAAATGTATCAAGAGACAGAGGCAGGTGGACTGACATGGGCTTTGCATTCATTTCTGTGTAGAAAGGGGGTTGGCAGATTTTGGTTTGACTGCACCTTATGGGAGATTTGAATCAAGCAGAGCTTCACACGGTCCTGAGACGAGATCTAATCAGGCAGATTAAGTGAAAACACCTGTGGGGGGTGGACTAAAGGCATTTAGGAGAGGAGACTCTACATGAAATGAAGGCTGACGTTAACTCAATTTTTGCCCTGCCCTGTGAAGAAGCTCCTTGAAAATGACTCTGTGTGACACTAACTTGGTCACATGTGGAATTATAGGCATCCTGACCATAACCATGAAATATGAATGTTAATCTCCATCCACAGAGCTATTTCATTCATTGATTGATTTTTGTAATTGTGCCACAAAAGCATGCTGCTGCTGCTGCTCTTTAACGTTGCTCTAATGAATAATGATATAATGTAACAGTGGAGCAATTGATTTTAATTTGAAATGAAACATGTTGCTCATAGTGATGAAACTACAGAGAATTATCAGCCAGCAGCACAGATCCCCTCAGCTGGATGGAGAATTTCGTCATCAGACTATCCACTGTGTACTTATAACATTGTTGGAGTCGCAGTGGACAGATTTAAAGCTGCTATAAGCAGCTGCAATGAGCAAAAGATAGTTGATTGTTGAGTTTCATTCCCAGGCCAACAGTGCTGTAAATCGGGCTGAGCCACCAACCCAAAACTCACATTTCACATCTGTGAATCAGTCCGATGATGCCAAGCTGATAAATTTAGCGACTAGCTAGTGCTCATAATGGAGCATTTAGCAGCTAAAGAGGCAGATATTTCATTCAGGAGTTGGTGGAGACCAAAAACAGAGTTAAAAGAGTGTACGCTTTGAACTGACAGCTGTCAGATGACCAGAAGCACGACTCCAAATGAATGATGGTGCTTTTGTGTGTCTACTGTGCACAAAAATAGGCAATTGTTCAACTCAAGGTGGTGATATAACAGTGTTTGGTTTACAGCTTATTCCCCAGCGTGGTAACCAAAAAATCAATTAGGCTGACAGTGATGCTTTAATTTTCTTCCCTCCAAACTTACAATACTTTACATTTACTTAAAAATATAATTAATGACTTTACGGTTTACTAAGAAAAATACCAACACGTCACAGCAGTTCATGGTATTTAATCTATAGATTTGAGCACATGGACAAATGTAGCAATAATAAATCTGCAACATCTGGCTACACTTTGAAAATAAAGGTCTTGGGTACATTCAGCTGCCAAAATAACTTGGTTGGGTTTAAGAAAATATTGTTTGAGATAAAATAACTATTTCCTTAAAACAATCAACACTGACTATTGGTCTGGAACCAAACCCCAGTCTCCTGTATCAAAGTTTTGTTTGAATGTCTTGCTAACTGTCGGGAAATATATTGACATTTTGCGTCCATTTATACAAATCTATAGATTACAAGACTATTTCATGAGCTGCCTTGATATCAGGCTTAAAAGACAGAGCAAGATAATTTATATTTCATTTAGTTTCTTCTTATGTACCAAGCAAAAAAATATATTTCCACTGATCACAAAAAGCTCATTATTTCAAACCACCCAAAATCACTGAGACTCAAGAAATGACAGACTTCCATCCAGTTTTATCTCTGCACTTCCACAGTCTCCCCCTGCACAAATTGTGCACATTACTGCTCAGTTTCTGATGCTTTCATGCTCTACAAACCCCATTTCCACTGAGTGTTGCTCACTTGGCGTTATAAAACTGCAATAAGGACCTCTGCACTGCACACAGGCATCAAATATTCAGCATCATTCATCAGCTTTCACTCAAACAAGCTACTTTCATGACCCCAACCTCCTTAAAACCAGCTTTTGTGGATTAAATTTACCAACGGAGCTTGTTTTATGGTCCCTGACACAGAATCTGGGTGAGTTACATAAATACGTCCACAAAGCCGAACATGTCGCTGAGTTGTGAGTCGGGAAAGATCTGTACTGACTCAAACTGAGACTGACAACTGTGGAAGTCTGGACAAAAAAGTACTGAGACTCACTGACTTTCAGAGGATCCACGATGACAGCCTGAAATCTGGCGCTGGAAACACATGGAAATAATGGAGGCCGGTCAGCTAAAAAAAGCATGGACCCGAGCTTTGGGTACATTTGCTCACGTAATCTTCATCTTTTATTAGGGCGTATTGTCAAAATCAAGTGGAAACGTCAACAAAGGCCCCTAAAATGAAAAGGAAACTGCATTGTATATGAGGAAACATGGCACAGTATGAGAGGAAATGGGTGTAGATCAGCGAAAAAACAGGAAATAAAAGAGGTGAAGGAAAAAGAGATCAGAGAGGAACATTTAATTGAGAGAACAGTGTTTTGGCTCCATTATAAATCATGGTTGCATGATGATGTGCAATGATGTGATGCAGTAAAACAAGACAGAAAAGTCAAGGAGACATTTAACAGTTCAAAGGTAAAGGGAGCCCCCTGCTGGTTAGAGCCACCACCGATTTAAATCAAGCACTGGCATTTATATTAATTTTGTCACATTTTAAAGGAACACTGTGTGCAGGATTTTTCTAAAAACTGTATAAACTAATTTAAACGTCACTTTTGGTCAACTAGAAGTGTGCAGCAATGTCTGTGTCTGCAGAGACTCTGCCCTCTTATCTTATTTTCTTATTATCTTACTGGGAATAAGAAGCAATCAACTATCTTTCTGGTGCTTTGGTGATGTGGAGGCCCAGAACAAAAACAAAATAACACAAATTAAAATAAAGAAGCTTCAAAGTAACTGAATGACTTCCCTCTTCATATTTCCGCCTCTGTGGTCTGAAGAGTTAATCATGTAAATACAAAAAAAAAAGAATAAAACTGAAAATATAATATATAATATATATTATTTATGATTGATAAACCTTTTGAAAACAAGAGGCAAATGCTTTTGTGGACAAACTCATTCATGGTTTTGAAATATTATGTGCTAAAGAAGTAAAGCAAACATTTCTCAATAAAACTTTCCAAAGATGATCTTTTTCTTGAATCAGACTAATAGACCTTTTTCACAGCAGCCATTTTGACAAAATAGCAGCTTCAAAATAACAAAAAGGGTTTTGTGGGGATTTCGCTGTCCTCTCCAACTTCCAACTTCCCTCCTTTGTAGCCTGAAGTACCAATCAAGCTCAGGTGCACCTTATTTGTCCATCAGTGACTAAAGGGATGTAAAGACAAAAACATAGGACTGTGTATATTTTTCTTCCAGGTGGGATTCACAACATTTAAAGGCTTTCTGAAAACAGGAGGTAGGCAGTTTTGAGTACAAACTTATCAGAGTTTTTGAGTTATTATGTGCTAAATGTCAAGAAGCAAAGCAAACATTTCACAATAGAGCCTTCGAAATGCAATACTGTGTCAATATTTCTGCTACCTAACGGGAAAGAAATTTGTGATTGCACTGTTGATACTGTAGATTAAAACTGTTCATAGCACTGAAAAGTCCACATATTAGCAACAGGTGTTTTTTTCTTACACTATCAGACCTTTCTCACAGCAGCATGAACTAGAAGGCTTGTTACCAATGATACTAATTAAGATCCGTTCCATTCAGGTCAAGCTGAGTCAGGGTGCTGCTTGTGCATGTGGGATCACTTTTTTCTTCCAGTTTTGTTAATAATTGATTCCATCTGATTTTCATCCTGTTTGGCAGAAGACACAAAATAAAACAATTTGCTCATCCATGCTTTGTCTTTGTCTTAGTGCAGCAGTCTTTATTGTAGCATACCAGAAAACAAAACAACAGAATAAAACATACAAGACAAAACCAAAATCTGAGATAAAATAATACGTAAAGCCTCATTTCTCTCATGTCACAAAATTAGGAACGCTTTAAAAACTTACACTTTGCACATGTCAGTCTCAGTCACAATCAGAAAATAAATTCAAGTCAGTTTAAGTCACCATGTCAGTGCACCTGACATTAACTCACCACACAATCACACATTTGTATTTTGCACATTTCATATAACTATGCAGCACATTTCTCCTTCCTGATGTTTGAGGAGTGAAAAAAAGTGGTTTATAAACGTTCATATTATGTAATAGTCATGTCGCAGGGCCAAATCTCCTGACTGAAATCCCCTGCCCTGCTCTGTACAGGTTAAGTGCGATAATCCTTTACTAATCCAGGTATCGCTGCCTTTAATCTCTTAAAACAGTTTTTGCTAAACTACAGATTAGATCAGGTTTGCTGACAGATTTGGGGGCCTTTTATTGTGGTTAGAAAAGCACTATGGGAAAGAAGATACCATCATACAACCTCCAAAAAGCAGACTGTGTAGCCTATAAACCAGGTTCAACACTGGATAAAGTATTAAATCTGGTGTATTTACCTCTAACATGCTGTTTTCTTATTACACTGTTGGCTACATGCTGCGTCTCAAGATGGTCAAGAGACTATTAACTCTGTAGGCAGATATGCAAAATACACCCAACTCATCTGCAAGGCATAAAAAGAATTTCTTCAATTAACTCTCTTTTAGTACGAGTGATTTTAGAAGTCCCCTTTGTGAGCTGTTTTTTTTATTATTATTATTATAGTAGTTGTATGTACTAGTACAGTGGAATTCAAACTGGGGTGCAGGGACCAACAGGGGTCTTTGAGTGGGTTGTAAGGGGTCCCCTGCAAAAGGAGGAATAGAATATTTTATCATATTTTTTGGAAGTTGGAACAACCGGGGAAGCATTAGGATTGACCGGTTGTAATTTATAGTGATCCTTGTTTGATCATTGATTGACAATTAAGACTTATCTACAAATCTAAAAGCAAAAAAAAATCCATCACTCAATATTGTGGGGGTCCTTGACATGAAAAAGTTTGGGAAGCCCTGAATTAATTTATTCCAGATTATCTAAAACTTTGGTTCAGGACCTAACTTTGTATTTGGAAGGAAACAAAGGCTCCAGAACTAAAACAACGGGTTAAAACAATAGTGGAAATATAATCTTACACAAATGCATGCTTAACAGAATAAATGGCAATCAAGAGGAAGTACTGGGCTCACGTTAAAATAAGTTTAAATCGGCATGATTCCGCTCTGCGACTATGTGACCCTGTCTTAAGATATATGAAGATGTATGACATGCTTTCTCTCTGTTGTCGTTTTGTTTCCTTATGGATTCTTCATTTGTTTATTTGTTTTTTTTATTTATGTACTGGAGTCCATAATACAAAGAATGTACCTCATGTTCCTGTGTCCTGGAAACAGTAAGATATGTATGCCATGTACCAGGCCTTTCAAACACCACTAAAAATTTGGGGAAAAAAATATTGTATCTTTTTTTCATTGTGACGTGGTTCAATAGTTCACCATGTGATAAAAGGGGACTTCTACAATAGCTGTGCAGTTTAGTTTGCAGGACATCCTGTGTAAAATAAACCCTCCTCTTTAACTTCCTCCACACTACATTTCAGCCTTTCATCATATTGTTTATCTTCTCCACATTTCTTCATCATCAGCAGCTAGTTGGTTTTGGTCTTCAGCTCTGCCAGCTTACTGGTGACAAAGTTCCATTTGAAGGACGCGTCCCCGCTCCCTCCTCCTCCCAGCGAGACATATTTGGAGAAGCTGTTGTTGCTGCTCCGTCCTCCTGCTCCTCCTTCGCTCTCTCCTCCCTCAGTGACCTGCCCATCCTGGCTCTCCTCCCCTCCGGCCTGCGTGACCCCCTCCTCGCCCTGACCTGTGGTCGCCTCGTTTGCCGCAGCAGCAGCGGCTGCAGCTTCCGCCTGCTTCTTGGCAGCCCAGTTGGTCGCAAAGCTATCCCAGAATCCCGAGCGCCTGGTGGGTCGAGGAGGCTCCTCTGGCTTTACTGCAAGCGGACTGAGAATTCAGAGAGAGTAATAGAGACATTTGCTGGAGCACAAGACGAGCACAATTATAATTCGACAATAATAAGCGACAATGAGTTCTGTCAAGTGTCTGTCAATATAAAGTTAAGCCCACTGCTCTGAAAAAACACACTCTGGAGTTTGAGTTCACTTGAGCTCCTTCTAGTGATCTAAGATTATTAATTATTTCTCATGACTAATACACAGACACTTTCTCATCTGGTGAACATTCGTCCTGAATTTGAAGTCGTGAAACAGTAACACATGATAGGGACCAAAACAGAAATTTCAAAGGAGAAAATGCTGGCTGTAGTGCTGTTGACAGAGAAGCAAGTATTTCATGCAAGTTTCCTTAATTTCTGATGGCATATCATGGTCATTTTGTGATTCATTACAGTAAATGTATTAGATTACTCCTTTTATACTGGAGTAAATTAGAAAATTTTAAAGTTAAAATATATTTTTTATGTGTAAATCAGAAATATTAAAAGTTAAAATGTTACAGCCAGCAGCAGGCTACTTTAGCTTAGTATTAAAACTGAAAACGGGGGAAACTGCTAGACTGGCCTGACCTCCATCGCAAAATCCTCCTCTAAACCACAACCTGTCATTTGTGAACTGTTTCAAGCCTTCATCCTACGCTAAGCTAACAGGCTGGTGGTATAGCCTCATATTTAGTGGACAGAGACTGGTATCAATCTTGTCTTCTTACGAATGAGAAAATATTTCTTAAAATGACAAACTACTGTGTTAAATACAGTCATTAACAGTAAATGCTCTGAGCGCAAAAGTCAAATTTATCCTTTAAGTCCATTAAACTTTGACCTTTCAATCAACGATTTCCAACAATTCAAAAGTCTGTGATGTTTTTTTGTCAAATTTTAAACAGATATTTTTAGTTTATCAGTGAGCAAAATTGCTAATTTAAGTTGTTAACAACATTATTTGAGGTTTCTTGAAGTGCTGTTTAGTGATCTCAATACACAGCACACACAGAAACTATAAAAAGTACCCATTAGTTCCACAAACCAGCCCTATTTAACTCACACAAACACCACAGACGGTACAAGTTACAAAAAAAACTCACTGGTCGGCGACTGGCGGGCTCTCAGTCTCCTCTAGAAGCTGGTGTTCATCGTCTTTGTTGAAGAGAGATGATAGCCTGTTCCAGCTTTTAGTCCCAGCCCCCTGCATCTGTACACACAACCAAACACACACAGGGTCAAAGGTCAAAGCAGGTCAAACATTTAGGTGGTCTCACAGGACCGGTTGAATAATGACCCTCTTTGATACGTGCAGAGGAGGGATGACTACAACTATTTTACAACCATTTATTATGATATTTTTCATTAGTGACAAAACACTGAACACTGTGGTGTACTCTTTATAGTTTATATTATAAACCGTGTCCTCTAGGGTTTACTCTAAAGCTTTTTTTAAAATAAATAATATCCAAAAGATTAAGTAAGAGCTGTCAATGTTGACTTACTTTCCTTGCCAACTGGGATACAGCGTTGGGTCCCTCATCCTCCTGCACTGGACTCATCATGTCATTCTCCACCTCTGTGACCTGTAACAGCAGAAAAAAAAAAGACAAAATGGATGGACTGCACAACAATGTCCTGAATTCATATGCAATACTGTCTGAGCTTGGAGATGCACAGGATTTGTGCGCATTAGTCGCCATCTAATGGACACTGTGGATAGTACAGCCTGTAGAAAATGCAAGACAGCATATTTCCATCAAAAAGATACACTTTAGAAAAACTAAATTAAATGAATGAAAAAATTAAACTACTAAATAAATGAAATGATGATCCCCATCCTTTGCAGAGAGAATTTCAGCTTCTTCCTTCTAGATGGAGGATTATAGTCCCAGTTATTTAACCTGCCTTTCATTTTTATCTTGTTTATTCCAGGGGTTATTTATTTCATTGTTTTTTAAAAATGGTATTTTTTGCATTTACACAGTTCTTGCAAAAAATAAATTTAGTTTTGAAACAAATCCAACAAAAAACAATGTTCCCCTTTGCTTCAGTGCACTTTTTTATTTTCTGCTTTAAGTCAGCAATGTCTTTGCAATATTTCACAAATATCCAGTCTTTCACTGCTTTCTATATTTATTTCTTTATTATGTCTTCAGACTCAGTGTTTTATATTTATTATCATATATTTTATATTCTAATGCACTTTTATAACTTTTTAAAGTTTTGCTACTTAACTTTTTAATGAGGCTTCCCAGCAAAAGTGTTGTACTTGTAAAATTACAGCATCTTGAATCTTGAATTTGGAGCCTTTAAGTACTTTTATCATGTTTGTCTTTTGGTTGTGATGTTTGTAAAATGTGTGAAGATGGATGCCATTTCTTCTACAGCAAAACAAATCTACCTATGGGTACAAATAAAGTAACCTCACCTGAACTATTAATATTGTTTTTCTAAACTCATCTTTTTATTTTTGAATTTTATGATTGGTTTTCGGTCTATGCCTTGACTTGAAGAGTATTTCCACATCAGTGTATGTTTTGACATTTTGAGTTCATTGTAATACACTTCTGTTGTCTCAAATTTCAAGAACATGTGGAGCATCGTCGACTCAAATAGCAGCGCTGACAACTCTGCACACCCATCTAAATGGAAACTATCTCTTCAGACACACACACAGTATTTATTCCCTGGCATCCCTGCAGAGACCCCGGCATTGCAAGAGAGAGAGACCACAGTTTGGTCTGAGTGCACCCCGAGGCCTGGGCTATCTGTCCTTTCCTCCATGTCAGTCAGTCAGTGGAATGCCAACTAATCCGTTTGTTCAGCTCCCATGCAGGATCGAGTTTCTCGGCCCTCCAGAGATCTGGGTCAGCACAGCGCTGCGTCTGTTTCGCTGGTACCAAACTCTGACTGATGCTCAGGTGCTGCAATGAGGCTATGAAATTCAGTGGTGAAGTAGTCAGAAGTTGAAGTTACAGCATTACTTCACTTACTTTATGTACAATTAATTAATTAAGACTTTAAATACGCTTACTTGAGGTCACGGGGGTTGTGGAAGAGCTTGTTGGTGTTCTCATGACTGGTTGTACAATATTGGTGATATGTACAATATGTGTTAAGTGCAATATGTGTAAAATAGGGTTGTCATTTACTACAGTATGTACTTTTTATCTAAAAAGTTGTTTGTTTTGTTTTTGTATCACTATAAATGCAGGTATACCTGTGCAACATCTGAGTCCAAGACAAAAAAGTATATGATATCGTATTGTATCGTAATCCACGGTGTGTCCCCCTCTAAAAGGGTCACAAATTAAAGGGGTCATGAAATTGCCTACAGGGACAATAATGTACATGATATTGAAACGTATCATATTGTATCATAATCCTGGGTTTGGCTCCCTCTAAAGGTTCGCAAAATAAATCTCAGGGGTCATGAGATAATGAGCGGCGCAGGAAAGATGAAAAACATAGCTTCAGCCACACAGATTTGTATTCATTTATTGGACAAACTGACTTTTTGGAGAAAGATCGGATACTTTAATCTCATTTGGCCTCAAACAATTATTCACCTCAAACTATGTGAGAAGGTTACAAGGGGAAATATTTTTTGAAAGGGCCAAAAAGACTGGGAACAACTACATTAATCTTTAACAATGTATTGTGTTTCATCATAATAAAATATTAATCTGAAAATTAATGGAGGAAAAAGTATAATATTTCCTTCTGTTGTGGAGCAGAATTATAATGAACCATAAAGTGGATATTCCCATGTAAAGTACAGGTACCACAAAATTGTACTTAATTACAATTATTAAACATACTTTTTAAAATTAAACTGGTTACATAACCATCTCAGTTTATTAGTGATGCCTCTACATGACCAAGCAAACGAGACCATCAGCAAGAAGATTGACTGTTTCTATATAGTTTTTCTATCTGTCACCTGGAGGGATTCTCTGGGAAATCAGACAAAAATGAGCCTGTGTTCACATTTTCCCAGACAAAGTTACAGCTAGTAGCACATTAAAAAGAAGGAAAAAATCAAGAAGATATTAAAGTGCCTTGTAGTGGCTTTACTTAAATGTACCACTTAGTTTCTCACCTCTGAACATGTAACATGCTTTGTAGTTCTGTCTGGATGTAAAGGACTTTATTCACATGCTACTGTATCTGTGATGTTAATATATCTGCTCTTAGATTTAATCTCTGACACCAGAAACGAGAGTTGACAGATGATCTACATACCAACACTAACAATCACAGTGAAACCTGTTAAAAATTCTGTTGGCAAACTCAAAATACATAAGAGGAAGTTGTTTAGGCCTAACTTCTGCCTTAAAGTTCCCTTTGCACAGAAAACAAAACAGCTTAGCGAGCTCATCTGACCCTGTGATGAATAAAAAATGATCAGCAGACAAAACCTGGTGACTTTCTGACTTCTGACACTTTCTTATTTGCATATGAATCAGTAAGAGGAGCAAAGATGGAGAAATGTACCTCTTCAGCAGTGTCCTCCTCATACTCGGGGTTAAGTGTCTTCAGCACTTTGCTCTTATAGACCTTCCACATTGGATTCATACTTGCCCAAATGGTTACTCAACAGTCGGGGTAAGACCTGTGATGACCTCTGTTTTCCCCTGTGGTCCACCCTCCACCAAGTCTCTGCTTCCAGCTTCAGGCTTGTCTCAGTTTGGCCGACGCTGACCTGTTGTCATGCATAAGGTTCTCAGCAGCTCAGTGTTGCAGGGGACCCGTTCAGCACAGAGGGCCGCACTGTTTCATAGCTGGTTCTCCTGGTCAGATGATGTCTGTCTCGTCAGGCCAACAGAGTTGACAGCCGCTTTCGTCCCCGCCGAGCGTCTGAACAGGTAAAGCTAGGAAGCTGTGCTGTTCGTGCATGCGCCTACGCAGGTGTACACACACACACACAAACACACAGGAACACACACACACACACACACTAAATTCAGCGTCACGGTTCAGAATCCCTGCCTTGGTTACCTGGAAACAGGTGTAGATTTCCTCATGCATATTTCAGAGGGTCTCTTTCCCAGAGCCAGAGGTCCATTGTCAGCCAGTGCTGGTGGACCAGCTCCTGTAAACCTGATGCACACACACATGTGCACACACACACATGCTCACACACATGCACACACACACTAGAAAAACATAAGAATTTAGTAGAACCAACTAATCTTTTCTAACTTAAGATAAATATGTACATTTTATTTATTCAGTTTAATCAAACTTGAAATTTCTAGTATTTATTTTCAGAACACTTCAGAACTTACAAACATATGTTCTCCTAACTTGGAGTCCTTTGACTTGAAATGATGACTTGAATGAATGTGCTACAGAGAGTTCAATCAACTCATCAAATCAATATATATATATACATTTTATTTTTTTAACTGGTCAGTTGGCAACCTGAGAGGGCCAGTGAGTGTTGTGTAGATAAAGGGAGATGTATAAAGCTTTGATGACTGATTAGGTTTCACTAGCCACCCACAACAGTACAGCAGACTGCAGAGATACACAGTTTTGTTTATTTGCTCAAACACATATGCTAATACCTGAAACAATTTAATGTTAACTTGACACATGTTTATAGCATTGCATAAACTCTGTTGATGAGAACAATGGTAATGTAGCACCTGTTCCCTTGCTATACATTTCTGAAGAACTATCCACCGTAGTCTTGATGATAACCTTGATTATACAGCAGAGAAATTTGATCTAACTGTTCCTATAGCTGTCCTGGTACTGGTTTTGATTACCACACAGACCTGTGGGACAGTGATGAAGCTGTAAGGCTGGGCAGATCCATAAGATCAACATGCATTATGAATACAGTTCTATGGACGACTCGTCTCTGCACACAGACTAATGGATGTCGGTTATTTGAAGAGCGGCCAGTTTGGATGTGGCAGCAGCAGATCATGTTTCAGAGTGGAAAGGACACACCCAAGAATTTACCACATAGATGCAGTGGATTGTTATGGAGTCAGCTGGGCTTCTGTCATGACCTACATACTGTACGTCTTAATGTAAAAAACAAAAAGGATTATGTAATATAGCCATTGCATTATATGAGAAATATACTAGTGAAGGCTTTATAACTAAACATGCAGAGTAATGACATTCCAGAGCATTATGTTGTGCAGGACTTTTGCATCAAAAAGATCTGGAAATAGTTAACAAATTAACCATCAGATCACACAAGATTAAATTAGATTCAACTGTACTGTCACTGCATAGAGTAAAAGTACTGAAACATCATACTGCAGGAGCAGCGAGGAGGGACCCCACCTTCAGCTGCTGCCTCTTATTTACTGACTAACTTACTGACACTGCTTACTGGCAGCAGTTAGCTGGTAAGTTGCTGTAAATACACTTCACAATATGATTACTGTAAATCTAATATGTTGGGTGTACTCAGAAAAAAAGCTAATTCATTGCCTCAAAAAATTAAGTAAAGTTCTTTAAGACGCCAAGAGGCGGAGTGATCTGCACATGTCTGAATGTTGAAAAAAGCAGTTCCACGCAGTGGCAGAGGAAGCAGATCCTTCACTGGTCTCTTTGCTAAAAGATGTCCACTGAAAACATTTAAAAATGAGAAAAACAAAACCAAAAAACCAATAAACAAGAGAGACCTTTGCAACTATGCAAAAATGCTGTCTTTTTCCTGAAGACGTTTTTTTTTTTTTTTTTGGCAGTCATGGCTTATGGAGACTCAAGAAGATGAGCCACATTTTAGAGGGAAAGGCACCGGGCCACAGACACAGTCTAGTGATATTTTAGTTGATGATATATTAACATTTTTTTTAATTTGGTGTACAACATGCTGCAATAGATTTTTGAGTTTTGTGCCCAACTCAAACTTTTATAAACTTTCTGCTGACCTTCTGCTGAGATATATTACTATTAGTCCTTAGATAAATTTAAAGTAAAAGTTAAAGGTAGAGAAACTAAAAAAAAAGTTTTTCAAAACCAGTGTTTTGTATATACTGTTATATACAGAGACACAACTTCTGTTTAATTAATTTATTTTGTTGTTTTTTTCACTTCATCATCTGCTCATTTTAATGAATAGTTAATTCGTTTAATCTCATTTTAAATGTCTGATAATGATCCTCACATGAGCTGGATGTGACAGGAACAACAGGAAGTTGCACTGGGACGTCACTAAGACCGTCTCAATGCTTAAATAAAGACCTTTATAAGTCTTCTTCTTTGATCCAGTTACTTGTCAAATACTGGTACAGACTGTTGTCTCAGATCACCACAAGGTGGCACAAGAGTCCTTTACAGTGTTCTGGTTTTGGACACTAAACTAGACACTGGATATAAAGTAGTGAGTGAAATATGTCCTAATTTAGATTATTAGTTGCAACAAATCCACTCTGATCAGAATTTCCAACAGACCTTCCTTAAAGAAATCTTAAAGCAAAAAAAAAAAAGAAAAGAAAAAGAAAAAGAAAAAGAAAGAAAGAAAGAAAGAAAGAAAGAAAGAAAGAAAGAAAAAAGAAGAAAGATGGCTCACTGATCACATAGGCTAATATCTTTATTTATATAGAACTTTTCAAAATTAAATTACAAAGTACTGTGCTGAGCAATGCAATAAAAGAATACAAAACAAAATGTCAGTTAGCACCACAAACATTCATGAGCAAATTAAAATATGTAAAAAAAACAATGAGTTAATCAGCCAGACAAGTAAATAAATAAGTAACAAACAAAATAAAATAAAGATGAAAGAATAGAATCAAGAATTAAAAGGAGTGAGGAGTGATTTAAAAGAAAGCCATAGAAACAGACTTTATATATAACATTTATAAATGGTTATGATATTTTTATTGCTGTAAATGTGGGACATTCTGTCCGACAGTCAAAGTATCCAGCACAGATGTGTCTTTGTTGGAATTCTTCCAGTTCAAAGGTCTGAAATGTGGGTCAGTACCTTTGTCTCACAGCAGTCTTTGCTGACCTCTCTCATGACGGGCGATTTCTCCTCGCCACTAAATGTAGACTGACCAGCAGCCACGAATGCAACCAGAGGAATGCCGTTAGATAACAGACAAAAGTTGAACTGAGCTTTGTACTGTTAGCCATCATCAGGCTGACATCAGCAGTAAAAAAAATAAAAGTATGCACACACATCCAAACCAAAAGAAAGGCAGTTGCTAAAGTGAAGGCGAGCAAACACTGAAATAAACAAAAAAAAAGTTCCAATTTCCATTTATTTAATTAATTAAACTCATGATGTTTTTAGCAGCTGGTGTTGCACATAGCCCTTAGTTAATAACCAAGGGTCATGTGCAGTATTTATTATTTATATATTGGTTATGAGTATTTGTATTTGTGAATTTAAATGTATTTTATACACTCTATTCACGTGATTGATTAACTGACTGTTCTGATGTGTATATAAGGTGGACCTTGTGCGGCGTTGTCACTACTTTGAAGCGTGAAATAAGTGGAAATTGGAGCCAAACCCTGGGAATCAACAATAGAGAGAACCTCTCATGGACATCACATCACAGATGTATCTGCTGAAGTGCCACGAGGCTGAAGAGCAGCTTCTTCTCTCAGGCTGCTTAATTCATCCTCAGGACTCCTCCGTGTTAATTAGTTTATTTATCTCTTCAACCAATTCCAATCAACCAATCAGTCAAAGAGGGAACTAACTGAGATCTCATTTCACAAACTTGTTGTAAATGAAAAATAAATTGTATCCTTGTAAAAAGTCGCACTCCCCCTTTCCCCATGGTAATGGTATCTTCCAGAAGTTGCAGGTTGTACATCACACTGGCACTGCACACAACACTCTCACACTGTTGCACATGAGAGGAGATGAAGGCAGGTTTTTGTTTAAGTGATTAGTAGAGCATCGATCCATTTTTCAAATGCGTGAAAATGAGCCACCTCCTCTATTAAAGATTATAGTGAGTAAAACACTAAATCCATTTGATATCTTCAGGACAAGATGCAGAGGAAAATCTTGTTTAAAACATTCTAATTGTGAGTACTTGCATATTTACCTGTTTGCTCCAGAAACTGTCTGAGGTCAGAAATAGAGGTCGTACACATTAAATCACCCTGCTCCATTTTTGTTAGCCAAGGGTTGAATTCATGACAACACAAGAATGATTCTTTCTTTGGTCCTCCTTGCTTATGTGGAATTAAGCAAATACTCTTATATAAAGAATAAAAAGCTGAAGTTGTGATGAATATGACACATCACGCACTCATTATGTATTTACATGTTATGATCTCACCTCTCACTAAGTGCCAGTCTATCCTGCAGACAGTGCTGGAAGTAATATTCAGATCTTCTTCTTTTGTAAAAATACAAATATATTAGCAGTAAAATGTACTTAAACAATCAAAACTACTTGGTGTGCAGAAAGCTCCTTTTTACTTTGATATATTATGGTATATTTTGTATTATTTGATCAGTATTATTGATGCATTCACATATATGGAGCACGTTAATGTTGTTTTAGGTTGTGGTGGAGCTCATTTTAATTATTGTATATACTATTGGTGGGTTCTCAGGAGTATGGTATTAAGGTCACACACTTTAAAGCACCCTTCTCCATTATTACTAGGTTGGATTTGATTGTAAGTAATTGATCTACAGGCTATGGTTTCCAATACTTCCTCTGCATGGTTGTTAATGACACCTGACAAGAGAAAAAAAAACATCCTATGCATCCATTTTTGGTGTCATGTTGATGACCTTTGCTTTCTTGTTATGACCACTAGGGGGTGACAGTGAACTAGTCTCGTGCTCCGGTGTTGGGCTGCAGAGATGGAACAGAATGTACAGAACACCGTGTACAAGTCCATAACTCGATGGTGTTTATCATATACATGCACACATGCCACAGTGTCAACAGTTGGACATGTTCAGAGTCATCTGAGAGATCAACAGCTGTTGAACCTTCACCGAGGACCGAGTACCTATATTATTATTTGAATGTAAAGCACATGAGTCATGTGGTTTTCTGCTGCATCTTCCTTTAATGTGCAGAGTGACATCACTCCCAACAGAAATAATTAGCATTTTAGTTTAGTGAGCGATGATCCTGTGAAGAAAAGGGATGAGTCAACCTCTGCTGTACAAGCTGACCACACAGTGACACAACAGAGAGGGTGATCTCAGGGGTGTAGATGGAGGGGAGAGGATGGGTGTCTTTGCTGACCTGTCACATGGCAGGCAGATTCTCCTCACCACTAAATCTAGACTGTCCAGCAGCAGCCAGGAATAAAACTGGAGGAATGTCATTAGACAAACGAGGACATTGCATCACTTTGGTGTGAAACAGACAAAAGTCCTCATTCATTGATTTGAGCTTTGTACTGTTGACATCAGCTGTAATTAATCACATGGAAACTTTGATTTTTGTACATTTTCAAAGGAAAGCTGTTCTCAGTGACATTTAGAGCCTGTCTTACATAAAAGACAAGTCCTGCTTTCATTATTTCACTTCAATAAAAATGTGCTATCAGCAAAACATTTTTAAAGGGATAGTTTGGAGGTCGTATGAGTCAGGTTGTATGAGGTTCTTGTCCATAGTCAGTATATTTAGTACAGTGGTCAGCACTCCCCCAGTTTGGAGAAACAGCAGGAGAACTGGTTTAGGAAGCTAAGCAATGTACTGCTGTGGACAAGGATAAAAGCAAAATGTATTTCAGCCACCTAAAAAAAATCTATATCAGTTTATATATGCACAATATTTAGAATATTTTCACCATTTTACCTTGCTGTCAGACAGCCTTTTCCGATTGGGAAACTCTTGTCATATATGTTATATATAATATCACTCTCAGCTGGTCTACTGCTGCCCTGATTGGTCGGTTTGTATTGTTGTGTGGTGAATCTGAACTACCCTTTTAAAGCAACAGAGTTACACAAACTTGGGACGTGGCGATGACCATCTACTGCACTGGTTATACACTGATGATGGATAAAGTATCTCTTATAATTCCACTATAAAAAAACTATCCCTTTAAAGCTATAATATGTAACATTACTGCATTAAATTGTCTAAACCTCTCAGTTTTGTACTTAAATTATCCCAAATGTTTCCAACAATGCGCAGAAAAATCTGTAATTTATTCAAGGTAACAGTAGGTTTCCAGTGTCTAGTCACTATGACCTCCAGGAAAACATGGATACGTTGGACACATCAGAGGTTGAGGACGTAAGTCGGTGACCGTGACTATAAACATAACATTAGTAAAACTTTGATATCCTCAACCATCAAAACCACAACTCCCCCGATCCCATGCTATTTCACAAAATTACCAAACTATGTTATCTTATTATTATTTCAATTTGAGAGAGACCCCTACAAAAAATTGTGCAGAAAATTATTATTATATATTATTCTAGCCTATAGTACTGTGATTTTATTGATGAATTTATGAAGTGGTGGATGAAGAGTTCAGGTCATTTAAAAATAAAAATACAAACAATAGAATTTCAATAAAGTAACAAATTCTGTATTCAAAATGATACATGAGTAAAAGACTAGAAAAAAAAGTATTAGTGGCAAAATGTACTTTATGCATCAAAACTAAAAGTACTAATTATGCAGTAAAATGAGTTATATTTAACTATATACTTTAATCTGTAACAGTGTACTGTATCTTACTTTTAATTTAAACAAAGTTGGTCTCCATATTATATTTTCTAATGTACAAAGTAACAGCTGTTAATTAAATGTAGTGAAGTAAAAGGAACAATGTTTGCCTCTAAAATGTAGTGGAGTGCAAGTATAAAGTAGCATAAAAGTAGATATTAAAATAAAGTAGCTCATAGTTGTACTTTAATAAATGTACATTACATCTCACTTGTTTCTATGAATGTATTAATGTCAGTGTGCAAAATACCAGTAAACCATACTGGTACAGGAACAAAAACACTCAGAGGTCAGCACAGGCCAACCTGGGGATCCTACAAGACATCACCCTCAATACCAATTTGGAGTCGAGGATCTTCGCAGTCACTCACATCTGTGGTCGTCCTTCTTCTCAGCTCCCCATCTACAGTATCTTGTCACCCTCCTCCCACACACTCATGCCCACTGGCGTCCACGTAGCATTCGTCCATTTACGAGCTTGTTGTTCAACCTCCTGCTGTGACTTGGATCGGATGGTGAAATTTCACCAGTGAGCGTGTATGAGTGCCTGGACTGAGCTGAGCCTCATGCATGTGTAAACCATCACCGGGCGGAATATTTCCACCCGAAAATAGACCTGAATGTAAAGACAGAGCCACGGAAAGATGAAAAGTCTCTGGTCTTCCAGCACAGTGTGAACCACGTGTTGAACTTTGCTCTATTTCCTCTGCTGTGTGCGGTGTCAGACAAAATCTGAGTGACATTTCAGGTTAGAAACATCTGACATCCATTCTCAGGTTTAAATCGATCAGTTTGTTGATGCGTTGAATTGTCAGTATTTGTGTCAGTAGGTCAGACTGCAGGGCAGCTGCTTGGCCTACTGCTGCTTGGTTTTTGTAATACAGTAGGTAAAATAAAAAAGTTTGACATTTTAAGAAATACACTTATTCTCTTTCTTGCTGGGAGTTAGAAAATATTATACCACTCTCATGTCTGTACAGTAAGTATGAAGCTACAGCTGGTTAGCTCAGTTTAGCTTAGCATAAAGACTGGAACTAGGGGGAAACAGCTAGCCTGGCTCTGTGTGAAGATAGACTATAAGGTAGAATTTATTGCCTCTCCATATGCAACCCCAACTGCAAAATTTGATATGTTTTGTAAAAGGTAAATAAAAACAGAATGCATAACGCATACCATCACAGATGCTGGCTTTTGAAGTTAGTACTGGTAACAATCTCGATGGTCTTTTTCCTGTTGCCTGAAGGACACAACATCCATGATTTCCAAATATCTGAAATATGAAATATGAACTTGTCAGACCACTGCACACTTTTAATTTTTCTTTGCATCAGTTCATCTCAAATGAGCTTGGGCCCTGGAGAGGTTGGTGGCATATCTGGATGTGGTTTTCCAATGTATTCCTGAGCCAATGTAGAAACCTTTATACAGTTATGTGGGTATTAATGCAATTTTTTGATTCACTGCTGCCTGAGGGGTCAAAGGTCATGGGCATTCAATGTTGGTTTTCAGCCTTGCCTCTTCCGTGCTGAGATTTCTGCAGATTCATTTTCATTTTTTAATGATATCATGGATTGCAGATGGTGAAATCTCTAAATTCCTACAGTTTTATGATGAGAAATGTTGGACTACTTGCCCACGCAGTTTTTCACAAACCTCACCCCATCCATGTTTGTGAACGACTAAGACTCCAATACTCTTATATGCTCCTTTAATACCCAGTCATGATACTGTCACCAGTTACCAGTTGACCTGTTTACCTTTTGAATGTTCCAAACGGGTGGTTTTTTTTAAGCATTTCTCAAATTTCCTAGTCTTTTGTTGGCCCTGTCCTAACTTGACAGCTCATTCTGTTGCGTTTAGACAGAGCCAGTCTAATTGCTTCTACCTGTTTCTTAGTTAAGCCCCTGTTTTCAGGCCCAGCTGTAGATTCATATTTAACAAAAACAATCATCTTGACTCTGTACAAAGGTGACTTGGCACCAGGCCAAGCCATGCACATACCCCCTGTTAAACAACAACTTAAACAAACAAGATATAACATGTTAATTAGTGAGCTTGAGAGGTGGTGGTAGGCAGATTTTGTTACCACTGCACAGACCAGCTGCTCTCCCCTCTTTTGAGTCATTATGCTGAGCTAAAATTATTGGATGCTAACTGTTCTCATATGTAATGGACATCCATCCATCCATTGTCCGTAACCGCTTATCCTGATGGGATGCAGGGGAGCTGGTGTCTATCCCAGCTGCAGCTTGCAAGCTCACACTAGATGCCACTAAATGTTATGCACTGGTCCTGTAAATCACCACAGATTTGGTAAAACAGTTCTTATCTGGAATTACATTTTTTCTCCATGTACTAATTAAACAATATATTTGTGGATTTGGGTAAACAGATATTTGATTTATGTTCACCTTATAATTCTGTTTGAAAATACAGCTTGAAACAACTTCTGAAAAATAGCAGATTAGTAGGACCTTATTTCATTGGAGAATACAGTTACATCAATATTAGTGTGTATGTGCAAACACTCGTGTACATACACGTGTATGTGCATGTGTTTATTTGTCTCTCTGTGTACACATATGCATGTTTAAAGCAAGCTGTTAGATAATGCAACAGCGTGCACATTGCATAAAGTTGCACATATCACACATCCGTCATTGTTCTTCTCCTCATGTTTTATGAGGCCCTGCAGACGTGTAACTTTTGGCACTGATGCTTCCTGTCGTGCCAACTGTTGTGTAACACCCAATAAAATGCCCATTCTCATCTCCTCTTACCTCCCAAAACAGAATTTTACTGTTCTTATGTTTCCATCAGCATCGTGGCTTCAGACTCTGGTTTTATATAACAGGCTTTCTCAAACTCTCTGCCGAGGTCCAGATGTGGACTGAATGGTCCATACAATATGTTATGTCTATCGTTTTCAACTGTCAATGTCAATGTCAATGACACTGAATATAGAGTGTAGCTAGTGATCATTCACAGTGATCCTGTCTCCAACAAGGGTATTGATTGTTACGTGTTGTTGCTGCTGAGTTCACATATTAATTTTTACACTAAAGAATCTGCTATCAGCTCCTAATCACCTTTTTTTCCCACTCAGCTCTAATGTACTTCGATTTTATCTTGACTGTCTTGAACTTGAGTGTATGTTGCTTAAAAGTTATATGCGAGCTGATTAAACATTATTTTGTTATCATCAGGTGTTCTGGACCGTTGACTTTAAAATAAAAATCATGTCATCATGTCATCATCATGTAGCCTCATCATGCACTCAAGTGAAGAGAAGTGGGGTATAAGCATAGATATGTTATATGTAGATGCCACCTTGCTTGTTGCTGCTTTTTGTCGCCTCTACATGTGAAAATGTTTCACCAAAACAAGTTCCTCTAATGCTATTTTGCAGGGGCAACAGGATTGCATTCTGGTCTTCATGTCGCCCACAGTGCAGTGGAGATACGGCCGGCTTTGTGAGACTACATGCACACATTACTCCAGTTACCGTGAAGTACTAAATCAACACAGTCCGTCCACCAGCAAGTCTTTGTTATGAGCTACAGGTTCACAGAGTTCCTCAAATCCTGATCTCTGTGTTGTCTTTGAACACACACACACAAACAGAACTTCTCCTCTCACACAGGTTATCCTCCCAAAACGGGGCGTGACGAAAGGTTGCTCTCTCTGTAAATAGTGAAGCATTCCAGCCGAAAGACACCAAGCTCTGAGAGAGATGATTAAATCTCCTTTCACCAACAGAGAAAGTCAACAAACCAGTTTAAATCAGCTCAAGAAAACCTGTTGTGCTAAGTTTAGATGGTTAAAAACCGGAATTCATCAGATTTTTCATGAGAATGATATAATGAATGTTGACAGTAAGACAAAAAGTTACATTATTACCCCATAGATAAACTTGACATAACAAAGTGAAAAAGCTAAATTGATCATGTTTAGCCAAGCCAAACAGTAAAAAACTAATCTCATCTGAACTCTCAACCTCAAACTGACTTTTGCAGAGTAATTATGTTAATAACATACATACAGTCGTGACACAACAACCACCTTGATTGTGTCCCAGGGCAGGTCAGGTGAACCTATAGTTTACGAGGCCTGACAGTGATATAAATACATGTGTTCATCACACCGACATGACATAATGTAAGAGAGATGATCTGCATTAATGCTGTTACCATAATCAAGAGGCATGCAGTGGTCTCATCAAGTCAAGGACACGTTTTCATAACGTTGATGGAGACACTGGTTTCCATTCATTTGCACAGCCACACCACATATACTGTGATATGACTGAATATTAAATGTAGAACAGCTGAATCATAAATATAAAATGTGAAAAATGGTTTTCTTGTTGATTTAGGGTTTAAGTTATTTGAGCAGCATGGCTTTAGTGATGGAAATGTTGGTCCAGATTGATATTTTATACAGATGTTCATGGTCCCCTGACGATGAATCCTACTGCCTTTTCTGATTCTCTGACTTTTGGTTTCAGTTTAAGTGTCTCAACAGCTATCGGTTGGGTTGAAAATTAACACGCACATTAATGTTGCCCTAAAGTGTAACAGCTTTAGTGATCACCTCTCTGTGACGTCATCATCGGATCAAAACTCTAAAAAGAGAAACACTACTGCGCATATTCAACCAGGTAGCTAGTAGCTTTTTTGGCGTATGTGCCGGGCTACAAAGTCTCATTGGACTGAATCGGTTCCATCTTTGTGTCCGTTAGCATTTAGCTCCTTCATTTAGTACAGAATCACTGAGCTGCCAGCAAAGACTCATATTCTTGTTGTGATACAAAAGCTCTCAGTTGTGCTTGTAAATACCAAAAAAGAGAAAAGGAATGCCCTCTTGCATTCCAGGATCGGCTATATTAGAGAGCAGAAAGAAGCATGGTGTTGGTGTCTGCATGCCAGGACAGTTCTGGTAGCATTTGGATCTGTGAGGGAACATTTAGCAACATGCAACATGTAACATGACACAGGTGGGTTATTTTGGTGAGCAGAGGTCACACAAGTTTACAGGTAGGCAGATGAAAGCTGCATAGTAGAGAATACTAGAGTGTGATTACAGTGCGTAATTGCACAGTCACCCTGAGGAAACTAAGGAACTCTGTTTTTAGGAGGTGCCCCTTCAAATCCCAACCCCTTCCTTAAACTGTCCGTGGTTGTATGCTTGCCTGTTTTTTTTTTTGTTTTGTTTTTTCAGGATAGCCTGTTCAAACCGGCTGAGAAGCGGTTACAAGCAGGTTTTTATTGCATGGCTGGAGGCAGTTCCCCAGCAGCAGGCCTGCAGTTTCAGGAATTTGAAGTCCACCACCACGAAGAAAACACACAGAGAAGAGTTCGAAGCTATGATGTTGTACAGTTTTGACAGATTGACACCTTCAAAGATTTCAAGCAGAACGTCAAATAAAAACACACATATGGCTCCACAGAATCAAGCAGAGTGTGTGCAGTCAGTACACACAGGTACATTAGTTAAGTCAAGTTGAGGTGTGGTTTTGGGTTTTGATCAAAGCAGAACTCGGTGCCACTGATCTGCTGCTTTACAGGTCAGAAAAAAAAGGAAACATGTATGAACTCACAGAAAGAGATTATCTTCATTCTTACTGTAAAAACAACACAGACTCTGTGATGCTGACTTTAACTTTCTCATAATGTAATGCAATGTTCCATCAGAAAACCACACTGAGCATGCTCAGTAACAGCAAAAAAACAAAGACAAAGAACATCAGACAAACAGAACTTACTGTAATTTACCACAGGGTCTACATGCATGTGTGTTAATAGAGATTTGAGCATACTCTGTGCCATGTAATCAGGTTTAAGTCAGGTTACTTTGAAACATAGCCACTTACTGAATACTCTTATAAGTCATAAGTAATGTAAAATGTAGCAGGCGCAAGGCCATGTAGGGCTTTAAAGTAACTCATTTTAAAGTTGTATCAATTATGATAATAGGTACTTATTTTTTGTGATCTGATTATGTAATCCTGATTACATGCACTCTGTAACTGCTTGTACCAAATGTATGTATCTGTACTTATGTGCATGAACATGTGTGTGTGTCATATGTGAGCATGTTAGTGAGTAAACATGGGAGGTCTACATGACACAGCCATGAATCGTGTTATGCAACACAGCCAAATGACCGCAGTGACGTCCCATCCTGATTTAACTGTTGCTGCCATGATGCCACACAACTGCTTCCTCGCGTCCTCACCAGTCCTCAGGTTTTGACTGTACTATATAAATTGACTGACAGCTCTTATGACCAACCAGGAGCCATTCTGGTCCAGACGAAAGTTTACAAACACGCAGCACGGCTGTAAATATCCTGCTTTCGAGAGACCTGGTGGCTCTTGTTTACGATCAGCGTCCATATGAAGCACCACGTGGCTCAGCAGCCTCTCTCATGAACACTGAGTCTCTCAGATGTCCATCCACACCTGTCTTCAAATGTTCCCTCCAAAATTAACCAGCACTGACCTGATCAGTATCAGTGAAGAAGAGAAGGCGCTGCTGCCAGGGGAAGATTAGATGGAGGGATTCAGGGGGACGGATGGATGAGATGAGAGGATTAGATAGTAATAGCTACCATTCAACTCTGCATTCTCTTTATATCAGTCATGGGTGTGGAGCTCTGGAGCAGCTTCTGGTGTAAGTGGAACGTTATCAGGTGCTGGATGAGTTATAGATACAGCAGTGACAGAAGAGGAAATGGGGTAAGAGGTGTAAACAGAGTAGTGGATGTTTCGTGTGCAGAAAACAAGACATTTGTTTAATGTTGGCCAAGTTACAACTTGTTTTTGAATTTACTATGTACACTAAATACACACTACTCAAGCATGCAAGCCCAGTAAAAGCCCATAAAGATGCAGGTATAAGCAGCCAACATGTTGACACAGGGACAACATACATTAGTAATGGTGTAGTGCATTCAATGCAGGGTCTAAATCTTTGTTTGCCCTCACTAAACAGGTAGAAGCTCTGCAATGCATGACTGTCAGTCATTCCCAAACAGTGGGTCGGGGCCCAGAGATTGTATTTGGGTCACCAAATAAATAAAAAGACCATGGAAAAAAATTAGTGGTATCTTAATTATATTCTTATAATTCAGTAGTTTAAAATGTTCTATATTGTTTTCCTGTTAAAAAAAACCCAAAACGAATTAGTTTGTCATTCTTAAAAAGTGGATACACAGGAAAAAAGCTTGGGAAACACTGCTCTAGGAAATCAGTGAAAATCTAAAGGGAGTCTGGGGCAAAGTTTACACAAAGTCACCCATCTCAGATGCAATATATCTTATTTATTCATATTACCTTGCATGTTCAAATTCCTCAACACTGTGGGAAATATCTGGGCAGAGACTTGAGGTATGCCTTCCAGTGGAGGAAAATGTGATAAAGCGCTCTCACGAGTGCGCTTCCAGTGGGCAAACTATGATAAAGTGCCCTTTAGAGTGCCCTTCCAGTGAACAAAACATGTTCTCTACAGTGGCCAAATGTCCAAGACAACATGATAAAGTCACCAATCCAAAACACTGGTCATTTTCTTCATGCAACAATCAACTTTGTTTCTCCAAAAATCTCTCACCACCCCTTTAAGGAGCCCTTAAATATCTTAGCGTACCTTAGCTGACAAACTGTTAATTAATTAAGTTTTGTGTGTTATTCATGTAACTGGTCAGCTCAGTTTCATTAACGAAAGATACAAATATTGAAGACTGTGTCATTTGAAGTTGACAGGCACGCAGTGGAAAACAATATGGCTGCATAGGTGAGTGCAAGTGAACACTGTGTTATGTCACAACTTATATAAGGCCCTGTTTACAGCTGAAGAGTAGGCCACGTATGACCCAAAGTCATATATGTCAATGGCATGTAGCAGGGAAAGGTGATCTGTTCCTAACAAGGCACTCCTTCCTACAGAATGACAACTTTGTGGGTCAGATATCTTCAAACTGAGCTAATTCACAGCTCTGCAGTGCTGTGAAGAATGGGATAATAAGTGTATTTGAACACTGGGGATGTTAAAGTAAAAAGGAAGGAGAAGACAGACAAAACTAGACAGAAACAAAGATAGTAAAGTTACTTTCACAAAAACCTCCCACCCATACTTTTGTCCATATAAATACATTAAATGCTGATGTTTGAAGCTCTCGAAAAGACAGAGGCATGCATCTTTATGGCTGAAATTCTGTGAAAACACCTTACATACAGATGATTTATCCAAAGGGACCATTTAAAAACAATTCACATGAGAGGAATAACTCTCAGGGGGCAGCTATGATGAGAATATTCATAGTTAAAGACTAAGTCAGAGAGTCTATAAGTCCTCAAACTAGTATTCCCAGCTCTGGATCCCACAGCCGCTGGTATTCTCACAAACATTCCCCACCAATATAGACAGGAAATCGGCGGCTCACTGTCTCTGCTCCTCTCATTCAGCAGCTCAGCAAAACAATGTGCCCATGAAAACCATGCGGGGTGTTGAAACAACATTCTCAGGCTGTGGATTTTGATTAGCAAAAAGAACCACATGAACTCACACTGAGTAACTGTTGAAAAGGATAAACGAATGCAGAAAACACTGACAGTTTTTCTTTTTGTTAAAACACTCATGTTTCGTGTTTGGGTAGTCCACCACTAAACCACTTGTTGGAGGTAAGAATTTCACTACTATTTATGTGAATTCTTCAAATAACAGCTGAAACTGTTTTACCCAGTGAACAAGTTTGTTCACTTATTGAAAGAAAATTTCACTAGACTGGATTCAAAGCAAAAAAGGGGTTCATAAGATTCTCACTTTTACATATTGGAAATATTTTATTTATTGTGTTATTACATACCATTTTTCTCTTTTTTTTGATGCAGTATACTGCTTCCCATTTTTGGTCCTTTACTGACAAGGCTGAACGATGACGTCCAACAGTTAAAATACTCAACTCAGCATCTGCCCTGAAATTAAACGTGTCATGGATGTAAATAGATTGTTGCATCATAATTTTTCATGACACGGCAGGCACTAGTGACTTGCGTGACAATGCCAAATAGTTGTGGTTTACTGAGTTACTGCTTCCTCCTCCGCTGATTTCCATTGAAGTTTTGTAACAGGTTCTGCAAATGATTCCTTCCATGTGTTTCCTCGAGACATGAAGAAAGATGAACAGATGGCAGTTTTAGGCAGGGATGGTTCTGTCACACAACCTACAAAACACCCTGTTGATAAAGTTTAAGGCTGAGTATGCAGTTTATTTTTGGTGTTATTGGAAAGAAGTTCCATTTGGCCAAACGCAGGCTGGTAAGATAGACAGTTTTTGAGTCTCTTCCCCAAAACATCAGTATGACCCAAATGTGAATGAGACTCAACAAGCAATCTTTGAAGGCTAATCCAGGGATTCAACAAACTCAACAATCAAATGTTTCTCCAAAGTCGGTTATGATATCTTTAAGAGTCCTCAGTCATGCTAACAGCTATGTGAGGCTGCACAAACATTTAGCAAAAATGCTCATGTTAGCATGCTAACATGCCCACAAAGACAATGCTAGCATTCATGTCCAGCATCTTTGTTTAGCACGTTGCTGACATTTGCTTAGTAGCATTACTGAGGCTCACAGGAACATTATTAATCACAATAATACTTGATACTTGGAGGTAAAATTAAAGGGACAGTTGGCAAAAATACATATTTTTCCTCTCCCCAGCAGTGCTTTTTATGTAGAGTAGAAAAACTTTTCTCAAACAATTAGTGTGTATGGTTTAGTGGTATCTAGCAGTGACACTGTAGATTGCAACCAACTGAATACACGACACCTCGCCCTCCCCTTCCAGGCATGTTGGAGAACCTACAGTGACAAATGCCTGTGACACCGCTCAGAATTAAAAACCGACATAACTGCAACCATTGGTGTCCCCAGTTTCCTAACACACTTTTGGAACATTTTGCAGCGATCAAATTTAGAATGAGTGTATATTTACAAAAAACATTAACTGTATCAGTATGAACATGAAATACCTTGTCTTTGTACTGTGTTCAGTTGAATATAGCTTGAAAAAGTATTTGCCAATCATTGCATCTATATTTACGTTTCACACAATGTCCCAACTATTTTGGATTTGGGATTTGAAAACTGACACTAAAGTGTAAAACACATTAAAAATTAATTGAACAGTTTTGTCAGATAAATCGCTGTGCAC
Organism: Lutjanus erythropterus; assembly: GCF_056507025.1. Classification (NCBI taxonomy): domain Eukaryota; kingdom Metazoa; phylum Chordata; class Actinopteri; order Lutjaniformes; family Lutjanidae; genus Lutjanus; species Lutjanus erythropterus. The sequence goes on along the minus strand of NC_139325.1, from coordinate 28,558,945 downwards.
TTTTTCTGTTTGCTCTAAATGATAACATCAAGTAACGGTCATAAAGAAAAATTATCACGAACCCAGTGGGGAAAAAACCTTTGAGCCCATAAATAGAGAAACAAACAGCCTTCGAGTCCGGAGATAAGCTGCTTTTCAGTAAATCCTAATGAAAAGGGTGCCATGGGGAGATAGAAAAAAAAGATGAGATTAGGAGACAGAACATGGCGTCCTACATCACTGAGCTGGCAGGTTAAAGGGCTGAGATATAGAAGTACTAAATGCTGTAGAAACCCTATAAACGGCAACTTTACAAGTCTCAAGTTAACTTATATTGCACTTTGCATTTTACTTATTTGTTCTGAGGTGTGTCAGGTTTCCTATGTCCCATGAAAGTGATTAAAAAACAAGACAAATATTATAATCTTTATATATGCTAATCTTATTATAAATCATGTAGTTATAAGGGCTTTTTATAAGTAAAAGTAAATTTTTTAAAGGTCAGACGCTTTGATATGGCTGCAGATAAAAGTGGATGCTGCTGATTGTGCTGCAGGGCGGGGGTGTCTGGCATCTAAGAGACACTGTGTTCTCTCTCGTCTGCACGTTGGACGCTGGTCACAACAAGCGGCTCCCCAGGCAGAGGCCACCCCAGAGTGAACCTCCATCCAGCACATGCTCCAGCTGGGCACGTGCGCCCTGCCGGCTCCTCATCCCGACTCTGCCAGAGATGCTGAGACGTGACCTGATGTGGTCTGTGCACATGAACACAAACTGAGATCTGCGTGTGCATTTTGTGTGTTTAATAAATGCCAGGAGAATATCTGTGCACAGCAGAGGGTTACTTTCTTCATGTGTGTCCCTTAATGATTCTAATATGCTGTTTTACATTCAGTGTGCATTAACTGCAAGCTGATGATGTCTCTGCACCAGCTCCACCAAGATCATGCCACATATCACACATATACATGACATCCAGCGTGCCTCATCTGAGATACTTGAACAGCTTCTGGAAACCCTCTCCCGACTTTTCTCACTGTGGTATTACAGGAGCTGTGTCTGCCCATTTCTGCAACTTTTGGAAATCAACACATCTTCTTCACGTTGCAATTGGCCAGCTGTGTAGAGATGAGAGAGGAGCCAGGGTTTGAACTTCTCTCTCAAGATCTCTTTTTGTCTGTTCCCCAGTCTGGGGTCCAGGGACCTACAGCAGTCCTTAAGTGGATTAAAAGGGAAGAAATTGGGTTTGCCACTTCCGCTGATTGTAATTTATTGTGATCCTAATTAGACCATTGATTGACTATGAGGACCCAACTAAAAATAAAATAAAATTTTGAAAAACTCGAAATAGGCCAATCACAACCATTTCTCTCATCCGACTTTGACGGGCACTGATGCACTAAAGGATTATGTTGCAGCTATTGCATGCTACTTGCAGCTGCCAGCTGAGGTGATCTACTGGACCTATTCCAAAACGTTTTGTCCCTATTAGTCATTTAGACACTCAGTTATGAAAGTATGTAGGCTATGTATGTTCACAGGCACAGCCACCACTTATCTTTTCACACTGAAGTCTGTTTACATTTCTGTGTCGTTCAGCACAACTTCACACATTTAGTTACTCTGATTATTTATCAATCATATCCTTTTTGGACTGCGCCTACAGCACAGGCTGCATAGCCTCACCATCACCAGTGAAACCCATTAAGCTGTAATGATCTTATTTTTAGATGTTTTAGAATAATGTTTAATTTTCACAAAAAAATCTGATGAAATCTGATGCTAAATATACCCGATGATACTCCAGGCAACATGTGCCTGTGTGCTGCGTACTCGCATGGTCTTTGAATGGTTTGCCCAGAGCCAAAACCCAGCCCAACATACATATGATGAAAGTTATTGTGAACTAATGCAAGTGGCTTTTCAGCCGTATGCTAAAGACACAACAATAGTTCATAAAAACACACAGGTCAAATATTATATCTTAATGTCTTTATTGAACATAAACCAGCAACAAAACATAAAAGATGTTCACATGAGGGAGGGAATGCCTTGTGAGGCTCAAACACTTCATCCCCATGAAAAGGGGATCTTACAGTACTTTTTGACAGAAAATAAGGCTTCATCATCTGTACAGTCTGGAAAGTGCCAGCACGCTGCATTGAATCAGTTTAAAATATCTAAAACAATATTTCTTTATAGTTATACAGCTTTTCAAGAATCAGGTCATATTGAATATGATACAAGATGTTACATACAGGAGAAACAAGGTCTCTCACTGCCATACAGTACAAAGATTTATCAAACATACAAGCTGAGAATATTTCTCATTATTTGCTTCTTTGAGTGAATGTGAACGATGATTGTGAAAATTAAAGTTGTCAGTCATCTGAGAATGAGCTTCAGTCATGTTTGTGCCTCTTGTTCACACCTGCAGCTCCAAATTCCACCAATTCCTGAATAATCGTTTTAATTGTTTAACAAAAAGCCTCCTTGAGGCATTTACAACATCTGTAAAACCATCTCATCTACACGACTTCACTCTGTTTTCACTGCCGCACCCCTCAAATTTTATGCCCCATTGTGAGAATTTGTTCGATGTTAAAACAAATTAGAGGGAATGGAGCCCCCACTCTCATCCCAAATAATGATCCTCCTCACCCACATTCCCCACCAATGACCTTATCCATCCCTTTGTCTCTGCGGCTCAGAACCAGACCGATTTTGGTGACGCATCACTGGTTAACCAATGGGCGCCCTTCGTTAGGGGTTATGTCCTGAGCCTGGCATCACTGAGACGGCAAAGTGAGATTTTTGCCCAGTGATTTGCGAGGGGGTGGGGACGGGGAGGGCGATGGGGAGGAGCTTGTGGCATGGGCAGTGGGACACGTGGCGCCCAACGAGGTCTCAGCCTGTCACAGTACATCATATCAAACAGCAAGCAGGCATGCGCACTTTCTAAACTCCACACCCTGCAAGAGAAAGGGAGAGCGTGCAGAAAAGCAGCCAACGATCTGCCTCAAACCTGTCTGAGTCGCCAGGGAAACCTCAAGAAATCTAGTTTCTCTCGCTCTTACTAATATAACTAATGTTACTGAGGAAACATACCATCTATATAACATACAGAATGCTCCATGAATACACTGAGGTGACGAAAAGTGGCTGCCACTTAACTATCAACTCTTAATGTGGAAGTCTGACCTCATATTTGTTCCTGAATTTGGCAGCAAAAGCCATCACACTGAAGCATATTCACAAGCTACTTTCCTTGCAAGCTTCCTACTCACAGTCATCCCTTCACAACCACATTTTTGCAAATTCACCGTATGTAAATTTGGGCTCGCGTGTGAAGAGGGCACGCTAGCAGGTGGAACAAAACAAGACATAACGTGTGCCTCCGCCCGACCACTTCCTCTGGCGTGCAGATGACACCACAGATTCTCTGTTGCAGGAAATACTCTGCAGCTCTAGCGCCAACGGAGGAACTGCTCACTCTCAAACTCAGCAATGGTTTTGATTTGTGGAGAAAGTTTTTGATTAACTTTGATTATCTGTTTCCAAACAATATCACTAAATCATCACTGTACATAGTCAAAATATTCACAGCTTTATTAAATCATTACAAAATAAAGTAATACATTCAATCATCAATAAAAACAAAGACAGACTCATCAAGAATTTTGCTTTGATTAGAAGTCTGCACACCCATGCATTGTTCAGTAAAAGTTTGCATTAACATGTAGTAGACACACTGCAGGAAGGGTTCTAAGCCAGGGTGCTTATCAAGGTAGTCACACATCTTATTATAAACAGAACTTCATAGATTTATGTTAAAACAGCGTGATGCCACAAAAGAAAAAAAAAAACACCATAAAAAAGGTAGTGAGTAGTCCCTTTGTATATCTGTTGTCATTTCTGCACTTTTGTGCAAATATTTACTGAATCTCTGACACCTGACAGACATCACAAGTATTGAAAGTGACAGTTTGTGAAAACAGCTCCCATCTGTCCACAAAGCTCCTCAGGTGTTCTCTTGTGAAAGAAAAACAAAATATAGAAAACCTAAAAAGGGTCTAGTTAACTTTTCATCCCCTTGAACCATTATTTGGGCCTGCCATCACTTCATTACAAGGTACATCTCATTGCAGTCAGCCTTCTTCCCTTAAAAGGCATTACTGCTCTTACTATTTAAACCTATTTGGACAAGCTTTGGGCAAAATTCACAGTTATTGAAGAGTTTTTTTTTCTCCTTTTTTGTAGCTCAGAACAGCATTGACAGCATCTTGCAAGAATGTACCTTTGTAACGACTAATGGTCAGACCAAAGCTGGTAGTCAGCTGGTTTTCCCCCACCCAAACCAGTCCATAAAACCAGTCCTACCCAAGTGAGCCATCCCCACACACCCCTTAAGGTCCCGACAACAGAAAGGACAGAAAAGACAGTTTCTGTGCACGGTGAGAGAATCCCAGAAATTCAGTGTCTGAGTGCGACTATGACTGTGAGGTGAGAAAAGTAGGGTAGACACTGTCAGCTGTGTCTCTGCTTCTGCCTCCTCATTCCACCTCCTTCAATTCTCATCGGCTCATCCATTTATCTCCACGACCAGAGTAGTCAAAGTCTGTTCAGGGTGCAGGCTGAGCCTGGACCTTCTCCGTCATCTGTTTGGCACTGTAGTAGGACATACTCAGGCCCATGATGGCCAGCATCATGGCTATCTGGTTGACGGCACGGTCCTGTGGCTGCGTCTGCACCTCGCCGGCAACTTGCCTCTGCAGAGACACAAAGACAAACAGGACAAAGGTCAGAGGTCAGCATCAGTAGAAACAATGAGCCATTCAGAACATGTTTATTGTCAACAAAGATCCCTCAGCCTGGATGACCAAAAGCAAACAGTCACCAAATATTTCTTCCTTAAAACATCTAACATCTGCAACTTTAGTTCCACAGCCCGCTGCCATGTGACCAAACCTCAGGCAAGAACAGTTATTAAACATTTAGGAGGGGAAGACACTTCAGGAACAGGGGAACAAAATGTTCTGTGCTCAAAGTAGAGAATAAGGTTCACCTAAAAAGTCAAACAGATTGTATTGTAGAGCTGCAACTAACAATTATTTTCATCAATGATTAACTGATTAATTGTTCAGCCACAATTTCCATGAGCACAAAATGACATCTTCAAATTGCTTCTTTTGTCCAACCAACAGTCCAAAACCCAAAAACTCTTCTTTTAGTGTCATAAATGACAAAGAAAAGCAGCCAATTTTTACATTTAGGAAGGTGAAACCAGTAAATATTTGGCATTTTTGCTTCAAATGATTCTCAAGTTATCAAAATTGTTGGTAACTAATTTTCTTTTGAAATTAACTAATTGTTGCAGTTCTATTGCATGTATACAAAGACTACACTGGATCATGTCTGCTGTATGTGCTTTCTAAATGCACAGGTCCTCCTTGCTCTCTTTGACCCACTTTTGGCCTGGAGCAGTGACATAAGAGTGTCAGCATTTTAAAAGCTCAACTATGTGAGACAGCTGCCTGCACTCCAACATGCCATCCTTCATGTAAAGAAAGTGTACATACAGTACACATCATATCAGATAAGATGTGACTTGTTGATGCTGGTCGACAGAGATATACTTGTTAGCAAAATGCAAAATGGAACCAAAGATTAGTGTTAATATTTTCAGAACCGATTGTAGGTTTGGAGACTATTTAAGTTAAGTTGTTTAGTCTATAAAATTGAAAAAAAAAAAAAGAAAAATGCTCTGCCCAATTTGCCAGATCCCAATGCAACATCTTAAAATTGCTTCTTTTGTCCTGAAATGATTAATCAAGTATCAAAATATTAAGTTATGGATTTCCTTTCAATTGATTAAGTATTGCAGCCTTATATTAAAGTTTTTTTCCCCCTCACACTTTGTGATTATGACTTAATTTTTTATGTCACTGTCAACAAGGAAACTTCTCCCATCAAACTTCATCTTTTAATGGCTTTTAAAGTCAAATTGTGTATAGAAATCTTGCTGCAGCTGCACCGACATGTCAAATCTTATGTAATAGCTAGTCACTTTTTTCCAGTCTGTTGAGCTTTTGAGTCAGTGTAAAGTCATATGGGGAGACAACCTTTGTCTCCAAATTAGTGCAAATATGTAGACAAAGACTTTACACAATGGTCGCGACATATGGAGGGTCACTACTGCCGAGTGGATTATGATGACAGTAATGGGAACAATAGAAAGAGAGGAAATTATATCATCATCAACATCATTATATTATATCATCATATATATTCACCCCTAATTATACTGGCGATGAAAGCGGATTGTGGGTCACAGACGAGCTCCGGGCCCCTTCAATGAAAGCAGTTCAGATTCGAATCAGTGAGAGGAAAAAAAAAACTGATGGACAGGTTGATAGGAAAAATACATGTTTGCAAAAAGTGTGGTGAAGCTGCACAAACCTGGAGGAGGCGGAAGTATCCAGGTGTCAGCCTGCCCAGTCTGATGATCATGTCTGTTGATGTGTGGCGAGGTGCGCCGAAATGGAGGGATGAGCTGGGGCGGCTCTACAGGCCTGCAGAGAAAATGGAGAATTTGTTAAGTAACTGCACGGCAATCCGACAGATAAAACACTAATCAAGGATAGAAACACAGTTGGAAAAGTTAAGTATCACCAGAAGGGACTGGGAGTTGCTTCTCCAAAATATGTAAAAAAAAAAAAAAGTAAAATCTAGTATTTCTACTCCCACTTTGAGGAAGATGAATCCAAGCAGATGCCAACTATATACACAAAAGATCACACAGGAATTTAGTGGCATCAACTAATCTTTTCTCATTATTCAACATAGATGCATAGGTTTTATTTATCTCAAGTTAATTCAACTTAAGATTTAAGAGTTTGTCTTTTCAGACCTCTTGAAAATTTAAACATGAGTTGATCTGACTTGAGATCTTTCAACTGAGTAAATGCACTGCTGTGAGTTCACTCAACTTTTCTAATTAAATTTCAAAAGAATTAGAGGATTTTTTTTTAACCTAAATTCAGTAAACTCACAGTTTTAAGGCAGCAGGGGAACTTATGTTTTTAAATATGAACTTAATTAAAGATTTTTAATGGAGCCTCACATACACTTGACTTTCCTCGTCAAAAAGGTCGATGAGTTTTTGAAAAGGCATTGCTGCCAAAAGAGGACGAGAACATTGCCGTTGGCTTGCAAATAACCCAAAGCCATCTGATCAATGCACGAGAAAGGAACATCTCTCGCCTGTAGCCATGGCACGAAACTTCTGCGTGCAGATCCAGTATCCACCCCATGCAGAAACCCAACATATAAGAGCCTATATGAGAATTTTCACATCTGGATTTATTTTAGATCTGACCTACTTGGCGCCGGTTCTACCCTGTGTGCCCCTAAAGCTTGTCTGTTATTAAATTATTTTTGAGCCATATGATCCAGTGCAACAGAGCATCTATTCATGCTGCGCCATAAACTGACGCAGCAAAGAAAACAATTTCATTCATTCACACATGGACATTCCCATCTATAATTGATGAAGAATGTGGCGTTTCACATAATCGTTGGGCACTAATTGTTGAACAAGACACCAAAGAAAAGCATATAGAGAGACGGGAGGGAACAAAAAGTACGCAACAACAAGAAGACATCATTTAACACTTTTGAACTGGACAAATTGGATCATCTTTACTGGTGCAAGAATGGGAAAAAGGTCATCTCAAGAGGCATCCCGGAAAGACAAGATGCAGAAGAGGTTCTGCATTTCAAGACAAGAACCAAAAGGTTTTAAATCGCACAAAAAAACCCCACAGCAACTGGGCAAGTCACTTCCAGCTGGGGTTGATAACTGAGTTTGTGATCAAGGTTCCAGAGAAGGCGAGGAGGATTGAGGAGCAGGATATTAATGTGCCAGCCTGGTTGGAGTTACACCTCTTATGAGAAAAAGAAATATAATCCAAGCTTTTACAGTTGGTCCAACTGCGAAAAGCCCATCTTATTTGTGAAAACTAATACACGATTCCTCACCTTCCAGAGGCCAGCTGATGACGAAAAAAGAGCCCGAAATTGACCCGCGGGACGCTCTACCTCCCAGCCTTCCAACCACGCTGAAAATCCCAACAGATGCCAAACAGAGTGATGAACTTGAACTACTGAGAGAGCTTCTGTGATGAGCTCCGCCTTTTTATACAGCCCTGCTCTCACCCAACCAGATCTGCCGGGCTCGCCTACAACACACACACACCCACTCTCAAGCACACCGCTGTCGAAATGCATTACTCTCAGTGGGTCGCTTTCCAAAACACACCCCTTCCTCACCTCCTTCCAAAACAAGAAAAGCTCTTTGAGAACTGTCAGATACGATGTGCTCATTTAGTCAACTCAAGGTAAATATGGATAATACCAACAAAACAATGTAGTGAGGCAGTACATGCATGTCAAAGTGTAGGATTACATAACAGCCTGATGTGTCTATTTAATCTCAAACTAGAACAGAAATTAAGTTTCACAGATGTCAGGAGTGTCCATTAAGAAATGGACAAACCTCCAAATTAGAAACATGGGACAATACGTTCCTCTTTTTATAAACATATTTGTTTTAAATGCTCTGATGGCTGCCTGTGTTATATAATCTGTTTCCATTTCACTGAACAAATAGTTGCAGTTATTCTCCAAGGATCTTTAGATGACTGAGACACGCCAATGTTTACGTCATGCAATTTGAGTTTTCAGAGGTTTGACCAACATCCACTGGGGGTGTAGGGATTTCTTTGTTTGAGTACCGCAACAACACACAGGGTGTTATCAGGAAATCTGGGTTCCTGCCAGCAAAGAGCTTGGTATACATAAGTAGACACAAGTCACCGCTTGAAATAACGCTACAAGAATTTGGCTCAAAGTCAGATTTGTCTCTAAATTGGCATCTGATCCACAGCAATGAGGATTTAATCTGGGGCTACTGATTTCATTACAGTCTAACAGGAATCAAATAAGTCACATTAAGCTCATTACTGGAAGACTTCACACCATTATGATTAAGAGATTGTGTCAAAGTTTGGTCTATGACTCCAAGCAGGTTTACAGTGGACACAATAATCTGATATAAGTTTTTGGGTGGTTTTACACTACAAGTAAAGACAGTGTCACATGTCAAAGATTAACACTATATTTCTGTGTTTTTGGAGGCACAATAAAAGAAAAAACTGCATATTGCAGTTACCTGGTTATCTGGTTATCTTAAAACATTTCCCAGTCATCAATTGACAGTCTAACTGGAGGTTTTCCAACAGGTTCATGTGAGTTTCTTGCCAACCAATTTGCCACCAGGACAGATTTCCACCAATCCTGGATCTTGTCGATCTCATCACAACCATTTATCTAACATGATGCAGGTTTAATACAATGACCTGGTAGAAGAGCATGACCTTGTTGACCTTTGAGGCATTTTCATAAACAACCAAGATGGCTGCTGCTGATGTGGAACAGTTCCTATTGAACCTGCTGTTGTTTCAGCACTAAAAAGAACTGGATGGTCTATTTTCTCTAAAAGAACAACAAACTGCACTTTAAGCTTTTGTTGATAAGAAAGATGTGTTTGCTGTATTTCCAACAGGATCTGGTTAAGTTTAATTTATCAACTATGCAACTTTAAATGTTTTGTTGCCCTCACTGGTTGCAGGTCTGCAGTTCCTCATGTTCACCTGACACACACAAACTTCATGGGGCTTCTTTACAGCACAAGCAGACGCTGAGATTTAAGAATTTAAGTTACTGAACAGCCTGCGTTATAAACCGGGGTTTGAAACAAGTGGGCATTTACCAGACATGGTGAGTCTTATAAGATGCAATTGAGGGGCACTTTGGGAGGTATAGAGAGGACATGTTGAGGACATCTTACACCACGTTTGTCTTAAAACAATGGGTTTGGGGGTGGGCATAATCAAAAGGCCTGAGTGACAACAAGAGGTGAATAGAAGTCAGGTTAATTAACAAAACAATCTGGTGCCATTTGGTTATTCCCTTTAACACCTCTGCCAGTGTGGCATCTTTGTCTGTGTTGGGAAGTGCCTGGTTGATTGTATTCACATGTAAGCACATGAACGCCTCGCAAAGGTCATATTCCAGGATGAACAGATCAAAGAAAATGTGAAATAGTTTGCCTCAGCACAGAGATTAATGTCATACAGAAATCCTAATTTATTTATCCTAATTTTCTGTTTCCTGGACATTTACTTCTATGATTGAAGCACTATTGTCACTATTACGAAAGTCTGCAACACAACACAAGAGTATGGAAATGTTGCACTGTTTTATCGTTGTTTTTTGGTCTATAAAACAAGGGCTGAAACTGAGTTTGCTAATGTTCTGCCTGATTTCCTCTTGCTCATGGAGTCTCAAATATTTGTAGCATATCATGGCAAGATAATCTTAATCTTCATGACTGTAGTCATCAGTCTGAAGGCAGAAAACCTTTACTGGTAGCTGAGTCAGTGCTGAGGAGTGGTTCACTACATGCTTCGGCAGGAGTCCAGGTGAATCACCTGTTAACTATTCAGGTTTATCTAATGCCGCCATGAAAGAAATGGGGCGTTTCTGTGTTTGTGTATCACTTCTGACCACATTTCAAAACACCAGCTGTATACAGACTCAATGAGTGGCTTTATATTATGCAATGCAGGCACCAAACAGATGGAGTGTAGGTTTAAAAGGACCGATCTGTACGTACACCTCATGCTCCGCTTCTAAACATGTAGAAGAAAATACGGCAGCTATAAATGGTTTATAAATGTGGTGGTTCAACATGGCGACCTCCATGGAAGAGGACCCATGCCCTCTGCAGACAAGAACAGCTCATTTTAAGGTAACGAAAACACGATTCTTATTTTCAGGTGATTATACACTAATGAAAACATACTTATGAAGGTTATACTCCATTTCTGCTACAGTCTGCCACTAGACCCTCTGGATCTATAAACACCTAGAGCTGGTATTTGTTTTCTGGCAAAACTGCTTTCTACTCATCTTAAATGAAAAAGCTTCTTAATTTTCAGTGTTCTGATCTAAAGCTGATTTGTAGAGAGAAAATACAGTAATGGCAGAAAAATCCAACGCCTTTGCATGAGGAGAGGCTGTGAAAACACATAAAATGCTTAATTTACTTCATCTCCGTTTTAAAAAAAACCCTCAAGGATGTCAATCACATGCATCGGGCCCTGAAACATTTCTTGGGTACACCGTGTACTTTAACTTCAAGCAGCCAATGAAACATCATCAGCACTCTTCTTCTCCTCTCTTGGTCCCGCCTTCTCATGTCACTGTAGCCCAGCCGCCTACAGCAGGGGATCTCCTGCCAGAGAGCGTGGACAATAGCCGTGTGAAACACAGAGGCATCAGTAACTGCAGCAGAGCGATCGACATAGTAAAAAAATCTCCTGCCAGGCAACCGCAGCTCAGGATTACATCATCATCATCAACCTGATTGTCCGTCTACTTGTGCAATCGCTCTACTTAACCGTCTGGACATCCTCCACATTCATGACGATGGCATGTACACAGCTGTTGCCATGGTTTCTCTGCGTCTACAGGGTGGTGTTTGCTTCTCTATAAGCTCAAGCTTTTGTGATGTGATGCTGTAACTGCATGGCAGCAACTGAACAGGAGCCTGTTTATGCATTTCAAATGAATATTAAAACTCCAATACTTAAGTCCATCATTGCAAAAGCACTCAGAATACTTGTTAAGATCTGAGGACACAAAAAAGTCATGATGAAATTTGAAACAGAATTTTACAATTAATCATTTAGTCCAGCTATTCTCAACCAGTGGTCTGTGGCCCAATGGTGGGCCTCAGAGTGCCATCTAGTGGGCCCTAGAGGTAGTGACACTGCCAAATGGTTAGATTATTTATTTACTTAATTTTTGGTGATTTTCCAAAGTAGTTATTTTAAAAACTAAATGTGCTCAAGAATTCACACAAATAAAAAAAAACATCACATTAAAATGCATTATTTCAATGACTGGTTACATTCCAATATCACTGTCACACTGACACATCCTCAAAGTCAAATTTGTTTTGCCACTGTTAGCTAGCCAACGGATACAGTGACACAGAATGGATCTGTTTTTGAAGTGAAAAGGTCATCTGGTGGACAACGCTGTGCCAGTAAAAGCTCCAAAGCTTGTGGTGGAGAAATAGAACCCAAAGTACATTACATTTGGAATCACAATGATTTGGAATTTTTCCTTTTTTGTCATGCTATGCTTTTTTTTTATGCTTGAGAGTCGGGTCTGGATGTTGTCAGAAAGCGTCTATTCAGACATGCAACACGCACTGGGACACTGTCCATGTCAAACGTGCTCAGGCGAGGGGTGCAGAGTGTACAGGAGGAGGAGGAGGAGGATGATGACCACTCATCCATAACTTTGACTTGTCATTAAATACAAATTTACCAAACAAATGGAGAAAGGTGATAGATGCAGAGATCAGCTGATGGCGGTCTGCCTCTTTGGCAGGCGAGACACTCATAGTACGCTGCTTGCAGGACTTTTCTGACTTTTACTTTTTGGACCATAATCTGATGTTTTCACAACACAGATGATGAGTAAAGGCATTTAAAAAATGAGCTAAAAAATATTACTCATGTGGGCTTATACTGATCAGTAAATAGTCTGCATAAAAAACGAAACAAGCATCCCAGACAAAAAAAAATGCAGATATTTGTGTTCATACAGCTCTTGCAGTTAGTGTCTGGATAATTGGAAAACAGGTTTTAGATGGTTGGAGGGGGACCCACATGGGCAAAATTAAAATATCAAAATACACATCAAATACATTTTTCTCTAACATGGTTCCTGTCTTTTTAGGTTATTCTTATTTCGCTTATATTTGATCCAAGGTTAATTTTTCTGATCAGTTTGGTTTCACGTCCCGACTGACAATTGAACCCTGTTAGCGACTGAGTCAGCTGGCTGTTGGGGCAGGACCTTGATACCACGGTTCTAGCCCTGATCACTTCTGCGCAGACGCCGGTTCAAATGACATCACCAGTGCAAGATGGCAGCGCTCGTATCCAGGATATTTTGTCTTCATGTAAGTGGAAATGGACCGTCCATCTTAATTTACATTCATAAACTAAACCCTATTCATGCCCACAACGGCACTTGAATACTTGTCAAATGAAGACGGCTGACATTCACTTGTGTTGTAAAATGACAATAAATGGACCTTGATTCATTTTCTTTTGATCGACTCGTCACTTCAGCTTTAAAAGTGACGTACACGTCATATTTCCGTTACAGTGCTGCCATTTAAAGAGTCACCTTGAGTTTACAGGCTTCATTGTGTGGCAGGAACTCATAGATGCAGGTATATGGTGTACAATGCCAGGAACAAACTGTTTCTCTTTTAGCTAGTTAAGGGACGATTTGCGGACCAGTGTGTTTGCTTTAGAGGGATAATCTGAAATCTGTTTTCAGTGGTGAATCCAAGAATGGTTCTGTTTTCGTTACTTTAGATTGAGCCGTTTATACCTACAACAGGAGTGGGTCCTCTTCGAAGGAGGTCGCCATGTTGCATCGCCATGTTTAGAAGCCCAGAACAGACAAACCAGAGTGTCTATGAAGAGCCTTTCACATATTTACTTGAATTGTCAGCCACTGTAGGGTCTCAGACGTATGGAATGAGAGGGGGAAGGGAAACCCACAGCCACACTGCCACTGAATCCTACACACTGCTCCTTTGAGGGGGGGTTGTCTGAGTTCATAGGGTTCATACCAATCCTCTTTTCCTCTCCTTCTGGTCTATGTAATCAAGGTGTAAATGACAATGAAACACAAGACAAGGCCTCCATTTTGGGCCCCAGTTGTGAAGAAGCCAACATGGCTGAGCCCAAGACACAAAGAAAAAGTTCAAACTGGGAGAGTATTGGATTGATGAATGAAGCTTTGCCACTTAAGCTGGTCAATTAGCATTAAGCTACACTGTTTGCCCACCTACTGTTATAAGCCCCCAACTAGGCTGATACATGACTGTAAATCTAATCAAGGAGGGAAAGTGAACCAAAAGTCCAGACTCCAATCTATCCTGACAGGCAGGCGCAAGCAAAAAAGAAGGAAGGTAGGAAGGAATGCCTTTATGTTAACTAAATAACCAAAATAGCAAAAATGTCCATCTACAACAGATTAAAAATCAAAATTGGATCTACGTTCAGTCATATCTTTTCATCCTCAAGCTCAAACTGGCTGCACTTCCAAGAAGACACCATTAGAGGAGTGCAACAGTCTATTTTCCAGTCTCTACGCTGCCAGGGAACAAAATGTACAGATGACATACCATCCACACCAGCATCAACATAAAAGGTCAGAAGCTCCACTATCATTACAGACTAAATTAATGCAAATGGAAAAGCATTTTGGGATGAATCATGCTTCATATTAGATGAAAAAAGCAGCAAAAATAATGTGCTTAGATGTCAAATCATACTTGCAACTGAAACATGACAGAAAATCATAATTAACTATGAAATTATAAAAGTTGCACAATGAAAATGTTAAAATGGGACACTACTGCTAACAACTGAGCAGCCACCCTACCAAAAATAAAATAAAATTTTAAAAAATAAACTGCTTTAACCTCTGACAATTCGCTCAAGAAAACTGAAGAAAAAAGGACAAAGCTGCAAAAAAAAGGTCAAAACAAACTCGTTCATGATATTAAATTCAGTTATTCTCTTCATTTTAAGTGTTTCCCCTTTAAAAGCATTTAAAAAGCCACACTAGCGGACGAATTATTAATTTCCCGATAATTTGCTCATTCGGGTAGTTTTTCCTATAAACACGATCCAAACTAAGCAAACATACTTCTCTCATACTTAAAAATAAAAAATAAAATCGGCATTTACCAGAAACCGTAAAATTAACAATATCCTGCCTTTGTGAACACGTGGTCAAACTCACAATGAATTTAATTCAAGTTTTAAATGAGTAAAGCTGACAAATAAGCCACATTTACATAAACCCGAGACAATAGGACACTTTTCTGTTTGGTAACTTGCAAAACCAGCTGTAGACGCTTCTTCCTCAATCACTTATTCTTGTTTTTGTTTTTGTTTTTTTTTCGGTTTGTGTAAAAAGTACCAGTTGAAAAGCTGGGTGCTTACCTATAGCTGCACGAGGGGTTGGGCCGGTGGGTTTTTTAGGGGGTCTCTCTCTCTGTGGCTGCTGTTGGGATGGATAGTACTCTGTGTTCACGATGTAAAGTCTTTATAGGAAGCCGGCTGGGACATGTTCTATATGTAGAGGGGGGTGGGGCACTCTGAGTCCTGCAGCACACACAAGGCATGCCAGTGTGCATGTGAATCACATGGACCCCTACAACCGGGAGGAATGGGCTCGTCCACTCTTTGTGCTCACGTGTACGGTGTGTTGGAACATTTTGTCTTTTTCCTCAGTGAGTTTTTGTCACTTGTCGTGAAAATGTAGACACATAGATACGTGTACACGCAAATGTCATGTGTTTTGCATGTGCACGCTATGGATATATGTCCTGAAGCAGTTGGTGGCTCTCAGAGAAAAAAAAAAAGTGTAAGCTATGAGCTGTTTATTTTGGACTAAAACTGCACAGTGCACGCCCAAGGAAAGCGATTCAGATGGTTTATGCAGTGTTTGTTGTCTACAGTTGATATGAGGAAAAGTTCATTCCTAACAAGGTGTTGCAACTTTTAAAGCCAGAATAAGTTTTGTAGATATTCTGGAGTTTTCAAGAATTTAGGATTTGTAGATAAGGGGAGATGAGTAAAGTAGGGGAGACTGGGGAGTGTTGTAACAGTAGGTTAGTTGTAACACTGTTAGTTAGACCAATGAGAAAAGTGCTGCAGTGATGTTGTAATATCGTTCACTTCGTTTCCTTTTTTGAGCTCATCTGACCCTTTTTTAGGGGGAAGATAGTAGTTTAATATAATGGCAGAGATAGGAAAATGCCAAACGGCTGTGTAGCAGGTTATAAAACTAATAAATCCATCCTTCCTGAAAAGGAAAGGACCCCAAAAAGAAAGGAGTAAGAATTTATAAGCCCCTAGAAAAAAATTTTTTTTAGCAGCACTGTTAATTCATTCTTGATGACAGTAAACATCATTCAGCTAATTTATGCTGAAAAATAGAAACATCTGTTAACACCATAGCTTTCAAACTGAGATGTGAGACACGTAAACAGACACTGTGTTTACAGACAACAGTTAGCCCAACGATGCCTGGTAATTCAACATTAGCAGTGTCTGGCCACTGTTGGCTCATTGATCCATTTGGAAGGGGACAACACTAATTAAGCAAATTATCACTAACGCTCAGGTTCAGGCAAAGTCACAAAATAATTATTACATACCTGTAAAACAAAGGTTTGTTTAACTTGTCATGAATTCATACGGACCTGTCAAAATTGTAATTCAAAAACGCATAAATTTACAGTGTTTTCTATGGGATCTTTAGGTTTCTGTCCACCGAAAGGGAGCGTGACCTGTCATTTTGGCGAAGTTCTCATGTCTGCCGTTCTGATGTATAAGAGAAGTGAGCAACATTGTGGATTTTTACAACCAAACAACTGATTTTCAGGTAAGAAGGTAACATTTTCTGTCAAAAATTTTTTTTGCCATTCTGTCACTGCATTATACACACAAATGTTTAACTATCACTACAGTAGTAGTTTCTCTAGTTTAATTTGATTCTTTGGATTCATGCTACCTTCAATCTCATGCTAAAACAGCTGTGTAATGGATGAGAGCAGACATATGTCACATCCCACGGCCACGATCACCTTTGAATGAAAACTGGAAAACTTTGTATTTACCACCAGTCAAATTTGAGTGCATGTTTGGACTGTGAACCTTTATTAAAGTTACTTTTTTTGAAACATTTTTTTAAGTACAGTATTTTTCCTACACTTTAGATGACTGTAAATTTAAACTTATATCAGTTTAATAAAATACAATGTGAATGTTGTTTTCTTTTATTTGGGATACAGTGAGGTAATAGGACTGTTTTTTTTTTTTCAGTGTTAGAATTGCCCCCACCAAAGGGGTAATTGTAACACTCTGACTTCATAGTCACAGACCTGCGTGTGTTTCTCTTCTTTCACGGCCATCAGTGAGTTCACTTCTCTCTGACTTCTGATTAACTTAACAACAGTCACTTCCTCTTTATCGATGGAAAGCTTCAGAATAACCACAGAGTGCACTTTATGGTGAGATTATTTTTGGTATTATTAATATATTAATAGACTTGTACAGTATGTCTTCAGCTTTGTTGCATTGCAGCTTCCTTGTGTCACCCCTGACTTGTTTCTCCTGGTGTCACCTTCCCCCGGTTTTCCTAAATGTAGTCGGCCAACAGCTAACCAACCTAAAGCGTGTGTTCAGTCTATGGTATGTGTTGGTTGGGCTTCATACTTTGTCTTAGTGCATATGAATCCATCTACCTCTGATGTTGTTTTTCTTTTTAAAAAAGCCTAATATTTCAACACTATACCTAATTTAAAAAAGGTAACAAACTCACCAAGGTGATTTAAAATAAGGAACTTTAATTTAAAAAGTGTTGCATTCAATCTGTTTTTGATTTTATCGTCTGTCTTTGGAGGGTTCATGTGATGTTTTTAAGTTGAAATTCAACTGCTGCTTCAGAAGTCAGGAATGAATCTCGTTTTTTTCTCTTGATAGAATTTGAAGTCATAAATGTCCTTGCTGACTAAATATGACGCTGGCGCTCTGATGTACACGCCGTGTGGCTGTGATGTGTAGCCTATGATGCAGTCGCAGTCAATAAAAGTCCTGATGGGAAACGTAACAGGGATAACATATAGGAATAGAAGGGCAACTCAAGGTGTTTTGGAGGTCCAGTCCGTTGTGGAGCTTTTGATTATGTCACACAGTCTTCTTCAGGAGATGGAGTTTGCCCAGTTATCATGGAAATTATGTTCAAATTTCCCTTTTCATATGAGCACTTTAAGGACTTCTCTTCTTTGTTGGCTTATAAATTGAGACTGAAAATATGCGTCCACATTTTCATGACAACTGGGCAAATTTAATCTGACGAGGAAGATTGTGAATTAACTGAAAGCTCCAGAACAGATACTAAATGGACCTTGTATTGAGATGTTCTTATCAACAGCTAGTGTTATAACTATATTCCATTATGGTTACAGATAAAAAAAAAAAGAAGATGTAATCAGATTACAGATACATTTAGTAAAAGTGGGGATCATACAATTTGAAAATAACGAACTATCTACTGCCATGCACAGTGCACACACACTTGCCATTTCATTGTCATGGCCTCTCGTGAAAAAATGCTTTACTGGGTGGAAATTTCCTGCATTTTTTGTCTTTAAATCAATCAATCAATCGATAAATTACACACAACAAAGGATGGAATAGCTTGACAAGCTAATAAACCTAACAGTGAACATAAAGTAGGGTAAAACTGCAACAATTAATTGACTATTACATTTATCTTCATCTATTTTGATAATTGATTTAAAAAAAAAGAAAAAATGTCCAAATTCTCTGATTTCAGCTTCCTAAATATGAATATTTTCTGGTTTCTTTGCTCCTCTCTGACAGTAAACTGAGTATCTTTGGGGTTGTGAACAAAACAAAAGATACATATATACATATATATAATATACTGATAACCGATGATTAAAATAATCATTAGTTGCAGCCCTAAAAACACTGTATTAGGCAAAACACCGTATTTTATACTGAGGTAATTCAAAAGTAATCGAGTTACATTACTTTCATGTTGTGGTACTTGGATTATGTTACTGACATTTTTACATTTTAACAAGTATTTAGTAGGTGTATTGGAGTAGTTTTTTAAACGAATCCTCCCAAACCTGTTCAGTGGCGTGTAGCAGTGAGCTTGCAGATCACAGAAAACTTTGTCAGTTAGTGGCTACAAACTACAAACTCTTACAGTATAATTTTTAGTATATTCTCCCAGGCCCTCAGGAAAACTAGCAGAAAACAAGCCATGACTTGACTTGTCGTGTCTCTTAATGTTGTATTTTTTCATCACAGCTGCGCATTCATTGCACAACGTACCAGGTTTTTAACTTGTAGCTGGCAAAGTAAATAACCAATACTGTAACCTGTACAATATTGGTTTAGATTATGCAGCCTATGGTTCAGATGTCTTGAAGTAGCTCAGAGATATGTACCTTAATTTTATTTATCAGATATCACACATGCCAGCCTGATTTGCCTGAAGTGTCTTGAGAGCCACAAAAAAAAAAAAAAAAAAACTCACAGGGACAGTATGTGAATCCGTATCTGACCTGTGGGCTGCTGGTTGTATAGGCCTGTGTGAGAACCTACAGTCTGTTTTTTTTTTTAGAAACTTTATGTTTATTATTAATCAATTAATTTAAAAGATCATTATTGTCATTGCTGGATCTTAATTGGCGTTCACAGGATGTTAAATACACTTATAACCATCAGTATAGCCCACACAGTGAAGCCAGCGAGCACTGAGTCTGGTTAAGATGTTTCAAAACAAAACGCGTCATATTTGACCTACATGTTGTTTCACAGGCTGTAACATGTTGACATGTTGAAGGAGAGGGAGACCCCTGCTGGAATAATGACAAGCATCTGATCTGTCTGCAGTGATGTGGGACTGCCCTCTACTGGCGCCACTGAGAAAAGACACAGGGATTTCAACAGCTGGGACGTCAACCAGATAAAATCATTCTTTGTTCAAAATTCTGGTGCTACAGATAACTAGAAACACTTAAAAATACAACTTTATACAATACAAATAAGAATATAATGAAATAAAATAAAATAGGAACTATACAAGAACAGTTCAACTCAAGATTTCAGGCAATAGCACTGCACATACAGTACAATATATTTTTTAAAGAATAAAAGTAAAAAAGCCTCTGATTTCAGCCTCTTAAATGTGATTATTTTCTGGTTTCTTTCCTCGTCCCTGACAGTAATGTTAATATTTTTGAGTTGTGGACAAAATGAGACATTTGAGGACGTCATCTTGAGCTTTAGGGAACACTGATCGATATTTTTCACCATGTTCTGACATTTTAAGGACCACACAACTAATTGATTAATGGAGAAATTAAATACTTTTAAACATATATAAAAACAATATAACTAAATAAGTTAAGTAAGAAACTGAGATTTACAAAGACGAGAGATATTTGCAGCAGAGCAGGTTCAGATGCAGAAGAATACAATAATGGACTTTTAGTGGTATTTCATTATGATAGAATTTATTCCAACAACCCGTTCCACTCGGTTAAACACCCAGACACAGTGTAATATAAGTCCAGCCTTTGCAGACTTGCTGTCATTTGTTCCATTATTTAAATCCCTCTGAACTGCTTACAGGGTCCTGATATAGCAAATTAAAAATCCCATGGCACACCTGACCTTTTAGGAACAAAATATTATAGCATAATAGTAGGGTGGCATACCTTAACATTTCTTAACAATTGTTCATTTTGTGATAAGAGCACCAAATTTGGTAGATGCATTGAGAGATACATTAGAAACAAATCTGGAAATTGGGCCATCACGAACTCACCCCTTGGTGGGCATGGCAGCCATGTTTCAAAGTGGCCACCAGCGATTGGTCGAACCTTTATTGGACCCACATGCAGTAACAGATCCTAGTATGCCTGAGACCCAAATGAAATGCTATATAAACACACCTATAATTATGTTAGTGAGGTGGCAAAGTTAACTTCTTGTTGTTTTTCAAATCTAGACACTGGGCTGTTGCAGATTAGCGTTCTGATGACCGTAACACCCTGTGGTTACTGCCATGGAGCACTTTGGCCACCCTGAAGCTGTTTCCATGGGGCATGGGGTTTCCAGGGCAAAAAAGGTAAAGGTCAGCTTTATTGTCACTTATTACATGGCTTTGTAACATACTTGACTCTGATTGGTCAATTACAGCACTTTAAGGTCTGTTATTTCTGTATAGTGGACTGTTGCTAGACCGTTTTTATGAAAAGCAGGACAGTTCTCATTATAGACTCTGGAGGAATAATAAAAAAGCAATAATCTGCTCACAGTACTTTTATCACTTCCATATACAATCATACAGAGTACAACATACCTTGAGTCTCTGCATTTAGCGCAGTGCCGTGCCCAGGGATCCAATCCAGTGCCACGGTTTTGGGTACTGACTGGAGAATTGACCTTGTATACATGTTCCTGATAGTTGAAGAAGCCCATGCAAACACGTGGAGAACATGCAAGCTCACATCAGACAGAAAGGCCCTACCTGAACCAGTATTTGAACCCAGGCGAAAGTGCTAATTGTGCCGCCCCATGTTTTCAGCACCACAGATATTATTACTTACACACAAGTGAAAGTGAAAAATATGTTTCACAATGTAAAACATACATGAAAAAACATGTACGTAAAACATGTACTAAACGAAAGAAAATGCAACAAAACGGTGACTGTGTCGAGACAGTCTGACCAGTCTCTCTATGTAGGACCAGTAAAATTGTAATGACATGACTAATTATTTTAGAAACGTCCACAGAATTGTGTGTGCGTACATTTAGTGTAGCAGAACCTGTCCACTGAGTCAACATGTCAAAATGGCTGCTGTGAAAGTCTATTGGATCAGTTTAAGTACTAATTATTACTGACATCTTTGCACCTGCATATTTCAATTATGCTCAACTTTATCAATCCATTTCCCTATTTTAGAGGGAAATGTTCTTCAGTTATCAGTAAAGTATGATGCATTTATTAACTACTCAACAGCACCTGAATAAACTACAATATAAAATTTTATTTCAGCGATTCTCAATAGTTTGGGAGGCCAGAGCTCACTGGTGGGTTGTGCAAGGTCATGAAAAATAAGTATCTTTGAAGTTTCAATTTCATAAATTTTAAATTACCATAAAATATTTATGATTAACTTTAAAAAGTGATCAGAACTAATAAAACAAAGCCACAGGATTTTATGTTAATGTTTGTTTATCTGACCTAGTTTAACAGGTATTGAACCATATTTGGTGACCTGTCACATTAATACCTGAACAAATCTTGCATGTCTTCATTGGTCTGATTAGTTTTGTGTGTTGATCAGAGTTGTGATTAAAGGTTTGGGTGGGATCCAAAAGATTTTTTGGGATTCTTAAGTTTGGGAATGGCTGTTCTCATTGATGCATCAGTAAATTCCTGCTACTGTAACTTTACCAAAGTGATCTTGTGATTGCAGGACCGTTTTACTTATATTTAATGGATTTATATAGAAAAAATGGATGTTTCATTTCAAGTTAACCAGTCTTCATAGTCAAGTACATTTATAGCCATTCATGTAGATGAAGCCCACTTAAGACAAAAATGATGTCAAAATATATCAACACGCAATAAAATGGATGTCCTCCCAAGATGGAGGAGCCTGCAGTTGTTAGCTAAAATCACTATCACAGCATGAGGGAACAGTGGCATGGTCACACATGCCCATATGACATGAGGCTAGTTCCGTATTTTCTTTGTAAAGATTTTCCTGTCACAAAGTGCCAAAAGACATTTTGAAAATTTTTATTCAAGAACATTTAGATCAACCACTTAAGTCAGAAAAGCTTCCTTTTATCCAAACAGAAGACGACCAGGTTCACATCATATGTGTTTTGGGGACGTATCAAACCTTTGAGCAAATAACAGTATTTTTCTGTGGCATTTTCAATGACTCAATCTCATGTCAACATACAGTGTTTCAAAACATTTGGTAAGCATTTCGTATTAGTTCGACATTAAAATACATGGAGATAAAGGGCAAAGTTCCTGTTCTCCCTCAAATTTTAACAATATGCCTTAGCTGCCTTATAAGGTTTAAAATTAGAATCAAAATCCAACTTGTTGGAAAATATCTATTACTCAGCAGTTTAAAAACAAAAAAAACAAAACAAAACAAAAAAAGAATTAGCCTAAAAATGCCATGTCTACAAGATATGGACGGTAATTGTTTTTAAATGGATATGAACGTGACAACAAAGTTTCGTTACATCAAGTGCAAGCCCAAAACAAACCTATAAATGACATTTGTAATATAAAACTTGGTAAAAAATACTTATTTAAAACTGTACAATCACCAAGTACACAGAGTAAGCACATGAACCGTTATTCATTTGGCGTCAGTAGCTTCGGCCTTTGGCTCCTGAGGACAGAAAATAAGAAAGCAGCATGTTATGAGCATCCTTCTTTTTGGCAGTCGTACAGTGCATTCCCCTCTACTGTGATCATCATCATGCTATGATTTCATCCATTTTTTATTTTGTATATTTTGGAGTGCCTGCAAGGTTCACCTAATTCAACATAGCCTTTCAGATCATTTTATTACCAAATGAAATGGAAAACCTAATTACAGGTTATTATAAGTCATAAAAAATATGGCATATTGTCATCAGAGACAGGACTGCATTTGTTGACGTGCACCACTATCACACAAGACTTCTAAAACTTAACTCAGGATGTATAAATGGCAATAATCCAAATTGGTTTAAGGACTTTAATTTTAAGACATTTTCAAAACTTGCAGACACCCTGTCTTGACTTTGCTGTGCTTCCATTTTATTGGCTGTGTGTATTTTTAGTTTATAATTATAGGTTTTGTTCACAAGACCATGACTTTTTCTAATCATGCTCATACAGAGAGGCATGTTATCCAAAGATTTTCTTCATACACTGCCAGGAGGATATTCACTAAAGATTTTTTAAATGTTTGTGCTCTCGAAGGAACAACTGAAACACTTGAATAAGTCATTTTTGTTCTTAACACTGAATTAATTCTTCGTTAGCTTATCCCATTCATAACATTTGTTCTTCTTCCCTTGACACTCTAGAGATTGATAACATAAATTTTAAACTGTGTGTTCTGCTAATTTGCCCACATGAATTATTTTTTAGTTGCCCAACACAAGTTATCTGCAAGAAAAGTGAAAATATGTAGTGGGAGAGTTGTAATGGAAGCACTTTTTCATAAAGGAAACAAACCTCAGCCTTGTTGCTCCCATTCTCAGCTTGTTTGGGCTTCCTCGGTTTGGCTGCCTTCTGCAAACAATAGTGACACTGGATTACTAACAGGTTAGAGCTCTCCAGCCAGCATACAATTATCACATGCTTCAGAGTAGTGACCTAATTCAAGTGTACCAAAACATCTAAACTGTTTCTCAAAAGGTCCTTTCTCATTCATCCTGGAACCCGGGCAAACTTAATTTCCCTTCAAGGAACTCAAGCCCGTGAATCAGTTTCACATGTGACATACAGCACACAGAGATGTTTTGTTCAGTTCAGCTTTGTGTTATCAATTTCATACTTTTGTAGCAGGTTTCTTCACAACTGGTGCAGGTTTGACTTTCTGCAAAATAAGAAAGATATTTCAAATGGTATGTAACAGTAGATGTCACAACAAAGGAGCAAGGGCTATACTGAAAAATAATGACAGGTGACATTGTGCATGTTAGTTTAGTGAAAATCAATCAAAATAATTAATGTTTCAAATTGCAATTACAAATGATAATAAAAAAGTGAATACTGGATAAATTAACAGAAGATATCATGTATGTGCAGTGACAGATGGGTTTATGCATATTTCCATTTAAAGGTTTATGTTTATCCTTACAGGACGCTGTGGGTAGAAAACAACTAACTTTTGGATGAGGAACAAGAATAATCATAAAGAAAAATATCAGAACTGACTAAGTGTGTTTCTAAGCTTACCCCTTGCAGTCGTAAGGATACTCTTCTTTCCTATTCAGATGGAAGGAGAAACTCTTCAGTAAAGACAGTAGATGTAACAAATTTGCCTGATTTTTAACAGATGACCCTAACAAAGAATGATATTTGCAGCCCTGAAGTGGGCAGCAGGCAAAATTATTTTAAAACAAAACTAAAATTTAAGTAAAATTACATTAAAATCAGCATTTAACCAGAATGCTAAATATGAACTACATATCAAAAAGTAAAATGAATTCTAAATCACTTTCTAAGAATGCAGACATGTATGTATGGGTTACTGTTACAAACCTCAGGGGGGACAGTGGCTTTCTGAAAGACAAAGAACAGAAAAACACAGCATTACAATCGGAATACCAGTGTTACACATGACATCTCATAACAACTAAAACAACACTATAATCTTACAAAACCAGAGTATCAACATTTCTGCAGACATGATCTTGTTCTGGTAGAAAAATAAACAGGACAGACTAATTAAGAAACTTTTCTTTTTTTTTTTCTTTTTTTTTTTCCGAACGACTTCCCGCCCATATTTGAATTTAAATCTGGGCTGTCCTGTCACCATGACAGCAGCTTGGCGCCCTGACAGCTTCCTTTGTTTTGTATCAGTGCGCGCCGATAGACAGCTGTTGGGAAACTGATAAGCTTACGACTCTACTAATCTGTAGCTACCGCCATATTAATAACTACAGCCAAACGAAAGGCCCGCAGAACTCGCAAACAAATTAAAATTAAATATGAGGCGAGATTCAATAAGGAAGTTGTTTTGTTTTTGGGTGTATTCATTTACATATGCAATTTGTATTTTTTTCTTAATAAATACTCTAAATACCAAACGCTTCTACAGGACGTGTAACGTTAATCGCGACACGTAAAAGTACCATATGTCCTGATAAAACAAAACATTCGTCATCCTATTAAACATTTCACATCGCTGCATTTGTTCAAAATAAGTTGAAAATTACGATACGCCCCTTGATGATACGCCTTAGTGTAAATAACGTTGATGTCAGCGGTTAAACATCTTAATTGTTGGTTAAATTCAAACGGTATGACGACATGTTAAAGCTACTTTGTATCAACATGCACGAACAAGGCTGACTTTTCTTATTCAAAACAGACAGTGAAAAAACATAATCGCCACCTCCCCTCCCCCAACTTCTTCCTCATATTTGCAGCTTGTGCTTGAACTTGTTTTGACTACAAAATAAGCCATTCAGCATTAGTAAATTTCTATGACTTATGCATTCAAATTGACCCGACAGGTACAAATTAATAGCATGTATCGAAAGTTTGTTGTTCTGTTTAACCTGTCAAGATCCCCCCTCCCCTGCCTCAGCCCACTGTCTGTCAAACAGGGAAAGGACCAACGGTGCCAGACATTTTGCACAGCGCAATGTCAACGGCCGCACTAGTCAGGGCTTTGACGCTGGACGTGAAAAATACATTAACGTATGTCTCCAGTTGTGTTTAGGTGATCTGAAATTATTTTACGTTACTACCTCGAACACAAACTTTTATTTTCGACGAATGGGAGGATGCCCGAACAGGTCCCCACTGTCAGACCGCCATTGCTGTGCCGTTTGTTAGGGATGATGACGTTCATCTGATGCAGAAATATCAAACGCAGCCTAACGGTAATCTCAAGTTAATAACACCAAGCTGATGCACTGAATTAAAATAAAATAAAAATTTAAATCTTACCTTTGACTTAACCATGTTGTTTACTGGGAATGAACGGTCAGCTCACAAAAAATATAACCGCAAATCTGGGTTTTTCCGGAGAGATAACGCACAACAACCAACCAGTTGCAGAGTAAAATGGCGAATGTACGATGCAAACGAATGTTTTTGTAGTTTACACTGAAATATAAGAACGAAACCGGTTTGAACCAGTTTTGTATTTCGATGTCTGTCATTGGATGCAAATACGCCATGTGACTCCAGGCACCGCCCACTTGTTAAAGAGGCAGGAAGCAACCTGGAGAAATACTGAGCAACGCCATAAGGAGGCGCTGTATCGAAGGTTTCTGATTGATTAAAGGCTGTGATTGGGGGGAAAAAAACGTCATGTCGAGAAGGGAACCCAGGACCCGCGAAAGATCTCGCGAAAGTGATAGTTTTAACCCAAAGCATGAGCTTTATTCAATCCTAACCAAGTGTTTTATATCACCTAAACATATGAAAATTTTAACCAAAGCGTTTCACATTATAAAATATAATTAGTTTGAACAATACGCACAATGTCGACGCGACGCCTACAAATCTCGCGAGGGTTTCACAAATCTAGGGTTCCTTTCAAGACACGACCAAAAAGGGGCACTTCACAAAAGCACGACCACCTCACCATACCTATATTGATTAACCCAACTTTTGTGTTCCCAAAAAATAAAACGAATGAAAAACGCAACACTATGTAGATTTATTTCCAATTCAGTTTAGTTTCAGTTAGTTTCCAGAGTGGATTTCCTCATGTTATAATTGAGGTATTTGTTGGGGCGCAAAATCTATGAAGTTCACACTAGATATTACAATACAACACTTTATGAAGTTGATGTAGTCATGTAGGCATCCCAGGCTCAATAAACATATACACCAATGCATGTTGTGTTGATAAATTTCACCAGATTGACAAAGACTATAACTAAAGGCATTTCCTGTATATTTTTATTTTATTTTAGTTAGTTTTGTAAATATACAATATTGTCTAGTTTTGAACTTAAGTTAACTAAAATGTTTTTTCACACCTAGTATGATTTTTAGTTTAGTTTTACTTAACTGTAGTAACCATTGTCATGACAAAACATCATAGTATATGCTGTAGTGGTCTCAAGTAAGGCAATATTTCTATTTTATGTTACTTCACTACTCTTGAAAGGGAGATATTATATGTCTTTATTCCACTACATTTGTTTCACTGTTACAGATATAATCTAACTTAAATCTTAACCACATTTTGCTGCTTATGTACTTATACTTACTTGCTTATTAATATTTTATGACAGGCCTGACTGTATAGATGATGATCAGAGATCAGCGCTTATGCTTTGACTCCACAAATGCCTGCCACTTGTATTTCAGTAGGAGTAACAAGGCAAGAATCGAGTACTACTCAGTATGAGTTTTTTTTTAATTGTGCTTCTAAAATGTTTATTAATTTCCTTGTTGATATGAAGATTGGAATGTTTTTCTATTTTATTAGTAATGTTGTATTCCTGAGGAATGTAGGGAGGATTATTGTGAATGAACAAAAGCCAATAAACATAGCCTTGAACAAAATTTTAGTCTGTCTTTGACTTTATATATATGCAACAAATGACTTCATTTAAACTGTATATTGACCATGTCAGTTAGTGGAAAGGTCCAATATGGCTGCATGGGATTCCTCACAAAAAAGATATTTTTCTGCTGCACAAGTTAAGACAGATAGCAAGATATTAAAGTCAGATGGAGGAAAGAACTGAAGCAACTGATCAAAGGCAACCATAATACTGACATGCAGTAACCACAAATGAGTGAATCACACGTGACTTAACATCTCTGACATACAGTAATCACTTTATTCTGTTGAAGAAAGCTGGTCAAAATCTAGTTATGTCATTAACATCACACTCAACAAACAACACTTTCTTTGGGACTCGACAAAAATGCAAAACTGGACTGATTTTTATTCATCTGGATGACTGCTTTGGAAAACATTTCCAAAACACAGGATCCTTGGCTTTCACTCTTATAATTTCATCTTCCAATGGCATGCATTTGACAAACAATTTACACAACTATTTAACTATATCTTGACCAGACATTTCCACGTATTAGACTTTTTTTTTAAAATCTACAATCATAAATATCAATTATTCTACAGCCCCATAGGGGTAAAATTTCCCTCTCATCTTGACTCAATCAGTAACACAATGAAACCAATCCCAGTTACTGTTTACTCCCCCCTTTTCCTCAGAAGCCCTTTTGGGAAGAGCACAGGAGAGGTTTTATCCCCACTTCAACATGGGGTTTGTTCTTCTGAGCCTTCCTAGGCCAAGACGGCTTCGCTCCATAAGTCATTAAAGTAAGAGTCTCTCTTGTGCTTCAGTGCTTGTAGGAAGTCCTGAATCCGTTCTTCCCGGCAGGTGGTGTAGTGCAGCAGTGCCTCTTGTCTTCTCTGGGCGTCGGCAGGCTTTCCATTCCCATGATGCTGCAGGTGCTCTGCTACACAGGCACGATCAGCCTCCAGCTGCTGTAAGGTCTGATGCTCTCGATGTAGGTCTCTGGCTTTCTACAACACAACACACATTAAAATTCAAATTAGTTATGTAAAGTAGGATTTGCTTTAATTACCAATTTTAAATTAGAATCACCACCTTGCAGTTGTATGGCTCTAATCAAGTTGTAGTTGACATCCATGTCCGTCGAAACTCATAATATATGTAGTGAAGACTGGGGGAATTTAATAAGCTGTATTAAGTGTATTTTTAGGTGAAGTGGCAAATTATTGCTACAAATGCAGGATTCCAGTGAATAATTTCCAGCAAGAAACATCACTTCACTTAGAGACTATTTTTACAGAGGAATACAGAGGACTGATGGAGAGCTTCTTCACATGGTGCAGTGACAATCACTGAAGCTCAATATCAGCAAAACCAGTGAGCCTGTGTTGGATTACAATGCTTCAAATATGAACATTATTGCACAGAAGCTACAGATAGAGCTTTTTACACAACAGTTTTTTTAAAACATGAAATAGTGTGGTAAACACAGGTGTTACCAATGATACTAATTAAGGTTCCTTTCCATTCAGGACAAACAGGCAGTGTGTTGTTATTGTGCACGTTGGCTCACTGGAAAGACTCTCCTACACACACTATGATGGGACATTAATTAGTATCATTTGTAACACCTGTGTTTAACCTACTATTTAATATCAATACGGCTGCCATGAAAGCCTATTCTAATTCCCTATTCTACCTCGTGAATACTGCACACACATCTTCAACCTGGCAGCACAAAGGATCCATACAATCATCAGTTTCAAGGTGGGCACCAAAGATTAACGTCACCAATTCATTAACTGACCAAATATGAAATATGGTCACAATCACCTCTTCTGTTCCCGACTTATGGCATTGAATCAGAAAAATGTTTTTGCAGAACAATGTGATGTCAAACCGAAGTTGACATTTGGGATACAAAATGTCATCTTTTCATCATTTTATCCCACAAGGGCAGTGCCTGATCAAAACATGTCTGTTCAGAATGGGGCGATTGTTTGGCCTGCTTGGTTGCTGCTCTTGCAGCTTTTGCGAGAACCCCTCATTCAGACTACTTCACACTCGACACTGACTGCATAGGGCAATCAAAATGTTAACATTAAAACTCCATTTAGCCAACACCTCTTTAGGTATAGCCAGCTCCACAGAGAGAGTGTTAACCATAATCCACTAAAACAAATTTTACACAAAAGAAGACATTAAGTGTTTCACATATAGATTATACAGTTCAATAACACGTTATACACAGTCAAGTATGTGAACAGTCATGTTTATAATGCTGCCAGTTGCCTATGCAACCACACAGTTAAAAATAAAGTATATCTCTGGCCTTACAGTATTATAACTTAGGCAATCAGAATTATGCTAAAATTTCTATGAAATTAACTCTGAACAAGGAGTCACAAAGCTGTTATCACCATAGCAACATCTGATTGTAGGTGGAACATGTGGATTCTGATGAACTAATTAAGGGGCCGTTCTTATGTTGCATCCTTTGAGTGGGCACATTCATTATTTTAAATGGAGCACACAACAAGCACATTCAAAACTGATATTGATGCTGTAGCAGCGTGCATTTGTTGCAACGTGAGATCAAAAAAACTGACATTTTTTTAATGCAGCAAGTGCACCACAGGACTTGCTTCACCTCTTCCGTTCAAGGATGTCATAACTAAGACCTCAGGATGAGTGCCAGTCTTTTAGGCCAATTTGATGTAGTGGCAAACACTTGTAATGACAACGTCACGTGATACGCAGCAACCCAAAAAGACTTTCGCAAATTCAGTAATTTTATCCCCATTCAAGTAAGCAGAGGACTAAACTGGAAGTCAGTCACTTGGCCTAAGGAAGTCTCTAGTGAGCTTGCTCTATTAGCTGCACAACATGGAAGCATATTCAGAAGATAATACAAGGAAGTTGGCTTCATGTGCCACTGAGCAGCTTTCATAGGAATGACCAGAAGCCCACCTCCGATGCTGTACCCACTGTACATCCATGGTCACAACATCCAGTTGAAGGGTCAGGCAAACTGAAGACAGGCCAGCAGCTAATTATACTCAGTTGGTACCTGGAGCTGTACAATCTGTCAATGTCTCAATATTTTGACAGAAAAAGAAGGAACAGTGACTATATATATATATATCAGCTAAGAACTTTGGATAACTGGTGAGCATGTTGATACACTGTTCTTAGGTTACTAGTTATACTGGTTAACATTTATGCTAGCTAACATATCATCATGCTCACCAGGGTACACCAGGGTATTCCTGAACGAGTACAATCAGCTGCTCTTCTGTCCGGTGGAGCTGATTGCTTAGTAATGGCAGGTAGGACAGTAGTGCAACCTCCCAAGCACCTTGGATAAAAAGATGAAAGTGGCACGGCTGATGTTTTCCAGCCCCTAAGGAACCAAGTGTTATGTTCATGTGTTGGCATATGGCAAAGACAGGAAAACTGCATTGGCAGCAGGGAGCTGAGGTCACACACAGATCTTCAACTACACTGATTGCAGAGATCCCCATCCAGATATTTGCTTAAGAACACTCAAAGTGACAGAGGAGTGGAGTTCAATTAGTAGCTTTTGCAGGGTCACAAAAACAAACACTGTATTTTGAGATGTTCTCCCTGCATACCCCTCCAAAGCAGAGTCCCACGCTGATGACAACAAACAAACTGTGTCTTAATATAAGCCTTACCTGAATGGATTTGTAATTTAATTGATACTGGAGAATGGCTTCACACAGGTTCCAGAATGAGTACTCTGGCCACAGAACCGACTGAAACACTAGACAGGAGTGGGAAGCCTGCAGGATGGAGGATAAAAGAAAATCAATATAAGTCTCAGAGGAGAAGCTGTGAAGTGTTTGATAATATGATCAAGTCATTACACTTTTTCTTTTATGTATGGTTAATACTGTCTATCATATATTACACCCCTAATTTGGTGGATAATCCTTTTTTCACAGGCATAAAAAGCTATTATAGAAAAATCGTATATGAAAATAGATTCTTAGAGAAGTCCTATGATCAAACGTGTGGTTGATATTAAAGAGAAATGTGGCTTCTTATCTTTTATGGCTGTTATATTACAGATAAAGCCAACAGCATACAGAAAGTGGCTCTACCAAAACTCTAGAATAAAGAAAATCAACATTAAGTTTTTCTGAAAAACAAAAAGCAGCTTGTGGCGTGTCTGCTTTGTTGTAAAAGCTACAACTGACACATCTTTTGCAGATATTTCTGTTGGCAGAAAAACAAATGTTGGGCAATGTCTACATAAACCAAAGTCTTTGCTTAAAATCATAGGTGGTGATTGCTTCGAGCAACTTAGCCTGAAATACAAGTCCAACTGCTTGGGTTACAGCTTCTGTTTCAGAAAATTACTCATTGCTCCTAACTTGCAATGAACACCAAAACCGCGCCCTTTTCGAGGACGAGGGTCCAAAGGTATGAATTGCACCCTCAGTAAAAATTTGAATAATATTTGCCAAGTGCCACGTGGTAGGTCATGCATCTGTTGTGTCTGCAGCTGTTTGTGTATGCATCCTGTTTGAAACATGGTCAGGGTGCATGGACTGTGTCTACATGCACAACTTTTGTTGTGGTTCATGTAAGTGCAGCAGTGAAATGTGAAAAAGGGCTACATGAAGGTAAATATAGATCAGCAGGTGTGTTGTGATTATTAAATGCTCTCTCAGCCTTGATGATTTAGAGCATCGTTACATGAACACACATCTCCACAGATCTGCACCCAGAGTTTAATTCTCTATCAAATAAAGACAATGATTTGATTGATTTAAGCAATGATTATAATGTATCTCTCCTCCTATAGTCACATAGTTTAGTAGTTAATGTTACACAACGGTGTTTGCACTGTGATGTGTTTCATGATAAAACATAACAAGCTACTTTTGCTAAAAATAAAGTTGGAAAAGTGGTTATAAGAAGCCCGGATAATCAGACATCTCCTTCATAAAAAGGAGAATATTAAGCTTTAACCAACCAGTCTGGTGCATGTAGAGGTCTCACTGAAGCTTCTAAATTCATATTCCTACTACCAATCCTACTTTAGTATTTTGAACGTTTAAGGGCTCTCAAGGAGCATATTAAAGGCAACCGCTCTCATCTTTAATTGTTGTCATTTTTCAATGCAGTCATTCTCATCCTCACCTGCCAAAGAAGGAAGTCGCTGAGGCGCACTTCTCCAGACGTGCGGATGAGCAGATCAGGATTGGGAGAATTATTGCTGTACAAACACTCGCTTAGCAACGCCTCTGAAACATCACTGAGCGCAACAGAAAAACACAAACACAGTTTGTTAAAGAAATAGCTCCCTCTGTTAGCTTTTTATATTCTATGTTGCATTATGAATGTTGGAAGGATGAAATCAACAAGATCAGCTCAGTGGTGTCTTTGCCATTGTTTGTGTACCTTGCTTTGATCAGGCCCTGCTCCACTCCCCAAGCCATCTCTCTGACTGCATTGGTGATTTCATACCTTGATGTGTAGGCAAAACACACATTCAGGAAACATCTGCAAAAAAGAAGGAAAAAAAGAAATATGTTTTTATTTGAACATGGAAAGGACAACAGCCATTGGAAATAACAAATTAACTCAATTTGAAACCATATGCATAGTATTAGAAGCATTGTCTGCATAAAAATGTGGTCTTTGTACTTGAACCTGGTTTGAGGTTGATGTTTTCTGTGTATTTATGAGTTTTTTCTTGTGTTTTTTGTCAGAATGCAGGACAGGGGGACAATTATGCCACCTAGGAATCTGAAAGATTGCATTGTTGAAGTTTCGGTTGGTGAAGGATAAAAGATTGGGGTACTTGATAAAGAGGAGTGATATTTGAGTTATACAGACTATGACGTTTGTGTATGTGTATTAAATTTTAACATGTTTTGTTTATATTGATCAGATCAGAAAATACAGAGGGGTGTGGGTCTTTATTTCTTGATGTGGCATAAAAATAAATATGTGTGTGTGTGTGTTTGTGTATATACACACACTCATTCATTCATTCATTTACATTGAATAATATAAAAAAGGTCTCTCAAATGTCATGTGGCTAGTTTAGGGATAAAGTTGAATTACTATTTGATGAGGGTCATACAGACAGAAGTACAAATAAATAAAACACATACTTATTGTGTGCCTTGGTTGTGACCACAGCTTTGGCGATAAGTTGCTGAAGGTCGAGTGGCAGCATATTCAAGTCACCCAGCACACGGATACACACACCATGTTTCTCCAGGTTGTCCCTGAAGAAGGTGAGAAACAACAGAGCTGTATGAGCAAGGAGAAAAATCAAGAAAAGCAGCAAGAGGAACCAGAAGAACAAGAAGGCTACACTATTTTACAAAGCTGCTGAAGCATGTCTGTCTGCATTTCCATACATAAAGATGCCTACACAAAAGAATTTCCACCTGGCAGTCAGGGAGTACGGGTTCCCTGAAAATGTTGGTGTTCAACACAACAGTAACCACATTTTACCACTGCATTTTACTGTGTTACTGCTGTAAAGATGTAAGAACAGAGCTGAGGTGGAGTGAACAAGTGACAAGCACCAAAGCTGACTATGACAAGTTACCTCTTTTAAGCATTTGAGCAAAAAACATGAAGAAAATTCAAGAAATCCAAGACTAAATGTTTCTTGAGCCAACATCTAGTGGCCATTTGTGGAAATGTGGATTAACACACCTCTGTATTAGCTTAAACATTCACTGTGGCAGCTGTTTGGTTTAAATAACTGTTTCTGAACATTTATTTTCGCACTAAAGACCATAGTTACAACATTTACAGTAGATAAATACATACTCTAAAGTATAGCAGGGAAGATGTCAGTATCAGCCAACATAACAGTGGAAATAAGTGATATTGTGGACACCAATTTCTAAGTCAGCCTTTCTTTCTCTTGGTCAGTCTGGCATCAGTCCACAGCATATCTTACTCAATGGCCAATGCAGTGCTTTGTGTTTCTGTGGCAGTGTTGTCAATTGTGAACTCTGTATCCAGTTGCAGCAAAAAAAAAATCAGTAATTCCACAGTGTAGATGTGTTGAAATGCTGTGAACTATGTTCATTTAAAAAACATTTACAGGTCATGGATTTGAAAGGCAATTACAGACGTACCTTTTTAATCTGTCTTTTCATTTTTAATGGGAGTAATGTTATAATTTTGTTGTTTAAGCTTCAATTATTGGTTTCTACTTTGTTTTTGTTTCTTCTATGTCATAAAATTATGTTTATTTATCTAGTTTTAAATTATATTCTTTTTTTTTTTTTTTTTCTTGCAAAATTAGTATTTTATTGTTTTTATTTGTTTGTCTATTTTGTTTTCATTTTGCTATGTGAAGCACTTTGGACTGCATATGTGTATGCAGCTGTGTTGAGCTGAGTTTGAAAAACATCAGTTTTTTTAAAGCCTGAAACTGAAACATGTAAGATTCAGTCTTGCAAAGGCACTTAACTTTAAGTACACAGCAGTATACTCTCTCAAGCACTGAATTTAGTTCCACTCAACTGTACTTTAAGGAAGCTGTGAATCATATGTAAACATGTGACCTGTCCCACAGGCAACAGCAAAGTGAAAAGCTATTTAAATCTTCAAAATCCTTAAAGCTACTAGGAGGAACTTTCATATTGTGTTGAATTTAAGAGGCCCCTGTGGACAAAAGCGACAGCGTTTCCACCACCATAACCACAAAGTATAACGTGAAATATTAATTTCTCTGAAGAAAAACCTCCTCCTGCTTCTTTTTAACTGGCTAACATAACATTGCCTGGGAAAATATAAACAAAGGCTCCTCCAATGTGCAAGCTGTAAACAATTTCATCTGATTTCAAGGAGAGTCCGACCCAGTGGCAGGTATTAAGAATAACTAGATAGAAATGGCCAATCTTCCTGCTGATGGTCTCATTTGCTTAGTAGGTCATACAAAGACATTGGTATTAAAATAAGATCGATTCATAACCAGTTAAAAACTCCTTGTAGTACACTGAACTTGAAACTCACCGTTCCTCCAACAGCCTCTCAAATTTCTGCTTGGCCAGCTCCATCAGCCCATCCACCTCATCTTTAGTGCGCTTGAAGTTCTCAATGCTGAAGGCATATACCGTAACTTCTTGGATATTCAGATGTTTACACCAACGTAATGTCTGGTGTGGGGGGAACAAGAGGATATTATATACATTTCGGCAACATGTTTTATGCCCAGAAGGCATGCATTTGAGAAGATAAGCTTTAAACCCAATGCAGCCTCACCTCTGCTAGCTTGTTGAAGCCCTGCATGTGGCCTTCCTGCCGCTCCATGTTCTTCTTACGTGCAAAGCGACGGTTTCCATCCATGATGAAAGCCACATGTTTAGGCATGGGTCCAGCCTGGAAGACGCAATGCAGATCAAGGAGTCAGGAGAGATGTGGGTTATACTGACAGAGACATACTGTAGCGTTAAGACAGTACAGAGCATTCAATTCATTTGGTACTCAAATCTATAAAAATGGCTATTTACATGGTTTTGCTCACGAACATTCTTCATAAAGAAGAACCTTTAAAAAGAGGTATCAAATGAAGTTTTCCACTACTATCCATATCACTTTAAGGGTACTGGTATGGTACTGGTATCATGCCCCAGAGGACGCTGATTAACTTTGTTAAGTGTCAGGTTTGATTCTTGATGACAGAAATAGTCTCTTGAAAAGAAAT
Source organism: Lutjanus erythropterus (assembly GCF_056507025.1). NCBI lineage: Eukaryota > Metazoa > Chordata > Actinopteri > Lutjaniformes > Lutjanidae > Lutjanus > Lutjanus erythropterus. The sequence goes on along the minus strand of NC_139325.1, from coordinate 28,522,204 downwards.
TTTAATTGTAGTGCGCTTACAATCTTTCAACTGCATCTCATGGTCTTTATCAGTGGATGACATATGAGTAACGTCTATCCACTGATGACGATTGTGAGACGCAGTTGAAAGCTGGGAATAAGGGATTGTGTTTATTCAAAATGAATATTTGAGTGTCTTGGAGAGTTTTCTCTCAAACAAAATAAACTATTTTTTCTTCTTGGCTCTTGGAAATTGTTATGAGGATTTTTCACTGTTTTATGTCATTTTATAGGTCAAATGGTTCATTGATTAATCGAGAACATGATCCACAGATTAGTAAATAATGCAAGCTAATAATCTGTATTTCACCTAGTGATCCCTTTTATTAAAAAAAAAAAAAATCAGGTAGTGCAAACTGAGCAATATTTAATTTATGGATGCTTAAAAGATTCTTAGAGGATTATAGAAAAACACAAGGAAAATTAAAAAAAAAAAGAAGAAGCAGAAGTCAGCGTCATTACATCATAAACCAAGTAATGGTGCCAGTTCTATTGAATCCTGTGGGAGAAGCATGGAGAAGCACACTAAAACCCAACATATCTGTCATATGACTTTGGATGAAGAAAAAGGATGGAAAAAGAACACACTTCAGAGAATAGCATACTGATTGTTTTTTCAAATGTATGCATTCGTTTTTTTAATTTGCTCTTTGTCTCCAAACGTTATCCAAAGATGATTAGAGTTTAAAGTTAAGTTTTTAAAAATAAACAAACTGACAATTCATGGTAAACAAGGCTTCAAAATAAAAGGATGGAAGAAGGAATAAACAGATTTGGTCACTATTTATTTATCATAAACCGAGCATTTTAAGGGACACTTCACTTGTAACTTTTTAAAATGTTGAGACTAGTTTGAGGCCAATAGCAACTAAAAGAATGCACAGGTTTGGAAAAATCAGTATGCTATTCTCTGAAATCTGTTCTTTCATGTTTTGCAGGGATTTCTCCATCAAAGGTCATATGAATTACACACGTTGGGTTTTAGTGCGCTTCTCCACTCATCTCCCATTGACTTCAACGGAACTGGCACCAAGCAGAGACAGGACGTTACTTAATGACCCTACAGATTTTTCAAACAACCCAGGGTCTTGTGAAATGGAAATACACGAAAGGCACTAACTGGGGCTAGAAAGAGTTAAATAAGAATATAGACATCCAGGCTTACCTTCAGGACGTTAGCTGCAATCTTTTCAAGCAGGTTTAATTCACCTTCTCGTATCCACGACATTTTCGGACTTTAAAACGGTCTATAAAGAAGTAATTAAGATGGTTTTAAAACGGTTTATGACTGTCAACCTTATAACCTATCACAGACGAGACAGAAAATATACTAAGTTATACTTTATACAGCAAGAAAATTATCTAGAAGTCTTGTTGAAGCATCATTTAAAAGAAATCGTTTAATGCTGTGTAGCCAGTGGTTGATTTCACAGTTAACTGCCACCCTGGCTCACGAGACATGCACTGAACTTAGCTGCTCTGAGGCTAAAAAAAAAGCACAATTCAGCGCACACATCGTCCAGAAAGCACCTACTGTTAATGAAACCTGCCCCACTCATTCAAACTACTGCACCACACGCTCTTCTACTCACTAAAATCCAGTAATTCTATCTCATCTCCCAGAGCCTCCAACTCACAGCTTTTACGATGACGATCACTTCCGTATTAGAGTAAAGTGACGTAACGGCGCGGTGACGACTTCCTGCCAGAAGTTTGTAGATGTTTAAGGCATGTGGATGGAATTTACGTTTATGGATTTGAGTCAGTTATTTGACCTAAAATGACACTAAAGGCCTAAACAAGGGTCATTGGGAGTAAAGCTGTGATCTTTTCTACATTTGCTGAAGTAAAAGTAGAAATATTACGATGTAGAAAGCTTAAGCAATTACAGTTTTAACGTGTTATAACCAAATAGCAATGTAAACATTCAAAAAATGCCAGAAGATCAGAGTACAAGTTTGATAGAGTACATCAATTCAAGGTTTTCACTGCATACACATATTTAGAGTTTAGGGTTGATTGAATATATTGTTTGAATTCAATTTTAATTTTACATTTTTGGAACAATAGGTAAAAAAAAAAAGAGCCAAACAATACATTTCATGAGTAAGGGAAAATCAGATGCAATATACTGGGCAATATATGTATAGACATTGTACCAAAAAGTACAAGCTTATGGACAAGACCAAAATAAATTATATAAATCTTCCAGAACCGTTGACAAAATGAGCAGTCTACACCAATGTCCTTTTTATATCTTTGTAGAAAATTCTTGGAGGGAAAAGTGAATAATTTTAAAAATCACATCGTTAATCAGATATGTAGAAGACAGACATCAGATCTGAGGTAAGGTTATTCACAAGCACTGAGTAGCCTGTATAGTATATAAGAAAAAGTCCTGTGCTTAAAGTTGTACTTAACTAAAAGTAGCATACAAAAGTAATATCAGCAAAATGTACTTAAGTATCAAAAGTAAAAGTAGTCATAATGTTAAAACAACAACAACAAACTAGTCCTGTAAGTGTTACACATGTTACATTACACATTACATTATTACATTAGTATTCCTGATGCATTAATATACTGGTAGCAATTTAAATATGAAACTGATATTTTAGAAGTGATTATATATTTTTTTTGCAATTCTTTAACCAGTAGACCAACAAGTAACCATAGCTGTCAAGGTACAATATTTCTTTAAGAAATGTAGTGAAGTTTAAGTATAAAGTAGCATAAAAATAGAAATATTACTCTCACAACTGTACTTACAGTACTTGAATTAATGTGCTTAGTTACTTTCTACCACTGCCATGGTGATATATATTATATTTATACCCTACTGCAGCCTATACATTTTGATGTTCATATCATAAAGTTCAAACAGGTGGATAATGAATGATGTAGATAGATTTTAAGTGCTAGGTGTTAGCAAACAGTGTATGGTGATCCAACGAGCCAAAAATTAAATAATTAAATTAATCATTAAGAAATACATAATAACATAAAATAATACTGAAACACAAAACATTTCCCAGCTCTTTGTGTAAATAATTCGATTTTGGACTGTAAGTATGTTAAAACAAAACAAACAAACAAAAAAAAAAAAAAAAAACAAAACAAAACAAACAAACAAAAAAGTTTTCAACTTGGGCTTCAGGAAATTGTGATGGAAATTTTTTACTATTTATGACATTTCATAGATCAAACAATAAATTGATTAATCAAGAAAATAATCACATCATTAATTGTTAATGAAATATAAATTCTGAATATATCACATACAATTTTGAAACAATGCAATATGTTTAAAAAACTCAGCTCATTTTTATGAAATGCTCTTTCAGTGCTATTTGTTTTTATCAGTGAAGAAAGAACAATAAAATAATTATGAAACACATAAGCAAAACAAACAGAAGGACACAGAATAAAGAAAGAACAGTTATATATAAAGATAAATAAAGATGTGATACATATAGGGCTGGGCAATACATCAATATTATCTTTATATCATATGAGACTATCATCTGCCATAAGGTAGTTGGTCAAAAATATTGTGATATTTGGCATGACAGGCATATCATATAAGTAGATTGTTTCATCAAATAAGAATTAAAATTTAACCTGAATTAAATCTTTGAGACAGGAAGACTGCTTCGCTGACCTGCAATAAACTCCTCTGAAAGCTAAAAAGATAGACAGACAGACAGACAGACAGACAGACAGATAGATAGATAGATAGTTAGATAGATAGATAGATAGATAGATAGATAGATAGATAGATAGATAATGTCTTGTCAATATGAATAAAAAGAATAAGAATAAAAGAATAAAAAGACAACATCACATAAAAGCAAATCTATAAATTTGTTTTTCTAGAGTGATTTAAACGAATATCAAGATGCAATAGCAATATAATACACCATCTAAAAATAGACTACAATACACTACATATATACTAAAACTATTTCCATTATATACATTGGACCTGTGTGCAAAATTGAAGGTGATGTATAAATAACTTAAAATGTATTTAAGATTCAATGAGGTAGTGGAGTAAAGTAATGGGGGTTTGTCGTATATGAAGATGTGCAAAATAAACATGATCAAAGTTAGTGAACCAGCAAACTAGACAAAGTCAGGCTTTGAACACATGGCCTGCCCTCACTCTTATTTACATATCTGCAGTGCAGTACTGCCTTCCGCCTCTAGGGTGTGACAACAAGTTCACCGACAGTTCCATCGCACTTTTTTTAATGGCAGAGAAGAAGTTTCAGATTTTTGGGGGGTGAGGGGCTGGCCTTTTTTGTTCCGCTGGAGAATCCTGCTTGAACGGTGAGCAGGAGCACAACAGACCGACAAGAAACCACAGCGCCGCGGACAATCGGCGAAATCACGGCGTCGGGAGGGACCGCAGTGCCCCGCGGAGGAAGAGCGGTTAGAAATCCAACGGTTTCTCCCTTTAGCTCCGCCGTTAACAGCTCCAGGGTCAACGGGCAGACAAGCAACTGGCAGCTATCGCCGTTAGCCTCAACTCCTCTGCGGGTCTGGGGGGTTCTGGCAGGGGCAGGGGGCGGGGGTTCACCGAGAAAGGAGAAGACTACACGCCGAGAGGAGGGGGCTGGAAGTCTGAGACGCTTCCAGCCTGAAGGGGCCGGCGGTTTGGCCACAGCACCCCGGACTAGCTAGCTTGTACCCGCGCGGCTAAGTGAATGGGATGGAGCCGGGACCGTCTGGCGCTGGTAGGTTTTATTTTTACTTTAACGTTAGTGTTTTCACATATCAATCTGGTTATCCGAGTTGTAGCTGCAGATAGAGACTGCAGTTGAAAAAACGGGGCACCGTAGCCTGGCCTTAGCGTCAGTCAGGGGGATGTAGTGACAACCCCGTCTGTTGCATCGTAGCGTCTACAGAACAGGGAGTGGGAGATGGAAGGGGCTGTGTTCTTGCAGACTGAATGCACAGCACTTATTATTTATCCAGATTTATAGGTAAAGACAAGCCTTTTGGGGCGCTGACAATATTCCGAGCCATGCGCGGGGGCAGGGAGGTCGTGGGAATCTCGGTGAGGAGGGACGAGGTGAAGCCCGCCTTCAAGCAGCAGCAGCAGCAGCAGCAGCAGCTGGCTGCACCCCGCACACCAGCCTCCCTTTACCCTGACAGGTTATGGCTGCTCAGGGTGTCCAAAGCGTGTCTAACATCTACACCTTACATGCGCACACAAGAGACAGAGGCCTAACATCTGCAAATGAATTATTTATTTTTGTGCAACCAAAAATAATCTTGAGTTGTGATACCTGCTAATCTGCTGTTAGAGTTTAAGTTAGAGTAAAGAGCATGTGCACTGAACTGTATTTGTGTGTGAGGATTTGCTGTGCACACTTCACTTTCAGATTTACAGCTAGTGAAGCTTATCAGTGCCAGTGATTATCTGTATTTGGCAGCTTTCTTGGATGACACTGAGGTGTGGAGGCAGCCAATTAGAACACAAACTGGGCAGTGTTTGACTTCATGCCCAGGTCTGAAGTCCATATATTGTGGAAAATTTTGAACCCTGTCAGTTATAATCCAGGCTTGACTCTTTGCTTTTGAGAGTCACAGTGTGTGTATTGAAAAGAGATATTATGACACACTTTCCTTCCTAAAAGTAATTCTGATACTCGAAGTTTGCATATAACTCTGTATGAACGTGTAATGATTGCTATCATTGGTGTATGGCCTGGCTCAGGTTAAACCCTTTGTAAAATATGAAGTATTACTTATAGAGAATGATCGTGACTTTGCCACCCTGGGGGACAAATGGCATATAGATGTACATTTCAGGATTAATAAATTACATGGTACTGGAGTAGGGCATAGACTTGTGTACTTGCCTAAACCAGCATTTTATGCAGTATCAGAGGCCCATATCAATGCTGGTATTGGTATCTGAACACCCAAATATCGGATGCTCTTCCCATTAACTACCTCTGAGTCCTCTCTGGATATAGTCAGGCTGTTTTTATTTGCATAGTCACACCTGTGATTGAAATTGCGTTGTCAGTATAAATGCTGAACCCTGAATTCAGTTGAATAGGTTTGTTTTTATTTTTTTAGGATGGGTGAAGGGCCCCTGGGGGCCCTCATCTCAAAGTCTGCTTTTGTGTTTTGAAGTGTGATTATTCAATGTGCTATTTTCCAAGATTGTGCTGATTGCCATGTTTAGCTCATGGTCAACAGCCAATTATTCAGAGAGCCAACTAGTTTGGCCAAGACAATTGATGCATAATTGGCTGTTCCCTCTCATTCATGTACTTGGCCTGTGATCTCCTGACAAGGGAAGGGGTCTCCCAGTAAACATCCACTACTGTTCTCTTATATTTTGCCATTTTAAAGGCTTGCATTTAAGCCATAGCCATTAATGTACCCAAAGTGCACAAAAATGTACATGTTCTTCAGGATATAACTTTAAATCTGTCATTCCCTTGTGACTTGGGCTTTTTGCTTGTTACGTCATTGTCAGGACAGTAAATAGTGAGTGTCTTCATGTTGTGATGCAGCACGAAAGCTCTGCTTTAAGTTTTACCGCCCAGGAAAGACTGCTATTGTCTCGGGATATGTGAGAGCGCTGGCTCCGCTTCTCACCATCTGCCTTCACTGGCACGAGGGCGAAGTGTGTGTCATTGTGTGAGTGTGCGACGATCACAACGCACTCTAGACACTCACAGATTCACAAACATAAATGCTTTCTTGCACATAGAGTATGTGTGGTCAACACATGTCTGGTGTCTGTGTTTATGGTGTTTTTAGATGTGTTATGGTGAAGTGTGATTCAAACATAGATACACAAACACAGAGCATCTTTCTGCGTGTTTTATGGCTGATGTCCCCGTCAGTGTGGCATCTTCTGAAGGCTTAGTGAACATATGATGGAGGGGTATGTTTGACCCAATGATTTCCATAGCAGCTATTTAAAGCAGGGCTTTTCCAGTTTGGGATACACAGGCGCCTTGGCCTGATGTGGGAACATGCTCAGTGAAGGACCAAAAAGGCCAAGGTCTCTTCGGCATGACCACGGCGGCACCCTGCCTCCTCCCATCTCTCCAACAGCCCTACACACACACACACGCACACACACCGGTCCCCTGATATCCATGACAATGCTGTGTTGCCGTGGTGTCTCCATGGTGAGGCTGGGAATGTAGAGGGGGCCCCCTGTGTTTGTGTGTAGTGTGTGTGTTCGCCGTAGCAAGGGCGCTCCCTCTGTCATACACCCCTGTATTTGTGTGTGAGTGTGAGACGGAGGAGCAGGGCAGCTGGGGTCTTTGTTGTGGTGGAGGAGGGCTGGTCTCTGGGGACCAAGAGGTTAAGGCACTGGGCCCCTCTCAGGCAGGAGTCAGAGCTAGGCTCACATCTAGCACCCAGTCTTGGACTCCCTCTGAATTAGACCTCCTGACTGGCTCACACTTGTTTTAAAGACATGACGCTTGCATATAGACACTGATAGTCACTAATCGGTGAGATTTAAGTTGTATTCTGTTGACTGACATTTAAAATGTGGGCTGAACAAACACATTTCCAGAAATCAGACTTATTTTGAAATTGCAAAATATGTTCAAGGCTGCAACACAGATAACTTTTGTCATTGTTTTAATTCTATTCTATAATTTGTTGTCTCAACTGATTGATCCATCAGTCTATTAAATGTGGAAAATACTATCATACGTTCCCAAAGCCTGCTGTGACATTCTCAAAAAAGAGTTTTGTCATATCAGCAGTCCAATATAGGGCTGCAACTAATGGTCCTTTTCATTGTCGATTATTTTCTCTGTGAAGAATGTTGATCACTGTTTTCCAAAGCCCAAGATGATGCCCTCAAATGTCTTGTGTTGTTGACAAATCAAAGCTATTAACTGTTGTAGTCGAGTAAAGAACCCAGAAGATATTCACATTCAAGAAGCTGAAATTAGAGAATTTTGACATTTTAATTGACTTTTTTCTTAAAAAATTATTCAAACCGATTAATTGATTATCAGTACTATCAGAGTGAAGGAGAAAGTCTTCAAACTTGACTAACATAATGTTACTAAAACTGATATACTTAAAATCTGTACAACTTTAATACATTACCTCAGTCTTGAACATGATTTCTACGTTATTCATGTCAGATAGATTTTCATGAGAAATGGTGACTGTTTAAAGGAACTTTCATATTGTGTTAATTTCTTAGGCCCCTGTGGACAAAAGCGGTAGTGTGTCCACTGCAGTAACCACAAAATTTAACATCAAAAATAAAACTTTCTAAATAAAAATCTGCTCTTGCTTCTTTTTAACTGGCTTATGTAATGCTGACTGTAACTCTGGCTGGAAAAAAATGTAAACACAGACCTGTTTCACTGTCTTTCATGGAGAATCCAATCTTAAGCCATACCATGATATAACAATATGAATCTAAGGTGATATCTAGTATCACAGTATCAATATAATATTAATATATTGTCCAGCAGTGTATTGGATTGTTTATTTGGTCTATTAAATGCTAAATAATAGTATAAAATACCTTCATAATTACCTCAGAGTTTCCCCATAGATTCCTCCGGGATAATCACAGAATTATTTACAACAACTTTAAAACAGAGAGAAGCTGAAAAGCCTCAGATTTCAGCAGACGTTTACTATTTTTTGTATGATAAATTACTGAAACAATCAATTGGATTTCATGACTGTTGGTAATCTGTATTAGAGTTGCAACGATTAGTTGGTTAATTGTTTAGTTGTCAACTATTAAACTGATTTCCAACAGTTTTGATAATCGATTAATTGTTGTGAAGATATTTTTTAAGAATAACGTCCAAATTCTCATCTTCTCAAACGTGTAGCCTATATATTTTCCAGTTTCTTTACTCCTCTAAGACAATAAACTGAATATCTTTGGGGACAAAACAAGACCTTTGTGGACTTCATCTTGGTCTTTACCTTTGGAGTACACTGATCAACATTTTACGGACCAAAAAACTAATTGATTAATCAAGAAAATGGTCAACAGATTAATTGATAATGAAAATAATTGTTAGTTTCTGCCCTTATTTGTATAGCAGGGACGGGATCAGAAGTACAACATAACTGAAGTTCCTGTGTTAAATGAATGGCAGCTGAATGACAAACAATCTTTAAATATCATACCTTGCTACATACAGAAGCATTTTTTCTAACGTATTTTTCCTTTTCTTCCCTCTCCACAACTTCTCTTTCTATCACCCTCTCCCCTTCATTCCCTCCCTTGTCCCCCCTCATTTTCTAATCTGGTTGTTCCTCCTGCTCTTCCTTATGCCTTGTCAATACCCTCCTCCATCACCTTTTATATTGCCACTTATATAACATATTTTCGCTATTTCTCTGGCCTCACATACACATTTTGATGCTTAACTGTTCCATTCTCATTGTTTCTCTCTTCTCCTATCATCCGTCTTCCTGTTCCTCACTCTGGTTTCCATCTATCATGCCCCCTTGGCCTCTGCCTACGCTTCCTTCCTGACTTATGCCACATTTCTCGCCCTCTTTGCCCTGTCCTCTGCTGTTCACAACCGCTTCCTTCTCCACCTCCTCACTTGATCGTTCTTTATCTTCTGTCTGCCTGCTTTGCCTGTGCCCTTCCTTTGCATCGACTTGTTCCTTTTCTGCTCTCGCTGTTGTTTTGTGCACATCCACTTTTCCTCATTCTTCCCTGTTCTGTTGCCTGTCCCTGTTGATGGCTCCCTATCCTCTGTTGGTCCAGTGCCTATGGGGGTCTTCCCCCCACCCCTGCAGCAGGTATTCCATGCCCCCCGTCGGCCAGGTATGGGTACCGTGGGCAAGCCCATTAAGCTGCTGGCCAATTACTTTGAGGTGGAGATCCCAAAGATGGACGTCTATCACTATGAGGTGGACATCAAGCCTGACAAGTGCCCACGGAGAGTCAACAGGTAATAATAACACACATGTGAAGACTGCGGTTACACCTTCATCTGATCAAAGTCGCATTGTTCCTTGTCTGTGATGTCTCACATGAATCTGAAAGATCAGTGCTTGCCAGTTGTCACGTGTCATAAATGGTTATTAACTTGTGGCAGCAGGGCATGCAGTTTAAGAAGTCAACAAACTGCAGCTGAAATCTCTGCTGTGTGGAACAGTTTGAAATTGGATAATGAAAGCCCAACAGTCACTCGTAATCACTGTGTTGTCAGTCTTTCAGCAGGCAGCAGTTAACAGCTACTTTCAACATGAACAATGTAACTGAGATTTAAATGTAATTCTTTGTAACAACTATTTATTTATTTGCAAAGGATGATTACCATGTTTCGGAATGGAGAAAATGACAAAAAGTCTGTTGCAGCTGAAGCAGAGCACTTCAGCTCTCACGTATGCCTTACATATATTGGTCTTATGCTTTAACATGCGTCATGTGTACCATGCAGCTGTTAAACTAGCTACGCTAAGCTGAGGGGTTAATTTAGGAGCGTTGCTATAAGCCTCCTAGATTGTCTCCTGAAGACTAAGGGTTTCGTGGTAGTAACTGCCACAATACAGCACATGTGCACTCAATTACCATGGTTACTGTTTGCTCAGATCATCATCCTTTAAAGGGACACATTATCCCAAAATCAAAAGTACATTTATTTTCTCTTACCTGTAGTGCTTTTTATCCATCAAGATAGTTTTTGTGTGAGTTTTGGAGATACTGGCCGTAGAGATGTCTGCTGTCTCTCCAACATAATGGGACTAAATGGCACTCAGCCTGTGGTGCTCAAAGCACTAAAAAATAGCTTTGAAAAATTCAACACCAGTGTCTCTGTCCAGAAATCTTGACCTGGTTACTCAAGATAATTCACTGTACAATGAAAATAGTTCAGCCTAACAAACATATTTTTTATATGCATCCGTGCAGAATCAGGCAAAAATTAAACACTAAGTAGGCATGGGTTTCAGATCACATTAAGCAGTAGGAAACCTTCTCTTCCTGCAGTGGCTGTGTCAGAGTGACCGGACTGGACAGATGGCGGAGTCAAAAGTGAATCTAACTTAACTGACCCTTTCACCTTGGCTGGTGTTTATGAATGCTTGAAAAAGCCCTTTCATTTGACGGTTGGATGGTTTGCTGTCTGATGCAGGTTAAATATAAATGGTTGTGTTAAAATCTAGATTAAGTCACCAGTATGAGGGGTATCCTGAGGATGTGTTTGGATAGAATAAATGCCAGTCAACTGTATGATATGACACAAGAGCAGAAATTTGTATTTTCAAGAGTTTTATTGCAAAATAGGCAATTGATCAGCATTCTGTTTATGTTGAAGAGAGTGAAATCTTTTGGTTCACACTACATATACAGGCTAGCATAGATTGCTGAGATAGTTTCTGTGTGCTTCATTATTAACTTTTAATTGAGCTATTAGTCCCCAGACAGTTTTAGTGGCCCCATCCAAACAAATTAGAAACAAAAGAGAGCTGCCATGATTGTGATTTGTCACGTTTATGACTTTAATCTGAGTATAAAACAGTACATAAACATAAATTACAAAATTCAAGAGGGAAAATGTGCTGTCTGCCTTGCCGATGTTTGTCATGGCTCTCCAGAGAAACAATTCCTTCAACAAAAAAAAGAGACTTGTCTGCCTTTGAGGAGAAATCACAACCACCAGACAATACATGTGTTTGTCATGTTTGATCCGAGAGAATTTATTATTTTATGAAGGCAGTAGTGTCATTTTCCCTTTTACTCAGCTTTCTCCGCTTTCAATTCCAACCTAAAATTGCAGTGTCACACACTTGTGACTGTGACAAGAAGATATGTTTGGCTGTCATGTTACACAGTTGTCTTTTGTGTGGAGTCATATGTTGGGTATTGGGGACAGGCTTGAAGCAGGAATATAATATATATATGTGATGTTTTTGTCAGTTTCTTGGCAGTAGCCCAATCCGTGTCACTCCCCAGTATGTCTTACTAATAGCCTTGGGCCTTTGGATAATTGTCAATAATCATTTAGAAAAATATGGTGTCAAATGGTGAGAATGTGTCTTTCAATCTAAAAAAACTTGACATATATTCTGTTTGATTTTCTAGGAAAAAAATGGTGTCTGGCTATTTGAAGCCCAGTGTTATTATACAGTCATGGAGTAGCAATTATTGTTATTTATTTATTTATTTTTTTAAATCAAAGAAATGGCACAGTGCAGGTTATGTACTGCTTCACAGTACCCTCCTTTTTTTGGATAGCCATATTATTGACGATATCATTTAGACTTGGGCAGCTTTAATGAATTAACTTTTTGCATGTTTCTGTGAGAACAATGAATCACTTTTCTCAAAATCTGAAAGGAATTACTGGACATGATTTATTTCTGTCTATTAAAATAGCCTCAACCCAGTACAGTACTGGTGTCCTCATATAGCATTCTGTTTTCAATTAAACAAACAATCTTTTGTTCAAAATCTCAAAGATCTCAGCAGAAAGACAAGATTTGTCCAGAGAACACTTGAGGAGAGTCCTGGAGGATGTGAATAGAAACGGGAACAAATTAACAGACCAGTAATCTATTCGTAATTAAACAGTTATTTGCTCAGAAAACCTGAAATGCTAAAGAAAAATCTTTGAAAACTGCATGTGTTCGCATCTTCTCCAACACTAAGAGAGGGTCTTTGAGCATCAGTCTCTTTTCCTTTTAGGCTTTGAGACAAAGGTTCTCAGAAGGCATGCAAAGGTTGAGCCCTTTGACCTCTTCTATTCAGACCAAATCAGCATCCCCCACACTTATATGAAGGCCAAGGCACCATGCATTAAAAGGTGGCCCCCCGTCCACACCCTCACTCTCTTTGTCCTTTCTTCTCCCCCTGTGACCATGAAATATTGCACCCACCAGCTGTATCCTGCTTGATCAATATTCCATCATCTTGAGAACCCCCTCCTCTCCCTCCTGATCACAATAGAGCATCCTGATCAGGCAGTGGCTATAATTGGCAGAGCAGGGTCTCTCTCTGTTTTTGCTGCATGTTAACTCCATATTGTGTCTGTGTGTGTCGCTTCCTACAGGGAGGTGGTGGAATACATGGTGCAACACTTCAAGCCCCAGCTCTTTGGCGACAGGAAGCCAGTGTATGATGGCAAGAAGAACATCTACACAGTGCTAGCACTTCCTATTGGGAGTGAGAAGGTAGATGTTTGCAGTGGTTTTGTGTTGCACTCTTACACCAGGCTGTAATCACCACCTAATTTCTCCCCAGGGATCAATAAAGTCAATCTTAAACCCTGTTTGAATGGGAATTATGCTCGTTCTCTAGGGGAGGAAGGGTTATCTGAAAAACAATGAATAGAAGGCAGTATTTAGTGTATTCTAGATCCTGCAGACCACATGTCCATGTCCATCCCAAAGGGTAACTTGTGTATTTTTCAACCTTGGCCCTATTTTCCCATGTTTTTATGCCTCAGTGACTAATGAAGACAACAATTTTTGAAACTGCTTCAGTATTGAAGGAAAGACCTGCGGCCAGCAGAAGCAAAACTGAGTTGCAACGTCACTAAGACAGTCCACTAAGAGTGCTTGTTTTGATTCAGACATTATGGAAAGGATCTCTACAGAGAAATACCTCTTCTTAAAGCATAAGACTTGTTTTGTATAAAAGAAACTGATATTTTCTTGTTTTTGCCAAGCTAACCAGAGTCTCTTTGCAAAACTATAATTTTAACATAGTCAACGTCACGTTCATTTAAATTCTTCAGAAAGAAAATACAGCTCACTCACTCACTCAACAACTTGGCTCATCTTTCTGCTGCTCCAACAATCACCAGCTCTGGTTTGATTGAAATAAACCCTACATTCACTTCAATAGATGTGAAAACATCAGGAGAAGAATGAAAGGACGGATGTCAGAGAAGCAGCAGGGAAAAATGACATGTAGAAACAGAATATTTTCACACATAAATTAATAGTTTATTTTGACTAAACGACCAGAGTTGCTGATGGTAAGCATGGTAATGGTTTTTGGTGAGTTTCATTTTGTTTCTGTAGAGTTTAAATGAAGATGACGTTGCCTCTGCTGGCTGCATTGCTCTCCCTCAGTACTGGACCAGTTTCAAAAAGTGTTGGCCGCATTAGTCACTTAAATGCAAAAATATGGGAAAATAAGGTCCAGGTTGAAAAATACTGAAGTTATCCTTTAACAGCCACAAACTCCCACTGTTTTATGGAAGACTGTTACTGTCTGGTTGGAGACTTCTAGTTTTAACATGTATTTGAGTCCAAAGAGTTCTGCCTTCTGTTATTTAAAATCTTAAAAATATTTTGACATTTTGGAAAATACACATACTGGTATTTTCTTTCATGCTCAGAGTTAGATAAGAAGATCCATAACATTGTTATATCTGTCCAATACATATAAGGCCACAGCCAGTTAGCTTAGCCTCTCATAAATACTTGAAAGGGAAATCTCAGCTGGTATGGTATTATTTTCTTGATTTTCTTGAGAAATGGTTCATAAAATGCTAGAAAATGATGAAAAATGTTAATCAGTGTTACTCAAAGTCCAATATGAGGTCCTCAAATGTCTTATTTTGTCCACAGCCCAAGACAGTTAGTTCACCATCACAAAAATTACTGAGACCTATTAATCGACTGTCAAAATAGTTGACAATAGCTGACAACAACTGCTCCCAGTCAAGAAATGGTCCAGCACATAACCCCTCTAAAAATGCAACTTGTCATTTTTATCATTCTTTTGTTTTTGTACAGATTTATGAACAAGATGTATATTAGGGAGGGGAAGAGATGCTGATAGGTGCATTTTCTTACTTTTAGACAGAGCCATGCTTGCTGTTTCCCCCAGTTTCTAATCTCAGTGCTAAGCTAACTATTGGCTGTAGCTTCATATTTATTGTACTCTCTTGAGAGTAGTATTGATTTTCTCATCCAGTTCTTGGCAAGGAAGCAAATAATTGTATGTCAGATAATTTCTGAAAGGACCCATGTAGTGCGACATACAGTCATATTAAAGAGTGCGTAGAGCAGTGGAAATATTAGGGAAGCAAAACCATGAAAGCTCATGGTCTAATAATGTAATGTCAGCTACAGGTAACCAGGCTAAAAGCTGGCTTTTTGAAAGCCTTGTGAGTTTTTTCACCACCCTCTGTAATGTGAAATACTTTCTTGAATAATGAATCCTCTGCAAAATATGGTTTCCGGTATACGGTGCAGTCTGATAATCTGATTTTCTTGTCAACAATCGTTCTTCATTCAACTTCTGATTCTTATTCTCCCCCTGCTGCAGCCTTGTTCTTTACCTCTTCTCTCCACATCTGTCCTGTCTGTCCTCTATTTCTCCAGGTGGATTTTGAGGTAACCATCCCAGGTGAGGGTAAGGACCGAATCTTCAAGGTGTCTATCCGTTGGCTGGCCAAAGTGTCATGGCGCCTGCTGCAGGAGACTCTGGTCAGCGGCCGTCTGCAGGTCCCCCTCGACTCAGTCCAAGCCCTGGATGTGGCCATGCGCCACCTGGCCTCTATGAGGTACACAATAGGAACCTCTTCTCTCTTAGTTGCACCAGTACAGACACAAACATACCATAACACCCCCCCCCCCCACCACCCTAAAAAAAAAAAGTTGAAACGCTGTGTAAGATGTGAATATAAACAGAATGCAATGATTTGCAAATTGTTTTCAACCTGTATTCACTGAAATTAAGTAAAAGAAAAGATGCTTGGATGGCAGCATATGTTGCTCCAAAACCTCATTGCATTCACGACATTTATTCCTGTGACACAGAGTCCCAACCTTTGTGGAATCCGGGTATCTTAAGAGCAGATTGGAAAGTCATGTTTTTGCCAAGTTAATTTTTTGTTGACAATACTGTGCAGCCTAGCAAGGTTTAAATGGGTTGTTCCATTCCCTTGCATTAGACAATCCATAGCTCCAGGGGTCAGAGTCACTAAACAAAAGATGCTTGTTAGCTGAGACCTGTGTGAAAGTGTCCACTGAACAATGCTGAGCAAGGGAATAATGATAACTGGCTTGAGGACTTGACCTGAAAATGGTCCAGAAGGGAAGTTGTTAAGCCAGAGATGTTTGTGGAAGAAGTAGTCAGTGCATCCATGTTTCCTCATTTTTTTTTTGTCTGTTTTAGAAATAAGCAATCCTAAAAAAATACTGTTCTTTATAGGTCCCATTTAGTGCTTTTTCCATACAGGTTTGCTTATTCGTTTGTTTTTTTCCCCTAATGGTTACAAAGAGTTGACTTATTCTGAAAACTCCTACATGAGATGACAGCTTTACTGGACATTAAGTCAGGCTGAGGTCATGCTTTGAATACAGTAAGGTCATTTTGCACATTCATTATTTTCACCTTCCCACCTCCTCCCAATTAGGTACACTCCAGTGGGCCGTTCATTTTTCTCCCCACCTGAAGGATACTACCACCCACTGGGTGGGGGAAGGGAAGTCTGGTTTGGCTTCCATCAGTCTGTGCGCCCCGCCATGTGGAAGATGATGCTTAACATTGATGGTGAGTCACTGAAGACATGAGAGTGTAGTCAGTGAGCTCATTGTTTTTTACTGACATTGCATGACTCGGCAGAAACAATGGGACAGAAAAGATGAAAAGTCAAATTTACCCTGGGACCATTTGAACCACCAATCATGTTTCTAATTAAATCATAAATAAAGACTGCTGCTCTTCTTTCTGTTGGCTTCTTAAATGTGACCTTTATTTTAAATTAATTTGACTCTAATAAATGCCTGAAATTACATAAAGGTTCATAAAAGTTGTGGACATCCAAGTACCTTTGTTCCGTTGCTCTTCTCTGACACGTATGGACTTATTGCTGCTCTCTGTCTCCCTCTAGTGTCTGCCACGGCCTTCTACAAAGCCCAGCCTGTAATTGAGTTCATGTGTGAGGTTTTGGATATTCGCAATATTGATGAGCAGCCTAAGACTCTCACTGACTCGCAAAGGGTCCGCTTTACCAAGGAGATTAAAGGTGGGAAAGTTCCTCCAAACACAGAACAAACAACATAAATTTACACCTCTATGCCCCTGTCTAAAGATTCTTTGTTCGCTAGACACCAGGAAAATGCATTTCAAAACTCTTCCTTGACCTTCTTCATTAGTTATCAGGGACATTTCCCTTTTTATTCCTTTTAAATTTGTGATTATTTATAAGTTATTTTAATTACTTTCTTTTTAATGATCATGTCAGTTTTTCTATGTCTGTTTTGTTAATGCTTGTATACCTCACTTCTTGACAACATTACCAGGCCTGAAGGTGGAGGTGACCCACTGTGGCCAAATGAAGAGGAAATATCGTGTATGCAATGTCACCCGACGACCTGCCAGCCATCAGACGTAAGTATGCAAAGCAGACAGCATTAATGTTGATTATATTACATTCATTACATTTGCGAGGTGCTTTTGTAAGTGGCCAACACTAAGCAGCCAACCACAAAAGGAGAAAAAAAAAGGCGCAGGAACAAATTTTAGGAACTAAATTACAAAGTATAAATTCCCCTTTGCATGTTCCTGTTTTTGAGGAAACAACAACACAGAGTCACCCTGTTGTTCTGTCATTAATGTTTTATGATTCTGATGTTTGAATGAATGAATGGAAAGGAGACATGGAGAGGTAGGAAAGTAGTAGGCAGAAAAGTAAAATTGTTGGAAGTATTTTGAATTTAGGGCAGCTGATGTTAAACAAGAACAAATCATATGCAAAGAGTATATGGAACAGCCCACAAACTGCAGTATAATGAATGCATGAAGGCCAACAAGAATAATGCCACTAACATTACCGTACTTCATCCCTTTCCTTGTGCAGTGTAAACTCGACATCCATAGGTCCTATAAAACACGTCATTATGTGAATGTCGCACAACATGAAAGTGAAATCTGTGCTTTGTTTATTTTATTTTGCGTCATAAGTTTTGGTACAATTTTTAATTTATATTTTGCCTCTAGGAGATACACTGTGAATAAGGATGAGTCTTATTTCAATGCACAGATTTGCACATTAGCAGGAATGTAGCACAACATGGAAGTGAAAGCAGTGCTCAGTTTATTTAAATGTGGAAGTGCAATAAGAAAATTTTATTCCCTAAAGTGAATTATGGTGATCTCAGTGTCTGATAATTTTGTCAGGAGTTGGCTTGTACACTTACACTGTCAAATGCTTCTTTAAAAAGATCTATAAGGTCTATATGGTGTCGAATGAGATATAACGGCCAGTAAGCTACGCCATGTTGTCTTTGAAGTGTTTTTTCCTTCTGGCGCATGTTGAAGGCAGGGGTGGAGAGAAAAAACATATTGGTAGAATCACAGATTCTGCCTTGATTATTGAAATTGAAAGGTCATTTGGATTGATTTTCAATTTAATATTGAAATTGTAACACCCCTATTTGTCACTGATGGGTCACACACTCTTCTTTTTACCACATCATGCAGTAGGTCATGTTTCTTGTCCTTTCTTTCAGGTTTCCCCTCCAGCTTGAAAGTGGACAGACAGTAGAATGTACAGTGGCCCAGTACTTCAAGCAGAAGTACAACCTGCAGCTAAAATACCCCCACCTACCCTGTCTACAGGTGGGGCAGGAGCAGAAGCACACCTACCTGCCCCTGGAGGTGAGGAAGGCTTCAAGGATGATTTTAACTGTGATGCGATTACTGAGTTTAGTTTGAGATGCATCCATAATTACTGTGACAAATGACCAGCGTTTACACCCAAATGACTCTGGATTTACTCGTTCCAGGTGTGTAACATTGTAGCAGGTCAACGATGCATCAAGAAGCTGACAGATAATCAGACCTCCACTATGATCAAAGCCACAGCTCGCTCCGCACCCGACAGACAGGAGGAGATCAGCAGACTGGTGAGTTGCTGATGTGACAACAGTGTTCAGGACTGTATGACTCTGTGATTTCCGTGAGATATGACAGATGTCCTTCACTCTCCACAGATGAAGAACGCTAACTTCAACCTAGACCCGTACATCCAAGAGTTTGGGATCAAGGTGAAAGATGACATGGCTGAGGTGACGGGCAGGGTGCTTCCAGCCCCCATCCTACAGTATGGAGGACGGGTAAATTATGGTTCATTTATTATTTTAAGAAATCAGTACAGACACTCCAAACAAAAATCATTCAGTTACACTTTTTACACACAGAGTGGTGTAATAATTTAGCTGTAGCTCTGACCTGATTAGGCTTAAACTAAATCTCCTCTGGCCTTCTCTTCCACAGAACCGTGCCATAGCTACCCCCAACCAGGGAGTGTGGGACATGAGGGGGAAGCAGTTTTACAACGGCATTGAGATCAAAGTGTGGGCGATTGCCTGCTTTGCCCCCCAGAAACAGTGCAGAGAAGAGGTGCTCAAGTAAGTACTAATGAGTAGTAACAGTGGGAATACATTTTTTGCAGGGAATTAAATAATTTTCCCCATAACATTATTTGGCTGCTGTGCATTTGGTAGTAAGTCATTAGATTTTACTTTAGCTGCTAGCAGGTAATTAGACTCGTTGTTACAGTAATAACAAAGTTGTGACAGAGGCACAAGCTGGCTCCTGTGTGTGAGTATCTGTTAGAGTGCACTCCCTATGTTCCCCCAAGACTTGATGCAAATAACAAGTCCTGAGACAGTTGATCAGTTTAGCGCTCTTCAATGCAACAGTGTGTTTGGTTCTGAAAAAAAGATGTGAGGTGATGATGAATAACAGCTCACTCACTGAAAAGGCAGTAGTCACAGTTATCCAATAGCCTACAGCATAGATGCTCAACTTGTTTGCTTGGGGGCCACTTTTGCAAAACGACAGGCCACAGGCCAGTTAATAAACAAACATTAATAATAACGTTATTTATCAGATGAAATAAATAAACAGTAAAAGTGCCATAACTCATCTTTCCCCAAAATAATTTAGTCATATTAACACAAACACAAACCATAAATGGCTTCTACTAGGGACAGAAGGAAAATCATTTTTAAACTGTTGGCTAAAGAAACAGGGATATTTCTGATCTTATAAAGCTGTATTTCATACTAAGAGTTGTATTCCCATCTGATCCTACGGTACCTTGTAGTCTCATTAAGTCCATCATGCAACACTTGACCTATCTGTCCCTCTTTCCTGTGAAAAACATTGTGAATCAATTGATTTTCAGTGTGAATTAGAAAATGGTCTGAGGGCCACACAGCACTCTATCGGGAGCCAGATTTGGCTCATGAGCTGCAAGTTGTGTATCACTGGCCTGCAGCTTGACTAACTAATACTTAACATGAGCCACAGTGGGCTTAAATAACCTTGTTAGTTTGCTGGAACAAAGATTTTCAAAGTGGGGTCCCAGCGCCCCTTGGGGGCCTTCAGGGAATGACAAAATGGCACTACTGAATTCTTACAAAAAAATGATTTATAAATATATATTTATCTATTATCTATTGAAATCATTAATTTTCTGCCGTCAAACCATCATTCATCATGTCATAAGCCATCAGTATTGACCTGGACTGGCCTGCAGCCGTCATGAAGCTGCTCTGCTGCTGAGTCTGTTAGTTGGCATTCATGTTGATAAGTGGCACATTTCCACTAATATTCATTTACACAGTGAACCATTATGATGCAATGACAAGATATAAAGTAAGTAAACATCTCAACTTTGATTTCTCTGGACGCACACACAGGAATGCAGGCAATGGATCAAACTGAAACTGAGCAGCACCTAAGTTTGAATATTTGTAGATACTTCTCACTGAAGCTTTGAAGCCTCTAAGACAGTACTCTGGACAGCGCTAAGTATTTCCTAATGACAGGTCAGGGATGCAGTACGAGACAACAGTGAAGTGTGAAAAACCTTCACCTTAGCTTGCTGAATTTGTCTCAGCTGCTCTGGTTTTGTCTCAGGAACTTTACGGACCAGCTGCGTAAAATCTCTAAGGATGCTGGGATGCCGATTCAGGGCCAGCCATGTTTCTGTAAATACGCCCAGGGAGCAGACAGTGTGGAGCCCATGTTCAGACACCTGAAGAACACCTACTCTGGACTGCAGCTCATCATCGTCATCCTGCCAGGAAAAACTCCTGTCTATGGTAGGCTAATGTTAGCTTAGATATACTCTCTGTTTGTCATGATTAGTGTCATGATAGTTATTGTTTTTTTGTTTGTTTGTTTGTTTCTAAATAAGTACATGCTACAAGTAGAGTCACAATACCAGACTTTCACATCATTCACACACTATCCCATTGGATTGTGATATTAAAGATAAGATATTAATGTTAAATGAATCATCATGCTGTGATATTGTCCCTCTAAGCACAGACAATCTACGCAGCTGTTTATGGCTTGACTCGGCTGTGTGTGTCTCACAGGTGTAACTAGGACCTGACATGTTCATTTATGCTTGAAGTTTATTTTTTCAACAATATGCACATAAACATGTGGTTGATGCCTCATAAAAAGGCAGTGAAAAAATATATTATCTACAATCCCACAGACTCTGAGCATCTGCTGGTCTCTTTGATTGTTGCCAATAATACAGTAATGACCTAATCTACACTCACACACAGTCTCAGACATCTTTTGGTTATACACAGGAGCCTCTTGACTCCTTATGGTTCCTTTTGCCTTCTTTGCTCTCTCATACTCCCATATTTTATCAGAGCGAGAGGATTGAGGGGGAGTCTAACAATAGCCCGCACTACCCATAATGCCCCAGCCTCAAGCGGGAGTAAGCGTTTGTTAAATTTGCTTGCTTGTATTATATTCCAAAATGCAAATCTTACTTTTTATTACTGTTTGTAATGTGTCTGTTCAGAACATGTTGTTTTTTGTTGGCAATGGTCATTGCTGTGCTGGTTTATGGTTTGAACCATTAGTGAGGTGGCTGTTAAATTTCCTGACTGACATTTCACTGGGTGGGTGCCTCAGTGGACCATCTCTCTGCTGCCCCCTAGTGATGAAATAATTAATTGATTGACCACCCTACTTAAAACAATATTATTATATTAATATTGCATCATTTTAATATCAAAGTTATTGTCAATACCGATATATCAAGACACCCCTAACGACAAGAAAGGAGTGTCTAAAATAGTCAGCAAACCACAAAACCATATAAAAACATAAAGTACTGACACAAGAACTGTCAAGACAGATAGTAAAAAAGCTTGACAAAATGCTGCCTCTGTCCTTCAGCATCATGGTGTTCTTCATGTCCTATTTATAAACTGTCCCTCGTAGCTGAAGTGAAGCGTGTGGGAGACACCCTCTTGGGCATGGCCACACAGTGTGTCCAGGTGAAGAACGTGGTGAAGACTTCACCACAGACCCTCTCCAACCTCTGCCTCAAGATCAACGTGAAACTCGGAGGCATCAACAACATCCTGGTACCGCATCAACGGTGAGCCTTTGTGTAGTGTCTTCATTGTTTGTACACATTTATGGCAGGGGGTACAACAGTGAGAATTCTGATACAATTACTGTTAATTATATTAATAGGTCTATTGTGTAACACATTCATGCCAAACAGTGCTGTCCCATATATGACCTGGGACTGCAACTTTTCCACATGTATCTCTGTTAAAATATAGCATTATACCCTCCATATTGTAAAAGTAGATTTAATATTTATGTGTCATGACTCCTTTGATATTAACTTCTAAGACACAAGTGTTACATTGTCCTTTATTTGGTTTGATTATTTTAAGGGATAGTTTGGATTATTTTATGTGGGTTTGTATGAGGTACTTGTCAATTGTCTGTATATTATCTGCAGTAGATGCCATTGGCATGCTGACAGATTTGAGAAGCAGAGATGGTCACCAGCATGGAAGCTAAGCAGTGTGCTGCAGCAAAACCAATCTTACCCACTTAAAGAAGGTCCACCTAAAAAAATCGCTATCAGTTTAAGTGAACTCTATATTTAGAATATTTTCACAGCTTAACTTTGCCACCACATAGCCTTTTCTGGCAGGAAACTGCTTTTATACAAGCCAAATATCCTTCTTTCCAAACCAACAAAACTCCATGGAAGTACATGCAGAACATGGACGTTGCTGGTCTACCACTGCCTTGATCTGTTAGTTTGTTTGTGTTACTGTGTGACTTTGATGAAAGGGAGAGTTTGGATTCACTAAAGTCACATAATAACACAAACAAGCTAACAGATTGAGGCAGCGGTAAACCAGCAACTCCTGCCATCTGTAGGGTAAAATTACTGATTTCACTCATGGTATTTGGCTGGTTTGGAGAAAGCAATATTTGTCTTACATTATGGTGGTTTCCCATCTGGAAAGGCTGTCAAAATATATTGTATACTTAAAGTGGTACAGATTTTTTTTTTTTCAAGTGGTTAAATACCTTTTGATTCTGACCCTGTTCACATCACTACATTGCTTTGCTTCTATGCTGGTGTCCCTCTCTGTTTCTCCAAACTGGGGGTGTACCAACTGCAATCTATTGTAGGTAATGCACTGACTATCGATAAGAACCTCATACAACCCAAATTAAATAATCCAAACTATCCCTTTAAAAGTTTATTTGGTCCCCTATTGCAGCATTTTACAATCTCATTGTACATATTTGAAATCCACAAAGGCGGGCTGGATTACATACTTTATACTGATCCATTTCCACCTATGACGATAATGAAACTCCCCAAAAGCATCCCCGCACTGCCTTTATGAACAAGTCTAATTTGCATCTCCTCTTCCATTCGCTCTCTCTCTCAGGTCAGCAGTGTTTCAGCAGCCGGTTATCTTCCTGGGAGCAGATGTCACGCACCCCCCTGCTGGAGATGGCAAGAAGCCCTCCATTACTGCTGTAAGTCTCCAGAATGACGCCTTCATTAGACAACACTAGTCGCCCTTTAACACAATCTCAGGAAAAGGAAGGGAATGTGCAACTACTGCAGGTCATACAAAGTCAGGGCGTGCAGGTTAAGCCCATGTGTTGGGGGACACTGGAGTGCCTTTGGCTCTGGTAACTTCCGAAGTACATTTTTTCTTCATTCTATCATTTGTTATGTAGAGACTAAATGATTACTTGATTAATAAAAATAAAGTCCAGGTTATTTTATTGTGTAAATTTATGTTAGTTGCAACACTAGTGTTGTGTAATTATTATCTTTACTGTTTAAAGACAAAACGCTGCAGAACAACATGATCCATAGGTTTCTGAAGGGATGTTTTAAAGAACTGCAACCTCACCACTGGATGCCACTAAATCCTACACACTGGTCCATGAAGGCAATTGGCTGCTATTTGATACAGATACACAAAGTGAAGCGTAATGAATTCAGTAAATCTATCTTTTGGTCATTTGATTTTCTTTTCAGGAACAGGAGTTACTTTACTTTGTTTTGGGGATTAAAAGAAAAGTCAGCCAAATTTAATTATTCCATTCATAATTTCCTCATATTTGAACACTTCTTTTCACTTCTTCTCTTGTCTTCTCGTCTTGTCAGTCGAATCCCGTTCATGATGACCCTGAAAATTATGAATGATATAATTTGTGCTAACTTTCCCTTTGATTCTCGAAAAAAAAGGAACAATTTTCTCACAATATGGAAGAACACTTGCCTCTTTATTGTCAGTTATTTTATGAAATAGAAAAATTAATATCTTAAAACTTTGATCATGACACTTTTTTCTGTTTCAAATTGAAAATCAATTAACCACTTGTTTTGTTTTTGTTGTTGTTAATACCCATTTCTGCCAGGAAAATCTAATGACCAAAAGACACACTGACAGATTTTATACTCTTGACAGAATTGATCTGCAGGTTCTGTCCACTGCTGCTGTTTGTGTCGACCACAGCAGTTCTGTATTGGCTCTGATACACAGATGGCTAAAAGTGGATCAAGCCTACAGTATATCTGGGGAACAGTCACCTCTAAGAACAATGGATGGTTGCCAACACAGGCATTTCAACCTTGGTCTCTCTTTTTCATTCCTTTTCAAAGCCATAAAAACTTTTTTGTTATCTTGTTCACTCCTTTTAAAGGCAAATCAAAAAAAAACAACAAGGGCATGTAAATAATGTAAATGACCTCAAGATGTCATAGAAAAGCAAACACACGTGGTTGTGGTTGCTTGGTGACAGGAGCACTGGGTCATGTCGCACAACAGTGCTGGTAAGAGAAGAATCCCACAACCATAAATAGTATGTTTGAGGCAGAAGCGATTTAATGCCTTTAATCTTTAACACAGATGAAAAACTTAATTAAAATCCTGTAGAGCAGATGTCATCACATTCTGCTCATGTGTGAATGTTTCTTCTCAATTTGACTGTTATGGTAACATGAATGCACAACAGAAATAGGTACGGTGTTATATTTGCTGTATAGATGATCTGAGTTAATCATTTTGGGCTCTGGCATCTTGGGATTGGGGCATTTGTTATACATTTTGGCCTTTTCATTATAATAATCATTAGTTCCAGCCCTTGTTTACAGCTTTAATAAATAATGTGTATTCTCCCATAATACTTACCGAGCAAATTTAGCCTGTAGAAGTGTAAAAATATAATAGCTGATCAGAACATTTCAACAACACCAGCATGTCTCTATTCCGGGTGATTCATTTGGTGGTTAAAGCCCAGACATGGCCTGCTTTAAAACTCCATTTTATGACAAACGTCTGCAGTCGATCTGACTTTTTGCCTCGGATGCAGAATAAATGAGGCAGAACAAAGAAAAGGAGTAGTAAGAGAGGAGTAACTGAGGGTTGAAGGGAAACAAATGGCTCATCACTGACTCACGATCAAAAAGGAAATGACGTCAACCCCCGTCCGTCCTTGACCTCATCTCGGCTGTGGTTGGCTGCGTTGTTGCCTAGCAATTATGACAAACGTTTGAGTCACACGCAGAGGGGATGGGAGAGGAGAATGGGTCTGTCTTCATCCTCCTGACTGAGGAGAAAATTGGTGAAAAATGATGATTGTAGTGCAGTGTAAGGATTCGAGGGAAGAAAAATAAAAGATGGATGTTGAGCCTCACCCTTCCCAGTGGCAGCCTCTAGGTGATGCTAACATACAGATATACACATTAGGACAAATGTCTGATAACAGTGAAAGGACCATTAGACTGTTGCGCTGTGAATTAAAGTAGTTTTCATTTTTAAACATTTTCTCTGGAGAATGTTTTGTTGTTTATTATGCTTCTTGTTGATGCTTTTTTGTTTGTAAACTGATTATTCTAAAAGCAGCAAATGAAGAATAATACATAACAGAAATTAGGAATGGAACAATTTCCAGTTTCATGGTAAACTGATAAAATTCCTTTCGATCACCACTATTTCAAATCATGCAGGCGCAACATGGGTTTGGTTTTCATCAGTGAAAACACTGACATCACAAAGGACACGATGCCATTTCGAGTCACTGAGCGATTTTCAATATATAACGATGATGAAGTGATTTCACTGTATGTATTTCAGTACTTTTTGAACATTTTGAGCACATTTTAACAATACAATGATAATATTGGTAACTGTGATCATTTTGGTCACTAAATACCTGATACAGGATGAAACAACTTTACATCTTTAACAGAAATTTAGGAAGAATAGCATAGATGTTCTGATTAAAAATTGGAGAACAATACTACAAATACTGCATAGATTTTTCAAATAAGTGAAAAGTCTATAAAAAGACACTTTGACACCAAGTCGTAGGGTTAGTTATGAAAACTGATGGCTATCACACCATTACATTTGCTTACCTATTGTATTGCACTCTCCTGGATTATTGTTATTGAAAAAATAGGACATATTATTTTGGAAGATTGTAAACATCTGTTCTGCCAAAAAACCCACCCTCTGTTTTCATACCTTTCAGGGTCATTGTAACTGACAATAATTGTGTAATACCATGTACTGTGAACAGTCAAGGTGTGACTGTGAAAATCTCACACCGTGGCAATCCTACACTAAGTAGATTGAGATGTAGTCTACCATGGGTGGGAATCACTAGAGGGCCCACAAAAATGGTTTTATCACAGTACTTTAGTCACAACACAACCTACAAAATCCTGCTCACTGTGACCTCTGCTGACCTCACCAGAAAAACTTGCACCATCTAGTGGACTGAAAAAGAAATCATTATTATTCTATTACCAAAAGGTTTAATTGCAAATTGGCATTTGCAATATTAAGAAAAGATCAGTACTTGACAACGTCTGTGTTAACGTCTGTGTATTGATACAGTACTGCCATACAAAATATGGTGAAACTATGATGTATCGCTTTTTTCCCCAACCCCCTACCTTCATGCAAAGCAATGTATAATACCCAATGGTACCTGACAGTAACCTGTTAAACTCTTGTCACTTCCATCCTCCCCTCTCTTGCAGGTGGTAGGCAGTATGGATGCTCATCCCAGCAGATACTGTGCCACAGTGCGAGTCCAGAGACCCAGGCAGGAGATCATTGAAGATTTATCTTACATGGTTCGTGAGCTGCTAATCCAGTTCTACAAATCCACCCGGTTCAAGCCCACCAGGATCATTTTCTACAGAGATGGAGTTCCTGAGGGACAGTTGCCCCAGGTAAGATGGTGCCATGGTAATTGAAAATTTGTTTTTTGATGGTGGATATGCTAGCCTCCACTGGATGTTATTTCTTATTATTTCATTTGCCTGGTGAGTTGTTGTTGGCAATGTGCATTTTAGCGTTTTTCTATACAATAAAGTGGCTTATATTGGCTTGAGTGCTAATAAACAATGCTCTCGTGTGTAGATTCTGCACTACGAGCTCCTAGCCATCAGAGACGCGTGCATCAAGTTGGAGAAAGACTATCAGCCAGGCATCACCTATATCGTGGTGCAGAAACGCCACCACACACGCCTCTTCTGTGCTGACAAGTCTGAAAGGGTGAGCTTTCTATTTTCTAATCCTCAAAAAAAAAACTCTTTTCATATTTGTTTTCACGTGTATAATAATTACTATCCTGTGGGGTTTTTTTTGATAGATTGGAAAGAGTGGGAATATTCCTGCAGGGACTACAGTGGACACCAGCATCACTCATCCCTTTGAGTTTGACTTCTACCTGTGCAGCCATGCAGGCATACAGGTAATAACATGAGAAACAAAATGTTTTTGTATTAAGTTGTAGATTATAATAAGACTGGACACCTTTGACCTCAAAACCTTGCATATCACATTTGGTTGTTTTACGTAGCCTGTGTGTGCGTAAAAGTGTCCCATATTTATTACCTTCTGTCTGTCTTCAGGGTACCAGCCGGCCGTCTCATTACTACGTCTTATGGGATGACAATCGTTTCACGGCTGATGAATTGCAGATTCTAACGTACCAGTTGTGCCACACTTATGTGCGTTGTACCCGCTCAGTCTCGATCCCTGCGCCAGCTTACTATGCTCGTCTTGTGGCCTTCCGTGCCCGCTACCATCTGGTGGACAAAGAACATGACAGGTCAGTGTGGTGGTTACGAAAGATATAACACGGGGTTTCTCAGACCTTGATAGCTTGTGAATTCTTTTGAAGGTCTTTTCATATGCAGACAGTGTGGCAGGAGAGTAATATATTAACGACTATAATATATTAAGACTGTCTGTCACCAAATTAAAGCACTGGAAATATTCTAAATATAGCGTACGCTTAAACTGATATTGTTTTTTCTTTTTTATGTGGACTGTTTTTAAGTGGCTAAAATACCTTTTGTTGCTGGCGCCACTCACAGCAGCACATTGCTTAACTTCTGGGCTCTCTGCCCCTCTCTGCTTCTCTACACCGGGGCTGTACTGATTGGCATCTACTGTTGTTAATACACTGACTATCAATAAGTACCTCATACAACCTCACTTCAAATAATCAAAACTATCCCTTTAACTGTAACGTAGGCCTTATTTTGTTCTATTCTGTTTTTAAAAGCAGTGGAATATTTAAAACATATTTACTTCCCTTATTACAAATATATCAAATGTAAATCACATCAGTCTTATTATATAACTGCCACACTGTCTACATATGAAGTGACCCCACATTGGGTTTGGACCCCCAGTTTGACAGACAGTGCTGTTGTTGACTTAATTGCAATAATTACATATGAAGCACAATTGATCATTGTTCTGCATCTTCTCTCCCTGTCGTCTCTCTGCAGTGGAGAGGGCAGCCATGTGTCTGGTCAGAGCAACGGTCGGGACCCCCAGGCGCTGGCTAAAGCTGTTCAGATTCACCATGACACCCTGAGGACCATGTACTTCGCCTGAGCTACACCGACCATCACCACCATTGATCCCTCCCACCTCATTTCTACCTGAGTGGGTGCACAGCCCACCACCACCTCATCCCCATCCCTTATTCCCAATGACTGCCCACCACACACTCTCCACAGACCTGCCAGTCATTCACCGAAATTCAAGAAACATAACGCCCTTCACCTGTAAAACACAGGCAGACTCTACAGCCTCATGCACTCAAAAGGTTATGAATATTATTATTATTATTGTTGTCATTTTATTGTTTTTACTTTACCAGGACTATTGCTCTTTTTATGTTGAATTTTTAAAACTTGGGTATTATTATGTAATTGTATTGTACGCTACCTTCACACTCCTGTGTATGTAAGTATGCAATACGGATGGGAGGAAAATAGGCGATAAAAGAAGAAAAAAAAAAAATCACAAAAAACTTTTTTAACTGCCACCACGATGCTGCCTCTTTACCCATCCGAACGCCGGATGCCAGTGTTCCAAGCCCCTTAGTATGGGGATCCTCCAGAGGGGTGGTACTGGGCACGCACACTTACATGTATCATTTTAACGTTGTCATGAACTACATTCATGTTTTTAATGTTTTTGAATAATGTTATTTTTTTAAAACAGCCTTGAGGAGTCTGAGGTATGGTACATTAGCACTTAGTGTTAGCATGTAGGTGCCACCAGTCCTGCACATAAGAGTTTGTTAGTACATGTGAGGCTAGCCCTCTGGTCTTTATATTAGCAGACAGACAGAGCAGGTGTAGCATATCGTAGATACAGGAGAGAAGTCCTGCCGCACTCGCTGTGCTGGTTGGCCAGTCCCTTAGAGATTTAGCCTATAGAGGCGAGCTTAGCATAACAATAGAGGGACCATTTGCATAGAGTGTATCAAATATACTTGCACCCCATGCACCTAAACCAGCATTATTAACCAGCCAAAAGTGATGCCAACCAATGGAATAGGGGCACTTAAACAGGAAGATAATCTTTTATTTCTGTATTGCTCTTTTAGGATATATGAGGCACTTTTTTTTATTTTATTTACTTGTTGATTTATTTTACTTCAGAATGGTGAGACTTGTCTGTCCTGAGGCTTGACACAGACTACTTTGAAGTTTCAACACCCGCACTCGCATAGCTTTCAGAACAAAGAGGTAACTAAGGCAATAGACAAGGTCAACACTCCTCTGTGGATTTGAATGCAGGCAAATTTAAAGTCTGTGATCACTTAAGTGCTGCAAAGCTGAACTGTCATTCAGCGATTGACCTTGCTCCGATCATTCTGCACATTCCAACAGGTATCAGTGGAGATGACGCCACATAGTGCAGTCAAAACCTCCACCCACGCACTTCTTCTATGCGTACCTACACATACCTATCCCCATTTTTACACAAAGCTCTTCCCTCTGCAGGCATTTACAACTCATAGCCTGGATAGCAGAAGCACACACATCTCCGCCCTCTTAGTCTCTTGTTTCTTAGCATGTAGAGACCAACCTCTTCAAATGCACTTGTCCCCTTATTTCCCTCTATCACTCATAACCCTTTCATCCTCACCTTCTATCCTTGCTGTCTATTCTCACTTTAAACATCAACACAACTGCAGCATCCTCTGCCCCAATCCCCTAGCTTGTGTTAGCCAATCCCCATTGGTGCTCTGTGTGCATGGGCGGCACAGATAGGGGATTGCTACATTGGACAGGGTGGGCCACTATTATTACTACTTAATATGCCCTGCCTTTACATCTAGTCACTTTCTGGATTTATGAAAAAGAAATGCATGTAATTATTTTTATGACTGGATATTCTGAGCCACCTTATTTTGGTTTCCTTAGTGGTAGGAGCCTTGCGCTCACCACTGCCTGTCAGTCGTTTTGCCTCGATTGTGTAATGGTTATAAAGACTGCTTTTTCTTTGTCATTATTATTATTATTATTATGATTATGAATATTGTGACTAGTGTCAGAGTGTATCCTCAAGAGGGCACTGTGGAGACTGTCTCAAAATTCCACCTCAGTTGCCCTTTAAGCGCCTCAAATCTTGTCTGATGGTCAGAGCCCCTTTGAGATGAAAGGGATAAAAAGATAAGAGATCAGATGAGTTTGATTTTTAAATCATGTTTATTAACTTGCATAATCAATATGCCTTTGTACACCGTTTTACTGATCCTTCGTTGTGTCCAAGGTGATTTGTATATATAAATATATAATATTAACCTGTTATGTATTTTGGCTCACCAGTTGCCGGGCCTTTCACAGTTGGGGTCAGTGTTCTATCCCTCATTCTGTGCTTAAAAAAAAAAAAAAAATCAGTCTTGGGGCATTTTCCAGCACCACTGAAACCAGATGCAGTTCTTCACTCACTGAAGCCACAAAGCACCTTGCAAAGGGGGGACACGAAATGGCAGTCTGCCCTGGAAATGCATCATGTGGACACCGGAGAGTCCACTCCTCTCCACACAGCCTCACTGTCTGACTAAGCAATATTGAAGCCACTGATCAAGAACAGTCCTTGTCATAGCACTTCCCAATAGATTTGAATGAAAGGACATGGAAGCATATTATTTTGGCTCTGTATGTGATAGTATGGGAACTCTGTTGGGGCGGGTTATTTTTTAAAGAAAATAAAATTGTTTTTTATTAAGCCTGTTGTTTTTACTTGTTTATCACTTTAATACTGTACTGTTAACTGTTTTAATTTTAAGGGACAGTCCTATGTCAAAAACTATTTTTTGTCTAGCATGTAGTGATATTTATCCATTTAGATTTGTGTTGGCCATAGAGATATCTGCTTTTTCCAGAAATAATGGAATAGGGCTAGACAGATAATCAGATTATTGCAAAATAATCAACAGCAATGACTGTTCAGAAATCATGACCTGGTTACTCAAGATAATGCAGTCCTTGTGAGCAGTTTCATGCAGGAACTACTTTATTTTCTCACAAGGCCTGTGGATTATTTTGAGTAACCCAAGTTTTTCACATGTATTTTTCAGGTGCTTTTAAAGCACCGAAGCTGACTTTGAAGTCAGAACAGAAAATAAAATGGACCTTAGCTAGATTTAAAAATTTTAGAATACAACAGAGGAGATGTAGGTCTAAACTTTCTGTCTTGACACAAAATGTAGTGAATAATTCATCTAGTTATCTGCACCGTAAATCATTCTCAGTTGGGTTAAAATCATAAGCTCCCTTGCTGCAAGTGGACTAAACTTACATTAACTAATTTTTTCAAAGCTGTCTAATGATTGTGTTTCATTTAATTCAATTTAATTTAATTAATTGAATGAACTCTTAGCTTTGCATTCATCCAACTCCTTATTTCCAGTCAAAAGACACAGTCAGAATAACTCATGTTTCTAAGTTCTGAAGTTGTATGAGAATGAAAACTAGATATTTTAAATTGAATCAGCTTAGGATCAAGAAAACCCCCTATAATCCCTATTATATGTTAAGTTAGTGAAAAAGATAAGTAGAATGTCTTGTTTAATGTTTTACAGTGTGTATGATAGAATAATAAAAAAAAAAATCAATACAATTATTCAGTGGTTCTCAAGTAGGGGTCCATGAAAAGTTTCCAGATCCATTCATTTAAATTATCATGATATATAGGTTTATTTATTTATTTAGTTGGTTGTTTATCTTTTTTGTTAATCATAGCTTGTATTTATGTAATGATTAGACTTTAACAAGCATTAATTATTTACACAAAATGCGTCCTTTAAACAAATTTATAGGCCTATTATAATCGAGTCCCAGTGTGGACCTGTTATTGTTCTCTTTATGTTTTTAGGCCTATTTAATATTTTTTTAATTAATATTTTTATGTATATTATTATTGTTGATTTTGTGTTTCGTTTTTATGTATGTTTTATACATGATGTGTCTGTATGTCATGGGTATTTGACATCGTGGATAATATCTCACGTTAGTTTTCCACATAACCTAGTAGAAGTGTGAAAAATATCCAAATGCGTAAAATTATTCAAATTTTCTATTTTTTAAGGGGTCCTCTGCTGTGAACTCCTGAGAAACTGTTTCAATGCATTGATAGTATAGTAAACGTAGGGTTACCTTTAGGTGAAGGCGGAGTTGATTGTTCTGACGTGTGGTGACACAGAGCCCACCTCTTCCTGTCGGTGTCAGAAAGGCAACTTCACCATATTTAGCTGGCTTGCCGAAGCCCCGCAGAGTTGATCTGTCAAGCAGACTGAAAATCCTGACACTTCTAGGCGGATACTGCCCGCTGTTGACAGCTGTGCTTCAGCACCGGGATACAAGCTGCAGAGGACGACGTCGCTGGGATATGGTGCTCGGAAAACGGGGCCGTGTCAACGGCTGTTTTTAACGCGATAAAAGTCGCCGTCGTCTGTCAGAATTCCAACTATCCAACAGCCGAGCTAACAGCTAGCTAATTACTGTAGCTACCCCGACGCTCGCTGTTCTGTGGATACAGATTTATGTCGTCGCTTCTAATGTCTCGTTATCGGTAGGAATTCATCTGGACTCGGTGACCCAGCTGTGATGATATCCTGACAGCTCCTCTCATCCGTTCCAGCCACTTTCCTAAACCTGGCTAGCGAGCTAACTTGGCTAACTAGCAGGTTTCCACTGAGCAACCAGTAGCTTTCGCCGTGGCAGTGAAATCCGATTGGATACGCTGACCGTGTGCGGGGACGGCGGAGACCCCGCGGCCGGGGAAACGACCGTACCGAAGGGCCGCTTTTGACAGTCTGCAGGAAAGGGGAGCTAGCAGGGACCAGGGTTCAGCGCTGCAGAGGCGGCGCACTGCCGGAGGAGACACCGGATTGAACGGAGGAAGAGTCCCAAACGTTTGACATCTGTGATCCGGGAAGTGAACCGGGCAGGGACCTCATGAATGGAAATCGGAACTACAGGTAAATTCTCCCGTAGCGTCTCTTTACTGAGTTGTTGACTGTTGTACAGTACATGTCTTTGGAAGTTAGGGCTGCGCAATGAATCGCAATCGCAATAAAATCGCAAGATGGTCAAGTGCAATATCTTAATCGCAGAACCAGAACCACATCGCAATTTTTGGAAAAAGGAAAAATGTTTGAGAAAACAGCATTATAATAAGGGACTGTGCTGCATAGATGCTCTGGCCCAAAAATCTTGTCCTCCAGATCAAAGAGCAGACCTCAATAAATGTCACATCATCACAATTTTAATAGTTTTAAAAAACAAAACATGAAAATTGTAATGTAAAACTGATCATTTACACTAATCATGTTTCATACCATAATCACAATTTCAGTCAAAATAATTGCAGTGTGATTTTTCTTTAACCAAACTGTGCAATCCTAGTGGCATTACCTGGAGAAGACATAGTGGGATGAAACACCGAGATAATGGGGGTTGTTTGAGCTGTGACAGCACTGGATGAAGCCTGAAAGTGTTTAAATTCACAACTCACGCCTCAAAAAAAAACAAAAAACATAATTGTCCTCTTGCCTGTAGTGCTATTTATCCATCTAGATTGTCGGGAGGGGTTTCAAGACTAGGCATAAAACCAGTACCGGTCCCTTACTGGTCAGTACCCATATGTTGATAAGACAAATGATTCTGCTATCAGTTTATATGTAATGTTACAAAAACAGCTCACATTCACTCACATGTTCAAAGGTGTGGGCTCACTTTACAAAGTTAAATGAAAATGCAACTAAATTCAGTGACTCAGAAAACAACTTGTAATGCAAAAAGTAACAATGAAATAAGTGTTGAAACTTTTTATGTCATTTCTTTATGTTTTGGGCCAAATTCGGGTGAATGGTATCAGTAAGTGTATAGATGAGTATCAGTAATGATAAGCAATATCAGTATTGATATTGGTATCAGTAAAATCCAAGTGACACCCATACCTACTAGGTTGAGTTGCTAAATTTTGAGAATATTGGCTGTAAAGATTTTTTGAATATAATGGAATAGGGCTTCACAATTAAGCAAAATATTATTGAGATCACAGAATTAGCGCAATTGCATTGCAGGCTGCAATTTTTTGATCAATGAAAGTGTGTGACAAAACAGCATTATAATGAAGTACTGTAGTGCTGCTGAGATGCCCTGACCTACAAATCTTGTTCTTTAGGTGTAAGAAAACATGATTGGTGAAGATGTCAACAAATGTCACATCATCATGAATATAAGATCTTCAGTCTTTTTTCAGTGAAAATGAAAATTGTAATGTTAAAAAGATAATTCCCACTAATCATGACTCATATCACAATCACATTATCTGTCAAAGTAATTGAAGTATGATTTTTTTTTTACCATATTCTACAGCCCTATAATTGAACTAGATGCACACAGTTTATGGTGCTCAAAGGACCAAAAAAAAAACAACACATTTTAAAAACTAAACAGCAATTTCTCTCTCTCAAAATCATGACCCAGTTACTCAAGATAATACACAGACATTGCTGTGTGCAGTTTCATGGTGGAAGTATTTTCTTTCTGCTGAACTACACCTGTCAACGGTACCATTGCACAGAAGGAGACGTGCATCTACTTATGGATGGTGACAGTGATGTTAACATTGATGGCGTCCTCCTCAGCTGGGCTTTAACCTCTTGTCCATGAATTGTTCCTTCTGCACAGTGATACAGTTGATGGGTGTAGTACTGTAGAAAGAAAACAGTTCCTAAGTAAAACTGTCACAGTAAGGTCTGTATATTATCCTGAGTAACTGAGTCATGATTCCTGGGAAGAGACATTGCCACTGACTTTTTCAAATGTATTTGTTTGGTGATCTAAGCACCTCAAGCAGAGTGCCATCTAGTTCCTTTATATGTGAGAGAAGGCAGACATCTCCAAAATTCACACCAAAACTAACTAACTACACTAATGGATATATATCACTACAGGTAAGAGGAAAATATATGTTTTTGATTTGGGGGTGAACTGTCCCTTTAACTGTCTCAGCCTCTGCTGTTATTTTGTCATAACATGAGTCACGGTTGAAATGGATTCGCTGAATAACTCCCCATCATGCGAGACTGAATTAAAACTTATTTGAACTAACAATTAAAATATTATGCTGTTGTAATTATCGTATGTCATTCTCCAAGTGGAGTTAGTTCTGTCTCACTCACTGGAAACTCATTAGCATCATCAGCCAGGTGTGTAGGCTTCATTAAACAGGTGCTGAGGTTAAACCTGGTATTCCCCTACATTATCAGGAAGACTGTCACAATATTAAGTTATTTCATGGTTTTACTGGCCTTGGTGCAGAATAAACTGTGTTCAGCAACTCAAACCAAGCATGGCTAGTCACTTGAGAACTTGTGACTCTCTGTCCTCTCAAGGCCTCCAAGTCTTGGTCATCCACTGACCCTAGACTGACCTTTACACATTTAGCAGTAGCCTTGTCCTACAGTAAGTACAGTCTTAGATTTCTTTTGCCATGCTGATGCTTTGTGAATAGAACATTTAGCCTATGCTGTTTTCCAGTTCCTGATGATGCCGTTTTTCTCAAGACATTTACAGGATCCTTGGTTGTTTTTCAATCAAATTTAGTTTCACCTGTGAAGCTTATTGTACATATTTGTTTTTCCAACCACACACCAGCCAAAGTTTAAAAAAAAAAGCCTTGCTGCTGCACGTGTTTATCTGCAGCAATAACCTCAGGTAACCTTACAAATCGCTGTCTAGCCCTGATGATAAAATATGTCAATAGGCCATGGCCAGTGAACTGCTTCTTTCTTGGTCGTAGTGGCAGTTAAACAGTACGGACTGCCCGGTTTTGTCTCAGCTGTAACGGAAGCTTTCCACTTATGTGACCATAAACCGAACGCCAGGTCCTCTTGATCAGCCAGTGACACATGATACAGCAGTTGGTTCTTAACCCACCCCCTCCTCTTCAAGAGGAGATCCCTTTCTGCTGCTGACTGTCTCATTAGCCTCTCTCTCTCTCTCTCTCTGCTCCCCTTAGTTGGGACACTTCCCAGTGTTGGTAGCATTATGGAACATGAGGTATTTTCCCAGTAACAGAACACCTACAGTAATATCAAACAGACCATAACAGTTATGTGTCACTGTTGGGGCAGGTGTACATGCTAAGCTTACGGTGTCCTCTGAACTACATTAAATTTGGTTTGTTGTTAAACAAAATGACAAGTTTGTGACCAAATAAGCTCCAGATTTGGCTTTGCTCTTCCGTGTGTGAAGAAGATGTCTTAATGAGATAGGTTGGAACAGTTGAAGTGGGGTTGTATGAGGTATTTATCCATAGTGAGTATGGTTAGTTTTTTTTATTGACACAAACAGATAAAACATTTTGGGTCCAAACAAAATAGAATACATTCATATATGCTCATTACAATATATATATATATGTTAAAAGGTAATACAGTTAACAACACAAAATCCCATCAATCAGTCTTTAAAAACTTGCTGGTGCTGCAAAGTCGAGCATGTAACATTACTAAAGCTTTGTCAGTGTCCAAAAAGGGTGAACTCAGTTCAGTGGAGTCATGTCCATATTTCTTTTGGATTTCTCGTGTGAGAGGGCGCATAAGTATGTGTTTTTAATTTTGTATGCTTAGAGTAAAGTAGATGCCTGTCAGCAAGCCCCCAGTTTGAAGAAGCATCAGAGTACCTTTGTAGGAAGCAAAGGAAGGTCCACAGAAAAATGTATTTTAGCTACCTAAATAAAGATCAATCAAGTGTTATGCTATATGAGAATATTTTCAGTAGTCTGATGGCTCTGGAGAGAGCGATATTTGGCTTATATAACAGCGACTTCCTGTAGTGAAGGGCTGAGGAAGGTGAGTTGTGTCTGCTTCCACCATAACTCAAGCTCCTCAGTCAGCATTGACCATAAAAAACGGACCTTGGGACTCACCATAAGTGTATTGGTGTTTGCTTGCAGCATATTATTCCAGAGCAGACCGAGAGCACATCAAATGCAATTTCATGCAGAATGTACTTCTAGCCAGCTTACACTGAGTGTGTTAAAAGTGGTTGATGCTTTCACTATGAAAGACTTTTGCATCAATTTAGTCAGATGGAGGAAAGTTTTACTGCAAAAATCTGTGGCATGTTCATGTAGGTCACTGCAGGATCTTGATAGTGTATGTATTGGTGTTGGTTCACAATCATATAACTACCACAGGCCAACCACCCAGTCCTGTGCCTTGGTCACTGATTAAAAGGGGGCCAACCATCAGTCAGTCAGTTGACGGAAGAGCACGCTTAAAAACTGACTCGCTCCTCGCCACGGTAGTAGTCTAAGCAGCAGCATGTGGCATGGAAACCATGGCTCTGGAGAGCTTAGCACTAGGGATATAATGAGTGCAAGGCTTTTGAGCCCTAAGCAAATCAAATCCATTTTGATGTGCTAACCCCGAGATATGCCCACATACAGCCTGTCACTTGATAATGATGTGATGTTACATTATGGCTGACTTGCAAAGACAAAACAAATCAAGAATTTCAAATCATGGACTGATAACTTAATGTTACTGGAGGCGTCATTGTTAAATATAACCTTAAATGGAGAATATAAATGTAATTAATATTTTCTTAAATATCATTTTTGAATTATATACAGAATACAATTATTGGTAAGTCTTGCTGGTTTCAGTGACAGGCCAGCCTTTCAAGGAAAAGATCTTCTTCACAGCAGCCATTTTGACATGAAATAGTAGCGTAAACACAGGTGTTGCTAATGATACTAATTTCCCATGAAGTCATAATTGTTGCTTAAGTGTTTTTATCATGTGTATTGCTGTGTATGTCACCATACACCAGTATCTTGCCTAACAATGACAAAAAGACATTTTGTATATATTTTCAGGAATTTTGATGGTGTGTCGAGTGTCTGTCTTTCTCTAATTTCTCTCCAACAAATTTTCCTGGAAAACAATTTAAAATGGTTAGTGACTCATCCTGCACTCAGCTGCATTACTAAATTTTCATACAATGAAACACTTTACGGAGCTTCGAGGCTGACAGGGAATACAGTACTGAGGTTGTCTGCAGAATTTCCCGATGGAAAGATAGCTTTACTTGTTGCTAAGTTAGCAAAACGCTAACTGCCAGTAGTTTGGTTTGCTGTGACCCCTATTATTCTTGGCTATTTTGGTCCTGGTTTGGATTGTGTTCACTGGGATCTCTCGGTCCGAGAGGAGGTAAATAACAGGACCGCTCTCTTTCCTACAGCCATAGACCGCTATGGTGTAACACACTAATGCTAGCTGTTTCATGGGAACTTTAAGGTTCTGTTCCATTCAGGTCAAACAGAGTCAGGGTATTGCTATTGTGTATGTTGGCTCACTGGAAAGGCTCTGCTACACTAATTGGGACGGGACCTTAATTAGTATCGCTGGTAACACCTGTGTTTACCCTACTATTTCATATCAATATGGCTGCCATGAAAAAGTTCTACACCAGATCTAATATTTTGGGAAATGTGTTTTTGACAGTTAGATGAGAGGAGCGACACCACTTATATCTGTCTGTTTAATATCTAGTTCCAACCAGTTAGCTTAGCTTAGCATTAAGACTGGAAACAGAATGTAACATTAGCACGTGGGGTGTTTATTCAGTTGATTATTTCTTTGCTGGACTTCCTGGAGACATCTGGTTATCTGGCAATTGCACAGTGATGATAAACAAGATATAGGCTAATGTGTTGATTAGTAAGCTCTGGAGGGGCTGGTAGGTGGATTTTGTTAACTTTGGAGAGGGCTAAGCTTTATTCTAAGCTTAACTAATCATCTGTTGGAATAATTGTATCTCCCAAAATGACATAACATCCCACACATAAATGTACTTTGCATACTGAGATAGACAGACACAGATTTCTGAAACGGTATGAGATGGCAGATAGAGTAAAAAAAGGGGTCCTCCTCTACCTTCCACACTACACAGTGTAACCAGGTGGGATTTGAGCTGGCTGGAGATGACTCAGCTTCATATGAAAGCCACCACACTTATGAGGAATAGTGCTAGTTTCTCTGTCAGTAATGTCTCTTTGAGACATTTATGAGAACATTTGAAATGAGCCCACTTTCTGTGGCTTATCCTGTTGACGTCTTACTCATGTTCTTCAGGCAGTCCCTCTCTTTCATGCCCCCTTATTTCTCACACACCCGTATTTCCCGCTCTTTTTTGATTCACAGACAGTCACCACCCCCCTCCCGTCCTTGGTTACTGCTTTATTTCCCTCTCTGTGCCTCAGTGGGAAACTCTGCCTTCCCTGTCATTCTCCTTGTAGGTTGGTCCTCTGTGGATTTTATACAGACAGTGGGGTCGGCTTTGAGGGAGGG
Source organism: Lutjanus erythropterus (assembly GCF_056507025.1). Lineage (NCBI taxonomy): Eukaryota > Metazoa > Chordata > Actinopteri > Lutjaniformes > Lutjanidae > Lutjanus > Lutjanus erythropterus. Next base: position 28,481,704 of record NC_139325.1, on the reverse strand, counting down.
CTTAGTACTTGATTTGCAGTCTCTCCCCATAATGCTCAGTTCATTCAAGTAGCCCATTGACAATGGGCAACCCCCATCCGCAAACCCAGCCACCCATAAGGCTAACTATTGGCATATTGTTGTAGGTTTCTATGGTGAATGCAGTTTGCCGTTGCTCTTTAGGCTCATTGTATTAGAGAGAGTTTTAGCCATGCCTTTTTTTTTTACTGAGGAAATTTAAAAAAAAAATCTGTTAACCCTAGAATTTTTTCATGTCTGATACTTTTTCCCCCATCATAACATTTGCTATAATCAAGATCTGACCAATATTGCCAATAATATTCTATTAAGGCTGCACAATATGGTAAATATTTTTGCAGATATTGTAATTGCAATATGATTCGTGATTAGTGTGAATAAGCATTTTTGTACCACAAATTTTATTTTCACTGAAAAAAACTATTAAAATCATGATGATGTGACATCTGTTGGCATCTGTACCAAACAAACATTTTCTTACATCTGGAGAACAAGATTTGTAGGCCAGTGCATCAGCATTACAGTACTTTATTATAAGGCTGTTTTGTCACATATTCCTTCATCAAAAAGTTACTATTTCTGCTGTTTGGTTATTGCACTTGGCAACATTTGGATTTTGGTAATATTTTGATGAATTGTGCAGCCCTACATTCTGTCAGTCAAAAAATATTAAGGACCAGAATATATAGGAAGCTGCTGAAACAATACTCTAGTCTCAATGAGAGATCTTTTTAATTATTCTGCTTCTTCAACATATTACAATTAGTTTTCTACATTCTGGCTACCTTTTTCACTTTGTCATTTGAACCGTTGATTTACCGTTGATTCCCTATAAGATGAACAACGATTAATCAATAAGAGTTGAGAGCGATTAATCGATTAGTTGTCAACTATTAAATTAATCACCAATTTTGACAATCAGTTTATTGGTTTTAAATGGGACGCCCCTATAACTCAGTTGGTAGGGCGTGTGCACGATGTATTGAGGCTGTCAGTGCTCTGCAGCAGCTGCTGGTTCAATTCCCGCCTGCAGCCCATTTGCTGCATGTCGTCCCCTCTCTCTCTCTCCCCTTTCCTGCCATATCTTCAGCTGTCTTACAACAATAAAGGCAAAAAGCCCAAAAAATAATCTTAAAAAAAAAAAAAAATATTGGTTTAAGTATTATTTAAGGAAGGAACGTCAAAATTCTCTGATTTCAACTTTGTAAATGTGAAAATTTTCAGGTTTCTTTACTCCTCTATGACAGTAAACTGAATATCTTTGGCTTGTTGACAAACAAGATGTCATCTTGGGCTTTGGATAACACTGATCTACTTTTTTCACCATTTTCTGACCTTATGGATCAAACAACTAACCACAACTAACTAACAACTGAACAAAAGACAGCGTTCCTTCAAGTATTATAGTATTTAGTATAAACTTCTGAATAATCCGAGTATCCCCATCTCTAGACTTTCTTGGGAAAGTAACATGACAAGTTGCCTTCATTTGACATTTCAATGACAGTCTTTAAAAACAGCTTAGATAATCATTATTCCTTTGACGTTTAAATTTTCAAATGCCGAACGATGCCAGAATTTAACCTGGGCACGTGCAGTTTGACATTAAATCCCCACTGATGCATCATCATTCTTGTGTTTTCTCCTCTCTGACCCACATGTACATGTTCCTTAAATAGAAGGAAAAGGTGTTGCATCAACTCAGCACTTTCAATGTAGTTTCACCCAGGTGGAACCGACAAATACATGCTTTAAGAATGTGTGGGCGATATATCACAATCCAGTAATTGTTCTGTAAATTAAACACTTGAATTAAAACAGTAAAACTAACATCGTCTCAAAATGGAAGCTTTATGGCCCAAATGAGAACAATAATTTCAAGTGTTACAGGTTTTAATGTTGACAGGTGCAAATAAATACCAGTCTGGTTGGGATGCAGCTCTCCTTCATGTTTTCTTGTCATTCTCTCCTCCTCAGGCGTTTGCAAACTAGCTTAGATGTGCATTACTGTAGTAATTCCTATTGGCCAAATCACATTACCTTGCAAGGCAGCTGGATTTGTGAGATCACTGAATGGTCATGTGTGGTCATGTTATAATTGCACAAGATCATGCACTAGGAACTCCTGTGGTGGAAACTATAGCCAAAACTCTACTGGTGGACTCATTTCTACTGTCACACTGTACAGTCATATTGCTCAACCTACTTCAACATTACTGTCCAGAAGATTTTTCTGTGTTGTGAATCCTGTGGCCCTGTGTGGAATATATCTTCCTCATGTTTGCTACGAAGTGTTAATCATTTGTTGGCGTATTAGAGTGAGAGGCCACACTGCTGGCTGACACATGCTGTTGTCAGAGTGTGGGGTAGACAGCAAACTCCTACAAGTGGGCTGCTGGGTAGACAGAAGGGAAAGTCAAGGGATGGAGTGTGCGTGTGTGAGGAGGAGGAGGAGGAGGAGGGGGAGGGGGAGAAAAGCTGGAGGTTGTGATGTGTCACAGAGATTGTAAGCCAGAGCAGTCAGACTCAGACCACACTTCTTTTCCTCCTCCTCCTCCTCCTCCTCCTCCTCCTCCTCCTGCTTTTCCCCTTCCTGAGATCTGTTTTTTGGGGGAACTGCAAGGGGCTCATTTCAGGGGGAGGTTATGGACAGGAAGAAAGAGAATTAAAAGGGAAAGTCTGCATGTTTTGTTGGGGGGTTCACTGGAAAACAGACAAAAGTCTGTCTGTTTATCAGTGGCAGAGAGAGATTACAGATATCTCTTAATTATTCCATACAATCCATACAAATGAGGATTGTTAAGAGATCGATAGCAACTACATTTTTGTTGTATCTGATGTATCTAATTTTCTAATACATATTTGTATATGTGTCTCAGCTGATTGTAAATAAAAAATGTAGCCCTGGTTTTTACTCCCGTGTTTAGTTTTAACAGCAGCACACTAAAACCAGAGGGAAACATTTAATTGGGCAGTGATTGTCTTCCTTTCATCCATCTGGCAGTACATTAACCAAACATTGTTAGTGGCTGTCTATGCAACTTTGCCACGTAAAGAGCACACTACGCTACTTTGCCAATACCATCAAACTTAAACCTAGAGAAGATTTTTTTCAATGCTCCCATGAAGTTTGTCTGTCTGTCTTTGATTTTTGTTTTCCTCTCCTTTATACAGATTTTAGACCCTTTTTTTATGCTTATAATAAACAATACCCAATGTGTCGCAGTAAACTTAAAATTATCAGCTATTATTAGCTGAAAAATTAAAATCAACTAGTTTGGGACAATTTCTTATGTAGAAAGTAGTCCCAGTGGCTATGTTTACATGCACAAAATATTATATATTTTTTACCCTTATTCTAAAAAAGACTTTCCTACTAAACTGTTAACGAGGTTAATGAAAATTAATATTCCTGTTTACATGCTGCTGTGCGCGTTCTGACTATGGAAAAGACGCTTGAGCCATTTTGCTTTTTTGCACCAAAATGCTTTTTCATTTGTTCAGTCACCTTCTTTAAAGGGTTGGTGTTGCAATATTTGCGCATATTCAAAAACCTATTGATAGCCAAGTCTTTCATAATGATTAAAAGTAGTGGGCTTTTTTTGTTTGGCATCTTGCAAACTGTTGGCTAGTTGGTTTGTTTACAACACACAGAGCTGACTTTAGATAGGCAAGAAGACGTGTCATGAACTGTGATAAAAACCCCAATTAAGACACATATTCTGAATACACTGGTATGCCCAAAGAATGTGCTGAAAAGCCTGAATAATACTAGCTCTTCCCAAGTGTTTATCAGAAAACACCTTAAAGTGATAGTTCATTTTTGGGTGAACTATCGCTTTAATGCAAAGATTTATCGATTAGCTTGTCAACTATTAAATTAGTCTCCAACCATTTTGATAGTCATTATGAGTTTTAAGAGAAATCATTCATTTTAAGAGAAAAAAAACAATCAGCTTCTGAAATGTGAATATTTTCTAGTTTCTTTCCTCCTCTATGACAGTAAACTGAATATCTGTGGGTTATGGACAAATCAAGACTTTTGAAGATGTCATATTGGGTTTTGGGAAACAGTGATCAACATTTTTGACTCATTGTCTGACAAATCCATAGGAAATTTGACCCATTTTAAATTCAGAATATGGTCATAATCGCATAATACTGGAAAATTAGTGTGCATGTAAATGAAGCCATTAAATAAGTATGTAGTCTAGGATGAGGACGGTCCGGCAAAACAAGGACATCTTCTCTGGGAAGATGTGTTGATGCTCATGACAAATGAAAAAGTTACCTCCTCTGTATCAGGGTGGTGACTGACATGTCAGCAGCAGATTCCTCAAAGCCTGCAAATAAATCCTTGATGTTGATTTACACTTTTCTTATTTGGGCAAACTAATGCAAATAAGATATTTTGTTAAGACGTTGACATGACAGTTGCAATAAGTATTACCGTGTTGTGGTTCTAATTAATTTATTAGCGCGCATGTAAACTCACAGAGTGACAGAGCAGTCATCCTGCCCAAGTAAACATGAAAAGTCAACAGCCCCTGGCTCCTGTCCACTGTTCCACTCGGGCCGGACTAGCAAGATTGTGCGGACAGAGAGGTCCATTTAACTGCCAGAGTAGAATCTCCTGGTCTGTTTAACAGAGTGAATACTTTGTGTGTTTGAATTTATGTATGTCTGTATCCATCCATCAGCTACCTGTGTCAGTAAGACTGTTAGGTTCTCCATTATGCTACTGAGTCACAACTCTTCTTTCTTAGCCCACTCTAAATCCCTCCACCGGCTTCTCCTGCTCTCTGAAAATATTTCTCCGTCATGTCTGCTCCTCCGCTCTCTTCATTCTGACAACATGCACACTGTCACTCTGCCTCAGGTTTGTCCTGAGGGGGATTTCAACATTTTTGCATGTTGTTGTGACTGACCAGGCCGTAGTCAGCCTGTCAGTGTGCGGCTGCCTGCTGGTGTTTGTCTGTGGCGGAGAGTGGCATTGACTCCCATGGGTGCCAGATGCAGCACTCTTGAGGATGATGAGGGGAACAGGAGGGAGGAGTCTGACGGTGTGTGACGTGCATCACTCCTCCTTTGCCAGCTATCAGTCTTTCTGTGCGTGTGTGTTTCGAGGTTCTGCCTGCTGTGACTGACGCCATTGTGCCCTGCCACTGAGCACTCGCCCTGTTCCCACAGCTCAGGCCTCTCTGGATTAGAAACACAACAGCTGTATTGTGTGTGTGTGTGTCTGTGTGTGTTGGTGTGTGTGTGTTGGTGTGTGGGCATGTGCACTCGTTAGCAGCGTGTACATTTGTGTACTGGAGGGACGTGGCTGAGGGGGTTAGCAGGGTCTGTATGTCGGTCGAGCTCCTCACTATCCAGTTATTCTGGCTCTGAGCCCGCTGTAGTGTGTGTACAGTGTGCGTGTGCTGTGCTGGAAAGCAGCAGAGTGGTACAAGTTCACATTTGCTGGGATGTTTCTCCAAAATATTCATATGGTAAGAAATACATCACAGGTATTAATGTGTTATAATATACACTATTGCAGTGTAGCATTGGTGTCTCACATGCTGAATAGTATTAGTCAGCCCTGGTTATATTTAATTGTTACATTCCAGTAGAGCTGCAACGATTAGTTGATTAGTCGATTAGTCAAGATAATACTAGAGGTGCACATGGATCAGATTAAACAAATTCAGAGAAATGCCGATATACATTAATAAGCTGCAGGTAATAACAGCACCAAAAAAGCTTTTCCAACCTTTATCAGTATGTTATGTGTGTGTGGATGTTGGAGGCTTTTCTTAAACTGTAAAAGGCTCCAGCATCTCTTCACCTAGCCAGTTGACTGATCCGCCAAACAAAAAAAAAAAAAAAAGGTGAAATATGTCCAGAAGTATGGTTGCTAACGCCAGCTAACCGCACAAGTGACACACAAGATCAGCTCAGTGCATTAGCAGCCAACTGAAGCTGCGTGTTCAGCAACAAAATTGGCAAAAATATGAGTGTTTGGAGCATATTGGACAAGCTGTGGGACAGTGGGAAAGTGTATTTAGAGAAGTTTCTATTGATGTTTTGATACTGTATTTCTGCCATGAAACTATGTTACTATTGGAGCACAGTGTATGTGACATTAATTCAAGCTGACCACAGCGGCTGTTCTCTGAAAAGAGGAAACTACCAACATTTAAGAGACACTTTTTCAAGCCTGCAGGTTCTAAGCATAGATTGCTGTCAGAATATCACTTTCAAAGTTTGGTAACATTAAAATTTTCATTTTTATCACACTATAAATATCTGCTTTAGTACTCAGTCTAGAAATAAAGAAATCATTCTTCTAAATATTAAAAGCACATAACTAACACATTTTTTTAACACAGTTTTTACATGGATTACTTCACCCATGGTTGTGTATCTCTCATATTAAGTGATAATCCTTCCTAAAGGCAAAACCCACACTGCTTTTAGGCTTGTGATTTATTTTTAGTAACAGTTTATTGTTCAGTTTAATTTTAATTTAAATGAAGAACTTCCAACTGTAGCCTGCTGCAGACAGAATCTTAAATTGCTATTTCTTCTCTCCATTAAACACCAGCTTGTATAATGTTAAGCCATCACCAGACCTGGGTTATAGAATGAATGGCTTGCTGCACAATAAAGGGTAACAAGGAGGCATAAGCCACTCTTTCAGCAGGATGCAATAGGCTCAAGGATTGAGTGGCAATTTCCCTCCACACCGCAACACAGAATTGTTGCAGTTTCATGAAAATACACTAATGGAGTTAATTTTATTTATGGTCAAGAAGGGTTTTCCCTCCTTTGTCGTTTCTCACTGTCTGAATGTACAGGCTCAGGAAATGAGAATCATACTGATAGACAGGGGGAGGATTAAATCTACTTTCTTCTGTTTGTTAAGGCATGTCCTTCCTGTAATTATCTGAAAGCGCATGCACACATGGCATTTTTCAGCTCAACAAGGGGAGGTTTCCTTGAACCTTTACACTCACTGTACAAAGATCCGAAAAGCCTTTAATGTGTCTGTGTAGGATTGTGGTAGCCACATTTAACACACCACCTACCAGCAGCAGAGGTCATTGTATCCGTGACGTGTTTTTAATTAGTATTCTGTATTTAGTCTTGCAGTATTTGGGTGTTCCTGTAAACTTATGTAAGCATGTTTGTGTGTTAGGGGTTGTACAGCTTCCCACACACCTACCAACCACAGAGAAAGGCCATTTAGACAGTCAAGGTCTTAGTCATCACATAACAATAATACCACTGAACATTCACTTTTCAGTCATTACTACACGAGTTGTCTTAGAGTCCTTGTTATTGCTGGTGGTAGTTGTTATTGTTGGTTGGTCTAATCTGCTGATTATTTTCACAATTAATAGATTAATCCCTTAGACTGTATATAATGTAAATTGGGAAAAATGCTGATCACGGTTTCCTAGAGCCTAAAGTGAGATCATCTTTTTAACAGTCCAAAACCTTAACACCAGTCCCTCCAAGAAGTTGTGATCTTGTGATTGCAACAGTTAATGCAAGTTCAGGCAATCATCATGAATTCTACACAGCCTTGCAATTTTGTCTAATTACCACAACTTTTCCACAAATTTGACCAATCATAATAGCTTCTGCAGGTTCCACTAATTATTGCAGTAAGCCACACACACATCATACATATGCGTCTCAATGAACTGGCTCAATGTTTTATTATTTACTTGTTAATTGTATTTAATCTTTTTTATTTCATCATTCATTGCTGTTTTGACTGAGTTTGAGCTACAAACAGATTTTGCCTCTTTGTGAAATACTCCTCAGGTGCACTTCTTTTAGAAATATAATATATTTTGTTAGAATTGTTGTAATCCAGAGCCTTTTTGGTAAGGTTACTTAGAGCACACAGAACAGAGTGCAGTTTTCTAAAAAAATTTAAAAATCACAGCTTTTTTTTCAACAATTTTCACTTGCTTCCACATCTCAACTGCCAAAAATGCCTAAAACATTGCATGCATCACAATTTTTTGGGAAAAGCTACTGTGAAATCAAGCATTTTATGCTACAAAATTACTGAAAAAAGCCCACGAAGTCCTGAAGGAACTGAAATACTTTTCATTTACTATCATAAATTAAAAGAGTAAATAACAAATCCTTACATTAAAGATTCTTATTTTTACGTGATTATACACTAATGAAAACATACTTATGGTTATTAATATTACATTTCTGCCATGTTCTGCCAATAAAGCCCTATACATCTTACACACTGGACCTTTAAATCTGTTGGAGCTTGAAACCCTGCTCTCCCAGTGACCATTAAATCTCCCTCTCTGACCCCCTCACTCCTGCCTGTGGACAAGCACGTTTGTTATGTCTGCTGGTGGAGGGAACGGAGAAACAGTTTCCAAGAAAGACAGATAGGAGGGAGGTATCTGAAGTGTTGCTGAATGAACAGGATCGAGTTAGCTACTCAGAAAATTCTGCAAAAACACATCTGAAAACACACATCATGCTGTTTGCCATGTGTGATGTTGTAAGTTCTCATTCTGTGTTCACAGCCAGCAGTCATCACCACAGATGAATGCTGAGATCAGACTAAATTTTCTTAAGCTACAGGTTGCTCCAATGGCCTCTATGTGGTAGTTTAATAAAGAACATCAAACTGCACTGCATGAAGTACAGTTCTCAAGATATATATCGTATATCACAATGCCTAAAAATAGCCTAAAAATTTTGAGATATTATTTATAAGTTATATCACCCGCCCTTTTAATAAACCTTTGAAATTTCTGAAACATTTCACCACACAGAGGGACGTTTGCCCTTATAGAAATACGAACAGTCTCTTCATCTGCTGAGAAAACCGAAATATACTAACATCACAATATCTCAAAGCATCTCTGCAAGCGACACAATCATCCAGAGATCCATCATAATCGCAGGAAGCCAAAGAATGCAGAGGCAGGCCAGCCAAATATCGTGGTGATGAGGCTGGTGTTTTGATTAGACCCACACGACTTGTTTGTTTTGATGCCTGTTTGCATCTTGTCAGATTACCAGCAGCCAAACACAAGTCATGACTGCGGGTGGTGGGTTAGTCTGTGCCATCAGGCCTTGGGGACTGCGCTGTGTCAGGAATCATTTGTTCGTGTGAATGTGTGATTTTAAAGCCGTTTGTGGATGTGTATGTATGCATCTGTTTTGAAAAACATTAGGGAGAGTGTGCCCTTGTATTTGTGCAAAATGTTAAAAGCAAAACTCTGTGTAATATGGGAAATTCTGTATAAAACCTATCAGTGTGTCTGTGCAGAACCACGGCTACTAATTACTGTATGTCTGTGTGTGGGTTTCATACTGAAACTAACCCAACTGGCTGTGTGCTTTTGTGGGTGGAATACCAAAACTTGAGCGTGTGTGGTTTGTTTTTTGTTTGCTTCAAGTTTTCTTTTTCCTCACCGTAAGACCCTGCCGCTGCTACCATAGTTCATCCACTTCTGAATCCAAAAGCATGGATTCAAGGATGCTCCACTCACTATGTGTTTCTCTGCCCTTGGTGGCTCTGTGACTCATGCTGAATGGAAGCCAGTTCCGAGAGGCAGATGAAAGCCGGAAAACACCAACCCTGCCCACTCGCTAATCCTGCCACTCCCTGCTATCCTCCTCCTACTTGCCGACTTCACCAGGACGGTCACAGAACAGAAAAAAGTGCTCTTGGTAACAGAAAACACTCTGGAAGTTTGTGTAAAGGACTTCCTGAGTGTCCTGAAATTGACTGAATCAGGACAGATCTCAATCTGTAGTAGACAAGATTATTTCTGTAGCTTTAATGAAGATTTACCAGAATATCTGTCTTTCCCTCTTTTTGTCGCTCTTGTGTGTGAAATTGGGCTTACCTCACAAGTCTCACTGAGGGCCCCCAAGGGAATTACCATAACAAAAGTTTGTGTGCACATAGTTTTGTGTGAGAGGGACAGCCGTGGCAGGAATTCCAGACTTTCCTCTCTTTTTCATCATTTTATCCCAGCAGGCTATTTCAAACACAAGGCCTTCGCCCTCCATCAGCCCCGTTAGCCTCCACTTCACAGCCCACCAGAGGAGTAACGGCAAAAGAGAGCAGGGCAGAAGGCACGTACTTCCAACGCCCGACTGTAAACAAACAGGGTCGCTCGAGTTGTCTGCTGTTACCTCACAGAAGGTTTCTGTTCTGGTGTACGGTGGTTTTTATGAACTTCCCCTCAGCAGGGCCCTCAACCCCAACATCTCCCACACATGTGTGCCTGTGAGTCAAATCATGATGAATCACTCGCAACTATGACTCTCATTTATCAATGACACATTTGGGGCAGGTTTTTTGGTAGAGACTGGAGAGTGCTGCTGAGACACAATGAGACAGTTGAATAAAACTGAAAAAAAGGCCATGAGGGTGGAGGGAGAAATAAACAAAGTAACACTTGGCAGGGAAATGGATGAGTCTCATCTGAGTTTTTGTGTAACGATGGCTCTTGCATAACAATAGCACAATGTACAACAGTAAAGAGTTTAATCCAAACATGTCAGCATGTCAGCAAAGCCATTAGTTTTCTCAAGTGTGATGTGGAAGGCAAGCCTCAGCAGACCCAAAAATAGCACAGACATGAGTGTGGCACACAGTTGAACAGAACAGAACTTGCTGTTTCTGGATCAAAGTGACTCATGTCTGAGACATCTTATGGCCTTTGTGTGAATGTGTGCACATGCACAGTAATATCGTTTTTTAGCACAAATGTAAGTAGAGAATAACACTACACAACTAGAGAATGCAGTTTCTGAAGAAACTGGTATGAATGTTGGAAAACTGATGTCATACTTCATTGATGGCTGTAAAAGTTAAGATACCAATAATGTAGAAACGATTTGGAATATATTAAGGGTTGCTGAAAATCTGATGCTAAATTGAATTGCTGGTTTTAGAAGTTGAATAATTCCAATAAAATGCCTGAAAGATGCAGAATATTTTAGGTTTTATTGAAAAGCTAAGTCTAAACTGAATTGCTAGCTTTAACCTGTGAAAATAAGCACATGAAGGAGAATTAATAGTTGAAAAAGTGGGACGGGATAAAGGATGCAAGCAACTATAAGCTGCAAGCTAAACTGCATTGGTGGCTTTAATTTGTATGAAAAAGCAGTTTAAGATGTATGAATACTTGGATAAATAGGAAAAGGTTACCTGAATGGGATTTGAAAGTTGACTAGCAGTCATAATGTACGAAAGATTTGAAACTTTTTAAAGTTTAAGTGGGCAAATGAAAGTGTGAATGAGGAGATCTGAGATAGCTTTTATGATACACAATCAATGGTTCTAAACATTGGCCTGTATTGGCCTATTGTAGAACAATTTGAAGAGCAAGTATTACCCATTTATTTTTTTAGTTTTATCATCATGCATTGATCTGGGTTATCATTTGGAGTGCAGAATTGCTGTCTCCACACTGAGCATTTGTGTTGCATCGTTTATTTCTTTTATTGCCATCAAAACTGCTTCATTTGCCAATAAATGTACTTCCCGATTCAGAAGCTGAATTTATGGTCATTGCACTTGAGTTGTGTGGGTGTGTTTTCAGTGTGTGTGTTGTCCCATGTGTAACACCCCTGTGTTGTTGCTTCCTTTAGAGTTCGTGCCCCATGACACACTTGTGCACCTGTCAGACGAGCGTTTGCCATCCTGACTGTTTTTTCAACATGGGCATGTGTTGTTCATTTTGAAAGTGGTTTTATTCCCCTGGTACATCTGTATTATCTCTGTACTTTTCTCAGTACATTTTACATAGAGGTGTGACAATTGAGTTTCCTTGAAAGTTTAATGTGTGTGTGTTTGTGTTGTATGATGTTGAACATGTTGAAGTGTGATGTTATTTTTGGTGTTTCCCCACCAACTTTTTGTATGATGTCATAGTTCCGCATATTGTTTTGGCAAGGATATCTCAAATTTGGTTAAATTGTTGTGACAAAGATATCTACTGAGGCAGGGTATTATCACATGTAAGTAAATTTTAAACTGTAAAATTCATCAGAAATTAAATGGTAAATATTAAACTTGAGTAGACCATTACAGTATCTGTGATAAGCCCGAATCTGTCAGCATGTTGAAGGATTAGCTTTACATATAACATGACCTGAATGACCTGAATTAAATTGATAGTAAGTTTTCTTTAACATTCATCCTGCTGTCCTTGTTCATCTCTCAGGAGCCGTTGGGGCCCAGTCCCTGTTCTCCATGCCTCGGCGGCCTGGCTATGGCACCATGGGGAAGCCCATCAAGCTGCTGGCCAACTGCTTCCAGGTGGAGATCCCCAAGATGGATGTCTACCTCTACGAGGTGGACATCAAGCCTGACAAGTGCCCACGGCGAGTCAACAGGTAGGCTGGACTCTCTGAACAGTGTCTTTAAAACTTCTCTGACACCTTTCTCAGATTAGGCATCTTTTGTTAAGCATCTTGCAGTGAGTAAACAGGGTTGCAAGTCTTGGCAAATGATAAATGGATGTTGAGGGGTTGAATTTATTAATTTGTTTGTTTTTTGTGTGTGTGTTGTACAGGGAGGTGGTTGACTCTATGGTGCAGCACTTTAAGGTGACAATCTTTGGGGATCGCAGGCCAGTCTATGATGGAAAGAAGAGCCTGTACACAGCCAACCCACTGCCTGTGGCACCCACAGGGGTGAGTTGGGAAAAGACACAGACACACACATAAAAATACACAATCGTTTCTCTTCAGTGCAGCCTGAATGTAAATTATTTGTGATATCTACTATGCATACACACAGACCATCTCCGCAACTTGCCAAAACATTCTGGATACCTGCAGTATATCACACATAGCCAAAGCATACAAACATGCAGACACAAATACACAAAATCTGCCCTCACTAAATGCAGTCTGCTTTGTTCTCACCTTCTTTGTCCTGGCTTGCCTTTCTTCTTTCTTTAATCTCTCAGGTGGACCTGGATGTCACTCTACCAGGTGAGGGAGGGAAAGATCGGCCCTTCAAAGTTTCCATCAAGTTTGTGTCTCTCGTCAGCTGGCACATGCTCCACGAGGTGCTGACTGGTCGCAGCATGCCTGAGCCCCTGGAGTTGGACAAACCCATCAGTACCAACCCTGTACACGCAGTGGATGTGGTGCTGAGACACCTGCCCTCCATGAAGTGAGCTGCTGATGTTTTTTAGATTCATCTGGCCTGCTTTTTTAGACTTCTGTGTTCTTTCTTTTTTATGACAGCAGGAGGCATTTGTGGCCATCAAATGATCCATGTAGGTGGATCCATTTTATCCCCATACTGCTAGCCTTTGCCGATGCAATACTACAGTGCCAAACATCCCAATTCCTTTGTGCCTCTAAGTATGGGTTTACTACACCTACCCAAACTGCTAAGACAATTTTTACAGAAGAACCAGAAACACAAAAGGTGGACCATGAAAAAATGAAATGGCAACAAAAATTAAGGAGTGATTGTAAGCATGAATTTAAGGGGCTTTCATTTTCTGTATTTTACATAAGTTTACATCTAGGCTGCCAAAAATGTACTTTGGCCACCTAATTTAGGGGCTTGGTAGCCTGTGCGGCCAGTGCTTAAAAATATTAGCATCTATCACTGTAAGTTAATTGGTAGGTAGTGGGGCTGCAACTAATGATTATTTTTTGTTGTTGATTAACTGTTGATTATTTTTTCAATTAATCAATTAGTCTTTCAGTCTATAAAGTGTCAAAGCTGACAAGATGACGTCCTCAAATGTCTTGTTTTGCCCACAAAAAAATACTTAAATCGATTATCACAATAGTTGGTGATTAATGTAATAATCTATTAAATGATGCAGCTCTAAAGATAATGTGAAAGAAGGATCTCGAAAAGTCCTTAACAGCAGATTCAGTTATAAGGAGACAGTCCATTTATTCTTAGCTAATCACCTCACCTCAGTCATCTTCATTCAGTTGGCGAACATATGACCCCTCTGATACTCATAGTAAATATTATATATTTGTTTTGTCATAGTTGCACCAATATCAGCACTGTGATCCCAACGGAAATCAAACTCATATGGGCTCTCACGAAGCGCCGTACTTGACCTCATACCATCTTCTGCTCAATATTACCTTCCTGAGCCCCAGCAAAAGCACAATCAAACACCATATCGCCAGCGCTGTAATGAAAGTCTCTTTCAAAGCATTATTAAAAAGTGGTTACATCGACACCTTTCATTTAGCTCTGCTGGCAGCTGTCGAGGGACTGGTATTGCAGTGGCACCATGACACAGTGTCAGTCCAGGATTCACCAAGAAAAATGTGTCCTATGTGTAATTATTAATGTGTCTCCTGGGCATAGTAATAACAGGTCAATGAGTCCAGGAGGTGTCACCACCCTCTCATTTTACTGATGTAGTTTTCAGTCATATTGAAACGCAGCTGAATGTGACACCGTATAAACATGTATTGACCTGCATTCCCAATTCAAGATGTGTCAACTAATCTTACATTTCCTGTCAACCCGTGTGCCCTTTCATACTTGCCCCATGTTCTCCTCCTTTTCATTTCTTTCTTTGTGACCTTTGACTGTTTTTATCTCCCCATTATCTTTCATTCCTTCAATCTCATTGCTCTTTTCTCATAATTGCTACTTTTCTCCATCTAGGTACACTCCAGTGGGTCGATCCTTCTTCTCGGCTCCAGAGGGCTATGATCATCCACTGGGAGGTGGGAGGGAGGTTTGGTTTGGCTTCCATCAATCTGTGCGCCCTGCCATGTGGAAAATGATGCTTAACATTGATGGTGAGAGCCAAATTCTAAAAATTTAATTTGACTGTGATTTAATAACATGGCCTCAGAGCCACAACAATGTAAATACGAGAGCTTTTTTTTATTGCTTACTGCTTCATTTGTTTGCAAATACAGCTGTTGCCATTTCAGAATATTTCAACACAAGATTCACAATGTTTTCAATTTTTATTTTTAAAACCTCAAAGACTCAGGTCCACAATAGACTTCTAACTATGCAATTTAAGATTTAATGTACATAATAGTAAGCATCTAGAGTAGTAGAAATTAGTTTTAATCTAAATATTGTCAGTTAAGTTTTCGTACACTTTCCTGTTATTGGATGTGAATTGGTAGTGCTTATGCTGCCCTTGTTCACATTGCTTGCTACAGTGCTTACTTTCAGTGTTGGGACTCTCAAGGAAAATGGCAATCAAAATGTGATCTGCCACACCTACACAGTCTTGGCAAAGGTCTAAACAGCAAAGATGTTCTTTGAAGTAGGTTTTCTAACAGTTATCGTTTTAGTTAATGTTTTTTGTGGGTGCTGAATGAGACACTAAACTTTGATATCACAGATGCATTTTTACTATTGAAAGCCACATTTCCAGAGGCTTTAAAAAAAACATGCAGAAATTGTTCTTCTGGTCCTCTTTCCCAGCTGGGGAAATTAGATTTTAATAATTAAACAGATAGATTAGAATGACTTGGAGGCTCCATGATACAGGCTATTTTTAGATATTTGTGCATGATCAATTTACCTTCAGTGATGTTATGTTTGAAGAAACTTAATAGCCAATCGATCTTTTCTACCTGACATACATGAGAAATCTATTTCTTTTTTTTTTTTTTTAATCATTGTGGAGGCTGAAGTTGTGATGCTGTGCTGGGGAACCAAATTTGCTTTTTATTTTGGTTATTATTTCATCAAATCAAACATGAATGTTGTTGGTTGCATTGCTTGTAAAGGCTGTTGGATAAGTTGAGCCTTGGTGATGAGTCCCACTCTGGCTGACATGAGTTGTCGACTAGTTTGTCAGAACAGAGTCAGTTCTGCTGGCTGAGAACCAGTTGAACAAATGGAATGATTGAAGATGTAGTTTGGTAATTGGCTTTAGTGCTGCTCACTCTGTTTGTTGACCTGGAATTGTGAGCTAGAATTACAATGTGTTATTATTATTTAAATGATTAAAATTAAAATAAGTGGCAGAGAGGGTGGCAGAGAATGTGTTTTGCCATATGCACACTGCAGGAGGTTGTTGGAGACCAAGGAACTTGGAGGAAGGTGGGTTCTTGGCTGGATGGGAACTGACTAGTCAGTTGCTGTGGAGACAGAGGGCAGCTTGTGTGTGTGTGCGTGCGCGTGCGTGCGTGTGTGTGTGTGGTTGTGCCTCGATGAGCGAGACTGGTGGGTGTTGCTGGGGTCAGGAGGGTAGCTGTGTGGAGCGTTTCGTTGAGACAGCTTTTGTTTTGCTCCGAGTGCTTGAAGCCTCTGTCTGTATTTGAACGTTTCCCTCTCTCCTCTCTGATTCTCTCTTTGTCTCATTTTCCCGCCCTCTCATCCTTGGAAATCAATTGGTTGGCTCAAGTCTCTTGTGTGTGCTCTCCAACAACAGACTACAACTCCAAGTGTTTGCAGAGCATTTGTTATCCAACTCTTCTGTACAGCATTGTGTATCGGCAAATTGGGATTAATAAGCCTATTTGAATACACGAGCACAAACAGGGAACCAAAACTGCTCAGCTATCATGAGCGATCAAAAACATATAAGCCTATACTAGATAATAGTAATTACAGAGAAATGGGACCTTTCAATTTTACATTTGCATGAGTGACTCATAAACACTTTCAGACACTTAGAAAATAAATCACAATGTGTGGGGAGGACAATTAAGGGTGATGTCACTTCCTGTCGCTGGTGAAAGGCTCTCATGTCTCACAAGGCAAATCAGAGGTGCAAAAGCGTGTGCTGTCTCCCACACATAGACTTTACTTGGGCGGGCCGCCCAGATACATTAAGGGCCACCAGAGTGTATTTGTCATTCTCTTTTAGTTTTTCTTTTTTTAATCTGTCTAAAAGAACACCATATACTATCAATTAAAAAGTGGCAAATCTCTGCTTGCTCTACCCCTCAGCTGTTTGTTCTCCTGTTGTGAGAAGGGTTCATTGGCAATCGCACATGCTCTGCAGACAAACAGAGAGAGTCTCTTGTTTAATGTAAGCCTACTTATGTTGTTGTTTTGTAAAAGCTTGTATGTGCACCTGGTTGGTGCAGAGGGGCAGAAAGGAAAAGCAAAGTGAGCAGGTTAAAGTAGTTTGTGCGCCAACACTAAAATAAGGTGGGGAATTACATGGAATTAGAAATCAGAAATAACATACTTAGTAAAGATGATGTATGAAAATTTCATATTAGGATTATAGTGACCAATGAACTCTGTTATCATGGTGTTGTTAAACTGGGAAAATTGTGGGTATGTTTTGGTGAAGCATCATGAAACTGGTAATTGTTTTATCACTACTTCCTAACATGTCCCTGTGCTGTTTTACTGTCATGCTGTGGAAAACACTGATGTCTGTACAATGCAATCATCTGTGGCCTTGTCAGGCATCACTCATGGATGTGCTCACAGAGCCTTTATCAAACGCAGCGTCAGAGAGAGGTTTCTTACATCACAGCAGCTGAGCCAGACAATTCGTCAACAGCTTCCACAACCTCAACACCAAACTCTCTTCATCTCTCCATGTCCATTTTTGGATTTATTTTACGGCTTTGTGTTTTGTCATACCGGTTCTTGTTTTCCCTAGATTTTGATTTCCCTCTGATGTCTCGCTCTGATGTGCCACCTATCATATTTTAATTTCTGAATACCTCAGTCTTTCCTTTTATTGAGACAACGCATCGTATCAGAACAAAGGGAACTTTGTGCCACATGAATTTCACTTCTTGTGTTTGATGAGTGTTCCTGCGACATTTATTTAGCATCGTGGGCTGAATACACAAACATTACACGATCAGCCTCTTCAAGAGCTTTGTAATGGCTGCATTGCATATTCAAGAGTACATTTTCCATCCCTGTTACAATTCATTTCGTATTCATGCATTGCCTTTGTTACTTGAAGCTGTGCATCACCTTGTTGTGTAAGAATTTTAAAGTAGATACCATTTTGAACATATGGTCATAGACATGGTTATAAACTGGTAAAAAATATTGCTGGAGTTGTGAGGTTGTGATTTCCTTACAGTGTCTGAGTGTTGCACAAACAAAACGTTTTCCTTTTTTCAGGCAGATACTCAAAATGCAAACCATCCAATTTAAACTGTGATTTAACTGCAGTCAGTGGATTACAGAAATAAGTTGTTGTTGTTTAGTGAAGTGTTATATAATCCCATTTCCATAAAAGTTGGAATGTTGTGTGGAACATAAATAAAAACAGAGTGCAATGATTTGCAAAAACTTTTTGACCTATGTTCAATTGAATACAGCAGAAAGACAAGATATTTAATGCTCAAATTGATAATCTGTATGTGTTTTTTGTAAATCTACACTCATTCTGAATTTAATGCCTGCAACATGTCCCCAAAGAGTTGGGACAGGGGCAACAAAAAAATGAGAAAGTCGTGGAGTGCTCAAAAAAGTCCACGTTTCAGCTTATTTTCGGACATCATGGACTGTGATACATCATAATTTCTTTTGACAACACTCAGTAAGCACTTGGGAACTGACAACACTATATGATTTTAATTGCTCAACAGTCTCAGTCATTGAATTTTGAATATCTTGTCTTTGTATGTTTTTATTTACATTTTAAACACCGTCCCATGTTTTGTGGAAATTGAATTATCACATATTATGTTAGTATTGTTTTTATTTATTTTAAATAACTCTTGTCCTTGCTTTATCTTGCAGTGTCTGCCACCGCCTTCTACAAGGCCCAGCCAGTCATCCAGTTCATGTGTGAAGTGCTGGACATCCACAACATAGACGAGCAACCTCGCCCTCTCACAGACTCACACCGGGTCAAATTCACCAAAGAAATCAAAGGTGAAGACGGAGGTGTAAAGTGTACCTGCAAGTGACAAAGAGAGTTAAATCGGATGAATAAAAGCGTATTGTGTGCGTGGGTGAGACAGAGAGAGTCTGAGCAAGAACAGGCAGAGCACATGTCGCAGCCATTCACACACAGACACATTCTCAATGCTACTCCACTTTATGTTATTCACCAGGTTTGAAGGTGGAGGTGACGCACTGTGGAACCATGCGGAGGAAGTACCGCGTCTGCAACGTGACCCGCCGGCCTGCCAGCCATCAAACGTGAGTCAGCCTCCGGGGCGGGTGGGGGAACGGGAGACTCTGGGCGGAGTGTGTGGATGTGATGGGGGCGGGGAACACGGACCGCAGAGGATGCGATCACCAATCCACCACCAAACAAACCAGATAATGCCTGACTCATCTGACAACCATGCGGTCAACATTAGTCATCCGTTAGTGAAGTAGTCATGGTGTGTGGCTGCCGGCTGCTTACCATCAGTGTTTGTCATCCATAATAGAAAACCTTGCTGTGTGTTATCAAACCTTGCTGTGTGTTATTGTTACGTGGCGTCTAAATCACCATATGGCCGTCAGAAAGGATGGTCCATATACAAGGCAGTGTGCCGTCTAGCAATATGCTGTTAGAATGGAAAGAGTAAAGATCTTTACTGATATTTGAATAGTGACTGTGAGGTTTGATGGGAGATGGTGGCACATATTTTAAGTGTTCTTAAAGGGATAGTTCGGATTATTCGAAGTATGGTTCTATGGGGTACTTAATAATAATACGTTTATTTGTGAAGCACTTGTCTAAATAAGGTTACAAAGTGTATCACAAAAGACATGAGAATAAAACAAACAAGATAAAAACATGCAAGTAGAGAATTAAAGTACAAAAACAGAAGACAATTAAAGAAAAACAGCAGCACAAACATTATAAATCTTGCATCAGAAAACCCTTTTCTCTAAAAATGTGTTTTAAGCAATGGTTTAAAAATGGGTAATGAACTGGCAGGCAATTTCCTTGGGCAGAGAATTGATGTCAAGGGCTCGGCCACCCTTAGGTAGGAGATATACTTGCTGTTTAACCATGCAATTGAGTTCCTGTATGCACAGCATTAATTTCTGAAGACATACACAACTCTCGCTCCAAATCGACGCAGGATACATGAGACAGCCAGTTGTGTATGCGAACGGGTAGTTAAAAGCAAGTATATCTATGGCTTTAAACACCAGCTTTGACCTAGACACAACCAGTAAGAGTACACTGGGGTCTCAGGTTGTGAAGTGGCGCTTGGGGAGCCAAGTGCTATGTAAATTAACTGGGACCCAGACCATGTTGGGCCTAAAAATTATTAACAGAATCTTAAATTCAGTCCTGAATTTAACAAGCAACGAGTGTAGGGATGCAAGAATTTGGGTGATATGCTTCCTACGATTGTTCCCAATTATAAAACAAGTAGTCTTCTGCACTAGCTGAAGCACTGATAATTGACTAAGGCATGTAAACTGTCCACTGCAGTAGTCCAGGCATGGCAAGACAAAAATGCATGGATAAGCCTTTCTAAGTTGGGAGGAGACAAAGCTGATCTAATTTGGTGACATTTTTTAGGAAGTAGCAGAATTTAATGAGATTATTGTCGTATGGATTGAAGTTTAGTTGTGAGTCAAATGTGATACTTGGATTTCTGGTTGTAGATTCTCTGTTGCTAGTGGACCAAGAAACAGTTGTATTTGCTAGGCGATCAGGGCAAAATAATATTACATCTGTCTTGTCTGTTTAGCAATAGTCGGTGTATTACCTACAGTAGATGGAGATTTGTACGCCCCCAGTTTGGAGAAGCAGAGAAGAGTACCAGCATGGAAGCGAAGGAATATAGCACTATGACCAGACTCAGCAGAACGTTTTACTTTGCTATCAGACACCTTCTCTGACGGAAAATGCTGTTATATAAGCCACATATCCCTCTCTCCAACCAACCAGCAACCAAACCATGAGAAAGATCAGCAACTTTACCTCACAGAACACAGGAGCTGCATGTGTCTGTTCAAATTCAATCTATTTTAGTTGTCCTCAGTGGTGGTCTAGTTTTTGACATTTCTCTGTCTCTGCAGGTTCCCTCTACAGTTGGAAAATGGTCAGACTGTAGAGCGCACTGTAGCCCAGTACTTCAGGGAGAAGTACAACCTGCAGCTTAAGTATCCACATTTGCCCTGTCTACAAGTGGGCCAGGAGCAAAAGCATACCTACCTGCCCCTTGAGGTGAGAGAAAACAACTTGCTCTTCTTTTTTTTTTTTTCAGTTTCAGTTTCAGGGTTTCAGTTTAAACATAACTATAATAAAGTATGATGAAACCTGCAGTGTAGGGCCTACTGGGCAGTTCCCAGGTGTGCCTGTGTATCAACTGTATAAATAAAAAGCAGGGCAGGTGCAGTATGCCCAGAACTTGCTGGCTAAATAATAACTAAAATGATAAAAGATGCATCTTCCAACGTTTGTTCAAACCTTTGCCCTTGTTTTCTTGCAGGTGTGTAACATTGTAGCTGGTCAACGGTGCATCAAGAAGCTGACAGATAATCAAACATCCACTATGATCAAAGCCACCGCTCGCTCTGCACCTGACAGGCAGGAGGAGATCAGCAGGCTGGTGAGTTGTGAACACCCGCTGAGTAGTACGGTTAACATTGTTACCCTGGTAACACTTTATTTGAAGTGGTGCACATAAGACTGACAGGACCGTACAGTTTGCCATTGAGCACTAAGATTTATCACAGATCTCACTGCTCTGACTCACCGCTGTTTTGTGTATGAGCAAGTTGGATGCTTAATCATTGGTAAAATGTTATTTACAAGGATGTTCTTGGACTGCTTTCTTTTTACCTATGGATCTATATTCGACAAAAAGCATGGGAAGTTATTGTCTTCGCTCTCTGGACATATTTCTTGGAATCAGTTGCAAAATCACCTAAATCTTTGGGAGCTGGTCTCAGGACCTGGTCTTTTCCTCATATTTAAATAAAGGTAAAAAAATATCAATGAATACATAAAAATATGACACCTGTCATGAACATGAAAGAGTCCTTATGATCGTTTATGATGTTTTTGTTGTCATTAAGTGTCATTCAGTTAATTATGTCAAATGACATTCAATGACAACATTCATAAAGATTCCTTCATATTCGTGACAGGTGTCTCTAGTTATGGTTTTGAGTTTTGGAGTAACAGAAAACAAAAACAAATAGTATTTGTGCATCATATACTGTCCATTGAAATGTGTCTCATCAGAACATTTTATGCTGTACAGAGCCCAAAACATACACCATCAGTCATGTAGATAGATTTAGGTCATACTGTATATGGCTGAAAGTTAAAGCCATTGTTGGAGCTCTAAAGCCGAGTTCACACTGCTGGATTTTAGCCTGGATTTTGGAGACAAAAGTTGCTAAATCAGAAGCAAATAGGTGTACGCTCCTGTGAGTTATGGTCACTCTCGGTAACCTGTTCAAAGATGCAACCTGAGACTTTGCTGTTGCCTAGCTGAAAGATATCAAGCAGGTTTAAAATGTGGTCATGTCAGGGACAGGTCAGGATACCATGCAACAAGCCACAGCCACTGAGACCAGACACGGGCTGGGGAAGAAAAGAGTCAAGAAGGAAAGATGGAAGAGCACCTGAGCAGCCGCCAGAGAGACTTGTTTGAGATTTCTCCCGGTGAATGATCTTGTAATGTGTGACCTTTTTTGCTGAATAGTTGTATAATGCGCAAAGCATAACGACCTCAAGATTCACGATTACGAGACAGGAAGTTGTATAGTGTGAACAGTGTGGTGATCTGATGACTTTGAAGTCACGTAGTGTGACCAAGGCATAACTTTAACAGAGGTGAGTGTGGACAGAGCCAAACACAAAGCAGTGCCTTGTTGGCTAAATTCAGAGAAACTTTTTGCACCCGTATAGATTTAATATGCTGAAATCATAGAATGATTATATAGAGTATTTCAGTTGATTTCACCTTGTTACATTTGGATTACCATTTAGTTGGACACAAAACAGCTTTGTGAAATGCCTGTGTTCCTAAGCCTGTCAACAGTTGGTTGCCATGCTGTTCATCTTGATATTAAACTGCTCGTTTTGTAATCACCTCTCCCAGATTCTCATTTTATATCGTTAACACAGGCATGTCTGCTTGTCCATTACATTTGGCCTGACCAGGGTCAACAAAATGCCAGACCATAATGGCTTTAATGTGTGTGTGTGAGGCTGTTGCTTCAGGGTCTGCAGTGTATTGTTTATGGAAAGATTGACAGACTGTACACTGCCTCTAGCCACCATCAGATTAGCACCACACATTTAGTACCTGTTGTTGCCTTATTAAAGCACGTCTCCCTGTCTCCTCAGTCAGCAGCAAAATAACTGGACTGGACTTCATCACTGTGGTGGCGGTTTCATTTAGATGCACAGTTGCTTGAAACTGACAGAGCAGTGTGGGTGGAATAGCAGAGGTTGGGAGACAGAAAAGGACAAAACAAGCAGATAAGCAATGTCTGTCAGAACTACACAATAAACTCCATAATAAATTTGGATATCCTGCCAGCTGGACTGATCATGTAACCTGTGCTTGTAGTCATTTTGGA
Organism: Lutjanus erythropterus; assembly: GCF_056507025.1. NCBI lineage: Eukaryota > Metazoa > Chordata > Actinopteri > Lutjaniformes > Lutjanidae > Lutjanus > Lutjanus erythropterus. The sequence continues at coordinate 28,458,234 of NC_139325.1, read as the reverse complement.
TTAGGGCGCTTTGACCTGACATTTTTTGGCATGACACCATATTTCCTATCCACCAACGTCTTACTAAATAATGAAAATGATGATAATGCTAACTGCAAAATAGAAAATGCATAAAAGAAAAGTAATACCCATACATATGCCAGCAAGTACAGAAGCAACACCTCATTAAAGAGCAGAGGCATAAGGTCTATTGAAAACAATGATGGCACAAGCACTCGGCACAGAGGAAAGCATTGTAGTCATCATATTTTTAATAGAATTCCTACTGAACTATTGCTACACTGTGGTTTCATTCTTAAGAGGAATCAGAGCTGTCTCCCAGTATGTTAATTTTGTCCTACTGTGCAACATCTGAGAAATAATTGTCTACATTGGTAATTCATGACAATTAAATGAAGAAAGTCTGTTTCTAAATTTAGCTGATGCTCTTAAAAGAATAGTTTGACTTTTTTGGGAGCTTCTTTGCGTTGAGCAGCTGGTTAGTTTAGCTTAGCATACAGACTAGAAACAGGGGGAAGAGATAGCCGGACTGTCCAAAGGTAACAAAATCTGACTAACACCTCTAAAGCTCACTAATTAACAAGTTATATCTTGTTTGCTTCATCTAAGGCCACACAGTTATTATTATCAAAATAAGTGAAGATTAAAATTGTGATGCAAAAATTATAATTTCCACTAATCATGCAGTGGCAATATCTATCAAAATAGTCACAATATGACTTTTGTGAGCATAAAAATGAGCCATTGTTGAACTATTTCTTTAACCAAAACAGGCCACAATGAGTGAGCAGATGAAGGAAACTTCAGCAGAACACATGACTAAATTTTTTCTGTCATGCCAAAAAAAGTTCACATCAGGAGAGGTCAGGAGAGGTCAAGAAGCCACAGGCTTATACAACTTACCTCCCCTCCCTTTAGGGAAAAAACACAAACTAGCAATAGAAAAATAATAAAACTTAAAACAACAGCAAACATACACAGTGAGTAGAAAATTTCACCAATCAATAAACAACCAATACAAATAAATATATACATAAAAACAATATGTGAAAAATATAATAACAAAAATTACAGTATATTTATACTGTATGTACAAATCAAGAAATAAATATTATGAATTAAAATTGATGACAGTTAATGTCGACAAGCCCTTGATGGTGCGTGCTTTTGTATTCCATATCTTTGTACCACAATATCTGAGGGAGAACTGGCCATGTTTCAGGTTGATATGACTGAACTTCAGAATTAAATTTGAAGAAGCTGTGAAATGATATTGCAAACTTTAATTCATTATTTAATGAAAGCTGTACTGCAGTGGTCTTTACATGATGTTGTTATTAACTACCGTGTCCCGCCCCCTCTCCCTGCAGGTGCGTAGTGCCAACTACGAGGCAGACCCTTTTGTGCAGGAATTCCAGTTCAAGGTGCGCGACGAGATGGCCCACGTGACGGGGCGAGTGCTACCCGCCCCCATGCTGCAGTACGGCGGCAGGGTGAGCACAGAGCACTTTATGGTACCCTTCCTTTAAATCACGCCCATTCTCTCTGTTTGTCTGACACGCTCTCCCCTTCCTCAGACTTTATTGCAACAACTGTCTCTGAGGGGAACTAACTCACTGGCTTCTGTTTGTACTTCATGGTGTCAGTCTTTTTGGCTTCTTTTCTTGTGGTTCAGTCTCAGAAGTGTGAACTTTTGCAAACATTTTTGTTCATTTGCCTCAAGGTTGCTTTTTGAATAAGCAAAAACCCCAATCATGACTGCCAAAAACTTTGCCAGCATTTGCCTAATGTGAATTTTCTTTGGTGAAGTCAAGAGGAGGTGGGTAAAACAGGATTCCAAAATTGGATAAAGAAGCAACTTACTGAGACTTGACCACAGAGCTGATTAACATCTGTCTTTTTATCCTCTCTGAGGAGACACATCTGTACTGTTGTGCATTTGGTGTGGATTACTGAGGACACTGACACCATCATGCACACTATGCTGTGCACGATACACCCAACAAATGACATCTAACATACTGAACATTCCATCACACAGTGCATCACACAACATTTTCAACAAAAGTCAAGGTTCACATCAAAACCACTTGATGATATTGGTCGTTTGACTTAAAGGTGCAAATGCATGTTTCTTTGACTGACATTTATTTTCAAAGTGTGAATTTATTTACAAAAATGAGTGTTAATATATTATGGTATGGATGAAGAATGTGTGTTGGCTCTGTGGGTTTTCAGAAAGTGTGTGTATGTGAGTGCAGCGCACACTTGTGTTTCTGCCGCTCAAGCGTGAGTCTGTATGAACAGCATGAATGTGAGTGTTTGCCCACATAATCATGAGTACATGTGGTGAGACTGCAATGTTGTTCCAGAACCGCACTGTAGCCACGCCCAGCCACGGGGTGTGGGACATGAGGGGGAAGCAGTTCCACACTGGGGTGGAGATCAAGATGTGGGCCATCGCCTGCTTCGCCACACAGAGGCAGTGTCGGGAAGAAATCCTTAAGTATGATCATTTTCATATGTTTTTTTTATTCTGTTAAGTCCTTTTCTGAAATTCCAAGGGTTGCTACAGGTCATTTTATTAAAGTCTTGAAATGTCTTAAATTCACATTCCACCTTGATTTAGCCCTGTTTCAGATTCTGCACCTATATTTTCCACATTTGATGCTTAGTTTTATTGCAAAATTGGCCTTTTAATTTAGTTTAACAATGGAATTAAAAAGTCCTAAAATGTGTCATATTATATTCACAAACTCGACACAAGCCACACTGTTGTATGCCCCATTTTTTAAGCATTTGTCTTGTAGGCAAATATTCGTAAATTAGTTTTAGTTGTAACATTCTCATGGTGACATCCAGGATAGTTGTGCAGATGCATGTGAAAACTTTTCCCCATGGGTTACATTTGTCCAACAAATTCTCCTGTTTTGTCTGAATTGCTGATACATTTTCTTGTTAATTGTAGGGACAGGGTGCCATTTGTTCTACCATTTGTACATAATGATGTTCTTTTTCCAGTTTTGTGATATGGCTGCACAGAGACATAATTTCACCCCTTACTAAGATCATTTACCAATAATATTCCTTTTTCAAACACTGATTCTATAAAGCAAGGCTTATCCTTAATTATTATATTTGTATTGCACCATAACACTTGACTCTGAAATTCATAGGAAAATTCTGGCTGATAATTTTGGTATTGAAACCAGCTTACTATGACTTTGTCTAAAAACCCTGATAAATACAGAAAAGACTTGCAATGCAATGCAGCAAACTGAAAGGCAGTTAACCGAAGGTAGTGATGGAGTGCTTTTTGCAATAAAGGATGAATAGACATAGTTTTGCTGAGAATCAATGTGCATTGAAAATAAATGTAGGTATATTATGATGTATCTTTACTTCCTAATACCAGAGGAACAGTGCACATTCAGAAACTCAGACAGCGCAGACCTCTGTCAAGGCCGAAAGTCCACTCTCTATGATCTGCAAATCTGCAAGTGCAAACTTCACAGTCAATATTATCATTATGGTTTGCTCTCATGAAGTTTGAACACTTTTTCTTAATATCTATTGCAGATAATTCACATTTACATGTGACTAAGAGTATAATTAGTTGTATGATATGCGTGTCTTTATGTTTCATAGCCACATCTTACTTGGAGGAAAAAAAGTGATGTTACAATTATACTGGTTCTCCCATGAAACCAGTGTCCCTGGTCCCTGCTCAACTGCTTTCTGTATGAAGTTTGAGCAGCTACATGTGAAGGCTACCCCACAGTGAATGTGGACTGTGATATGGACTCATCATATAGCTACAATTAGCTGTTATTTCACTACTGAAGTTTACTACCATCTACTGGATTTTAAGATGTATGGCATTTATTCCACCAAGACCAAAATACCCCATCTCGCAATCTTTAGCAAAAGCGAATAATAATTTGTGTATCTGCCCCATGATTCGGATCTGCTCCAAAATGTGATGGATTCTTCCCTTATTCTGCCCATGTTACACCCTTCTACCAAGCTTCCTGGATTTGGACCAGTCGTTTTCCAAAATCCTGCTGACAAACAGACAAACAGATGGCACCAAAAGCACAGCCTCCCAGGTGGAGGTAGAAATAACCATACCAATATCAAACGTAGACAAAAGAATAGTGTACATCTGTTGTCCAACCACATGCAGAGACATAAAAAGGTAAATTCTGGCACCTATATGGACAAATGGAGTTAAATTTGCTTTTAGATATTTTAGGATAATAACACCATGGTTAAACATTAATTTCAAATTTAAAACTTTTTTCTTTAAGATAACAGATTATTGTCAAACACAAAAGGCACAAGCATGTAGCTTTCATTGTAGTTGACTTCCCCACTCTAATTCGTCCCTCCCTCTTGCCTCTTCCTCATGTAGGGGTTTCACAGACCAGCTGCGTAAGATCTCCAAGGATGCTGGGATGCCCATCCAGGGACAGCCATGTTTCTGTAAATACGCCCAGGGAGCGGACAGCGTGGAGCCCATGTTCAGACACCTGAAGAACACCTACGCCGGACTGCAGCTCATCATCGTCATCCTCCCGGGAAAGACTCCTGTCTACGGTCAGAAAATGGCTTAAAAATAAATATTATTGTAGAGTCCAGGATATGCTCGTGGTTAAAACTATGTGGAAACCCAAATACTATTCTAGGAGTAAGGGCAGGTGCAGTATCTCCTCAGCTTCAGCATGTCAATGAAAGAACCACAGAAGAGACTGTACTTCACATTGTGTTACAAAATATTCTGTCAATTGTATTGTGTTTTTTTTATCCTTGTATATTTTTTCAGTCTGTATATATCTGTTTTGTCCTAAACCCTGAAGGGTTTCCATGTCTGACAGCTGTCTTGTATCTTTTATACTCAACTATGTTAGAATTTCTTTGACAGTAACTTATGAGGCTTTGAATTAAATCACTGATCATAAGTTGAACAGTGTTTCACTGCTCTCCTAAATCATTTTGAGGGATTTTGAGAATTGATATGGACATTGTTATGCTTGTGCTAATGATATATGATAAAATGGTGAATATATTTACTTTGCTCACTTTTTGTAACCACCCACAGCGGAGGTAAAGCGTGTGGGAGACACCCTTCTGGGCATGGCCACGCAGTGTGTCCAGGTGAAGAACGTGGTGAAGACGTCACCTCAGACCCTCTCCAACCTCTGCCTCAAGATCAACGTGAAGCTCGGAGGCATCAACAACATCCTGGTACCTCACCAACGGTCAGTCATACCCTACCTCTCTTCATATATGGTGACGCTCTACTGTAGTGATGCTGGTTATGGCTTCTTGTAGCTTCGACAATTACACTACTGTTTTTTGACAGAACAAGAGTTTATCACACATAGGCTACAACAACCCGTCAGAATCACATTTTCAACAAGAAAACTCTATAAGTCAATAGAAATTGCTTCTAAAAAGTGTTTTGAGGCCCAGTGTTGACTTGTTGGTTTTAAAACTCTGCTGGAGGGAACCCTGCTGCCTTTCCTGTTCAGTTCAGCTGGCTGAAGTCAGCCTCAGCTGCAGCTGACTGCCTGATATCGAGGCTCTGGGTTTTTGGTAGGCACTCGTTTCTTGCAAGAATCTTCCAAATTACAAACAAAATAAGTTGATATGTTTCATGTTGTCCAGTTTTATTCCATCAACATTGATAGCAAGTCAAATGTATGTGGCTTCCCTGGGTTGTTCTGTAACTGTTGTTGATTATTTTAGTTGTAATTTTCTTCTTATTGAAAACATAATAGATTGTTATGCTGTTGTGTTGTTCTGTGACACTGACCATGTAAAAATACATACATACATTTCATATACATTCTTTTAATGGCATGTACAGAAATATGTGCGAGGTTCATATGGGTGCTGAAAATACCGTTTCAGTGAGCACTGGCTTTAAAATGAATTATTGAAGTTATTTGTCTACCGATTGTTTGAGTGATTGTTTCATATTGGCTCAGTCAGATTATATAAGACGAAACATGAAACTTTCTTGTGTTTTACTTTAAATTATCACCAGAATGCTATCACAAAACATAATTTGGGTTGTTTATACCACAATAGCATCTGATAAATCATGTTGAGTATATAGCTATAAATCTGTAACTTACCACAGCTGTAAGGTGCTGGAAAATCTTGAAAATGCACCTTGAAAATGTTTGAAAAATGCTTGACTCAACTTTGGAAAAGATGTCGGAACCCTGTGCGTGTTCAGGGATACATGAAGGTGGAGGCAGAAGGAGAACAAGAACTTCATCTGCTTTCACCCTTGCATGTACCTCAGTATTAATCTTTGTTATGTCTCTCAATCAATAGGCCATCAGTGTTTCAACAGCCAGTTATCTTCTTGGGAGCAGATGTTACACATCCACCTGCTGGAGACGGGAAGAAGCCTTCAATTGCAGCAGTGAGTTTCTTCTGACCTATTGGTTGAATTTATTCACTTGTGACCCCTGTGTCTGACATTCACCGTTGATTGACATTTTTATCAGATATTTCCTCTGTTTTTCTCTCTCCTACCAATCTATCAACCATCCGCCTCACTCTTGTTCCTTCTGCACCCCCCCCCCCCCCCCCTCCTCCAGGTGGTAGGCAGTATGGACGCCCACCCCAGCAGGTACTGTGCCACCGTGCGGGTCCAGAGGCCCAGGCAGGAAGTCATCCAGGACCTGGCCTCCATGGTGCGGGAACTGCTCATCCAGTTCTACAAGTCGACCCGCTACAAGCCCACCAGGATCATTTTCTACAGGGATGGAGTTTCAGAAGGCCAGTTCAGACAGGTCAGCCCCCACTCTTCTAACTCCACTTATCTTCTTTCTGCCCAGCAAAACACAAAATCAGAAGTAATTAAATCTGTATTTTAAATACATTTCATCGAAATACTGCCCGTCTCTCTTTGTATAGTATGTGAAGAATATAGCTGACAGGATTTTCTTCAGTGGTATTTTTTTGTAAACCTTTGAAGCAATAACGTCTTCTTCTTCTTTGTCAGGTGCTGTATTATGAGCTGCTGGCCATTCGTGAGGCCTGTATAAGCCTGGAGAAGGAGTACCAGCCAGGCATCACCTACATTGTTGTGCAAAAACGCCACCATACGCGCCTCTTCTGTGCCGACCGCAACGAGAGAGTAAGTCCCCAGCAATTGCTCCCACACAAACAAAAGCACACACACACAAGTATGACACAGCGATGGTTCCCATTAAAGTCAGTACAGTGTGTTATGTGCTAGTCCATATTCTTTTTATGCTCTGAGCCAGCACGTTAAGTACTCGAAATGGGTCTCCTTAATTACCTTTTGTTGTCAATTGGACTGTTCACCCTCCTAACCTCTGTAATTACCTTCGATTAAAGCATTAGGGCCCAGTGCAAACCGAGAGCTCTGGAGTGGCACTCAAGGCCCCAAGAGTAAGATTCAGCTAGTAACAACCTTATTTTCAGTGCAGAGCATTAGGCTCTCTAGAGCATTAGGCTTTTAATTGGTTGATTGGGAAGCACTTGGTCAACCTTTGCCTGTGTTGGTGCATCAACTAGTTCTTTTTTTTCATGTAGTGCCTTAAAAGCTTTTTTTCTGCTGCCTGCCTGCATCTTTCATTTTCTGTTCCAGTTATTTTTGTTTTCATTATGAAACATGAAGGAAAACCAATTAAAGGGCATTAGTAGGGACTAACTGACCTTAACTCTGCTTTTGTCAGGTTGGACGCAGTGGAAACATTCCTGCTGGTACTACCGTGGATACAGACATCACACATCCCTATGAGTTTGACTTTTACCTCTGCAGTCACGCTGGAATACAGGTCAGACCAACTTCTTGTCAGCCCGGCCTGCCGCCTTTTTCTTTTTCAGCAAGATTTCATCACACTCTCTTTCACTAAAATCTTAATATCTGAACATTAAACTATGCACTGTTACAAATAGATGGTAAACAGGACTCAGGATTCATTTGTTGTTGTTTTTTTGTTTTTTCCCCCACTTTTCTCATAAATATCATAAATGTCAGCAGCTACCATACCTTATTGAAATGTCCTTTTTACAGAGATTTATCAGCAGGATATGACAGAAATGGAATAGAATATTCACAAGTAAGCATGTAAGGGATCACCAAACTCACAGTTTGGATTGTATCATGAGTTTTAGTCATGGATGGTATTATTCACGGTATTATGGTATTATTATTTTTTGGATAAAAAATACAAAAACAAAAAAAAGGCCCAACATAATTATTATTGACCATTAACAATAATTAGGGAAGCAACTAATAAAAAGGAATTCAAGTTGAATTTCAGTGAAATAAAGGTTAGCATGATAGCATCAGCCACCTCTTGATTGCTTATTTCTCCCACATAAATCATACTTATTCAACTTTGTTTCACTCTATATTTCTCCCCTGGAAATCTGTGCCCCTGCTGCAGCAGCTCTACACCCCCCAGTCTTGGGAACATTAATTTAAAAATGCGCTTTGGCTCTGATGTAGCCACCCGTCCCGTTAACAATAACAAAAACTCAAGGTATGATAATACCACAATAATAAGTCCACAACATGATATTTATCATGACATTAAAACTTTTAACTTAAAATGTGCCTACTTTCCTTCTTTAATAAAATAAAATAACAGTAGACAGCTATGACCTAAGGATGTGCAAAATAATTGGCATGAATTGTCTTTGGAAATTGCACATAATTCAAGGATTCTTTACCAAACAAAAACAGTGCAGCTGTCATCAGCACTCCTTATGTATTATAAACTAAAAAAAATTAGATAATTAACCATGTAATATCACAGCAGGTATTTTCATAATCCGGTATGGTATTGAGACTTTCTTTTTATTGCAATATTCAATATGTTGTTACAACCCTAGTAAATAATGGTGATGATAATAATGATAATGATAATGATAATGATAATAATAACATACAATACTGTATACTACTAAAACTAAACTGTATTATAGTATACTATAATACATATAATAAATAATTCTATACAAATAAATAGTCTGTGTCCCACCCATAGTACCTGTTTGGTTAAACATCACTATTAATAAATAGCCTATCAACTCTGAAGGCTCTTTCACAGACAGGCAGAGAGACTGCAGAACAATATGGCCTTTGGCATTTTGTTTCATGGCCACTGTAGGTTTTCCTTAGAAGGGAAAAGCGCAATGAGGTCTTTTCAGTCTGCAAGCTCACAGCTCGATGCCATTAAATTTCTACACACTGGTCCTTTGAAAGACTGAAATATATTAGAACTAGGACAACAAGGATCTGCAATAGCACTACCCAGAGGCTGTTTGGTTTAACGCCAAAATCACTCATGTGCTGGTGTTATTCTTATCCTTGAGACATTGTAATTGCATGTATACAGCAAAATACATCACTGATTGTGATAGCATCCCTATGTGAACGCTTGTTATATTTATTTTCTTATTTTATATGCAAAATTTAATCATTGGACTGTAATGATTTTATGTTTTTACCACTTGTTATGTGTCTCAGTGTAGTTATATGATGTCCTGAGCTTTCTGGTATCTTTTCTGTAACTTACTGTACTTAAATCTGATCTTCACCATAACACAAGTGTGCCTTTTCATTCCCTTCTCCCAGGGCACCAGTCGGCCCTCCCACTACCATGTACTGTGGGATGACAATTGTTTTACCGCTGATGAGTTCCAGCTGCTCACCTACCAGTTGTGCCACACCTACGTACGCTGTACCCGCTCAGTCTCCATCCCTGCGCCAGCCTACTACGCCCACCTGGTGGCCTTCCGCGCCCGCTACCATCTGGTGGACAAAGAACATGACAGGTGAGGAGGAGGGAGATTAAACATGAGGCTCTTGTGTTTTAACTCTGGATGTAAAGGTCCTGAACCCTCAAGTATTATTTTCATAGCAGTTGTATCATAGTACTTGGAGAATGTACCTAGATTTCCTGCCTGCATATGCCTTTTATTGTTTGTCATCCATCATAACTGCTCCTCTCCTCTCCACCCTGCAGCGCTGAGGGCAGCCATGTGTCTGGTCAGAGTAACGGTCGGGACCCCCAGGCGCTGGCCAAAGCTGTTCAGATTCACCACGACACCCTGAGGACCATGTACTTCGCCTGAGCTACACCAACCCTCCCCCAACAGTTGCCACCCTGAAACACACACAGAAACACACACACAGACACAACCATGCACACCTGGAGTCCTCACATGTGCAAGTCCCGCCCCCCCACACGCCTAGTCAATCCGGACCTGACACTGTGCAGAGGAAAGCAGGGAGGAGGGAGGGGAGGAGGCACCCCCACACTGGACTGAGGATGCAAACGCTGCTTTAAAAACAAACAAGAGAGAAACTCAGCACTATTATGCAATATTAAACCAGCCAACTAGTTTATTTTCACCCTTATCAGGCCCCCTTCTCATCGCCCCTCCTGTCTGTTTTTCCCTGTTTGTCTCCTTTACTTGTGGCCTTGTGGGTGTCTTTCTTTTTTTTTTTTTTTTTTAACTTTCCCTTCCTTTGGCACAGTCATTCTTTACAATCTGCTCGTTTGCCATCTACAGTACCTCAAGTCGATTTGAGCAGCAGCACTTTTACATTCTGTCAGTTTTACTGTAGTTTGTTGTTGATTCTCCCCAGTATTAGGAACTGGGGAGCAGAGAAGAGAAGGGTCAGACTCTGGAGGTGTTAACTGGTGTCTGATTTATTTTGGAATAGAGTTATTTCATTGGACCAGAGGTCCTCCCAGTTGCCACTTTTGTTTTTCCTTTTTTTCCTCTTGTTTCCTCTCTTCTGTCACTTTTCACTAGTGTGTGAACTCACCTGTTACTTGTATGGAGCGACCTGTTCTTTTGAGCACACTGCCACCTGTTGGCGACGAGGTATAAATGCCCCCTTGAAGTCTTTATAAGGTTTCCGATCAGTTTTGATTTATCTTTAGCAGTCAGCTGTCACATTTAAACAGGGGCAGTTTATATTGGCTGATATATCAATTGCTCAACTGCAGCCATCTATGGTTTCATTTAAAGTATAACACTGTTATTCTTAAATTCTGGTTGTTATTTTTCTTCTACATTATGTGAAACATTTTATGACTTTTTTAAAAAATCATTTTAATCATGTAAGCTTATGTTTTTAATCTTAGTAGTCGTTGTGCATTCATTTCCCTCAGTGCTTTATCTCACATTTCCCTCTCTTCTTGAGTTTGTGACAGTGGATGAATAGAGATCACGTCGATGGTTTCCTCTAGTGCAATAATCAGTTCAAACGAAGGGAAGAGGATTTTAGGGGACTTAAAAAATAAGAAGTTACACATTTCATGTGAAAGTGAGTGTCCTCGAACAGAGAAAAGTTTGCCACTTGCTCGGCACTTTCATGTCTTGCTCCTCTGTGAGACGATTGATCAGCATGTTTTATGAGTTTGCCCTTGCTGTTGGGCAAAAATGGTGCAACTGCAGTTTTGGTGATTTTTCGTGTTTTTACTTGAATTGAAGGATGTTATGCGCCTCTGTGGTTTGAGAATACTTCATCATCAATGAAATGGGCATAAGTTCAGTTTGCTAATGAGGCTGATTTTCTTAATTCCTAAGACTAACGAAGCTTTTCACCTGATCGCAGCAAAGTGGAGTACAAAGGCCATAAAGAGGTAGTATTCAAGTGCCTGGTGGAAGTTAAGTGTGAAATGGTCAAAAATAAAATAATCAAAAAGCATATTCCAACAAACAGACAGCATAAGATGGTTTAAAGCGAGAACGTTTCACCCGATGCCTCTTATTCTTCTCGACAACTGTCTACTGACTTTTCTATACATCTCATTCAAATCATCCTAAGATCAATATATTTATTGTGTTTGCCTGTACAGCAGTGTTAGCTGTTGGCTGCAGCATTCAAGCAAAGCAGGCAGAGTTGTCATTTTTTGCTTAAGATCTTCACCAGACATGGATCCAGCTGCTACAGTGTGTTTGTACTTAAAGGCCGAGTTCATGGGCACGGAGTCGGCCTCATCAGAAACTGTTTCAGTAGAAGTCCAGGACTAATTCCTGTCCGTGTAACTGGCCCAGAGTTGCGACTGGCTTCAGCTGAGGAGATAAGTTAGTGACTGTTGATATGAAATCTGGATTAGAGTCGCTGCTTAGCTCCTCCGTGATGACCTGAAGCTTGTTCAGGTGGTGTTTTTAAAAGTTATCTGCACTAAAAGAAGCTGTGTTTGGGGACTGAACACAGGCGTGGTGCTACTCTGTCTGATTGAACCTCTAGAAGAGCAGGTGGGAAGGGTGAAAGAAGAATAAAATAAACGGTTAACCTCACTCGCTTAAGGACAGGAGAAGGTCCCACTGCTGTGGCTGGTGCGGAGAGCTTTAGATTTAAGGATTTCACTTGGTTGTGAACAGCTGAGAAGCTGTAAAACGGTACAACGGCAGACGTTCCCTCGGACAGTGAGGTATAACGTAGGGTCCTGCCTTCCAGCATGGAAGCCAGTGGGTTTGAGCCTTCATGATTTCATTAGTGTCTGAAAGCCTTTTTAAAAGCCAGATCGAAAGTATATTTGTACATTTTAAATTATGTAATGCACACCACTTATTTTTGCTAACAGAAAAAAAAATGTAGTCTAATTATTAATCTTAGTAATAAATGTATCATGATAAGTAACAGTTAAAAAAGATATAATAACAAAGTTTTATTATTGCAATAGACTGTTGACTTGTTCCTGTGTCACTATATAGTGTATGTGTGAACAGTGGTGGGGTTGTTGAAACTAGTGACGTGTGTTTGGACTGTCATACTGTTATAGATAGGGATGTGGACTTAACCCGCCTCTTGCATTGATGTTTGGAAAAAAAAAGCTGCAAGATGCCGAATGCTTATTTCTCTCCTTTTTTTTTTTTTTTAGATGTTCGTACAGTTGGACGTTTGTCGTAGAGGAGAGACAGTTTTACATACTGTCCTCTGAAAGCTTTGTATTAAAGGGGTAGTTCAGATTATTTGAAGTTGTGTAAGGTACCGTTGTCAGTGCATTCGCTACAGTAGATGCAGTCAACATGACCCCACTTTGGAGAAGTCGAGAGGAGCACTGATATGGAAGTTAAGCAACTGTACTGCTGTGGACAGAGTCAGCAACGAAAGGTGTTTTTAGTCTCTTAAAAAATATTTTCATTATTTTACTTTGCCATCAGACAGCCTTTTCTGGCAAGAAAACATTGTTTAATAAACTAAATGTCACTCTTTCATAACCAACCAGACTCCATAGGTGAAATCAGTAATTTTACCCTGCAGGTCACTTGAGTTACTAGTCTTGATCTGCCTTGATCTGTTAGTATGTTTGTGTTATTGTGGGACTTCGGTGAATCCAACCAATCCTTGTAAAACATCAGTCACACAATAACACAAACAAACTAAGCAGTGGAAGTACAACAGCTGCTGTGTTCTGCAAGGTAGAATTGCATGAATATAGAGTACACTTAAACTGATTTTGAATTATTATTTTTTTTTTAGACCTTTTTAACCTTTTTGAGACTGAAAATACCTTTTGTTCCTTAGCTTAGCTGGCGCTCTTTTCTTCTCCAAACTGGGATCTTGCCAACCAGATTCCACTGTAGGTAAGACACTGACTATCAAGTATCTCATACAACTTCACGTCAAATAATGTGAACTATCCCTTTAAGACATTACATCCCTGTTGTGATGACTAAAGCTGCAATGATTAGTCGATTAATCGATTAGTCAAACGAAAGAAAATAAGTGGCCAACTATTTTGATAATCGATGAATTTAGTCATTTTTCAAGCAAAAATGTCAAACATTTGCTGGTTTTGGCTTCTTAAATGTGAGGATTTGCTGCTTTTCTTTGTCAGTTATGAACGTAAATGAAGAGTCTTTGATTATGGTCTGTGCATTGAAAGTATGATAAGCGTTTTTATCAGTTCTTTGACATTTAATAGACTAAAGGATTAATCGATTAATCTTGAAAATAATCAGCACATTAACCAATAATGAAAATAATCGTTAGTTGTAGCCCTAGTGATGACAAAAAATAGAGTAGAAGGAGAGTCGATTGATGTATCGAGCAGAGTTTCTGCTCTCGAATGTTCTCGGGTTTTCTTCAACTGGTGCTGATGCCTGCTCCCTAAAGAACGGGCGAGTGGTTTTCAAAGTGTTGTCGATCCATTTTGAGGACACGTGCGATCAAACAATATGGTGACAAAGGGGGTAGTAGTTCTCCATTCCTTTGTGTTAAAGCCTCGGGGGGATTTACATTGGATCCTCAGACTCCTCTCCTTTACCCGAGCCACTTCACGTGCTCGCAAATACAAAGAGTTAGCCTCGCGGCACATCAGCGGTGTGACAAAGCCTGTAATCTTATTGTTGCTCTCTTTTCCCCCTTTGCCCCTGAACATTTACTCCCCTGTGCTGCGCCAGAGGACTACATTCCACGGCCCGTACAATCCCATCCGATCCCCCTGGGAGGCGTAAGGAAGATTAGAGCTGAAGGACAATAGTGGGGTCTGGTCAGTAGAATGTAGTGTTGTTCTTTCAAGCATGTGTGATTTGGAAGGAGTCAAAGCTGATAACTGTATGCAGCAGGCAGGTTGTGTTGGAAGTTGTCTGGAGGTTGATTGCGAGAATCCATTTGTAACTCTATCTCTGCTGTCTGTAATGGATGTTCAGTTTGTGTATGAACTACACTCTTGAGGGCAGTTGAACACATGTTTACATAGCAGATGTGTTTGCCTCGCTTACAACTGAAATGTCATCAGCTCTGCTTTGCAAATATTAGCTGGTAGAGAAGTGACCTAACATGAGCAAGACCATTTGGGGCCTGTGAAAGTGAGCGAACGCTTGAAGGGATACGTTATTTATTTGGGCAGTTTTTTTCCTCAGCAGACATCTGTGTTGCGCAGCTGGGCTGTAGACTTGTTTGTGATTCCAGATTTAAATGACTTGTTTGACTTGACTGAAATTAAAGGGCACACTCACAGCTCACAGTTAGCTGTGGCCTTTGGTATTAGGATTTCTAAGAGCACGGAAACACAAACATCTTACCCACTGAGTGACAACTGTCTGGTGAAGAACAAATCGCCAAAATTAACTTGAAAAGGTCAGTGTCTCCCTTTTTGTAAATGGAAGTATTCCATTTCGAGTAATCAATCAATATCCCTGATTTTGGTTGCTCTCTATTTGCAGTCGAAGGTAGCAAAGGAGTGAGAAAAAGTCCACAGAAAGTGCCTTTCCTCTTGATGGTGCTGTCAACTGAAAGATAAAATGTAAAATCAAACATAGAATCTCCTTTTCAAGAACACATTGCAGTGCAGGAACGGCTGCATTTACACACACTCACTGTACACGTTTGTTTGTTTTTTAGAGACGGCAAATGCAAACTCGTGTTTCATGTATTTAGATATTTAAGCCTACATAGAAATAGAATATATGCCAAGTATATGGTTGTGGTTGAGCTTTTGCTTCCTAGTGCATTTAGTGTCTTGGACCAATGGTGTCGTTAGTACAGTGGAATGTGCGTTCGGGTGGGAGGGTTGGTGTGGGTGGGTTTTTTTTTTTGGGGGGGGGGGTTATAGCTGACACTAGCGTGGTGTGACGCAGCCCAGCCCACGAATGACAAACATAGCACAGCACTTTAGAGACTGCCACTCTCACTCAAGACACATTAGCCAAGAGGTTTTCAATCTCTGTCCCTCCAGTCCCCTTCTACCTCCTGAACGGGAGGAGGAGAGGATCCAAACCTCAGCGTAAACGAGGAGTCGAAGGGATGTGTGTTACCAAACAAAGCAGTCGGTCATTAAAAGTGTGCCTCATCGCTCTCGTGACTTTGTTGGTGGCTCGGTGGAGTCCGCCTGCTCTCGGGTGGTGGTTTTCTGTGTGGATTTGCCACCTTTTGTTACAGCTAGGGCTGGGTGTCAAAACATGATTTCAGTACTTTCAGTACCAGAATTTTAAAGGAATGGTTTGGACTTGTTTGAATTAAGTTTGTACAAGGTACTTATCTGTATATTACCTACAGTAAATGGCAGTCGACATGGCCCCTGTTGGGAGATGCAGAGAGGAGTATCAGCACAGAAGCTAAGTAATGTGGACAGGGTCAGCAACAAAAGGTATTTTAGCCACTTACAAAAGGTCCACCTAAAAGAACTAATATCAGTTGAAGTATCAGCTATATTTAGAATATTTTAACTGCTTTACCTTACCATCAAAAAACATTTTTCAAAAGAAAACCAAAGTTTTATTAGCAAAAGGTCGCTCTCTCTAAACCAACCAGACTCCACTGGAAATGAAAGTTGCTGGTCTACGTCTGCCTCCATCTGTTAGCTTGTTGGTGTTGTTGCATGACTTCAGTGAATCTGAACTAACATTTTAAAACACCAAAGTCACACAATAACACACACAAACTAACCAACAGAGGCAGCAGGAGACCAGCAACTCCAGTGCTCTGCGAGGTAAAATTATTGATTATGCCAATGGAGTATGGTGGGTTTGAAGAGAGCGATGTTTGTCTTATAAAATGGCCGTTTTCCATCGAAAAAGACTGACGACAAAGAAAAGACTGACAACAAAGGAAATAGTGAAAATAAAAATATTCAAAATATAGCATACACTTAAGTGATTTGATTTTTTTTTTAGATGGGCCTTGTTTTAAGAGGCAGTACGTTGCTTTGCTTCTTACACCAGTTTTGCTACTGCTTCTTTAAACTTGAGTCATGTCAACCATCATCTACTCTAGGTAATACACTGACAGTAGACCTCATTTAACCCTGTAACCCTACTTAAAAAAAACTATCCCTTTAAAGCATCCCCCAAAAGGTTTTACAATAGTAGATTCTTGCACTGAGGAATCAAGGTTTTTCTTCTTGAAGGGCATTTTTATTAAGGAAATCAATGTTAATTGCGATCTAAAAGCACTTGAAAAAGCATGAATGACTGATAATAATTTAGCGTGTTTCGTAGTGAAGTATGCTGTCATTCAAGTGTCATTTCACAGCAGGTATAGAGATGAAATCAACAGAACCAGTGTCAGTATTGAAGCTTTTCTCGCGATGCCCAGCCCTAGTAGCAGCCCATAGCGTTCTCTCATCTTAGTGCAATGCCCTGCCATGTGTCTTGTCCCTGATGGAGGGAATGTGTGCCCTGCAGTATCCCTGTCTTGAGCCGGTAGGGTGTTGACTGAAAAAACCCAAGGGTGGTCTGTAGTTCTGTGGGTACCTTTTCAGTCCAGGGGGGTGAAATCTTTCTATTTACAAGAGATCTCTAAAAACACTGCACCTCACTTACCTTGGTATGCTGCATATGTTATACTACATGAAAGAAAAACTGCAAATTGCTTTTATTATGACATATAATGCTTGAGTAATGCCTGATTGCGATATTCTTATACAGTAACTATTTTAGAGTCAAAATAAGTATAACTGTAAAAAAAATATTCTCTGTTTTGTCTTAACACTTATCCGATTTTGAGAAATTGTTCTTGAGCCGACTTTTATTTTGTTGTCCTATTTAAATGTGTCGTTCTTTAAATTTATATATGAAATATATATATGCGGAATATTTTATGGTGTATTTATTGAGGAGTGCGTTCAGGCGGCTGGAGTCTCCGCATCATATTGCAGCATGGTGGGGGCGGAGCCAGGAGGATGAGGCCTTTAGCCCCTCCCCCTCCATGTTGACGCCTTATTCTCCTAGACACGCAAGCACAACAATATGGAGGGGGGTGTGAGGTGGAGGAAAGGGAGGAGGTGGATTTGACCAGGTGATACGGAGCCGTGTATCAGGTTCAGGCCGACTCTTCCTCCTCCTTTTCTTGATATTCTTTACCCTCCACTCTTCTGTTACCACCTGAGAAGGCCAAACGCCAACCCCCACATGTTGCAGCTCATCTCTGACGAAGGGAACCATTTCTGAACCACACTGACTTGAGTGTTGAATAGCTGACTTTTTTTCTCGTCCCAAGCTGCTAATTGGTACGTTAGCCATGAGAATTCCCCGAGCCAGTTAAAGGGCAGGTGGGAGAGCGTAAAAAAAAATTAAAAAGCGGCGGGGGAAGGAAAGAAGGAAAGATGTTGGAAAGGCAGAATCCTTTGGATCACAGTGAAAAAATTTGAGCGTAGGTGTTGCTTCTTTCCTCTTAAATCGTCTCCTCTCAGTTTTTGTTGTTTTTTTTTTTCCTTGTGCCAGAATATTTTACCGCAGGAACAGGTCTCATTCCACAAGAAAAGACATGCCTCAGCCTTAAGTGCGTTCTTACATAATCGTCAGATTTCTATGTGTGACTTTGTGATGCCTGTGTTGGGTGGCCTACCAAGAAAACAAGCCTACGTACTTGATCTGCCCTGAATTCCCCAACCGGCATCCTCATCTCTTCTCACTTCTCATGTGAACCACTAACATGCTACAGAACTTAGTGAACTCTGATGTACGAACAAGTGTAAGCTTTCTGTCCCATTTTTACTAATGTCTGAACCATTTACATAAATAAAGATGGACGCCATGCCTTTACTTCCTCCCACTGTATTTCTAACCTGTACTGCAGCGAGCCAACTAGGGGTGATAAAGATATTTGGTTTCACTTTTCGGGAGCTGTTATGTTGTCCTGCTCTCTGTAAATAAAGATGGACGCTGCGTATCCACTTCCTCCCACTGCACAAAAATGAAGCCAAAATATCCCAGATACGAGCGCTGCCTTCTTCCTGCCCAAACACCTGGCTGACTCAGTGGTGAGCAGGGCTCAGCTGTCAATCATGCCATGAAACCTCCTTTTTACAGCATCAAATAACTTAACACAAAACTGATCAGAAAATTGAACACATCGGTATGATAAGAACTACCTAAAATGACAGAAAGCATGTTAGAAGGACAGGTGAAATCCTTCCTCTTCTGATGTGCCCCATAGGACCTTAATTCAGAAAAAAATGAGCAAGAGAGAAATAATATTTTGATCCTGTTTTTATGGTGTCATGCATTACACATGCTGCTGAGTTCAAATGGAACTTGTGAATTTGTGATTACGACGTGGAAGTCATGAACCGAACGTTATGAACTCGGAGCTAACATAAAAGCTCCAGTTCATGATGTCGTGAGCATGACATAACGGGGGCATTCAGATGGGCTCATCTTGTAAACACGGTAAACATGACCCCATTTGAACGCATCACCTATCCTGGTACGAAAACACACAGGCATGTAGCATCAGCAGCTAATGTTAGCGTCACTTACACAACTTCTGGGTGAGTAGTCTTTTTAATTACATATCTTTACAGTCTTATACTTCAACTATTATAGGATAAACGACGACTTTCTTGACTTGTAAAATTATCTTTTAAATCAAGAAACATCATGCGTAATTCCTGGCACAATTTAAAGGGGATATTTGTGTCTTGCCATTGACCACATCATTTTTTTTTTTTTTTTTCCAAAGTATGCTCCTGTGGAGGTACTCCTGAAGGAGTGGGACCAAACTGATCAGAAAATTTAACTCTTGAACATAAGCCTGATAAGAACTGCCTAAAATAACAGAAACCACAGTAGGGAGAAATTTGTTTGATGTGAACAATCTGCTAACATGGAGGGGGCGGGATTTATTACCTATGAGGCTACCAGCAACCAGGGGGTGATCAAGATGTTTTCGCTTTGGTTTTGGGGAGCGGGCATGTCGTCCATATTTACATATGTCAGTGGTCTGAACAGAAACCAGGTCTGGGTCAAACAGTTTGGAAACAGTTCTTGGCATTTTGTTCTAACCAGATGAGGAGTGTTTACTGCCTCAGGACAATTCAGAAAGCATCATATATATAATATAAAGTCTGAACGACATGAGAACATGAGCTAATTTGAGTTTTATATCTTTTGTCATTGTGTTGTCTTTGATGGTAAATCCAAAGGACAGTATTTTCAGACCCAGTTTGACCCGGGCCTGACAGGAACCAGGTGGTTCCACAGAGTGCTGGATTACAGAGACCTGTGCCTGTATAATGAACCAAGGATGAGTTGTGTTGTGATGAATTGCTGTTCTTCTCTTTTTTTTTTTTTTTTTTTTTTTTACTTTTATTTTGTTGGTTGTCCCTCACCCCATCGGAGGATCAGAGACATGGAGCTTTGGAGTGTTGTCAGTCCTGTTCCAAACTAAAAAGGCCCTCTGTTCATTAAACTTAATAATGTTTGGTGAAATAAATGTTTACTGTAATGTTTACTCCCATGGCTATCAGATGTTTAACCTGTTTTCATCCCATTTGCATTCCAATAATGACTTTGAACCAAATATTGCACAAGAGATTAGGCTCCTGACGCCATTTTTCCCTTGTATACACATAATGGTTTTGAGGACAGATATTTGACAGTGGCCAAGGACTTAAATTGTTTTTGTGTATGCTGATTGTTCATCATTTTTTCAATGTAGCATCTCACTCTTGTGTCGGTTTTATTTTAAACTAAAGGTCTTGGGCTCTGATACCTCTGTGGGAGGCACCAGCAAACGGATGTACGTACATGTTGAACAGTGAACCTTCACCACCAGATGATCCATGTCTCAGTCTCTCTGTATGTTGCAAAGGCTCTGTTGTACCAACAGCTCTATTCCTTTCAGTTTTAAATGTCTCTTTTCTTTTTGTAACACTCTCTTATAGGTTGTTGGCCTTTTAGTGTTGCTTTGCTTCAGTTTGAAGTGTATCTTTGACTAATACTTGCAATAAAATGCTTTGCTTTACCTCGATTGTCCTGGTGAAAATGTCAGAAATATAAATAAATGTTTTGTATGTATAAAGTTAAATGTGAGAAATATTTCAGGTTATGAGACAAACAGTCAGTAGCAGCAGAAACATGTAGGCCTGTTACAATTACAGCAACAAAACAAATATATCGATTGCTTTAGGCTTTTATATAGTTCAGTCACAGTTCTGTTAATATAATCTGAGACTCTTGGTTTTCATGGTGTTTTTCTTAAAACTTCACATCCAGCTGACTGAACTTAGACTGGAGAGTAAATCTTCATCTTTACTAGCTTAAATTTAAATCCAATGCAATCTGTGAACCAACACTACAGCAGCTCTGAGGCTGCTCTGAGGCACCGGGGTGCTCGAAGCTAAATGCTAAGATCAGCACGCTAACAAGCTCAGAAGGACATACTGAGGTTTCGCAGGTATAAGCTGTGTCCCAAGACACGTGCATTATATTGTGAGAGAATAGTGTGCTTTAGAAAGACACCAAAAAATCAACCGGGTGGAAGCCTCCACATCGTGTCTTCAAACCATTTAACACACACCTGCTTCTTGATTATCCCTTACTCAGTTTTTACGTTATTCATTAGCCTGCACTCTCACGCAAACGAGTGAAACAAGTTATGACTGACTGTCAGTCACAATACTTTAATTCTTCACTGTAACACCTAAACTCACACACAAAAAGACGGAGTTGATCACATCCAATCAGGCAGTCAGTCAGCAACTGTTGAAGAACACCTACCAACAACCAAACTGACACTCCGCTCAGCAGAACTGTTCCCACTAACCAGCTGAAGTGTTTACAGGTGTGATGTGTGGGGTAGAACGGACCGGGGGGGGGGAGGGGGGGGGGGGGGGGGGTGGCGGCTGACCTGAGAAGTAATGGAGGACTGTTGTCACATCAGTCACACTGAAGACTCTCTGCACAGACATGCTAAACTCACGCAGGTGTTTTCACTTACCGCGCCTGATTAGACCTCTCTGACTGTAAAAACTGTCATTGTTCACCACGTTCTTCCCTTTGTTGCACCTGTTAACTTCCCAAACTCGACAGTGTGAGAAGACGTTTAATCACCGTATCTGAGAACACCTGTGTGTGGGCGTGTGGAGGCTTTTTGCAAATGCCTTGGAAGGAAACTTGGATAATAGTGGTGTTTAAACAATTAAAACCTCTTTAATATGAGCTCAGGTTTTATTAGCAAAATGTTAATGTCAGTGTTAAAGACTTAAGAAATCGCAGCCCTGCAGTATTATCATGAAGGCCATTAAAAATAGCTCCTTTCTGATCAAGATAGAGATAGACCTTGTGCCATGCTGATTCTGAAATTCACTCTTCGGGGCAGGATCAGTCCTGTACTTGAATGGTCTTTAATATTTGTTATGTTTTTTATTTTTTAAAACCCGTATGCACTTAGTTTTATTTATATATTTCCACATTTGGCCAGTACAACCTCAGAGCTGAGGTAGTGGACACTGAGCTGTTCCTTTACAGTATTTGTCTAGATTACAGTATTTATCTAAAAAAAAAAAGAAGAAGAAGAAGAAGAAAGAATGCATATTATATAACATTATTTAGAGAAAGTTTGGATTATTTGAACTGGGGTTGTATTGAATACTTATTACCTACAGTTCGCCCAGTTTAGAGAACAGGAGGAGGCACCAGCATGGCAGCTAAACAATATACTGCTGTGGACAGGGTCAGCAACAAAAGGCATTTTAGCTGCTTAAAAAACAGGTCCACCTAAAAAAAAAAAATCCATATCTGTTTAAGTGAACATATATTTAGAATATTTTCACAGCTTTACCTGACATCTTTCTGACAGGAAACTGCTGTTACAGACGCTAAATGTCACTCCCTCCAAACAAAGTCCATAGATAAAATCAGTAAATGCTGGTCTACCGCTGCCTCGATTGGTTAGCTTGTTTCTGTTACTATGTGACTTCAGTGTTTTAAAAGGATTCACCAGTCACACAATAACACAAACAAACTTACTGATGGAGGCAGCGGTAGACTAGTATTCTGAATGCTAAAATTATTATTTTTTCCAAAGGAGTTTGGTTGGTTTGGAGAGAGCGGTATTTGGCTTCTATAATGGTGGCTTCCAAGCGGAAAAGGGTATCTGATGACAAGGCAAATCAGTAAAAGTATTTGAAATATAGTGTACACTTAAAATGATAGTATTTTATTATGTAGTTAAGTGAGTAAAATTAAATATTTTTTATATAATACGCTGACTATTGATAAGTACCTTATAAAACCCAATGTCAAATGATCCAATTTATCCTTTAAGTATGGAACTGAGCTGAATTCATGGCCGCTCTTTTATCAGTGTTGGTTTACTGATTATTAAGAGGAGCTGTTTTCTTTTTGTTTGTTTTTTTTGTGAAAATGTTTCTTTACTTAAAGAAAATGTGCAAGAAACTAGGGATGCATTAAACTGCAGCACAGCGTTACGAGAGAATCATAACCACCAAGAGCAAACGATCATTGCCGAGCAGCAAACACTTCCCATCATTAAAAACACAGAGAGATGGATGCTGGAAACCAGATGCTCTGCGGGGTGGGACTCAACGCTGATTATGTTCACATCCTAACTGTCGTAAACAGCTCGGTCCCCTGAGCCCAGCCGCATCCAACTGACAAAATGATAGTGTTAATTTCCATACATCACTTAAGCGAGGGAGAGCCGCTGTTTAGCCAAACGGGCCTCCCTCTGAGGGCCTAAACGCAGCTGCCACAGCCTGTCACTCATGATGGTGCAGTGGTTCTCTGACCAAACACACTGTTAAAAGCTAAAACTTAAATCAGATGGGGCAGAAAATGTGCTGAACTGTCTGTTGCACTTCTGGCCAATTAGTGATGTCAGACTAGAAAACCAATGACAACACTTTTAATAAGTGTAGAGCTTTTTCACAGCAGCCATTTTGAAATAGCAGGGTAAACACAGGTGTTACCAATTATGCTAACTAAGGTTCTGGTCCATTCAGGGCAACAACTTTAAATTACATCCTGTTCTCTAGTCAGTTAGATTTCTGTTCGTCTTGTTCAGCTGATGTCATGACAGCCATGTCTTTTCCAGATATTCACCTCTGCAGTTGAGCCGGCATTTTCTCGGAAAGTCAGAACTTGATATATTATGTTAGATATAAAATGGTTCAGCTGAAGTGGTTACGCTGTCTTATTTAAGTTTTTGTAAACTCACTGAACAAAACCTGCTAATGTTAACTCAGGCCAACATTAGCTATAATATTCTGCAGTATTATACTTTACTACTTTATCATAAATTTAGGTTGCATTAATACAAACTGTTGTTTTGAAAGGAATCAGATTATTGAGTACACCTGACTTAAAGCTATTGTGTTCATACAATTTGCTATCTTGATTTGAACAAACTTAATTCACTAGTGTGTTACAAACTGAACTATTTTTTTTGTTGGTCCAGCAATTCCCTTTTTTAAACTTTTTATCACCACTGCAGAAAATAATTTCCCACCATACCTCCCCTTGTGTAAAGATAATCTTACACTTTTGAGTTTTAACTATAATTTGGTTCCCATGGTAACGCCTGTGTTTACTCTACTATTTCATATCAATTTTTGGCCTCTTGGGGGCGGCATGTGATCTGTAAACTGTAAACACTCTCATATTACCACCTCAAAAAGCTGACATGATAAACTTTTGCCCCTGCAGACAGTGAGCAACATCAGGCTTTGACTGCCCAGGGAATATAAGTCAAAACTCAGTTTCCATTTGAACTCTGTTATCACCTCACACTGTGCTTTAGTTACATTTGGTCAAAATGTTACTTTTCCACCTTTTATCCAGCAGTGGGTTGTATCTTCAGTGCTTTTTTTTTGTTATTTTACTGATGTCTGCTGTGTGCCAAGAATAATTAAATGTTTGTTGTGAGTGAAACCAACTGTTCCAATATAATCCAATATTCTCAGCACAATGAGCTGAAAGATGCTAAAATATTCTCTAGAGTCAGGAGTTAATTCTGTGTGGATTCGTCACTACTACATTGCACATTACTCTAACTTTTGCATATATTGTTGATGTGAAAGCGTTTTTTTTAATTTAGCTTTCATACTGACATGTGAGTCATAATAGTTAAATGCCGGTTGGTTCTGTATGGTACGTTTGGCAGCTCTCACCGACACTTTAGCAGACTTGAACAACTTTGTAGACTGTTAGATGTGATGTGTTAATTCAGTCTTTTCTGAGGCTGAAGTTTTTTTTGTGGCAGATCCCTTTAAAACTTCTTCAGTCAGCGTAGGGGCTTGGGGGTGGGCGAGTCTGTCATGTTTCCTGGAGAATTTCTCCCTCGCCACGTTGCTTAATTTTGCTAAGTCAACTATTGATGCAGCAGCAACTCAGGCAGCCAACACCTTATCATAATTACCAAAGCAGCTACATAAATGCTTCTAATTAAAAGGAATACCAACTGAAAGTATGTGTCAGCTCTGATACAGCTCTGGATCACTGTTTTTATAAATGACTTTGCATCTGAGGCGTCTGAACGTACACACAGGTCTGACAGCCTCATCCTGAGCTGCACAGGTGTCTCTCATACAGATGATTAGGTGAGTGGGACAGACAGCTACATGTCCTTTCTATTGTTTTGTCTTTCTTTTCATTAAAGGCTGCATTGACTTACAACTTCAGTTTCTGAAATTAATATAAACACTGTTAGACATGCCCTTATTTGCTCTTTTTCTTTTCTTTCCGTCTGTGCTTCTTGTGACCATCTCAGCAGGTTTCCTTGATTATCTGACGATGATCAGCCGTGTCTGTAACACTTTGACCTGGACGCTATAAAAAGAAGAATTTGGAGAAAAGTGGTGGAAGCTGCCTGCTCAAGATTGTGTGCCTTTTTCAGCAGCATGAGGGACGAGTGCTTAAAAATATGGAAAATACAGCTGTCTTCAAGAACGGGGTGGGGTCATTGAAACCACTATGTAATCCATAAATTATGATATTATTATATCAAGACTTAATTGATGGATATGATTCAAAAGCCAGCAGTATTACACACATATATATATAAAAATATTCAAATTAGACCCTCCATTATGAGCCAAGTGTAAGTGATGAACACATTAATGTGTCAGTAATCAGAATCAAGCCATTCTGCATTGTGAGCAATTTTATTTTTGATATTTCAGTAAAAAATTGATGATAAATTTGTGGTTTCACTTGAAGATCCCCTACAGGCAAGGGTTAACATGTATATAAATTGTTCTGTTTGTAATGATAATTTGTATCTGATATGTTCTTTTCTCAAAACAGGCTCAGTTATCTTGTCAAAATCTTTGAACTAACATTAAAAAACTCCAGAAACTATAAACATATATTGAACTGCAGGCCAACCACTGAAAATGGGTTTGTATGAGCACAAACTTTCAGAATATGAATGAATGAATTAATGTGAAAACATCCTTTTAGTGTTAAACTCTGTACTTCCATCATTCTGCACAGTGAAGCGCAAACATTCAACTGTAGGGACAAGAATCAAAACATATTTGGAGGGAGACTTTTAAATTTTTAAATGCAGGATTTTTACCTGTATTTCTGCAATGTGGTAATCCTACTTTTACTGTACATCAACAAGATGCGTCAGTCACACAAAAATCATCACGTTTGTAGCAGTAAAACATTATCAGAGGAATTTTAATCTCTACCATCAGTTGATTCTAATGTGCAACGTCTGTCTGGTTGGTTTTTACAACCATCAGTGTCCTGGATTAACACGTCCCTGCAATTTCACCTCTCGCCAGCAGAGAGAGCAGTTCACCAGGAGAACGCCTGGTCTGGAAGAAAGAGGAATGACATGCTGTGTCAGTGCACACGTATTGTATGTACGAAAGGATGTAGAGGGTGTGTCTGTGTTTTGGGAGGTGAAGCCAAAGGTCAGGTACCAGAGAGCAGACATGATGAGGGCTGAACTAAAAACAAAGGGCCCAGAGGAACAGAAGGAAGTGGGGACACGTTACGTGGAGAGTTATGGAACAGATTAGGCTTCGTGGCACGCTGCCCAAAGTACATTTTTTTTTGTTTTACATCACAGGATGTTGACGTCTATATTTCAGTGCTGTGTCTCGAGTGTGACATTTTTATTTTATCTCTAACCTC
This sequence comes from Lutjanus erythropterus, assembly GCF_056507025.1. Classification (NCBI taxonomy): domain Eukaryota; kingdom Metazoa; phylum Chordata; class Actinopteri; order Lutjaniformes; family Lutjanidae; genus Lutjanus; species Lutjanus erythropterus. The sequence goes on along the minus strand of NC_139325.1, from coordinate 28,431,375 downwards.
CACCATTGCTCCTGTCAAAAGGGTGGATGATGATATACAAGGAAAACAACTTGACACACGGGCTGCACACCACTATCTCATCTGTCCCATAGATGACAAATGGCTGGGTAGCACAAGGAATTATCACAGATGTCGACCTGCAGGAGAGGATCCACCAGCTCCAGAAGGCCATCCCAGCACAGGACTTGGCATCTGCCGGGCACAGTCAGCAACAAATATTGGATTGATAACACCACAATCTTTGTATATGTAAGCAGAGTTTGTGATTGACTGTCTGCTGAGTGAATACTTGGCTCTGTTAAAGGTGGATGCAACATGATGAAGTCACTGAGATCTATTTTGATGCACTTTGATTAAACGTCAGGAACATCTTTTTAAAATTTGAGCCAAAATGACAATCACTTCGGACATAGATCGACATTTTGGGAAATGCGCTTACTCATTTTCTTTCTCAGAATTAGATGAGAAGATCTATACCACTCTCGTGTCTGTCCAGTAAATAAATGGCTCGAGCCAGCGGTTGGCTAGTTTTCTCCCTCCTTTTTTAAAACTGGGCAGATGAACTTTATTTGAGAAGGGTTGTTTTAATTTGTGCTACCTTTTTGCACAATTTGGGTGGTATCTACCTTAATGACATCATCTAAAAGACTGTAGGAAAAAAAATATGGCAATATTTAAAGGACCAGCGTGTAGGATTTAGTGGCATGTAGCAGTGAGCTTGCAGATTACAAATGCTTCGGCTCACCCTCCCCTTCTGAGTGTGTAGGACAACCCAAAAGTGGATGAATGGTGATCAGTTTTCAAATGGAAAAAAACAACTGAAACAACATAACATGAAATGCATCCATACTGCTCGTCTGGCGTAATCCAAGTCTTAGTGGGCTTTTTTTTTTCTTTTTTTTTTGGTTGTTTTTTTCCATTTGAAAACTGGTCACTGCAGTGTTCTGTGGTCTAAAAAACAAACCAACCAGTCAGCATGAGGGTGAGTAGATTGTGACTGAATTTTCATTTTTGGGTGAGCTATCCCTTTAAGAAACTCATAATGTACTTAGACTATGAGGAATTTACCAACTCTGACTCTCTGACTATAAATAGCCGTAGCTAGTCACGTTTTCTCTCTAATCACACCACATCACCCGTGCTCCTTTTGTTAGCCCCTCTCTGGCCCCCATCTCCATACACATGAATACGTATAGTTCTGGAAAGGAAATCCAGCTGTGATAAGAGTAACACGGCTGGAACGCACAGAGAGACGTTGAATAACTGGGGGTCAACAGAGGGAAGACTGGCCACAGATGTTTCTCATGGGTGTCACATGGATCAGTGCGCTGCTCTTTATAGTTCCAGGGTACAATGCAACCCACAAACAAGAATGTGAATCTATGACTCAGCTACTGTGCGTGTGTGTGTGAGTGATAAGATAATACTGAGCTGTCAGGAATCAGCAGGCAGTCTTTTCTATTTTATGGATGGCATGAATTATCAGGGACCGTTTAACAGTTTCCAGCCATTCTTCTGTTAATACACGTGTCGGGTCACATGTAGCCTACGTGAGTCTGGCAGTGTGTATATACACTATAATTCTATAATTGGATTACTTGCTTGTGATGTGGCTAATTTGAATCTGATGGTCAGTCCAGTCACTTTTGGTCCAGACTGAAATATTGAGATTTGCACAGACATTCGTGATGCCCAGAAAATTATTCTTAAAACAGAATTAAATAAATAATTACATAATTTTGGTGATCCCCACTTTACTTCTCATCTAGTGCAACCATTGGGCCAGAATTTCAGTTTGCCCGATACTTTGGTTTACTTTCTGCTAACATTCCTATCAGCCTCATCTGTACTTTTGTGTTTAGTGCCAATTGGCAAATGTTAGCATGCTACATGCTAAACCAAAATGGCGAACAAGGTAAACATTACCTGCCTCACATCAGCATATTAGTATTGGCATAGTGAACACGTAAGCATGCTGCTGTTAGCATTCATCAAAAGCAGACTAACAGGTGCCCTGTGTTCCCCCTTTCTACTAAAATTATAGCACAAGACAATAAAGTATGAATTTACATAATCTGACTCATATCTCATGCATATATTTTTCTGTTTTTTTAATTTATTTATTGTCTGTTTCCCCCTTGTATTTTCAAACATGTACAGTATATCTACACTACTTATATTTTTACATATATGCATGCATGTAGCCTATCTATTTACATATATCATCACAATGAGCTTGGAAGGGATTTGGGGGTTGCTCTGTACCTTTCCTTCCAAATAGGAAAACCTAAATAAAGTTTTCTAAAAATAAAAGTTCTACTGTGTCTAAGTACAACCTCACAGAGCCGTTAATGTGGCTGCAGACTCTTAGTCTTGTTTTTACAACAGCAGACTTGTGGAATAATTTCTGGGTCACAGAGTTTCAGTCATGTTTGATATTTTTGACATTTTCTCTGCAGACAGCTGATCTGGGTCACTATAATCCAATCTGGCATGGAGTAAAAATAATTCAGCTAACTACTGTCACAATGTATGTGAGGAACATGGTTCAGCTGTAGACTTTAAATTCTATGTTTCTGTCAGCTTTTCTTTAAAGGAAAAGTCGGACATCTCTCTCTGTGGCACTCAAGCCCATTGTTCTTACTGAAGATGAAACTCTTCAAAAATTAGTTCTGAATGTAGACTTTCATTTTTTTTCTTCACAAAATACACAAAGTGGTTTCTTGAAAGAAAGCAAGGTGCAGTGGTTTTTATGGTAGCAGCAAGAATGTGACTCACGAATGTGTTTTTAGTAGTTTTTGGACAACAATGGACCACACAGAAGAACACACCATACTTGTTGGTTGGATCAGTTCATTGACTTTCTTTGTGTTTTGTTGACAATATCACATATCAAAGGACTGATCCTTCAAGGTGTCGTTTTTAAAGGTTCATAACTCATCTTTCTTTCTCAATTTATTAACTAAATTAGTTTTATCCAAAGATTGTTGGATAAATCAGATATTTTGCTGCATTTAATAGCTGCAACTGCATTATGCTTTGGTAACATTTCAAAGAGTTTACGCAGCATTAAAGAGCTGGAACATTTGTCCATCATGCAATCACCAAAATGCTGGAATGATTCATAAACATAAATGGCTCCCACCAGGGACAGACTGAATTGCATGTTTTGAAATACGAAATTTGCTCATCTTCGACAAATAGTTTGTCGAAGATGAGCAAATATGTCAGCCTTCTCTTTTTCTTGACAGCTTCATTTATCCCATCATACAAAACTGACATATGTGTCCCTCCTTCCTGGGAAAAAAACTGCGTGAATCATTTTATTGTCATTGTGAATTACAAAAATGGTCCAAAGGTCACCTGCCACCATATTATGGGGGCCAGATTTGTCCCAGGGGCCACAAATGGTGTATTACTGCTGTCAGACTCTTAATGTTGTTCTTCCAATAGCAGATTAGAGGAATAATTTCTGGGTCCTGGAATTATAGTCATGTTTGATATTTTTGACATTTTCTCTGTGGACAGCTGATCCGGGCCATTTTTTCCCTCTTTGGTAAGAAGCAAAAATAATTCAGCTAACTATTGACTTGACTCTTGTGAGAAACAGACTGGCGCTCTCGGTTTCATGGCAACAGGACGGTGTAAGATGAACTAACACAATATAGACAAAACTGCAGTGGCCATGTTCATTTTACAGCTCCTCCAAAAGGGCATGGACCTGAAGGACCCAAAGGAGTGAAAAGGATAAAACCTTAAAGTTCCCATGAGACGGCCAGCTGGCTTCGGCCGGCTTCAGAGGAGGCTCTGTAGCCAGCAGGTTCATCTCCACATGATGGATGTGCCTCTCCTCCACCTCCATCTCCTCTGCAGACTGATGGGAGGCGCATGAATGCAAGGGAGCACCGGGTGGGCTAACAATGAGCAGTGCTAATGGGATCATGACAGGGGATTTGGTCACAAATCTGGGTGAAGCAGCCATTTGAGAAATGTTCTGCCCTCCTTCTACGCTGATATTGTCAAAAGTGCTCTAGAGAGGGACCATGTACACACAGTGATGTATGTTTTATATTGTCGCTGCCCTGTAAAAACCACTTATCTCCAAATCTGGTGATTTTGAATTTTACTAAAACTGAAGGAGGGAATATTCCTTTATCAGCTGAGATACTTATCCTATTTCTTAAGCTAAACAAACCATTTACAAAGCCACTGGATCATCTGAAAAATGCATCGCCACAAAGCTGAAAACATGGCTATTTTTCTTAGCTCCTGAAAAGTTTTAGAGGGTCCGAAGTGTTTTCCAACAATATATTACCTACATTTTGCAGCTTTACAGACTCACACACAGCAGGGAAAGCTTTAGACGGCGCATAGAAACTTAACAACTGTCTGACTTCAGAAGTGCGTGATTTGTATTCCGCACCTATCACTCTGCAGTTCTCATTCCATTTTCATAATATTTCATCATTGTCTTTTTCCTCCTTGGGACATAGCCGCAGGGAGCTATAAGCTGTATCTACTATTCTTGTATCAGTTTTTAAGTTGAGGACTTTCATAGTTGCAAAAGAAGCGTCTTTTCTTTGATATATTCCAAATTGTAGGCATAGAAAGCAGAAAATGATTTTGGCTGAAACTCCCAGATGCACACCTAAACTTTCATGGCAGATGTTCAATTGCTTTTTCCTCCCACACCCGATATAGCTTGTCCTGCATATGGCCTCTGGCTCTTTGTCCCGTTTCCTCCATGTGGTCGCATGTAGCTCCATGGAGCACAGCCATAACACTGCAGGGGGTTAGAGGGTTCATTTCTTATGCAGTTTGATGGGCGTACTGTTAGCATCGCCAGTGTAGATGAGAGCGTATCCAGAGTTTTGTTTTTCACACACATGATTTGCAGTTTCTGGATGAACACCAAGAACTATTTAACAAAAGGGGGGGAAAAAACAAAACTGAAATTAATCCCAGAAGCTCCAGAAGATAAATGTGCCCATGAAATCAGCGAAGTGGGTCGGGACCATATTGAGCTGAGAGCAGAACATATCAGCCGCAGTTAAAGATCCACACTAAATAGGCAACAACTGATCAATGTAAAGGTTGACGTCTGAAACTTGAATCTTTAAGAACCTGTAGTACCAATAGTATTATTATAGTGTATGAAAGAAAATGACCCAAAGATCAAGAAGTGTTCTCTAAAAAATAACTGAATTTCAGTTTTAATTTTTCCAGTCTTGCAGGTGTTTTGTACTGTGTGCATGTTTTTGTGCCCTACTGAGTGATACAGACTTGGTTATATTCACTGGCATCCTGAGAGAATAAAAACAAATACAGAAAATTCTAAGAAATACTTTTTTCTTTTTTTTTTTTACCTTTCTCTGGGAATTGAAAAGCGCAGCCACTTTGATTCTTGCCAAGTGAACAAATATCTTATTTGTGAACTTTTTAACATACCGTACATTACAAAACACCCTCTAAATCTACAGCTATAACAGAAAATGGCTTGCAATGTCAAAGATGGTGTCATGGACTGTATGTTTCCTTCAGATCTACAATATTACCATGTCTGTCTACTTAAATATTTTAGATATGCACTGGGGGGAAAGTAATAAAAAAATGATTATTGGTTTCAGCTGAACATTCAGTTGCTAGTAGCAACCAATTCCATAGCAGTTTCCAGCTTCACTCCGTGCACAATCCCTGTGTCCCGCTCACTGCTGGATCCTCAATAATCAAATGAATCAGAATCAAAGTGCCTCATGTAAACACCATGATCAGAAGAGACTGATCTAATCTGGACTGACTGGAATGAACTGCCAATCTGATTGAGAGGGGTGGTGTCTGATCAAAAGGAAAATAAGCTTGTAAATGCGTCTTCCAATAGTTTTTCTCCGGTTGGAATAAATATATTCTTTATGTTTTTATAAAATAAGTGCCATAATCATTTTTTTTTTACCTCAATATAATATTACAGACAAGGAAGCTACGCCTACTAAGGATCATGTGCTGATCATCTATTTAAGAGTCAAGATGAGACCTTGAGGTAGTAAAATATAAAATGGAGAATTAATCATAGTCTGAGACCTCTTGAAAGGCCAGGAAAAATGATGTAGCTTCATGGGTGAATAATTTTGTTCTCATACAATCTAAGGTCTAAATTTGTTGTCGTAACACAGTAGGCACCTGTAGTAGCACATCCATGTTTCATTGCTGTGTGTGCAGGGGAAACAGTTCTTAGCAGGTTCAGGATTTCTGCGTGTGGCAGCTGGTGTTTAGAGGACTGAAATCGGTGATTTAGATGAACCAAATGGCTACGTAGCACGGCAACGCCTTTGGTTCATTTGGTTGAGCGCAGCTATACGCTATGAAGGAGCCATACTGTAGTTTACAATGAAGCTGTTGCTGTTCATCTCCTATATAGCTGGTGCCGTCCACTTGATTTGTTTCCAGACAGCCTCATTAGATTCATCTCTTTGCCAAGTATCTGTCAAAGATACAGGTTGATAGGTTCTATATTCTCTTACCATCATGATAAGAATAGACAGGTGAAATCACAACATACTTGGGATGTGTGATGCATTTTGATTTGAGTTAATTTTTAACTAATCATGATAATTTGCACAAGAAGCCAGACGTGCACTGTATTGCAGCTGTCTATTTGAAAAGCATAATGTTGGTCTGGATCCCAGGATACGATGTGGGTTCATCTTGAAAATTACAGGGCTGTAATGTTTCTTTAATATTTCTTTAGTGGATGTTGGCAGCCTGGGGCTGTTTTTTCTTCTTCCTCATCTGTTATATTTCCAGGAGTAACACATCTTTATGTCTGGCTATAGGATAACATATCAGCATCAAATTTAGGTTATTGTGTCCCATGAGACTGAAATTTATTTGCTGTGATTCTTTTGCAAACAACTAACAGTGACCTTTGACCTCTAATAATTCGAAAAAGTTAGTAACATGATTTGCTTCAAGTAAAAGTTACTTTGAGTTAGTATTTGTTTTGATTTACCATTTTTGGCCTGTTTTATTCATTTGCTATGAGGCTGTTGTGAGCCCATAGATGATTGGATTAGCTGAAATGAGCTGTCATATTTGGCATCATCTGAATTTTGTAACATTTTGTAACCTAAATTCTGCATGTTCATATAATCCATGCAACTATTCACATCAAATAGTCTTGGTTATTCTAAAAAAGCAAATGTGTCATCAGTACTTGAAGCCAGTGAGAGGCTTTGAAAGGCTGATAAATGGAAGTGATACAAACATGCAGGTTTTGGCCCGGGACAGAGAGTGTTTTTAGCTGACATCAGTGCATCCTGCATTCTATCAGATCTGTGACCAAACAAATAATGACATGATTCGTTTTTCCAAATGCCCTAGTTGGAGCATTATAGCTGTTTTCAGTTAACTGCTAAACAAGCCAGCAATTATTGTACTATCTGTCTGAGGCTAATGAGGTCTTCATATCATCGAAATAACTGTTACATTTACTGATGGACTAACTGTTGTGTATTTAACTCTTTATCTTTACTCTCGTGAACACTTGTGTATGTTTACTGGACTTACTATACAAAAGACATATATATCTGAAACTTGTAAGTAATATATATCAGTGGTTCCCAGCCTCTTTTCCTCGGACCCCCCTGAGTCTGCATGCAAGCCAAAACAATCAGTGATTCATTCCAAAATTTTAATTGCTTCCATTCTTTGAACCTTTACCTTTGTCTCTTTTCTAGAATAATATTAATATATTTTTTCTTTTAACCACCCAGTAGGCCTAAACTCACTCGTCCTTACCAAAAGAATTATAATGATTATCACAGAGCTTCAGAAGTCACAGAGGTCTGGCCTGCTAAGTAGCCCTCTATTTTAGAGTGAGGAATTTAAAGAATTATTCTGAAATAGTTTTGCATGCAGAATTTTGCATAAAATGTGATTTATTTAGTCAATATGTGCACATCTAGTACTGTGTGTGTCTTCCTGTGCTCTCTGTGTCCTTGCAGCTGCAGTGACTGGCAGCAGACAAAGCCTCGAGGTTCCCCTACGATTTCAGACGTTCCCTTGAGAGGGGGCCCGGACCCCGGGGCGGGAGGCAATGATATATGACAGTCAAACCAGACACAAGACGAGTGAATTTGATATGTAACTTATAAATACTATACATGACAGTAAATCCACATGCAATATTCAGTTCAGTTCATTAGCTTTTATTGGCATGACTGCATAAAATACACTGTTGCCAAAGAATATCAATACAAACTTTCACATAGTAAACAAAATCAAGCAATCGAGCAATCGGGGGTCCGGTGCCTTGCTCAAGGGCACTTCGGCAGAGCCCAGGAGATGAACTGGCGCCTCTCTGTGCTACCAGTCCACACACCGTGCTTTTGTCCAAACTGGACTTGAACCACCCTCTGGTTCCCAAGTCAAGTCCTTATGAACTGAGCGTCTGCTGCCCCCAAATATGGAACATAAGCAGAAAACATGTTTTGCCACTTTACTTATTCACAACATAATGTTAATTGATTTATACTCAATTCTTATGCTGTATGAGAAAAAGGTGACCACTTTCATAAGTAAATAATACTATAATGCACAAGTCTCACAAGACTTTTTTCTATTTCCTTCCCACATGAGTTCAGTGTGACTGATTTTACAGCTACTCTGCTGTATAGTTAATTTTTAGAACGTGATTTTGCTCTTGCTTACATTTAATTTTTTTCTGATTTCTAATCACTGTCATTGAATTTTGTTAACCAAAAATCCTACTTCAACATTTATTGAAAGTGTTTCATGGTGAGCGTGTCAGACTAATCCAACATCTAATAGATGAGAGAAAAGATAAGAGAGGTTACAGCTCCATCCTTATGAAAAATTAATGCCCTGTCAAAACAGTTTTGAAAGTAAAACTGTCATGAAAACCCCCCTTTTTAAGACTTTATTAAAATAACTGCTGAATTGTTGAGTTCAGTCACATTCTGTTATGGGATTTTATTATCAAGGCAATACAGTACGTTTGTATACAATTCAGAGTCAGATACAAAAAGATTACTTTATTAAATACACAGTATCAGGTGCAGCCCAGCAGGAGGCAGTGTAAAGACATTTTGCAGCTGAATATCCTTTGCTAGATATTTTTTTTTCCCCCAGCAAGCAGTTCACTCTTCACATTGTTCCAATGCAGTATAAGGTCAGATTGCTCACAGGTCAGGGCGTTCCAGTCCAGTTCCTGTTCCGAGTAACAAAACTTCATCTGAGGCCTTTTTAAATGGCGTCGTCCAAATGTTCGTGCAGCCTCTCTCCTCTGTTACTGTGCCTGTGTCTCCTGCAAAGAAGCCGAGTGTCATCAAACAGCACTGACAAACCGAACCTCGGCCTGAGTAAACATGACAACGCGTGTCAGCAGACACGCCTCGGCCTGTCATGCCTCATGTGTGTCACCTTTCCTGTGGGAGGACAGTTCCTGTGTGTTTGTTGTTTTCATGTTGTACAGTTCAGGATTTCTGTCCTTTAAAAGCAGCTACGACCAGTGTCTTATTTTCTTTCAGCCTATGATTTAGCTGCAGAGATGCATTCAAATCCAAATACATTATTCAGTAAAGCACAAATAACAGTATGTAATTAAATATTTCTTCTATCCAAAAGTGCTCATTATTATTCAGAAAAAAATAATCTCCTAATTGTAATGTAGTAACGTTCCTACTTTTTACTTTTAAAGTACATTTTTACACAAGTACTTAATTTTAATATTCAAATATTATCCTGATAAAATATGTTTAGGTTAACTGTAACACACCTGTCACCTGTACCAGGACGCTCTACTTAATATCATCCTTAGAATCTAAGGAAAGGCCAAATATTAATAAAAAATGATAAAATATTCTATTTTACATCTTCTGACAAGACACTCCCAACTCTAACTCGAGATGAAACGTATGCATGAGGATGTGGAAATACATTTGAATAATTATATGCTGATATTAAATAAAGGTGATGCTTTGAAGGTACAATAATAGCATTGCCAATAAATACTGGGTTAGACATGACAATATTTGCCTGATGTAATGATGTCCTCCAATATGAACCACTCACTTCTGGTCTTCTTTCCCAATACAGATACAGACATACAGATAATGTTGTTGGTTGAACAGATACAGAGTAGACATTTTCCTTGTGAATGATTTTCCTGTCAATTAAATGGAGTTCAGTACAGTTTATTAATTGATAATGCTAAAAATATTGTGTGTATTAAGAGTAATTTGAAGCTGTTAATTCCTTTCTTAAATAAACAAATCATATTATAAATGGTGCTGAAACGTGTGACAGTTCAGGATGTGCATTATGAATATATTGCAGATTACAAAACATGACAACAACTCATTTATGCATTAACCTTTCAGACTGAGCAGGATCACAGGATCTGCAGGTAAACAATGTCTTTTACCTGAAGCTGACGTTAGCTGTTGCAGAGTGTGGCTAACATTAGCAGTGCAGCACCAGCAGCTTGCTCTCCTTGCAGGATAATGTCCAGTCCACACGCCTGTGCTGAACGTGGTCGTGCGTTGCGCTGGTCGAGTGACTGTGTGCCATTTTATTATGATACTTACAAACTTATTTTAATTTTTTATTTGAAAATACTTCCAAACTGCACTGGTTTTATGAGATGTCATCTGTCACACTTTGCCGATAACATCAAGACCTTTAGCGAGTGGGGAGAGGGGCTGCAGCCATGGCTAGTGGCAGGTGGCTGCGTAACCACTGTTGTATATTATAATAATATTAACAAAGAGTTTAACCGACTAGTTTTTCTGGTGCCAACTAGCAAGGGTGGTGACGTTTAATCAACAACCTATCGCGCACATCCCCAACACAGATAATGATGTCTCTGTGCCCTCCTGTTTAGTCTGCGATGAGATTTGTGTGTGTGTGCCTTTTGGTAAATATGCACATTACTGTACCTCCACAGCAGAAATGCCAGCGCTCCTCCAACCACCAGCAGCAGGATGGTGAGACCCACTATAGCAGCTGTTGTCCCTCTGCCCTCTGTCTCACAAGGTGCTGTCAACCAGGAAAAAGACACCCAATGAGGGGAAAAAAACACAAGTCATCTGACGTGGCTGCCCTGAGAGGCCAAAAAGGTCTCCTGCAACACGCCTGTACAGTCACTAAACTGACTGGAAAGGCGAGAGCTAACAGGATGAATCCTAAAATACCCTGACTGGCTCTGGATCATCACACCGGCCTCTTGGCAGATACGAAGAATTGCATTTGTCTCGCCTGTTTAGCAGCAGCAGTAGCAGTAGTGGCGGTAGTGATTTATTGATTGCACTGTGGAAAATCCTTTATCACTGAAACACCAGCAGTGATACAATACGCAGAGCAAAGTGCAATCAGGACATGGCTCAAGATAGACATGAGGCACGGTATCAAGGAGTCTGATTTCTGAATATCCATGACACAACACAACGAGCTGACTTTAAATGAGACTTTAATGGGCAGAGCCTCCGTTTCATCCCATCAACTAGCTTAGACAAATAAGGATTAAACATCAAGATGATCTCATAATCTCTCAGGGGTGAAACAAGTATTCAGGTCTTGTTTATATAAATAAAAGGACAAAGACAGCAGCAGTACAACCTGTAAAAGACGCTACAGGTTAAAGACTTTATTATTTTTCTGATGATACATATGTATTTTAGTAAGACATAATGATAAATAATAAAGTACTCATAAGTTATGGTTGCAGAATGTACCTTTTAAAAGTGTTCTTGCTACATTTATTCACAGTTAACACACAACAATGCTAGAATGTTCCTGATAGGTTTGCCTTTAATTCTCACACATCATAGACTGTTATGCAAATGTTTTTGTTCGTAACAATAACAACTGGTTTAGGAAAACTGTGGAAAAATGTTTTGGGAACCAAATTTTGATACCAGGGTTATTGGTTCATTAGGGTGTATGTAACATTTTTGTAACTAGTAAAAAAAAAGGAAAACAGTTTCAACAAAAAGGCAGTGGGCCTTGACTCAGATGTGTGCTGTCTGATCAGGGTCTAAAGAAGTACAAAGCACAAGTAAAAACATTGCCTCTCACTCTCCTTCTTTGGTGTAACTTTTGACTCAGGTGCGCCCTCTAGATCTTGTATTGCTTAACATCCATGTCACTCTAAAGGACGCATGCAAGTATGTGGCAGTGACGGTTACATCATTTGAAATGGATGCATCTATTTTTGCACTTAAAGACGGCATAAATGAACCTTGTATGATTCTGTGAGAGTGAATCAAAACTATGACGTTGGAGGCTTTAAAACAAAACTACTCAGGGGCATTATGCTGCACATAAAAACATTGATTGCTGCAGCTTTAAGTTACGGTAAACAACTCTACTACTGCAAACTATACTCTTGCCATACGTTTTTAAGACCAGTATCATTAAACTCTTACCTGCAGTGTAGGTGGCGGTACTGTGGCCCAGCTTGTTGCTGACCATGCAGGTGAAGTGGCCGCAGAATGGACTCTTGGTCACGAACAGCGTTGTTCCGTCTTCTGAGACACTTCCCACATTGTTGGTGACGGCGACAAACTCATAGAGCCAGCTGAAGTGGGGGTCTGTCCCCCAGGCCTCGCCACAAATCAGCGAGGAGTGGGACACGTTGATGCTGACTGAGACGTGGTGCACCGCCTCTGTAAAGACAGAATGAAAAAGATGAGGATGAGAAAGAAAAGAGGTCAAATGGATGAAGGTAGAAACTCAGAGCCAGGTAGAGGGAAGAGGAGATGTGAAGAGCTCAGCTCTGGGCATCTATCTTTCATAAAATAAGAATAATGGCACATGGCTGGCCAAGAAGGTCTAACACAAAGAATCATGAGAGACGTTTAATGCTGTCAGGAGAAACTGGCTCTGTTTCAGAGACAATAATGAGACCGGAGAGTGAGGCATAATGTCGGAAAATGGGATGATGGAAAACCCTGGAAGCTGAGAGAGCAGATGTAGGGAAGAGCTGAGCTGATGAATTGATACTTTTAGAGCCGACAGATGAGGTTAAAAGCGGAGAAGCTTTGACAGAAAACTAGAAAGCTACGACGAGACCAGAATCGTCTAGAAGCACAAAAACAAGAGGAAGACCCAGACAGTGCAGTCTTCAGGCAGATTTGAATTTCAAGTGTTTAGTTATGAAACGTACAGAATAAAAAGAGAAGTCAATAAAATAGTTATGAAATGAGGAGCATGAAAAAAGAAGTTGGTAAAGTACCAAGACTGGGCAACTGTTTTAACATGCTTGAAGTTTAGAATACTATCAAAAATAATACCAAGATTTCTGCAGCTAGATTTCTGCATGCATTGAGAGTTGTTAACCGATTGTTACTGCTGGGGTTGAGAAATAAAGTAGTGTGTCATCTGCGTAAAAATGGAAACTAATACTATGTTTATGAACAGTGTGTCCTGGTTGTAATATGTAAATGGAAAAAGTGGAGGGCTTAGGACTGACCCCTGAGATACTCCATAAAACAAAGATTCTGCACCAATAGAACTTTAACACTAAAATCATACTTTTCATATAATAACTATTTTTTTAAGACCATATTTCAACATAAACTTCTCCTTCCTCTTAATCAGATGACTATGGGCATCAGTTAAACTAATCAAGATTCGCCATGATCTCTATTAGCCAATCATGTTGATGCCAATCTTTTTGTTGCCACCACCAAAGTGTCTACACTCCATCAATAGATACATTTTATAGACTCAGAAAAAAGTCTCTCAAGAGTGAAATACAATTCATAATTCAATGAAAACTGAGCAAACTCCATCTGAAGAGAATCTAAGATGACTGAAAGCTACTAAATGAACTATGAGGTTGAACCCTGCAACACCACACTCTCATTTAAGGTCGAACACACTATTCAATAAATGCTTTCAGGGTGATGTTGCCTTATACTTCAAGTGCATGTTAGTGGATTTTTTTGTTTGTTTGCTGCTTTTTGTTAGGGTCTAGTGTAGCAGTTTTCAAAGTCGGAGGTATCTCAGATGGTAGAGCGTTCACCAGAGGCTGTGAGTCCTCTGCAGCGGCCGTGGGTTGGACTCCCACCCTAAACCCACCCTCTTTGCTACATGTCACCCCCCTCCCACTCCCTCTTCCCATTTCCTGTCTTCACTTCAGCTGTCCTATCTAAACACTTATGTAACTGCGATATTTTGTTTATCTTGGTTGAGTGTCCATGCGATCAAATAACACAGTCTCAGACTTTGAAAAACTCCGGTCTAGAGGACAGAATTACTGGGAAAAAAGGATAATAATTTCTGATGTAATGACCACTACAGAATGGGACCGGCATCAATTGACAGTGTCATACTTTTCCTGCCAACTGACTAATTGATTATTCAGCTAATTGTTTCAGCAATATTTAAAATGTTAACTAAAGACATAACGATAAATCCTCTCACCATACATCCTGACGATGCAGTGTCCAGTGGTTTTGACCCCTTTGTCATCCGTCACCGTCACAGCGTACACGCCGCTGTCCTCCATGTTGTAACTATTAATCTGAAGTGTCGTCTCCTGCTGCTCCACGTTCACATGGACATTTGGCCTCGTACCCGCACACTGGGGGCTTTTGATGGGGCACGTGGCCAGCGTCTCTCTCTTGCGAGACACTCCGCTTTCGGGCTCCCGTTCCCAGGTCACCACGGAGAGCTTCTCCAGGGGCCCCTGCTCAATCCGAGCCTTCAGAACCAGGGTGTTGCCGGGGATTACATATTCAGGCTGCTCATTGAGGATGTGCACTGACATACACTGGAGCCCACATGGCACTGAAGACACAGATTGGACCACTTGTTAGTGCTTAAACTTACATTCAGTTTGTATTTCTATCCAGATGACACCAGTCTGACCTGCAGTATTTCATATTCATCACTGTTGACCTTTTGGCTTTTGGAGACTTTGCGTTGTTTGGGCAGAATGCGAAGCTAATAAAACAAACAATGGCATAATACTTCATCTCCATCCTCAGCATGTACTTTATGAATATGTATGGCCGCTCGCTGTCAAACAATGTCAAGCAATGATTTATAGCGCATGACAGCCATGCCTAATGTGATATCCATCAAACCACATCAATATCCTCAAATCTGTGTCACAATTGCAGCAGACCTGCTAAGCCTCTGTGCATTTACCACAAGCAGTATTAATCATCCTCCTTAACTTGATAGGCAGAGGATGGAGGAGATGTAAATAGTACAAAGGAATAGTTTGGATTTTTTTGAAGTGGGGTTGTGTGAGGTACTTAACAATAGTCAGTGTGTTTTCTACAGTAGATGGCAGTTGGCATGCCAGCAGTTTGGAGAAGCAAAGAGGAGTATTGGTTTCAGCAACAAAGCACATTTTTTCTACCTAAAAAAATTAGTATCAGTTTAAGCATTTAGAATATTCTTAACACTGTACTTGCCTTCAGGCAGCCTTTTTTGAAGGGAAGCTACTGTTAAATTAGCCAAATATTGCTCTCTGCAAAGCGACCAGATTCCCTCAGCAAAAACAGTAATTTTACCTCACAGAGCACAGGAGTTGCTTGTCTACCGCTCCCTCGATCGGTTAGTATGTTGACATGAAAAATGCCTTTTTAGCCCTTTTAGATTGTTGCTAGGGGTGTAAATATCAACGGTGCAGGCAGGAAACAATGTGATGAGCAGACAACAGATCCTTGCAAGTAATTCAGTAGGCCTCCTTGCCTGTTTTCAAGCATGAACTTGACCTGGTGCCATTTGGTTTATATGCCCTCAAAAAGGCAAACTCATCTCTCATGGTTTTATTCATTTTTTGTTAAAATAGCAGTGTATAAAGAAATGATATTGTTATTCTACATATAATATAAAAAAACTATAAATTAACTAAACGAAGATATTTATTTAAATGATTCATTTATTTTCTTCTGTATTTTTGTCATATACAGAGTGGATAGAGTTGGCTTAGTCTGCACTGGGGGCTGTTGTATCTACCTTATGCCACCGATCATTACTCTATGCTGTTCACTAGGTTCTTTATTAGAAGGTATGTCCGCTCAATTTCTGTGAAATATTAAATTCAAAATACACTCTGCCACTGGCAGTCTTTAAGTGGACAGACTCATAAACCAAACTCCATTCTAAAAGCAGGTGATTTATGGCAGGGCCGTATTTTTTCACAGTAAAAACTCTAGTTACACCATCAATAAGAATCTTTTCTGATTCACTTTGATCTACAGGCTCAATCGACACACATGCCGTTTACTCACTAACTTCATTAGCTAACCTGAGATGAAGTGTTTGAAAAACACTCACACTGACTGGTGAGTGTGTCTGGGTGCTTGACGTATGGCTGCTCTCATCCATTGTGCACCTATTTCATAATGAGCCGCCCTACTCTGCTCTGATTGGCTAGTACTGATTGTTCTCTTGGGTTGGGTTGGTTAAGTTTTCATGTTTTCTTCCTGTAAAACAAAATATAACACGCTTACGAAGGCTTGAACCAACGCATTTCAACCAATAATATCATAACATCCATCCATAAATCATTTTTTAGTGGCATAGTGCTAAGATTCATCAGTTAGCTTGCAACAGAGTGATACCTCCAGTTATAACATGTCCGTTAAAGACAATATAGAAGCTGGACACTCTCGAAATGGTGTTTCAGCAGGACTCTACAACATTAGTTTGGACTGAATCACTGCCATGAAAAGAATCGCACATGGGAAAGGATAAATATAGGGGGAGAGTACTAAAAAAATTTCCTGCATTTTCAAACAGATTTTTAAACAGAAGTCATTAGAATGGTGGTCACAACAAAAGGCCTTACTTGTGAGAAGCAGCAGGGCAACGCTGCAACACAGGAAACACTGTAGGTCCATAACACCTGCAGATGTAGGACAGAGAACAGAGAGGGGAATTTGTCCATGACCTCAGCATCAGCGCACCACTTCCTCTCTGTACTTAGACAGCAGGAGTGGCACTGCAGCACGAATACCAACACCACCTCCAGAGAAAAATGTGAAATTAAAATGAGAGCAAAAAACAATTAAAGAAGAACATGTCCCTCTATTAAAAAAAATGCAATCCAAATGTTTAGGGTATTCCTTTTTTTTTTCTTAATTTGTTTGTGAAGTATCCAAAGAACAACAGCACTGGCACTCAGAACTTGGAACAAAATAGGGTTGGGTCCACTGCCAAAACTAAAATGAACCCCCTCGAGCACAGCTGCTACGACAAAAACACAGAGAGAGGAGGAAACACTGATAGCAGAGTGCAAGAGCACACACCAACCCGCATGCATTAAATATAACTTGGGAATTCCCATTAATGTTTACCTTGAAGTCACCCTCACCAACCCGTCCTCCCTCCCAGAATGGGATTCACCTACCTCTCCAAAGTTGAGACAAACAACACAGCTGAACCAGAGCTCCTCCACTCCTATGTTCACTTTCTCAGAGGTTAAGGTGCAGCTCTGCCAGTAGATTTACGGCCCCCAATAAAACAATATCTTCAAAGCAGTCGCCATTGCATTTTGAGAAACAATCTAGTTAAAGATAGCGGTTCCTGTCTACGGTGCAGCTGTTACTGCAATCAACCTCACACTAAATGCTTTAACAATTCCTTCTCCTTTTTCTCAGCCTGTCAGGTTCTGTCTGTGAGTCATGTACTGAAGGCGTCACCTTGTTTTTAAGCAATTTCCTCCCCCTGGCTCCCCCTCTTTCCTGTACAGTAAAGACTTTTTACTTTGTGCTTTAAAGTAAGTGAACTTTCCATTGTAAAATCACCCCTCCCTCCTCCTGGCCCGCTTCCAAAGACATGGTCGCACAACAATGCAACATGTTTGATTTGTATTTTCACACCACTGTTTGTAAACACAGATAAAATACAGTGGTATTCTTCTGAAGGGGAAACCAGTGACAATGTTGGAACTCTTATAAAATAGGCTTTGTACTGCAGGTTTCTTATCCAGCACAAACACCATTTGCCCCGCAGACACAATACATTGTCTTGGCTTTGGATTGTAAAGAGGAGGTAATACATGAATTACTCCATTCTTATATATATATATATATATATTTCAATAATTGTCTCTTGCATGCAACTGAAAAACACCTCCAAGCACGTCAAGGGGGATGCAGATTATTTTGTTCTCATTCCCCTGGGAAAGTGAAATTGTAGAGAAAACCCTTGAAGGAATAGTTTGGATTATTTAATGTGGGGGTGTATTAGGTACATATCCATAGTCAGTGTATTACCTACAGATGGTAGATGGTGGGCAGCAGGCCCCCGGTTTGGAGAAGCAGAGAGGGGGAGCAGCACAGAAACTGAGCAGTGCACTGCTGTGAAAAGGTCCAAAAAAGGTCAACCTAAAAAAACTCAGTATCACTTTAAGTGTATGCTATATTAAGAATATTTTCCCCACTTTACTTTCCACTTAGATAGCTTTCTTTGGCAGGAAACTGCTTTTGTCCATATAAGCCAACAATAACTCTCTCTAATCCAACCAAACTCCATAGCTCAAGTCAGGAAATTTGCCTCACAGCTTGCACATTTTACACAGTAACACAAACAAACCAACAGATCGAGGCCATGGTAGACCAGAAACTCCAGTTTTCTATAGAGGTTTTCCTGTTGAAAAAGGCTGTCTGATGGCAAAGTAAAGCAGTGAAAATATTCTTAATATAGCGCACACTTAAACTGATAGCGATGCCTTATTTTTTTTAGTTGGCTGAAATGACTATTTTTTTGTCTGACTCTGTCCACATCAGTACATAACTTCAAACTGGGGCGTGCCGACCAGCATCTACTGTAGGTGATACACCGACTATGGACAAGTGCCTCATACAACCCCATATTAATAATTCAAACTATTCCTTTTGAGGGTAATTTCCTTTTTCTCATTTACTGAACTTTCCCAGGGGAACAAGAACAAAATTGTAATAAGCCAACTCAACTCAATCAATCAAAGAGGGAACTACATTGAAACATCGTTTCACAGCCTTGTTGTAAATGATAAATAAATTGCTTTTTATCTTTGCATAAACCCACTTCAAATAATCTGTCATTCCCTTTAAATTCAAACTTCACAGTCAATAACTAGGCTGCTGATTTAGTGGACTTATTATTTAGTGGATTTATATTCTGGACTTTTCTAGCACATTAAAATTAGAATTTAAATCTTGACCTCTCATAAAAACCTTTCATAAAACAAGAAGGGGTAATATGATCAAAAGCTCCAGAACAGCCACTAAATAGACCTTGTGATGAGATTGTTTTGTGAGCTACATGTCTTTTACACTTCTGAAGCAATAGAAACATAATAACATCACTTATTCAGGGTAGTTTGTCACTTTATGAAAATGCGTCCAGGGGCACAGATGTAATGAGTGATTTTAAACTGATTATAAATCCATTTGTATTTGCAGAACGAATTATGAATAATCATGGGAATCACAGCTGCGGCTCCCACTGAGTTCTTTGTCTACAGGGGGGTGCTGTTAGCTGGAGTTAACCAGTGGGTGGCACTAATACATCAGCTGAAAAATATCCACACACGGCCCTCACTTCAGTCTCTTTTTCTGCAGCAGACATCATCATGTGCTTCTGGTTCTATTTGCGCAATCATTTATGTCCGATTTTGCTTCACATTAATCCATATCATTGCATAAGTGAGTCAATTAAGCAAAGAATTGAATGTGTAAAATGTTATTACTTCATAATTTCATCAGCTGCTTCATCAGATCGTAGCTGCCATGTAATACTTCAACCAGGGCAAATACAATGACCTTCAGTCATGAATGTTAAAACCATGTTGAAAAAAATTAAATAATTATATTGTCTGGAAAGTACTATGGTCACTGCATAGCTACTATCAGCATGCCATTGGATCTTTAATATGAATTCTTCTAAAAAACCTTGTAACACCCCCTAACTGACTACATTTATAGCTTCTGATGCTCTTTGTAGTATGTGGATGTAAAAATATATTATACTTCTTGCTATATTTTGCTCCTTAGTGCTTACATTATGATTAAATGCAGTAAAATGTAAAATGTCAACTGAATGTAAATATACAAGTTTTATTTATTCAAGCGCAGAAAAACCTAAAATTCATTTTACTTCTATTCATTTCCAGAACACTTAAGAACTTAAAACCATGATTTCTTCTAATCTGAAGCCTTTTGACTTGAAATGATGAAGTTTAAGTTAAAAAGAAATGTTATTAGCATATTAGCAGACATCCCAGCATGCATTGCTTGAGAGATCAAGATCCTTCTTCATAGATTTTAAGAAAAGTCATGGTTGTTAGTTTTCACAAAAATGAAAATGCTACAAAATATGATGATTAATATTGAATTAGTTAATAAATTATAACGAATGTTAAATGTTACAGATGTTCTTCAGTGTGACTGATGAGTCGTCGGTTTAACTTAAAGCTCACTGAACATGTTTTCTCAAGTGCAACTGAGTTAATGTTGAGTTAATTTGACTAGAAAAGTTTATTTGTTTTGAATCATTACAAATTCAATCAACTTAAAATTCTGAGGCAGACATTAACTTCTTCAAGATGAAACAAATAGTTTCTTTTTACACTGAAGTGGGAAGAAATAAGGCACATTTATGCAACTTTGAGGTTCTCACTCAATGTCAGCTGGAATAAGCTCCAACCCCCTGTGACCCTGCAGGATAAGTGGTTAGATAATAGATGTATGGACGGACGTCTTGTTTGCTTACTTCTGTGGATTATATGACTTTTATATTTGTTTATATATTATGTTTATTGAAGTGAGATTCCATCTATAAGCCTCTAGGATTTTATTGAATCTCACTTTCATAATTTACTTCTTTTTTTCCCTTTTGTTGTCATTTCTTCTGCTCTGAATTACTGTGTAAACAAATAAAGAAATCATATCACATATATACATATACATGATAACATATATTTAAGAATTAATACAAAACATGATCTTGCGATATTGTACACTGACTGATGGAAATTCCAACACCAACAATACTATATAAAGAAAATATAAAATATTATGATGTAAAAAAATACTACAAATAAAAGTCCTGCATCCAAAACCCTAGTAAAAGCATAGAAATACTTTCAGAAAAAATATATATTAAAGTTTTAAAGTAATAGTACTTGTTCTGCAGAAAAAAAAGATATATTATCATTATTTCTTTATCTACTTCATTATATATTAAACTATTAATGTATGAATAGCATTTTACTGTTGAAGCATTTTGCTGTTAAAGTGGAGGCAGTTTCCCCCTTCACGCAAACATATGTTTTATCTTCTTGTTCTAAAACTTGGATGTTTTATTTGACTGTTTTCACATGAATCTGCTGAGAGTGGAAAGTTTCTCTTTACTCACTGAAAATCTGTTTTAGGGGACATCATATCAATATATCAGAAGTCAATCCTGGTCCAGTGTTCAACTTTTACAAGCGTGATGTGGAAATCTAAAGTTGACGGTGCACATACACTGAGAATGGACTTTACAGTGAAATGTGACATATCTCATGTCAGTAGTTAAATATCAGAAGTGAACAAAATTTGTACATTCATAGATTTGGGAATGAGGGAAAAGAAGTTGATGCCTCTGAGCATTTTATGTGAAAATATGTTTTTTTTTTGTATAATAAACCATAAGACACACTGTTCCAAGCATACTATTTATATAATGTCTTCAAACATGTTTAATCCACATCTTACATCAATGCATTGCATTTTGTAAAGTTTATCCTATATTTTTTTGTTTTTGTCCGTTCTGGGCTACTGGAGAAACATGGCAATGCATAAATAAAAGAAAACAAAACAACTAAGGTAATTCAGTAATTCAATTAGACTTACAGTACTAATACATTTAGACACTGAAATAAACATATGACAGGTAGAGTGTAAATGTTTATATAATCCCAGTCTTCACTAGAACAAATCTCCTGCCATTTCAGATTGAATTGCTCTACCTCCTTATGTTTCTTCTAGCTTTTTTTTTAAAAGGTTATATTTATATTGTAATGACTTCATATTGTTGTGAGCATTTATAATTATATTAATGTGTGTTTTATTTTCTTGTATCAATTGAATAAATGTACGATTCTTGTTTTTAGGTGCTGATACACTAATGAAAACATACTTATCAATATTATTTCTGCCATTTCTGTAAAATTCTGAATAGAAACTCCTGTAAATCTTACACACTGGACCTTTAAATCAAAATGTGAAAAGAGATTTTGTGTCAAATAGCCTAGCTAAATGTAGCGGAGGAAAATTTAAATATATAATATCTTCAGTACCTGAGCAAAACTATTCAGTTACTTTCCAGCACTAATGAGTCTGCTGCAAATATAAATGACTGCGGGCCCTTTAAGAAAACAGGTGCGTCCTTGACAGGTAATAGCGGAGAAACAGGAAGTAGACTCATTAGTAAGCAAACAAACCGACACGGAGCCTTAATTCAGCCTAAAAATGAACATGAAGGCAGGGGGGAAATACTCTGGTAAGTTTCACACAGCTAATCCCTCTTATTTCTGACCAGCAGAGAAAGTCCGTGTTTGTTTTTGTCAAGAATAATCTGAATTTAAACATATACAGCACATTAATAACAGCTATAGCCTCTGTACGGCTTTTATAAGAGAAAGTCTATTTAAAAAACTTTATTAAAATGTTAAAATGTATCATAGAAAAGTAATTTTGAACACTAAAGAGTTGAATCTCTCTACAGACCGGCCTGACTGACGACATGAGACAACCTCTGCTTCTTATCAGTCTGTCACTGGCAGGTAAAACAATTTCCTCTTTTCCCAACAGCAACGTTCAAACTGCTCACTAAAGTCTCTTAAAAAAAAAAAAAAACATCTGTAGAGTCTGTACTGTGGGAAAAGAAACAGGTCAGGGTAGAGAAGCTGTGGTATTCCGGGCACGTTTGTAAAACAATTGCATTTGAAGCAGAAAGCTCGTCTTAACCGCTGTTAAACCTGAGCGGCCGCATTCCCGTCTGTGCACTGACTGCTGAGTGACGTGGTGCCTTCACGGCCCCCTCCCAGCCTCTTACATCCGAGCTCTCGGGCTGATTCACTGTGACTGGGAGGTTACTCTTTCTACAGTACGTGACTTTGGTATTTTGTTTATAGGGCTGGGCGGTACTGTTGTTTCTAAATGGAGTGAATGCAGGCTACATGGTTGTTGTTCATGCATGAACGATAATCCTACTACCGATACTGATACTTGACTCTTGTATTGAAGATGTTACTTTAAACGCTGTACTATTATTACTATTATATTATTATTATTAGCTACTATTACTGGCAAAAATCACAGGGCCCATCCTGAGCAGAATATTTTATTTTATTTTATTTTATTTCATTTTCTTTTTTTTTTAAACCAAATAATGAAAATAAACACAGACAAAATAAGTAAGGATGGAAAATATGGATTTTTTTTCAGCTGATAATTACCTGCTTCTTATGCCTCTTATTTTGCACACCTGAGGGTAAGAAAGATGTAATGAGCAAAGATGGATGATTTAATATTCTGCAGCTCCGACCGAACCAAATCGAACTAACAACACTACTACAATAAAAACAAAGAACAGTTCTGACTCTTCAAATGTTTGTTTCTTTTAGTAAAGTTGATCAAAAAACTGCACAAACATATTTTGTTTTTATAGAGCATTTTGATTAAGAATTAAAAGTAAACACTTTGACATAATCTGTCAGATCAGATAGTATTACAGCCAGTATTTTATTGGCCACAGTCTACCCTGATATTCATTTTACATTCCTACAAAGAAGATAATAACAAACTTTTACACTTGAAAAAGTGGTCTGGTCATTGGCACAACAAGCATGATGCATGAGAAAATGAGCCTGATATTCTATATTTTTTCATTATTGTCACCAAATAAATGTAAAGACCAAATCCAAGAATGATCGATCATACTAACAACTTGTATTTCTGCTGCTCTGATTTACCGTATAGATCAATAAAAAAACAAACAGAAAAAAAAAATTGAAAGTATTATTTGTGTCTGTAAATTCTGATATAGCTTTCCCCCCTGTGCTACAGACATTCATTGTTAGCCAAAAAAACAATTAAAAACACATGGCTGAGCCACGCTGTGGAGAGTTTATTGTGTCAAAGGCAGAATCGGTGATTCTCCCAGTATTTGTCTGTCTCTCCACCCCTGCCTACTTGCAACGTCCGGCACGTGTCCATAGGAAAAAAAAAAACACTTCAAAGAAGACACAGTGTAGCTTGCCGGCCCTGATTTCACAGTTGATAATATATGGAAGAATTTTTAAATGAATGGACCTACAAATCTTGTTCTCCAGATCTAAGAAAACATTTCTGTTTGCTACCGACCCCCAAAAATGACACATACTTATGATTTTATCAGTTTTTTTACAGTGAAAATTAAATGTGCATAACAAGAATCACAGAATGATATTTTTTCATCATATCATCCACCCCTGTTTAGAAGGAAGGAATGGGCTTTGTGCTGAGTGCCACAAGCAGGGTAGATAAGTTAGAAACTATTGAAAGACAGACAAAGAAATTGTTGACAACACAATTATAGAAAAATGCCAGCCTTACTCTTTAAGTGCACTCCATTTTATGTTTGTGAATATCTTGTATAAATAGTGTATCTGGCGTATCAATCTTTCCATCCAAAATTAAAGATAGACACTTCCAACTAGGGCTGCATGATATGTTAAAAAATGTCATATTGCAGCTATTTTGACTTACATTACGATTGCGATACTATTAGAGGGAATGCTCATTTTTGCCTGACAATTTTCATTTTCACAGAAAAAAACTAAAAATTGTGATGATGCGGCATTTGAAAACATGTTTTCTTATATCTGGAGAAGATTTGTAGGGCAGAACATCTCTGCAGCTCTACAGGACTTTGTTATAATGCTGTTTTGTCACACATTTTTCCTTTGTAAAATTGCAGATGCCACTTATGTTGATTTGGAGATTGCAGTTGGCCATGTTGCAATTTCAATTAATTTGTGATTAAGTGTGCAGCCCTACCTCCTACCCTGATATAATACAATGTTAATGCAAAAAGATGAAAGAGATGAAGCAGAAAAGATCTACTTATATTTTTTCAACTTGAGGTATTTGTGCTCTTGCAGCAACAAGAGCACAGGAAATTATAACACCAAAAATGTAAATTATATTTTAATTTGTTCATTAACTAAGGGTTGTTGTTCATGCATGAAAGATAATAATTAAAGTAATAATCAGCAACATTTTCATATAATTAGATAATCATCTTGCTACTTTCTACTGGCAACTGATATTACAGATAAGTATTCAGCCTGAATCTGCACAGTTCAAAAAAGCTTTTTGCTTTTTCTTTTCTTAATGTCTGCAGTTTGGTGGATGTGTCCCTGACTTAAGTCCTTCGATGCATAAAAAGCGCTTTATTTTTCTGTTTCCATAAACAGAGGAATAAATGGGAGAAATATACTGTTAAAATGAACAGTTATACCCATCGGAACCACCTATAGAAACTTGAAGTTCAGCAGCAGACAGTAGAAACTTTCCCGGCTGCCAGTTAATCTCTGTGGTTTACCATTTTATAACCGGCTCAAGGTTACTAAAGTTGTGGCATGATGTCTGGGCTCTCCGCCATTGTGTATTCAAGGTACATATCTATGGCTAACTCGCTTTCATAGTTGCGTAGTTATATATTAATTGAAAGATTTTAAAAGAACTCTTACTGTAATCATACCAACAACTGATCTGAACTGCTGTTGTCTTGTCTTGTCAAAACAATCGATACTGTGCTGCGTCACTCATGGGTGTAGCTCACTTCTGACTCATGACTCTATCTCTGTTTCTGCTGAAAAAGCGACGTCGCATTGATATTTTAAATTGGGGACTGAAACACTGTTGTTGTCTTAAACAATTCTGTGTGGGAACCTGGAATCCATCTTGCTGTTGGCTCTTGTCATTTTATACTCTGCTCCCCTGTGAAAATCGTGTAAAGGCAGTCCAGCGAGTCTGATCAGGACCATATTGATTTGATTCACTATAATTCATTGGCCAGAGCATTCTTGCGTGGTAGCTTTATATGCCAGTGAAAGGGCATTGGAAATTCAGCCTGCATGGGTTTCCCTGCCTGAATCTGTAATGCGAACACAAACAGGAGAGAGGACTGGCAGCCAAATACAAAAACACAGTTTTTTTTTTTTTTCCATCTTCACTCAGAGATGGACAAACAGCATACATCAGTTAAATGTCTGAATGTGTAAAATCAAAGGTTCTTTACAACAGTGTTTTTGAAAAATTGCCTATGCACCACTGGTTCTTGAGAGACAGCAAATATGATTTCGACAAGGCTTAAGTTAAGTCAGGCCAACAAAAACACAAAATAGATGTTTAGCTTGGGATCACTTACAATCCAAAAAAACATGGAGTGAAATCTACAAGGGAGCAAAGACTGTGTACCTTACTAATGGGTTTTTACCCCCTGAGCCCAGTCTGTGTGTATCTATAGATTTTGTTCTCTGCAGTGGTGAAGGAAGTATTCAGATCCTGTGCTTAAGTAAATGTACTAACACACTGATTTAAAAAGAAAAAAAAAAGTCCCGCATTGAAAATAATACTTAAGTAAAAGTACAGAAGTATTGTCAGACAAATCATCAGGAGTAAAAGTACTCATTCTGCAGAAAAATGGCGTTTTACGGTTGTAAGCGATTCACGATGGAGAGGTTTTATAAACAGTCAAGTAGTTTAGTCTAGTGGTTCCCAGCTAAGGTCTTAGGCCCCCTTCAGAAGGTCACACTCATAAATCTGAGGGCTCTTGATCATGGAGGCATGTCTTGTGACACACAAGTATTGGATAATTTGACCTGAACGGGCCTCGAACAGAAACAAAACCATCTGATGAGTTCGGTGGGAAAATGGATGGATCTGCTAACAACTCGTTGATACTGAAAATGTAAAAAGGGGTCCCAGCTTGACACGGCTTTTTTTGTAAGGGGACACGAGCTAGAAAAATTTGGGAACCAGTTTGATGTTTTACAAAACATTGTATTTCAAATGGTTATGATGTGTTCTCAATTTTTTTTAGCCATTCTAGCAGTGTTCCTCTGGGGGTGAGAATTTGGTCTGTTGGTCAGTCAGTTTGTTCACTTTGTTTCAGGCTGAAGTATCTCTGAAACTGAAAATTTGGTACAAAAAAATCATATTCCCCTCATGATGAATTGTAATCACTTTGTGACCTTAACTTTTCAGCTTGAGCCTTGCCTGGGTCCAGACCTTCAAATCCGCCCACTCCACTGAGTTGATTGATTCTCTAAGATTATGAATTTGAAATGAAGGAATATGAAATAATATTATATTGCATACAATGAATATGGAAACGAAGTGTAAAGAGTTGACAGTTCGGTCTGATATCAGGTTAGCTTGAGCAACCATCTCAGAATCTTTGGTTTATGACCAAAATACTCCAAAATAAATGAAATTCACAACCATCTCAGCTGTATTAGTGCTAATTATCAATGTTAAGCTGGTGAACAGTAAACATTATACCTACTTAGCATCAGCATGCTTATGTTGTCATTGTGAGCATGTTAGCATGTTGATATTATCATTTAGCTCAGAACATCACTGTGTTGACGTACAGTCACACAGAGCTGCTGACATGACTGTAGACTCCCACTATTTTTGTGAAATAACTGCTAATTTAACCTTTTTTGGCTTTGAAATATTATTTCAATGAAACCATGCGAGAAGTTTAAAAGTGAAATCCCACTTTGTTGAAGCTGCTAAAAAACATTTTGAAAATACTGGTCTGATTGTTAACAATACATTATATTTTGTAAACTAGGGATGCACAGTCATGTCAGTATGTTACTGGTATCACCTTGTATAGTCCGAAATGACCATTTCTTAAAATATAACTGGCCAAGTAGACGGCGCTTTAATTATGCGCACACAATGTAGCTTTGTCTGCAGAGTGGAGGTCCTTTGCGGTGTCTGAAATGATAGTAAAATTGCTATTCACATTAACTGCTCAGTGTTGGTCACGCAAGGAGTTGCCACATTGCATCCTCATGCCCATCTTTATCATCCCGATCATTACGACAAATTTGTGAAGAATAAACAGAATCAAAAACAGGCACCAGTGGGAGCAAAACTGTCAACAGTAGTTTTCATATTTTGCCCAGTGAATAAGCACATTTTATAAAGCATTGTCTTTATGTCTGTATCTGCCAGTGGACCATCACGACAAGAGAAGGCACAATATTTTTTCATTCTGCTATAAGAGAGACTTGATTTTCTCTGGAAAAAAATGGCAATTGGCCAAAATGTATATATGTATGTATGTAAATGTAGATGTTTTTAATGTGAAATCTTAATCTAAACAATTATAAGTAGTAACCATGGTCGTCAAAGAAAAGTAAAAAATACAATATTTCCCTCTGAAATGCAGCAGAGTAGAAGTATGAAGTAACTGAAATACAAGTAGCTTAAAATTGTTCTTGATTAAATTACTTAGTTAATGGTTCTCTGTCTTTTTATTTTCTGTTTAGTCCTCCTCTCTGCCGATGTGCTGGCTCAGGACCAGGTACAGATCCAGTTTCAGACAGACCCGGTGCTGGTTCAGACTGGTACTGAGATCGTGTTCACGGTGCTGACGGTGTCCCAGGTCCTGTCCATGATATGGACCTACAAAGGTGAAACACTGGGTCTGTGGGCCGGAGGAGTCCCGGTGGTTAACCCGGTGGCCCAGTTTCAGGGCCGGATCACCATCTCTGCCACCCAGCTCCGGATTGGAGGCGCCCAACTCCGAGACGCGGGGAACTACACGGTGCAGGTGACCCCCACTGCTACGACGGGCCTGACTTCTAACTCCAGATCAATACAGCTCAGGGTGTTTGGTAAGAGATAAAGAAGCATGAGTTCACTTACAGAGAGGAGGAGAGGAGGACGAGGGTGGGAGGGGCAGTGAAGTGTGCAGGAGAGGGACGTTTTGAGGGAAGCGATAATGTTAAGGAGGAACAGGAAGGAGTAAAGAGAGAAGAGGGAGGATTTGGGGAGTAAGAGAATTAGTCTGGGAGGTATAATGAAATTAGTGACCCATAGTAGGCGAGGTAAAATTAATGAAAAAGGAGGAGGGGATGAAGCTAGTGGCTCAGGGCTTTATGCTAATTAAAACACATTTGATATGCAGTGCTCATGCTCTTAGATGTTTGATATTGTAGCAGTCGAGATGTAGCGTCACATTTACATACAGTACATACAGTATTTGCATTCATTTACATTCAGTACAGTAACGGTGCCTGAACAGCTGAGTGTCCCTCTTTATTTTCAGTCATCAGCCCACGCTGGAGTGATGACGTACAGACTTCCTCATCCCTCTCAGCACCAGCGCTAATGGGGTGGCAGGGCGACCAAATTGTTAGAAGCACCAGTCTATTATTGCGGAAAGGTCACACCCTCCAAACTCACAACAGCTAGCTTGTGTCATGGAACATCCGTGTCCTTGAGCACGACTCCCAACCTCCTACTTACTCGCATAACTAACACTGAAAATGAGAGCCAGCTCCTAAAAAAAAAACCAAAACAAAAATGAGTTACGGGCAGGCAGGAAGGGTGCAAAAATGCAAGTGATTAGAGCTATTTGGTAGTTGCTCAAATGTTTTTGTTTGTTTGCTGCTGCCGCCGTGGTTCTCTCTTAGTCACAGCCTCCTCCGTCAGTACGCCCCCTCTTCTCCCTCTCCAATTATTTAACTTAGGCTGCCCGCCAAGAGGCATCTAGGCTACCACTCATACCGTCTGCCCCCTTATTCACCATCTGTGCCTCTATCTGAATCCTGTCCCTTCTCAGCTCTCACTTGCTTTGATTACAGCAAATTATCCTCAACAGAAACATAAAACTGCCCTCTATTGTTCTGTCACTCCAACTTTTTGAAGTGAGCTCTCTCTCGCACTCTAATACTCCATACCTACAGTAATGGTGCCTTTAGAAACCTTGTCTGGCAGTTCTGTTTTTTTCTTTGATAAAACATTTTTCACTCTCCCTGTAGATGCGGTAGATGGGGTGAGTCTGTTTGTTCCCACAATAGCGGTGGAGGGGAGAAATGTGTCTCTGAGGTGCACATGGACCGCTGGGACGGAGATTACAGTGGAGTGGGGCAAAGGAGGCGCAGTCATCATCCCAGACTCCAGGATCACCATCTCCGGTGGCTCTCTGGTCATCAACCCAGCCAGACGGGGTGACGCCGGGGAGTACACATGTACCGTCAGCAACCCTGTCAGCGCCCAAACTGCCACACAGAGCCTCACCATCTACTGTGAGTTTGCACCGATCAAGACAAGCGGCGGCTAATCTGCTGTAGCCTCTGCAAATAGCAGTAGCTTATCTGTTATCCACATTGCACCACATACAGCGTGCTGAATTGCACTGAGATTGCACAGGACATCACCCGTAAGCTTATTATGCAGCTTTCAGCTTTGTCTTGATCACATCCTTACTTCTGATGTGGCAGTCTCACAGTAATATCCCAACACGCCCAATCACCCTAACGGCATACTAAAATGGCTCCACATCGTTGTCCTCTAACATCAAATAGAGGTTTCTTTACCCAGATGAAAACACATCAGATTATGGGTGCTCTTAGAATCTGCCTGAGATAGGCCTGTGCATGCCAAAACTGTATGCACTTGTAAGTCATGTTAATTTTCCTGTGGCTACAGGAGTGTTCAACCCAGACACCAGACTAATTTGTTCATACAATGTGAATCTGTGATATCACAATCACAGGGGCTGCTGCAGTCCTGCTTTCTGATTGAAACTCATAAAACTAGAGGTAAAACTAATGACTTTTTTCATTACTGGTTCATCTTCCAGATATTTTTTAAATTAAATGCTCAGTCTGTGAGTTACAGGAAAGTGAATATAACACTCAGACTTGCCCAGAAGTTTAGGTAGCATCTTGATATGGCAGGTTTTTATCCAAAACCCCATTCGATTTACAAAAAAAGAGGAAAAAGCAGCGAATTCTCACATTTTAGAGGCTAGAATCAGAAAATATTTGGTCTTTTCGCAGAAAGGCAAAATTGCTGTTGACAAATTGACAGACTTTTGTTGATATACTTTGGGAAATGCACTTATTCAGAATTAGAATTGGCTTTATTGGCCAAGTATGGGTACACATACAAGAAATTTGACTGGTTTTTCAATTGCTCAGCTAAAAACAAGGACAACAAAGCTGAACAAATAAAGGTAAAGAGTAGCTTGGGCTGTTAATGTGAAAAAATAGTGTATATAACTTGTATGTATATATAAAAGAAGCACCAACAATGATCAATGTAAATTAAAAACTGTTTATGAGCTAAGTGGTTGTAACTTGTAAAGATTACAAATACTGCAAAGAAAAGAGATACTGAATGGATATACATGACAATCTACAGTATATACTTGAGTCCTGCATGGGTTCAGTTTTGCAAACCTGCCCACACCCACAAAGCTGAGATCCAGAACCCATCTGTTACCCACAATTTTCTCTAAGTCTAAATGTACTAGCCAGTACCTCCAAACTGCACTATTTATCATGCTATTTCTTGTTTGGTAATCTGTCCAAAAACCTAATTGTAAAAGCAAGGTGTTTTGTAACAGGTGGTTATTTGCTGGAGTAACCTGGCATCCCGAAGTCGTTCGCGTATGTGAATTAGTCTGGAACCTCTCAGTTCATTTTTGATTTCCAAGGGGCTTTATTAACGAGTGTAGACCAAAATACCTGATAGCAATTGGATAGACTTACAAACAATCAGAGCAATGTGGCCCACAACCAATCAGAAAATCAAAATGGTTGATGTAGTGGTCATCCAAGCAGAGCACAAAATAGCAGCCACCTGGTTCACACTAAAATATGTTTATGAAAACATTTTAGGCAAGAAATAAGCAATGTAGTAAATCTTTAGTTTGATCAGCATTTATCATCTTAACATTTGATCAGCACTGCCTAGTTTGACAGTTTGAGGTGCTACACTGGATGGATATGCTGACTGGCCAAAACTGGATAGACCAACAGCTGATCAGGACTCCATTTTCCAGAGGATTCGTAGCGCTACGTGCGTCGTAAGTTGTGTCTTAAGGTCTCCTGGGCTTTTTCCCAACTCTGAGAAACAGCCCGTAATCTTAAGGGAGACCTTAAGATACAACTTACGACGCATGTAGCGCTACGAAGGCTCTGGGAAACGTGTGACTTTTCAAATCTGGAATCTCCTCTGTGAATCATTGTATAGCATCTGCCCCATATTAAATGAATGGTTGTGATTGGCCTGACTGGATCCAAGGCTGGAGGCAAGACATATCTGCCTGAGCAAATGAAAACACAAGCTCCGCAGAATCATCTGGTTCCCAGGCGAGTGCTGCACTATTTACTGGACTATTTCCAGGTGGTTTAACTTCACTGTGAAGTTGTCATGCAACCAATGGAGACCACAGGAAGTCAGAGAATAAGCATAATTCCCAAAATGTTGAGGTGTTCCCTTTAACAAAACTGCTATACTTTATCTGTTGCCTCATAGAGATTGAAACACAAACCAGTTTACGTACACTACTGTACTTTTTTTTCAGTTGTACCATGAAGACTCATTAATGCCAAACTGTGTTGAACAGCAGGCTGCAGAATCTAGTCTGGAATATTTGTCCTCATTATGCAACACTTTATTCAGTGTGCAGGATGAGCAGGATTTTAAATGCTCAATCAGATTCTACTGTAAATATGATTTGTTGAGACACACTTTGATTCAAAAGGTAGCGGTCTTTGGGATTTTAGATTTAAAATCCAACCAGAAAGTGAAAAGCTCCTTCATTAGCTGAGTAATATGCCGACAAGGCCGAAGAGGTCTCATCAAAATGTTTTAGCCAGAGGATGCTACTTAAACCCAAAATTGACAAAACGATAAGCCGATAAGCCTTTAGCAGGATATATAATCTGTGCATTTGAGTCAGCTTCTTTTGAATACAGATTTCCTTTGTTGTACTTGGAACCAAATGTTTTTGATGCCGATAACATTGTCCTCTGATCATCACTGAACCAGATGGCCCTGACACCCCTGTGCTAACCAAGGACGCCCCAAAAGAGTGCGTCGGAGGAGGGGATGTGTTGGTGGGACAGACGGTGCGTCTCACCTGCATGTCTGACTCGCTGCCCCCTGCCCTCTTCTCATGGACACGTGACGGACAGCCGGTCGCGTCTGGCCAGCCGGACAGCGGGGTGCTCAGCCTTCAGACTTTCTCAACGAATGAGAGTGGCCAGTATGTCTGCACGGCCAGGAACACTATTACTGGAGGCTCGTCGGAGCAGGGGACAGACTTGGCCATCGTAGGTGAGTTATGGTGGACGCTGACCTCTCTGTGACTGATAATGATGACGGTTGGTTTTGGACCCCGTCCCTGTATCTGTCTTCTCGACAGGAGAGGGACAGAAAGTATCCTGGGAGATTGATCTGGTGAGAATGTGGTCAAAGTCATTCAGTGACTTTCACACATACTTTCGCCTCCCTTTATTTTCATTTCTATCTCTCCCTGTCTCTCTTTCTCTGCTATTACTTTATCATCCTTTTTTAGAATCTTCCCCTCCTCTCCTCTGTCTTTTTTTTCCCTTTTCCTCCTCTTGTCTGTCTGAGCTCCAGACTCATTATCTTTATTAATTCTCCCCCCTTTGACACCATTCTCTCTGTTTCAGACACGTGTCTCGATGTAGGGGAAGTGGTGGGGATCGTGATTGGCTGTTTGCTGCTGCTCATAATCATTGTGCTCCTCATCGTGCTCATTGTCTTTCTTGTGCGAAGGAGGAGGGGTAAGTCTGTGTGCCATCTTGGACATTTTGTTTGCCCACTTTTCATTTCATTGTGTGTCATGTTGAAACCATTCACATAAATAAAGATCAATTATGATGTGAAAACCCAATCCAACTTATCAGAAAAAATATATCAGTGTGATAAGATACACCTAAAATGACAGAAACCATGTTGTATACTCTGATGTTTTCTTTTGGACCATGTCTCATCTGTAAAAATGGAGGTGGGCGGGGTTTACGAGATGTTTTGGCCTGTTGGCCTGATGTTTTGCATTTCATTGGATGCAGATTTATTAACACACAAGTGCAGGATGAGTCATGAACAGTTTTTAATCATTTTCCATAAATAGACAAGCTCAGAATATCTACAAAACAACTTTTTTGTCGTTATTGGGCAAGATACTGGTGTACAGGTAACATATAGCACATGACATTTGTGAGAAAAACACTTCATGGGATCTTTAACCCTCTTCTTCATGAGCTTCTGCTTTAGTTGGTAGTATGTGGTGATCCTGGCATTACTACAAAGTAATGGAAATGTCTCTCTGCAAGCACTTTGATTCATAAAGAAGTAAAATTGTTGTTCATTTACAAAATACATAAATGTTTTGTTTTGTACACCTGTAGCTCCATCGTGATCTGTATATTGTAATGCACATGTAATGTGGAAAAGCTGAGAAACTGTTGAAATTGCACTATTTTTTCTTAAGACATCTCAGGCAGTTGATCATCTGTTTTTTAAATGGATGGTTCATTCATTGTGAACGTCTTCAGAATAGAGCCAGCCAGATATATCGGTCGGCTGATATTATCTTCCCAATATGGGCCTAGCACAGCTATATTGTTCTATACTGGTATATATGGCTGATATATCATTATTGGAATTTTTTTACAGCTAACATCCAGCATCAGTGTGGCTCTATTTCAGAATCTACCTGTACATCTTAACGCTAAATAAGAGAAGAAGAATATTTATTACGCAATGGTTTTACTGGTCTGATGCTCTTGAGAATGAATTGGACTGTATGTGGCCCATGAACTAAAATGAGTTTGACACCTCTGCCCTATACAGTATAACAGCTCAGGTATGTTTTCTGCTCTTAATTGACTTTTTTGTGTTATTTCTGTTATTACAGGACAACAGACACAAAGGGATACTGTGTTTGTGCAGAAGAACGACCGAGATCCCAGGCTTATAGTAAGCCACAGTAAAGTTTACATATGATTCACTATTGATTTTGTATTTATCTTGTCCATGTGATGGTGCTGAAGGGCTTTTCACAAATTAACCTGCTCATTCTATCTTTCTTTTCCTGTCCCTTCTCTCTATCCCCTCATTTTTCATCTGCTCCCATTAAGCCTCCAGATCCACAACCTAATGGTGCAAGGGATTTGGGCCACGGTCCCCATCCTCCCCTCTATCACTTGAACACGCTCACACGTAACCCTAACCGCTTATACACAACCCTGCGTGAAAACGGCGGCAACCCACAGACGCTGCCACCGAATGGCCTGCATCACTTCGACACACACCAGCACAATGGTCGTGCCCACACGAATAGACTCCTACACAATTCTATTCACAACACCAATTCATACCGACACAATGGCGTTGACAACCCGGCATTCACACACGCTGATGCTCCGAATGCAAACACACTCCCAAACACTCAGCAGCAAAATCCCAACATCCTCATACAGACTGGCACTGCCCAGGGCGGTGCCCAGCCGTCGGCCGTCCACGTCAGTCTTAACACACTGCCACAAACTGCCCAGCAGAACAACAATGCACAAATGCCCACCATTCACGTCAATCTGAACTCATACCCAGCCAATGGACAACAGACTCAACAAGACAGCTCATTTCCTTTCACTAACAGAGCCAATGACAACACTTCACAAACCCAACAAAACTTGATACCTGCAGAGCAGTCAAATCCCAGAATGCAAAGTGGCCAGTACTATCATAGTGACCCGCAGCCGAATGGTCACATACAAACAGGTCAGCCTGGACTCATCCCGACTGGCTACACGCACTATAACAGTAATAACACTCTTCAGAGAAACGCCAACACACAGACGTACGAGCAGGAGCCTCAGAGAAGGACTGACAGAAACTCACGTCGACATGACACCACCCCCAGCTCCTCCCACCGACAGATGCCGTGGGATCGCCTTCGAGGGACACCAGCATATCCAAGTGGCAGGTTTCAAAGAAGACAGACATCACCTGGGTTCACCTCTGACTCTACAGACTACACTACCCATCCTCCTATACGAGAGGAGAGATCGCCAAACAGATCTCAACCTCAGAGCCAAACCACTTCGCGGGGCCGTGTTCCATCCAGGCAAGACGCACAATCAGTGGACAGACCGACGCGGAGCCGTTCAGCTGATCTTCAAGTCCCAAACACTCGCAGTGTACCACAGCTTGAGGCTGCTCTCCACACACAGAGAAGCCCTCGCACACAAAGGGAGAGCGCTCAGCGAGACATCAGAGGCTCGCCTGGTAGCCAGACCGCCCCCAGGCAGGAAGCCACACACAGCAATAACCCCCAGGCAAGGCCTCTCATGAGCCAGCAGGCCTCTGTAGGCCGCTCTGCTGTGTCACAAGGACCCACGACGCAACAGGGACTCGCTGCACTGCAGGGTGCAGATACAAGAGCTTTGGCTGATCCTAATCACCTTCCACAGGCACACATGGCCCAACAACACAGAGCTGCACCGATCCAAAAACCACCACAAGGCCCGGGCACGCAGACGCAGCCTGTCATAAATGGTGCCAATCAACCTCGCCAAGGAGGCACAGCTCCAGTTCCAAACTCCTCTGCCCAGCCTAATCCCACTAACCTCACCCAGGCTGCACTCAGAGCCCACACTGAGAGGGCTCAAACATTTCAGAATCGGAAACAACAGACCCAGGCTGCCCTGCTTCACCCTGGACCACAGGCACGGGCGCCTGCTGCAGGGGCTCAGCGCCCACCAACTCCTCCTCCTGTTATCCCCCTCACACAGTTTCAGACTCTCCCCAAGAAACGCACCCAGCACAAGTCCCCAGCAAGAGGTCCTCAGGCCCCCAGGCCTCCTGTTAACATGCCCGTGACTCAACGACCCACACACCGTCCCAATGTGCAGCACCATCCCACCACGAAGCCTGCCAACCATCATGGCCACATGCATGTCAGTCCACACAGGCATGCTCATGCTCACGCTCATGCTCACGCTCGTGGCCATGGACACCCGGCCCACTTCACCCATCCACAGCAGGTGAGTGAGACACAGCATGGCAATTTGAAACTGAAGTCAACAGCTAATAATAACAATAAACAAATAATATTAATAATGATAATCATAATTATGATATAACTTTATTTATATAGCACCTTTAAAAACAGAGCTTACAAAGTGTTTTGACAGACAACGCAAAATACTCAGGAGGCAATAAACAACAGAGGGCCAGACGGTAAGGCCAAACAAAAGCAAGACAAAGTCAGGCTAACATTGAGGTAAATTTAAAACACAAAAACATGGTAGAAATAATAATAACATAATTTGAAATAGAACAATAAAAGCGATAACAACAATGAAACAAGAAAAACATCAAAATAAATAAATAGAAATAAAAGAATACTAAGACCACATCACATAATGTTCCCTTGTCAATATACATAAAAAGAAAGAATAAAAGACACCATCATGTCAGTACTGAAATAAATAAAAATATGTCATATGTTAACTGATACAGTGGAAACCGCTTACAGTGATCACAGTTACAGTATTTAACAGGATCAAAAAGCTCAAGACAGAATCATTCCTGTACAAATGCTGTTTAAATAATTCACTCATCAAGCAGACTGCTGTGTTCATTTTACGTGTTTTCATACACAATAACGTGGAAAAAATGTAAAACTACGGTGGTTACATTTTTTTTTAAAACTTTACTCCTATGATATTGTACTTTGCCTTGCCGTCACTGTTCTTTGCCCCGTGTTGCTGCCTTCCTTTGCTGTTGCAGATTGTAATCCTGACAGGAATGTTGTCTCCTCTAAGTTTATGAAAAACTATCGACATTGAACCAATGTGTTGCAACAGCGAAACTACAATAAGCTATATTTTGTATCCAATACTGTACTTTGTTAAAATCTATTTGAATTAGGCCTATACACAGTACATTAATTAATATTAATATTAATTATTATTATTATAGTGATCTGTAGTAATCACTTGATATTCATGTTTTACAAAATTCAGAAATGTCAATGGGATGTTATCTGGATGAAAAATGGAGAAAATGAAAAATATTGGTTATAGTTCTCAGTTTGAGACAGACATAAAATGATCACTAATTAATAATAATCACTAATCATCGACAATTACAGGTGGTTTCCACAAATTGGGAGGTTTTTGAAACTAAAAACTAGTTTTAGAAACTTTGTTTCCTGCATTCTGGTAACTTTTAAAGAATGAGAACAATGAAATGATAAGAGCACTGCAACAGCTCTGTAATTTTTAATATTTTTTAATTTTTCTTTTAATTCTCAGGAAAGAATAAGAATAATTTGACCCTCTGGCGTGAAGTTGCCAACGTCTCTGGCATAAACTATTATTCATCAGTTTTCTTTTACTGATTATTTTTTGCCAGTGACCTTCCAGCGAAAACTGATGCAACAGATTTTACAAAATGCATGCACCTTTCCAGTAAAACTTTCCCAAAGAAATGGAAACTCTGCTCTCCGGGAAGGCTGGTTTGGTGTAGCTGTACTGTTGTCCAGGTGGAGATCATAGATAATGTCAACAAGAGTCACGGGGCTTATACATGCTGTACAGTCAGAAACAGGTTGTGATAATGAAAAGGGAAAAAAGGTCTGAAAATTTGAGAAATATAGGAGCATTGTTATCTTGGGAGGAAATAGGGAGAGGGCAATGAAAAACGTGACTCTCCTTGGGAAATCGAGAGGGTTGGCAAGTATGGGTTTCCACTGTATTAGAGATTTTTACCTCAGCTTATGTGTGTCTCTTATCTGAGCACTTACATTACAGCTGTCATTACATGTCATACTTCCTGTGTGTTTTCATGTGTGCAGTGTTACAGGCCTCACTGCCTCCTCAACAGTTTGTGCTTCTGTCTGTCGTGTAGCATTTCTTGAAGGATGCTTGACAGCACTTGGATTTGTACGATTGACAGTCATCTCAATGCCATAAAAATGCATTTAGTCTTGAGTGTTTGTGACACTGTGGCAGTTTTTAAAAGTAGCATTGTGTGTCAGAGGTTCTGCCTCTTCTGCATGACATGTTGGCAATGAAGGGCTTGTTGTGTCTTTCCAGCAACAGGCTCACAGAGGGAGACCGAGATGATGACAGATGTCAGCAGACTACACTCCGCAATGTCCCGCATCCACTGACACAAACAAACAGCTGACAGACGTGATCCAATATACCACCAAGCAAGACTGACTGCACAAGGTTCTGCTCTCAAAAAAGCTGTCATACCGTGGTATCTCAGTCCTAAAGTCTTTTTTTTTTTTTAAGAAATGAACATGTCTCCCATGGGGATGATAAAAATGTAACTTCTGAAATGCAGTCCTGCTCTCCTAGAAAGAAATGACAAATTATTTCAATGGAGGAGGCCTGATCTGCCCGTTTAAAATGTACTAAATTAAATAAGCTAAAAGACACTGAAGAATTTCATATGAAATGCTCCCCATTCAATGTACAATTGGGCAATGTTTGAAAGAAATGATGCAAGAGTGCCCTATTAGATGCCCCTATGGTAGGAGAGGGATGATACACTTATCTCCCAATTCAACACCATCATGATACTTGGGTGCTATTCTACAAGTATTGCAATTTGATATTATGCTGTATTGCTATTGTCATTTGCATTTTTAACTCTAGACCAGAGAAAAACCAGAATCATACACTTCTAGAGACGGTATATCATGACTAATATTTCCAAAGACACTGCACATCATGTCAGTCAGTCTTTTAGTTTTATTTCACCAGTGTCATTGCTATATTGCATTTAAAAAAATAGCAATAAAAAACACAATACTTTGTGAGGTTAGCTTTAGCTGTTCCTGCTTATCAAGCTGGTGCCATAAGAAAATAATAAATTATATAAGACGTAAGGCCAAAAGTTTTAATTTTGACCCTTTGACGTAGCTGGTCAGTGTAGCGTGTTGAAATCAGACTAAGACACTGAGTTAACAATGTGAAATCAGCAGTTATTTGTTTCAACAAATGGGAGGAAATGTAAGTCTTAAAGTCTGAGCTCACATGTCCTCTTATATTAAGCATGTGAAGTAAAATGGATCAGTTTGATATGTTAATATAACCATGATTGTAATGCTAATTGCCATTAGTGCATCAATGGGAATGTGCCACCTCTACCCTATGGTAGCTAACACATGGTTAAATGCCTTCTAGAGTTCCCTTCCAGTGGAGAAAACATGAATGAATATCCTCTTTTTTTAAAATCTAAACCAGGGACTCAAACGGTTTTACTATAAATGCATCACAAATTTCACCCTGCCCCATACAGCTATTTTTTTTTTTTTTGGCCCTGCCTTGTGGACAGTACAAGTCCACCACTGCTGATACCTATCCCCACATGCATTGTACTATTTTGACTTCTGAAGCACTGGTCATGCATCAAACTTTGCCAGCAGCCTGCTCAGAGTAGACAGGCTCAGTGATCCATAGCTCTTGACCAAGCTCTCATCCCCTCATCCATTCATCATCAAAACTAAACAACACTACCTTGACAAAATGCCTTCGAGGAGCTTGCATGAGTATCTGTGTTTATCTGCCCTAAGAAAATCTAATAATGACAGACTCTGCACAAGACGGACTCGTCTCCTGGGAACACTGACAATTACGACAGAAGAAATTAGCTGTAGGGGTGGTCTTAATGTACACGGAACTATTTATTTTTGTGCCTTCTGTTTACAGATGCCTCTCATGACACTTCTCAATTAAGGGGATTCGCCTCAGTGGAGCTGAGAAGCAATGCTCAGCTAACTATGAAGGGGATCCCACGAATGGATGGGCGCTTATTAATTAAATGCTTTTATGCGACTTAAATGACTTGGAAAATAATCACACCCGTGCATGAATGAGGTCAGCACAAAGACCTGAGCTGCCACGCTTTGTGCTGAAAAAGCACAATGAGACAATTTACTGTCTGCACTGGGTCATGGACAGCACATTAAAAAACAATGGGATGTCATTATTACTTTTACTTATTATTGTGTATTTATTGATTCATAATGTTTGATTGTTTTTTTTTAACTCAGGGGACTATTTGTAAAATAACTCATTTTGGCACCATTTAATATTAATGGCATATGAATAATTGTGACCAAATCTATATGGAATTTTAAGAGCTGAAGATATTCTGTATTTCTCTTGTTGTCAAGCAAAACCCATGACAAGACCAAAACCCACTATGATGTGACCCTTCTAACAAGTATTGTCTGTGTAGCCAAAAATTCCTGTATCTCAAACCCCTGTGCTGTAGAGATTCATTGTCACATGAAATAGTCGCCAACAACCATTCACTGTTGAATGAGTAACGTATACTAAAAGCTACAGTGTCCAACTGTTGAAGAAAATGACTTCCTACAAAACTATACACTCACAACCTGTTTAAAGATTTATGTCTTCAAAAGAAACTGTCTGAGAACCACAAACAGGGAAGAAGAGTCAAAACGTATACAGAGACGAACTGAGGCTCACTTGTTTTTTTGTCTTTTTGTGGGTCTTACTGACAATAAGAAAATACAACTGAATAATCCCAGCCTTATTAAACTCAGCATCCAAATTTGAAAACCAACACGAACAAACACCCAGCACTTCTTCTGGCTTCAGCCAAACATCTGGAGCATGAGATTGACTTCATTGCCTTGAAAATTTTGTTGTTTTTGGAAAATTAATGCTTGTAAATAGTTTATACAGATGTTGACTATGTAAGATGCTGCAAGCACAGTATTAATCTCTATTCCTCAGGAAGGATTTGTGTATATTGTTTGGGGTTTATGAATAATAATAAAGATTTGTTTGTTATAATGTGTGTTTGCATATAACCTGGGAGAAGTCTCCCGCTGAACAAAACCAAAAGAACTTAAAAATTCTGCACATTGTTTGTCTTATTTCCATCACAGCAGTAGTCAGTTGTCTAGACTATTCACAGCAGAATGCACAATCATGACTTTATTTTGCCTCTACTTTCAAAGCAAACACATTCTTCCAAACACAAGGATCTTTGATTTTCAGTACAAAATACCTCCTCATGCCTGTTGACAGTAAGTCAGACCACAAAAGCACCTATTTATTCTGGTATTCCTCTGGATCACAGAGCTGTTTGCAGTCTGAGCATATTTCGGCTCACTGTGTCTATAGTGCTAATTATGCATGGCGCCTGGGTACACGGAGCGCTGTTGTTGACTCTCCTCAGATGAATCTGTTCCTTCAGCTTGTTGTGGAGGTGCAGAGCGTGTGTTTGGATCACAGCTTCATCAGTCTCCCAATCCC
Organism: Lutjanus erythropterus; assembly: GCF_056507025.1. Lineage (NCBI taxonomy): Eukaryota > Metazoa > Chordata > Actinopteri > Lutjaniformes > Lutjanidae > Lutjanus > Lutjanus erythropterus. Next base: position 28,388,999 of record NC_139325.1, on the reverse strand, counting down.
CTGCTCCCACTTGTACGTCACCTCTGATGAACAGTCCTGCTGCTCACTATTGGAGACACTTCACGCTAGTCTAGCACTGTAATGAGTGGAGATGGAGTGCATTTGAGTACCTGGTACTAGAGAAGGTTACAGCAATGCCCACCAGTTCCAGATGAAAGCTTTGATTTATGAAAAGTTTAGAGCAGTTTTACAAATCCCATACTTTATATACTATACTGCTCCTGCCATGTTTGGAGTGAAGTGTGTTGTTTACGGCCTAAACAACTGAAATTAAAAGACACTCTGTAGTCTTGAAACACACAGCACAGTAAACCTCAAACACTGATGTGGCCACCTTCCCTGGGCCAATTTGCATGTAAATCTGCTGGTGTTGTTTTAGTACACTGATTTACTGTGATTTACTGTGACTGCTGCAAGTAATTGTAATTGTTTACGCATCCCTTTGGAGGCATAAATTAAAGGAAAACATAACTCAAGTGCAGCATGTGCAAATAGGGCATTTTTTGTATTGATGAATGCTCATTTTGGTGTGTCAAACTGCAGCACAGAGCTTTCGTAACTCAAGTGTGCAGAGAGCCGCTGTTGATTTCACTCAGGAGACTGCAGTAGATCTGCGCAGGAAAACTTAATACCACAAGATGGCCAATATAATCCTAATCCAATTTTAATTTAAATTTAGTCTAGCTCAGCAGGCGCTCATATTTTTGCAGATTTGATGGCATTTTTATAGTTTAAAATAACATAGGAGGTGCCATAAGGCACAAGCAGAATTTAGTCCAATTACCTAACATCTCTGAGTGGATAGAAATTCATGATGCTGCCGTTCTATTGTTCACTGCAGCGATGGCGATTTCTCCCCACCACCAGGGGGAAAGAAAGAGGTCAGGCATGATAGTCCTCGTAAGTCCATATCATCATTGAAATGAACTGGTAAGTCCTTTGAGATCCATGTGTCCATCCCTGTCAAAGTGTCCTTGAGCAAGACACGGAACCACTGACCCCCTTTAGTGAAATGTCACATGAATATGAGTCTCAGAGGAATATGAAATGAAACAAATTTATGATTAAACTTTGCACACCAGGGTAGCCGCAAAAAAAACCCCTCAACATTTTAAAGTGTGACAGCATGACCCTGAATTTATAGCTTCAGTCTGTGCCACAGCCATCTATCCAATCCAAATGTCCTTGAGCAGGACAGTGAATCCCCAACAGTTCACTAACTGTAAATCACTCTACATGGGAGACACTAAAATGCAAATCATACACAGAAACTGCACTGAGGCAGCCACGAAACTCCACACCTCGTCATCCCACTAGGGGGAGCTAGGTGAGAGGATTTTTGAGGTTATCTATTGATCACTTTCCACCATTTTTTCTCCTCAAGGCCTCCGCCATCTGTGCAACTTTGATGGTGAAAGCTGAAATTAAAAAACAAGCCATAGGCAAAGTTATTCTTGTCTGTAGTCCAGCTCACAAAAAGCACAGGGAAAAAAATTACAATCGTGTGCAGCAACAACGAAATCCTCAGTTGTCACAGGCTTGTTTATAGATGCTTAAAGGTGAACCGCTGCCCTCGGGGATACATATGAAACACAATAAGTTCAAAGACTTTGTGTTTTATCGTAATCTTTTGTTGATTCAACTAAGCGTATCATGTTGTGTTTCACATTGCCACCATGCTTTCTCTTTCAAATAAAGACAGGCTCTTTTACTGATATTTCCCAGTAAAATAAAGCAGAAACAACCTGAGAAGTCTTTGTAGAAATTCTGCTCTTTAAAGCTTTTTCAATAGATCTTTGATATCCTCTAAAATGCAACAATGAAAAAATCAATTTGTCATAGATACTGTGGGGTAGGTACAAAATGCTCTGCAGTCAAAGAGGGACTGAAAATGAAAAGGCACCAATAATAGACATCTCGTCAACCTCTAATGGAACTAGACTTCACACCTATTTTCGCGAAAAGCGGGTTCACAGTTCACACACTGAAACCACAGACG